>NC_135714.1:185755473-186498598 GCF_964656455.1 Halichoerus grypus
TTTGTCAATTTTATTTATCTTTTTAGAAATCTAGCTTTTAGTTTCATTGATCTTTTTGTTGTTTTAGTGATCTCTGTCATTTATTCAGTTCTGATCTTTATTTCCTTCCTTTTGCTAACTCTGGCCTTGTTTTTTTTTTTTCCCCCTCGTCTTTTTTCTTTTTCCCCTTGAGGTATAATGTTAGATTGTTAATTTGAGATCTTTACATTTTCTTAATATAGGTTTATCACTATAAACTTCTCTCTTAGAACTTTTTGCAACATCCCCTAGGTTTTGGTATGTTGTCTTTCTGTTTTCATAGGTTTCAAGACATTTTTTGGTTTTTCATTTTGATTTTTTCTTTTTTTTTTATTTTTTATTTTTTAAAGATTTTATTTATTTATTTGACAGAGAGAGACACAGTGAGAGAGGGAACACAAGCAGGGGGAGTGGGAGAGGAGAAGCAGGCTTCCCGCAGAGCAGGGAGCCCGATGCGGGGCTCGATCCCAGGACCCTGGGATCATGACCTGAGCTGAAGGCAGATGCTTAACGACTGAGCCACCCAGGCGCCCCTCATTTTGATTTTTTCTTTGACTCATTGGTGGTTGTTTAATTTCCGCATGTGTAAAATTTTCAGCTCCTATTATTTAATTTTAGCTTCATTACATGTGTTTGGAAAAGATATTTGGTATGATTTCAATATTAAATTTGTTCAGGCTTTTTCTTTTTTTTTTTTTTTTTTGGTGGCCTATCATATGATCTGTCTTGGAGAATTGTTCCATGCATACTTGAGAAAAATATGTATTCTGCTGCTGTTTAATAGAATGTTCCATATATATCTGTTAGGTCCATTTGGTGTAACGTATAGTTCAAGTCCAGTGCTTCCTTGTTGATTTTTTCTGTCTGGATTATCTATCCATTGTTCAAAGTGGGATATTGAAATTCCCTGCTATTGTATATTTCTCTCTTCAGATCTGTTAGTGTTTGCTTCATATATTTAGGTGTTCCCATGTTGGCTCTCTATATATTTATGATTGTTATATTTACTTGATAAATTGACCCCTTTGTGGAGTATATAATAACCTTCTTGCCTCTTGTTTCCGTTTTTGGCTTAGTCTGTTTTGTCTGATATTAGTATAGCTACTTCTCTCTTTGGTTTCTACTTAGATGGAGTATCTTATTCCATCTCTTCCCTTGAGCCTATATGTGACCTTAACGTTGAATTGAATCTCTTATGGGTAGTGAGTGGTTTGAGGGAGGGTTCCTTTAAAAAAAAATCTGTTCTGCAACTCTGTGCCTTTGGAGAATTCAGTCCATTTACATTTTGAGTAATTATTGGTAGGTAGAGACTTATTAATGCTATGTTATTGTTTTCTGGCTGTTTTGTAGTTTTCCTTTTTCCCTCTCTTATTCTCTTTGGGAATTATTGATTTTACATGGTGGCATGCTCTGATTCCTTCTCATTATTTCTTGGGAATCTGTTAGTTTATGCTTTGTGGTTGTCATGAATGAGGGTTACATAAAACACATTACAAATATGAGAGTATGTTTTATGCTGATGACAATTTGACCTCAATTGCATATAAAACAACCCTTTTACTCTCCCCTTTAATGTTGATAATATCATATTGTGTATTCATTAACAAATTATAGTAGCTATAGTTATTTTCAATACTTTTATCATTTAAACTTCATACTATAGTTAAGTGATTAGCAAACCACCATATTGTAGTATTAGAGTAGTCTGAATTTGACTGTATATTTACCTTTATTTTTGTGTTGTATATTTTCATATATTTTCACATTATTGTTATCTTTTCATTTTAGCTTAAAAAACTCTTCTAGCATTTCTTATAGAAGAGGTGTAGTAGTGATGAATTCCCGCAGCTTTTGTGTTTCTGGGAAGGTCTTTATTTCTTCATATCTGAAGAATAATCTTGCTGGATAAAGTATTCTTGGTTGAAAGTTTTTTTCTTTCAGCATTTTCAATATATTATCTCCCTTTCTCTTGCCTGTAAGTTTTGATCTGAGAAATCTATTCATACCCTAATGGGGGTTCTTTCAGGTTACAGTCTTTTCCCTTGTTGATTTTAGGTCTCTCTTTGGTTTTGATTTTTGATAGTTTTATCATAGTTTGGAGAAGATCATTTTAGATTCAAATTATGGTGTGGCCTATTAGCTTCATATACTTAGATGTCCAAGTTTCTTCCCAGGTTTGGAAACTTTTCAGTCATTATTTCTTTCAGTAAGCTTTCTGCCCCTTTCCTTTTCTCTTCTTTTTATGCAACTCCAATAATTTGCACATTGGTCCTTTTGATGGTGTTCCACAGATCACATAGGTTTTCTTTACATTCTTCTTATTTTTTATTTTTGTCCTCATATAACTGGGTTCCTGTCGTCTGACACAGATTCTTCTGTTTTGTCTAGTTTGCTGTTAATGCCCCCTATTACATCTTTCATTTCTTTCACTGAATTCCTTAACTCTAAAATTTGTTTGGTTCTTTTTTATTATTTATCTTTTTGTTAAACTTCTCATTTTGCTTGTGTATTGTTTTCCTGTTTTTATTGAATTTTTGTTTTTTGTTTTGTTTTGGTAACTCATTGAGTTTCCTTAAAATAGCTGTTTTGAATTCATTATTAGGTAAATCGTAGATGTCCATGTCTTCAGGTTTGGTTACAGGATTATTTTGCTGCTTTGGTTATGTCACGTTTCCTTAATTTTTCATGGTCCTTGGAGTTTTGTGTTACTGTTTTTGTATTTGAAGTAGTCACCTCCTCCGTATTTACTAACTGCCTTCAGGGGAGAAATACATTTTTCACTTCTGCTAGGATTCTGAGGCTTTCTCAGACCTTGTATGAATACTCCTGCTCCATGCTTCTTGTTCCATATTGTTGTAGAATTCTCAAATTTCTATGTCTTTTGGTTCTATAATGTACCAGGCTGGCTGCTGACAGTCTCTGTTTTGTTTTCTTGAAGGTGACCCCACTGCTTAAGTAGGGTCACCTACTTAGTGTCTGGCTTGCTTTTTGCCCATGCTTCCTAGCTGTCTGTCAAAGCTCACTCTTACCTCTGCTCTCAGGAATATGAACAGGGAGTTGGTTACAGAGTGGGAGTGCATGTAGATAAGGCATATGGGGCACTTGGGGTGCCTGTGGGCCAGTTGGGCAGAATCTGTGGGTGATGCTTTCCCAGTGGCTTTGGGCAGCTTCCTGATGGAATCTTCAACATGGTCAGCAGGGATTGCTTCCTTTGTATGCCTTATGATAATTTCATCTGCCACTCTCCTGATTTCCTCCCTTCTTCTAGTCATATCGCTTCTGATTAATACTCTGGATGCTGTGAGAGAAAAATAGTTTGGTAGTGACTTGTACAGCTTACCTGTTCTCTTTCTCTCAGAGAAATCATGGGCTGACTAGGTCCACAGAGTGCTGGAACTTCTATGGAAACTTGGACTTCCACAAAGGCTCTCTCATGTGTGGGTGACTGCCCAAGTCATTGTTCTCCCGGTGCTCCAGGACTGTGGCTGAGAGGGGCTGTACTAACTCACAGCCAGTACTAAGGTCTTTCTGGCTGTTACCTGATGCACAGGTGGATGAGACTTCTCTTGGGTTCCTTGGTATATGGTGCTGGATCCCATAACTCCCACAGACGTGCTTTTGTTTTGGGTGGATGCTGAATTTTTGTTGTTGAGAGGAGGGGAGGGATCAAAATGTCTTATGTTTCATGTCTTATGCCGACATGATGCTGATGTCCCTACACTATTTTTTTCTTTTCAAAACTTACCACCCTTGACTTTTGTGATGACTCTTACATGGCTTTATACCAGAATCCATCATAGCATATAGGTTTTTAAAATACTATCTCCTCTTTTTTTCTTTTTCTTTTTTTTTTTTTTTTTTTTTGTGGGCCATTCAATTTGATTACCATTTTTCTTTGACCTCTAATTGAAACTTTTGGTTTGGTCTTTCTTCCTTTCTCTTTTATTTGCTCTCACTCTCTTTTTTTATTTTATTGTTTGGTAGTATTATAAAATGGAATCCAAATGAGAAAAGCAGGTAATATGAATTCTAGCCTTGTTATCTTTGCAAATTATCTATTTAGACCACAATTCCCTTCTTTATAAACTAGGGATAATTCCTTGCACAGGTTTTTTTGAAGATGGAATGATATAAAATGCTAACTTTACAAAATGTTAAGGGGTTTTAAAAGTTCTAAAAAAATAAAACGTGGGTTTTAGTTCCTTTGATATAAACTCCTTGCTCTTGGGCAAATCACTTAACCTTTTGAAGCATCAGTTCAAATGTAAAGTGAGAACATTGAACAAGATTAGGATTTCTGAATCTGGAGAAAACAGGAAAAGTTTCCCATTGGCCCTCTGAAAGTGTATACATTTTTTCTGGCATAAATTGATTTTTCTGGCATGAGCATTTGTAATGTTTGTTGGACTTAAAAAAAGGTTAAGGGTGCCTAGGTGGCTCAGACAGTTGAGCTTTTTCTGCCTTCGGCTCAGGACATGAACCTGGAGTCCTAGGATTGAGCTCCACATTGGGCTCCCTGCTCAGTGGGGAGTCTGCTTCCCCCTTTCCCTCTGCCCCTCCCCCTGCTTGTGCTCTGTCTCTGTGTCTCTCTCAAATAAATAAATAAGTAAATAAAATCTTTAAAAAATTAAAAAAAGGTTAAAAACTACTGGATTAAACATTTGCTTAGATCCTTTCTAGATGTTAAAATTATATGAAATATAATAGAATGATGTATGGTAGTTTCTTTATATATCAGAGGTAATTTCATGTCTTACAGGTTGAATTTTAGTAGGATCTTAATAGTTTTGCTTTGATTACAACATTCTTATGAGGAAGCTTAACTAATATTAATTTCCAACAACTGAGTTATATGATCCATAGAGAATAACAAAAACTAATTGTGGCTGAACTATTTATGTTTTTTTTTTATTTCACCGTGAAATAGCAATTTGATTTATACTTATTTTTTCCTGTTCCAACTATGTAATCTATAAAGCTGGAAATTAAAACAGTAAGCTCCTTTCAAAGTACCATTTGCATCCAATATCTGTAGTAATGATAGACAAGAATACTTAATTTGGGTGCAGTCATTAGCACTGGTCTTTAGTGTTCAAGGTTCATATATGCAGAATAGAAAGAACATATTTCATAATTTAAAAAGGAATTGGTGGGGGAAATGGGGTATGGTTTTCCTTTCTCCATATCCCCTTTCTTTGTAAAGCTACTTAGGTAAAGTTAAGTTAGCCTGCATCATTTCTACATAGACTGTAGTCTTTTTGTCTTTGCATTTTTACAGGATCCCATCATGTCATGGTAAGTAGGTGATCCCCAGGGACCTTTCTATATTGTGTTTTACTTATTTGTTACTAAAATCTAAACTTCTTAGTCTTTTATATCTATGCCATCGTAATCATGGCAGAACGCCAAACTAGATGAGTTTTTTATGTTTTATGACTGTATGTGTGGCTATTCATTTCTTAAGTATGTTGTACATACTTTTCATATCATGTCCTTTTTGATTATTTTAAATAGAAATAATATTATTGAAGTAAAAAGTAAATATATTTGGGTGTCATCTCCCCCAAATGTGGCACATGTTACTGAACAAAAGCCCTGTTATGAATGTTTCTGGAAAATGTCATCTATCATTTTTTTCAACAAACATTTTTTGATGAATACTACCATGTCAGACACAATGCTGTACTTTGGATGTAGGGTGGTGAATAAGACAGCCACTGTCCCTGATATATCTTTTAGCTCTTAGCCCAGGGGGAGATTCAGATAGTAAAACAGACATTTACAGTGTATTGTGAGAAATGCATAAAGTGGGAACTATTGGGTGCTATGGTGTTAGGTTAACTCATTAGGGTAAGCTGAAAATTACAGAGATACACATAGGAAATAATTTAATAAATGGGAGAGTGTTGTAGGCCTAGTAAATAACACTAATAAAGGTCCAGAAGTATGAAAAAGCACAACAAATTTAAGGAACTCAAAGGAGTTCGTTATGGCTAGGCTTAGAATGCAGAGATTGGGAGAGTGACAGGGGTTGAGGCTGGAATGGAAGCCAGAGTCAAGTCCTAATGGACCCTGTATGACATGTTAAAGAATCTAGACTTTATCCTGAAATCAGTGGGAAGAATTGAAGGGTTTTATCCTGGAGAAGAGGAGATGGAGCTTATATTTAGAGATTACTCTGCTATGCTGTGGAAAATAGTTTAGGTAGGGATGCAAGATTGGAAGAAGAGCAACAGTTTACACAAGACGCCACTGCAGACATCAACGTGAGAGGTAATGACTTGACATAGTTTGTGGCAGTTGGGAATGAAGAAAAATAATTGGATTCTTGAGGTATTTAGGAGCCGGATGAGACAATTATTGGTAATTCATTCTGTGTAGGATGAAGGGAAAGGAGACAAGAATGATGACTACATTTTTTGGTAAAAGGGGTGTTCTGTATACTTTAATGGGAATTGGAAGGAAGATAATAGTTCACTTTTGAGAATGTATGAGATGCCTGTGTGAAGTCTAAACTGAGATGTTTGAGAATGTATGAATATGGACCTCTGATCTGATCTGGGCTGAAGATAAAATGGAGAGTCTTTTGGATTTAGCAAGAGCAGTTTAACTGCACTGTTAGGGGGGAAATGAGAATGTAATAGGTTAATGAATGAGTGCGTCATGAGGAGGTGGAAACAGTCAACACTTCTTATGGAACAGTTGTGCTGTGAATGAGTAGAGAGTTAAGTGGGTGATGGCTGGAGAAACGGTTGGAATGAGGAGAGAAAATAACTTGTATAGAGTTAGGTGGCTGAGAAGGTTGGAGGAAGGAACAGGAATCAGAGAACATCAGGTGGAATTAGTTTTGCCCAGAAATGTGATTGCTCTTAGGGTTTCTTCCCTGCATATGATAGGATTGCACTTTCCTACCCTTGGGAACTCAGACATTGCCACATGATTTACTTTGGCCAGTGAAATATGAGCTGATGTGTTTTGCTTCAGTTCTAGGCAGAAGCTTGAAGTGTCACTGCCTGCTTGCCATTCTCTTTGCCTTTGGCCTGGTAACGGGGAATGTTTGATGTGGTGGGTGCTGTGACAGCCTGGATCCCTGTTCATTAGGAAAAGCAGAATCTCTCCACCAACCCATAAATGGGGAAATACTCCCCCCCTTTTTTTAAAATACTGAGATTTGGAGCTGTTAGTGTATTGTCATATAAGCTATTTGGATTGCTACATGGAGTATTGACCTCTTACATTTTGATAGGAGGAATGGATAAAAGAAGGGGTACAGATACAGATAAATTTATTCATTTGTTGGCAGAGACCTGTATTTTTGCTATGAAATGAGAAGTAGGAATAAGCTGGTGGGGACTGGGAGGTTTAGGACAGAGGTACAATTGTAAAAAGATAGAAGAGATAAGTGTATTTAGAAAACAAAAAAAGCATTGTTAAATCATAGGAAGCACCATTTAAGTTTGGAAATGATGTGATTTTTCTTGTTTTCCTCTAGCTGAGCTCAGAAGGAGGGCTATAGGGACAAGAAATCTAGGTAGTTGGATTGATTCAGGGTTGGAGGCTTCTAGGTGGGTGAGCCAGAGAGAACGGAGAGGAAGGTTGAAGATCTGCTGTAGAGTGAATAATGTGGAAAGTAAAGACTGTTAGGGGCTGACAGGGGAAAGAAGAAAGGTCGCTGTAGGAGTGGAAGGATAGGTATGTTGTGGGGGCAACAAGAGTGAGAGAACTGGAAGCATACGTTTTTGTCATTACTAGCTTGTATGAACTTACTTCAGAGATGAAGTAGTACCAGATGAGAACCTGCTGGTCTGTGGTCTGTGGCTGAAGTGGAGTTGAGTTTTTAGAATTATTAGAAATGATGAGGATAGGTGCCGAAAGCCAGGGTGTAAGATGTTTATGTGGACTTTTTCATGACTCAGAATAATGGGAGGAGGAAGGGTGGTGACCTAGAGTTCATTAGGGGACAGTGACTAAAGAAAGTAGAGAATGTTAAATTTTGAAGGTATGATTTATAAAGGAGCAGGAGATGTGAAGGTACAGAACTAAGAGGATGATAACTCTATCCTTGCCCCCTCTGTGAAAGTTAAGGAGAATGAGTAGATTCCATCTTAGTAGCTCTAGGGGTTCTAGCAAAGGCATTAAGGGCACATTCATCACAGATACAGAAGATGGAAGGAATTAGTTGTGATTGTGACAATTTTATATATGTGATTGTGACTGCTTTATATATGCCTTTTCCTTTGATTAGGTGACAGGATTTCAGTCTTAAAATGAGAAATTGTTAAGCAGTAAAATGGTAACCTTCATTTCTCTTGTATCTTGCTTCCAAGGTCTCAGACCAATTTCCTGAAGTTAGGACATTTTTATGAATAAGATAAACTTTTTCATGTTTGCAGTATTTCATAGATGCATGGAATATTGCTTCTGTTTAAGTGATCTTAGAGAAATTTGGCAACATTTGATCTTCTGCAACTGGCAGCCTTTTCTTTAACAAGAACAACTTCAGCTAAATTCCTTACAGACCGTCTCAGCTGTGGAACACTGGTAGGAGCTGTAAGCCGGTCTGAATTCATAATAATTCATGGTTCTCTGATTAAAAACATATCAATAATGCAAGATTTCTGGATATAAAGGGTCAAAACCATTAACAAGTAGATGTCAGGATCAATTTTTAAGTAAGTTCTCATACCTAAGAAAAAAATAGAAAAATAGCAATAACAACTAGGCAGGAGACTGTGGTTTCAGAGACTCTGGAGATTAAAACTCTTCGCAGCATTTTCTTATAACCATAACCAGGGGTGTCATAACAGCATTACTGGGTGAAGTACTGCAGTGATACACCACTTGTCTCACGGTTTTCTTCTGCGAAGTTATCATTTGTAGATTGTGTATAAAATGTCCTGTTTTAGAGTAATCATCTCTTAGAAAGTGTGGTGTAGCTAATAATAGAACTGTGTTGCAATTTATCTCTCCATCATTCTTATCTCCTTCTCTTAAAATGAATAATCTACTATGAGCATTAAGAAATACGATATAAATACAGAGGTGTTGTGGGAGTATATTAGTTTTCTATCAGTATATAACAAATTAGTGCAAATTTGGTGACTTAAAATAATACTCTTTTTTTTTTTTTTTTTTAAATCTCATAGTTTCTATAGTTCGAAAATCTGGGCATGGCATAGGTAGGTTATCTGTTCAGGGTGTCACAAGGCTGAAGTTAAGGTGTGACTGGGCTACATTCTCATCTGGATCTCTAGGCCCTCTTCCTGGATCATTCATTTGTTGCCAGAATTCAGTTCCTGGCAGTTGTAGGACTGAGTTCCTTATTTTCTTACTGGCTATGTTCTGTCAGCTCTGTGAGGCCACCCCCATGTCCTAGTCATGTGGGTCCTCCATAGACAGTTCAAGACATGACTGCTTTCTTCTAGGCCAGTAGGATCACCTCTTTGATGCTTCACCTTCTTTTAAAGTGCTTACCTGATGCTGTGAATTGTGTAAGACTGATGAATCACAGACGTGTACCCCTGAAACAAATAATACATTATATGTTAATAAAAAAACATCAGACATACTCTATAATTAACCATTCCATTCCTAAGTATTTACTAAAGATAAAAACAAGCATATGTATATATAAAGAGTTGTACCTGAATGTGTCTGGTGGTTTCATATGTAATAACCAAAAACTAGAAACAATCCAAATGCCTATCAATGATGAATGAGTAAATAAATTGTGGTATGTAATGCTGTGAAATACTATTCAGCAATAAAGAGGAATGAAGAATTATGGAACAACTTAGATTTTTTCTCAAAATTAATATGCTGAATGAAGGAGCCAGTCCAAAAAAAGAAATAATATATACTGTGTATTTCTGTTTACATACAGTTCTAGAAATGTAAACTTAACTACAGTGACAGAAAGATCAATGATTGTCTGAGTATTGGTTAATGAGCAAGAAGAAAAGATTACAAAGGTGCAAGAGGAAATTTGGGGGAAGATGGGTATGTTCACTGTCTCGATTGTGGTAGTAGTTGCATGGATACATGTACACATAAATAAAAAATTTTCAACTTGTGTACTTTAAATAAGTAACATTTATTGTACATCAAATTTTTTTTTAAATTTTACTATGTTATGTTAATCACCATACATTACATCATTAGCTTTTGACGTAGTGTTCCATGATTCATTGGTTGCATATAACGCCCATTGCTCCATTCAATACATGCCCTCCTTAATATCCATGACCGGGCTACCCATCCCCCCACCCCCTCCCCTCTAAAACCCTCAGTTTGTTTTTCAGAGTCCATAGTCTCTCATGGTTCGTCTCCCCCTCTGATTCCCCCCCTTCATTTTTCCCGTCCTACTATCTTCTTTTTTTTTTTTTTTAAGCATGTAATGTATTATTTGTTTCAGAGGTACAGGTCTGTGATTCAACAGTCTTACATAATTCACAGCGCTCACCATAGCCCACACCCTCCCCAATGTCTCACCCAGCCACCCCATCCCTCCCACCCCCCAACACTCCAGCAACCCTCAGTTTGTGTCCTGAGATTAAGAATTCCTCATATCAGTGAGATCATATGATATATGTCTTTCTCTGATTGACTTATTTCGCTTAGCATAATACCCTCTAGTTCCATCCACATTGTTGCAAATGGTAATGTTTCGTTGGTTTTTTTTTATGGCTGCATAATATTCCATTGTATATATATACCACATCTGCTTTATCCATTTATCTGTCGATGGACATCTTGGCTTTTTCCATAGTTTGGCTATTGTGGACATTGCTACTATAAACATTGGGGTACACCTACCCCTTCGGATCACTACATTTGTATCTTTGGGGTAAATACCCAGTAGTGCAATTGCTGGGTCATATGGTAGCTCTATTTTCAACTTTTTGAGGAACCTCCATACTGTTTTCCAGAGTGGCTGCACCAGCTTGCATTCTCACCAACAGTGTAGGAGGGTTCCCCTTTCTCTGCATCCCCGCCAACATCTGTCATTTCCTGACTTGTTAATTTTAGCCATTCTGACTGGTGTGAGGTGGTATCTCATTGAGGTTTTGATTTGGATTTCCGTGATGCTGAGTGATGTTGAGCACTTTTTCAGGTGTCTTTGGGCATTGGATTCTTTGTTCTTTGGGTGTTGAGTTTGATAAGTTCTTTATAGATTTTTGATACTAGCCCTTTATCTGATATGTCATTTGCAAATATCTTCTCCCATTCTGTCAGTTGTCTTTTGGTTTTGTTGACTGTTTCTTTTGCTGTGCAAAAGCTTTTTATCTTGATGAAGTCCCAATAGTTCATTTTTGCCCTTGCTTGCCCTGCCTTTGGCTATGTTTCTAGGAAGAAGTTTCTGTGGCTGAGGTCGAAGAGGTTGCTGCCTGTGTACTCCTTTAGGATTTTGATGGCCTCCTGTCTCACATTTAGGTCTTTCATCCATTTTGAGTCTGTTTTTGTGGGAAATGGTCCAGTTTCATTCTTGTGCATGTGGCTGTCCAATTTTCCCAACACCATTTGTTGAAGAGACTGTCTTTTTTCGACTGGACATTCTTTCCTGCTTTGTCAAAGATTAGTTGACCATAGAGTTGAGGGTCCATTTCTGGGCTCTCTATTCTGTTCCATTGATCTATGTGTCTGTTTTTGTGCCAGTACCATACTGTCTTGATGATGACAGCTTTGTAATAGAGCTTGAAGTGCGGAATTGTGATGCCACCAGCTTTGCTTTTCTTGTTCAATATTTCTCTGGCTATTCGGGGTCTTTTCTGGTTCCATACAAATTTTAGGATTATTTGTTCCATTTCTTTGAAAAAAGTTAATGGTATTTTGATAGGGATTGCATTAACATGTAGATTGCTCTAGGTAGCTTTGTGTATTCCTCAGTTTCTTTCATGAGTATTTTATAATTCTCTGAGTAAAGGTTCTTTGCCTCTTTGGTTAGATTTATTCCTAGGTATCTTATGGTTTTGGGTCCAATTGTAAATGGGATCAACTCCTTAATTTCTCTTTCTTCTGTCTTGTTGGTGTATAGAAATGCCACTGATTTCTGTGCATTGATTTTATATACTGCCACTTTACTGAATTCCTGTATGAGTTCTAGCAGTTTTGGGGTGGAGTCTTTTGGATTTTCCACATAAAGTATCCTATCATCTGCAACGAGTGAGAGTTTGACTTCTTCTTTCCCGATTCGGATGCCTTTTATTTCTTTTTGTTGTCCGATTTCTGTGGCTAGGACTTCTAGTACTGTGTTGAATAGAAGTGGTGATAGTGGGCATCCCTGCGGTGTTCCTGACCTTAGGGGGAAAGCTCTCAGTTTTTCCCCATTGAGAATGATATTTGCTGTGGGTTTTTCATAGATGGCTTTTATGATATTGAGGCATGTACCCTCTATCTCTATATTCTGAAGAGTTTTGATCAAGAAAGGATGCTGTACTTTGTCAAATGCTTTATCTGAATCTACTGAGAGGATCATATGGTTCTTGTTCTTTCTTTTATTAATGTATTGTGTCACATTGATTGATTTGTGGGTGTTGAACCAACCTTGCAGCCCAGGGATAAATCCCACTTGGTCGTGGTGAATAATCCTTTTAATGTACTGTTGGATCCTATTGGCTAGTATTTTGGTAAGAATTTTTGCATCTATGTTCATCAGGGATATCGGTCTGTAATTCTTTTTTGATGGGGTCTTTGTCTGGTTTTGGGATCAAGGTAATGGTGGCCTTATAAAATGAGTTTGGAAGTTTTCATTTCTATTTTTTGGAACAGTTTTAGAAGTACAGGTATTAATTCTTCTTGAAATGTTTGGTAGAATTCCCCTGGGAAGCCATCTGGCCCTCGGCTTTTGTTTGTTGGGAGATTTTTGATGACTGCTTCAATTTCCTTTGTGGTTATAGGTCTGTTCAGGTTTTCTATTTCTTCCTGGTTCAGTTTTGGTAGTTGATACATCTCTAGGAATGCATCCATTTCTTCCAGGTTATCTAATTTGCTGGCATATAGTTGCTCATGATATGTTCTTATAATTGTTTGTATTTCTTTGGTGTTGGTTGTGATCTCTCCTCTTTCATTCATGATTTTATTGATTTGGGTCATTATTCTTTTTGATAAGTCTGGCCAGGGGTTTATCAATCTTATTAATTCTTTCAAAGAACCAGTTTCTAGTTTTGTTAGTCTGTTCTACTGTTCTGTTGGTTTCTATTTCATTGATTTCTGCTCTGATCTTTATTTCTCTTCTCCTGCTGGGTTTAGACTTTATTTGCTCTTCTTTCTCCAGCTCCTTTAGGTGTAGGGTTAGGTTGTGTATTTGAGACCTTTCTTGTTTCTTGAGAAAGGCTTGTATTGCTATATACTTTCCTCTTAGGACTGCCTTTGCTGCATCCCAAAGATTTTGAACAGTTGTGTTTTCATTTTCATTGGTTTCCATGAATTTTTTAAATTCTTCTTTAATTTCCTGGTTGACCCATTCATTCTTTAGTAGGATGCTCTTTAGCCTCCATGTATTTGAGTTCTTTCCGACTTTCCTCTTGTGATTTGAGTTCTAGTTTCAAAGCATTGTTGTCCAAAAGTATGCAGGGAATGATTCCAGTCTTTTGGTACCAGTTGAGACCTGATTTGTGACCTAGGATGTGATCTATTCTGGAGAATGTTCCATGGGCACTAGAGAAGAATGTGTATTCTGTTGCTTTGGGATGGAATGTTCTGAATATGTGTGTGAAGTCCATTTGCTCCAGTGTATCATTTAAAGTCTTTATTTCCTTGTTGATCTTTTGCTTAGATGATCTGTCCATTTCAGTGAGGGGGGTGTTAAAGTCCCCCACTATTATTGTATTGTTGTTGATGTGTTTCTTTGCTTTTGTTATTAATTGGCTTATATAATTGGCTGCACAGATATTTACAATTGTTAGATCTTCTTGTTGGATAGACCCTCTAAGTATGATATAGTGTCCTTCCTAATCTCTTATTATAGTCTTTGGTTTAAATTCTAATTTGTCTGATAGAAGGATTGCCACCCCAGCTTTCTTTTGGTGTCCATTAGCATGGTAAATGGTTTTCCACCTGCTCACTTTCAATCTGGGGGTGCCTTTGGGTCTAAAATGAGTCTCTTGCAGACAGCATATCGATGGGTCTTGTTTTTTAATCCAGTCTGACACGCTGTGTCTTTTGATTGGGGCATTTAGCCTATTTACATTCATGGAAATTATTGAAAGATACGAATTTAGTGCCACTGTATTTCCTGTAAGGTTACTGTTACTGTATATTGTCTGTGTTCCTTTCTGGTCTATATTACTTTTAGGCTCTCTCTTTGCTTAGAGGACCCCTTTCAATATTTCTGTAGGCCTGGTTTTGTGTTTGCGAATTCGTTTTCTTTTTGTTTGTCCTGGAAGCTTTTTATCTCTCCTTCTATTTTCAATGACAGCCTAGCTGGATATAGTATTCTTGGCTGCATATTTTTCTTATTTAGTGCTCTGAATATATCATGCCAGTCCTTTCTGGCCTGCCAGGTCTCTGCGGATAGGTCTTTTGCCAGTCTAATGTTTCTATCATTGTAGGTTACAGACCTCTTGTTCTGAGCTGCTTTCAGGATTTTGTCTTTGTCTCTGAGACTTGTAAGTTTTACTATTAGATGTCGAGGTGTTGACCTATTTTTATTGATTTTGAGGGGGAACTCTGTGCCTCCTGGATTTTGATGCCTGTTTCCTTCCCCAAATTAGGGAAGTTCTCTGCTATAATTTGCTCCAATATACCTTCTGCCCCTTCTCTCTTTCTTCTTCTTCTGGGATCCCAAATATTCTAATATTGTTTCATCTTATTGTATCACTTATCTCTTGAATTCTGCCCTTGTGATCCAGTAGTTGTTTCTCTCTCTCTTTCTCAGCTTCTTTATTTTCCATCATTTCGTCTTCTATATCACTGATTCTCTCTTCTGCCTCATTTATCCTAGCAGTTAGAGCCTCCACTTTTGATTGCACCTTATTAATAGCCTTTTTGATTTCGACTTGGTTAGATTTTAGTTCTTTTATTTCTCCAGAAAGGGTTCTCTAGTATCATCCATGCTTTTTTCAAGCCCAGCTATTATCTTTATAATAGTCATTCTGAACTCTAGTTCTTACTAACATCCATATTGATTAGGTCACTGGCAGTTGGTACTGCCTCTTGTTCTTTTTTTTTGAGGTGATTTTTTCCGTCTTGTCATTTTGTCCAGATGAGAATAGATGAATGAGAGAACAAAATGGTAACAGGGTAACATTGACTCCAGAAAAATATACACTAAACAAATCAGAAGAGACCTGAAACCAGGGGAAATGAAAGGGAAAGATGAAAAAAGAAAAAAAAAAAAGAGAAAGGAAAAGATAAAAAAAAAAAGAATATGATCAGATATGATCAGGCTGGTGAATAGATCAGTGCCACACACTACATTTTGGGCATATTTTGGTCTGTTAGAAGAAACTGCATCCCAAAATTTTAAAGAAAGAAAAACTTATATATGTCCAAAAATAGGGGTAAATATGTTGAAGGGATGGAATATGACTGTAAAGATGAAAATTATAAAAGATTGTATCGAAGGAATTGGTAAGAACTTGGTTGAAAAAAAAAAGAGAAATTAAAAAAAAAAAGGGAGGGAATCTGATCAGGCAGGAGACTAGAACAAACCCATACACTAGAGATTTAGGGTATATTTTGGACTGTTAGAAACAACTGTTTCCCAAAGTTTTAAAGAGAGCACAACTTATATATATATATATATATATATATATATATATATATATATATATATATACCAAAAATAAGTTCAAATACTATGAAGGGATAAAATATGACTCTAAAAGTGAAAAATAAAAAAGATTTTTAAAAAAGGGATTGATAAGATGTTGGTTGAAAAAGGGAAAAAGAAAAATTAAAAAATAATGGAAAAAGAAAATTAAAAAAATTAATTTTGAAAGATTAAAGAATCAGGTGAGGGCGCCTGGGTGGCTCAGTTGGTTAAGCAACTGCCTTCGGCTCAGGTCATGATCCTGGAGTCCCGGGATCGAGTCCCACATCGGGCTCCCTGCTTGGCAGGGAGTCTGCTTCTCCCTCTGACCCTCCTCCCTCTCATGCTCTCTGTCTCTCATTCTCTCTCTCTCAAATAAATAAAAAAAAAAAAAAAAAAAAAAGAATCAGGTGAAAAAAAAGACAAGAATTCTATGAGCTGTATTCCCCTACTGCTGGCGTTCTGGTGTTCTCATTGATTGGTAAAGTTGGTCTTGGCTGGCTGTTCTTGCTGATCTTCTGGGGCAAGGGCCTGTTGCCCTGGTTCCCGAATGTCTTTGCCAGAGGTGGAATAGTCCGCCTTCACCGGTCCGGGCTAAGTCATCTGTGGGGGTTTCCTCTCATAGCTTTTTTTCCCTGCAAGGTTTCC
This sequence comes from Halichoerus grypus, assembly GCF_964656455.1. Taxonomy (NCBI): domain Eukaryota; kingdom Metazoa; phylum Chordata; class Mammalia; order Carnivora; family Phocidae; genus Halichoerus; species Halichoerus grypus. Next base: position 185,771,891 of record NC_135714.1, read on the forward strand.
TTACAGCTTTGGAGGATGAGAGTGAAAATGGTGGCCTTCCAATCTCTGCCTGTAGGAGCCGAGTGCTCAGGGCCCCACTCCTCAGTGAGCCCCCCTCCAGAAAAGCAGTCAGTCATTCCTATCTTCCCGGTCTCCAGCTGCACTCTGTGCTCACCCGGCCTGTAACCGAGCGTTTCTATCTCTGGCACCCGACCTCGTGTGGAGTCTCCAAACCCAGCAGATCCCTGCGGTGTGCTCCCGCGCCACTCCTCCTGGGGGAGGAAGGGGAGTCTCCCTGGATCTGCCGCTTGTTGGGTCCCTGCTGGAAGAGCAGTGGCCCACCTGTGCCTCGGATCACGTTTTATGGCTGAAAGCCTGCTCCTCGTCTCCATCTCTGCAGGCGGCTTCCCCGCTCCGATACCTGGGAGCTCTGCCGCACTCAGGAACCCCCGGTCTTTCTGTGACCCCGAGGGTCCTGAGAGCACACTGTCCCGGCAAGGGTTCCACCCCCCTCTTAGCCACTGGAGCTACGTCCCTCAGTGGAGCCGACTTCTAAAAATTCGGATTTTGTGCTTGCCGGCTCTATCACTTGCCAGAAGCGGCCGTTGGAGGCCCCCTACCCCGCCGTCTGTCCTCCCGAATATTGCCTAGGATTCACTTCTCCGCACGTCCTACCTTCCAGAAAGTGGTCGCTTTTCTGTTCAGAGAGTTGCTGCTATTCTTTTCTTCGATCTCCTGTTGAGTTCGTAGGTTTCGGAATGGTTTGATTCCTATGTAACTGAATTCCTGGGACCAGACGAAATTTAGGTCTCCTACTCCTCCACCATCTTGCTCCTCCTCCCTGTACATCAAATATTTTTAAATAAAGCTCCCACAAAAATAAAAAGAGAAATAAATAAATAAATAAATAAATAAATAAATAAATAAATAAATAAAATGTTCACCTGATTAGCTCAGGCCCACCCCATATAATCTCCCTTTTGAGTAACTCCAAGTTAGCTTGATTAGGACTTTACATCTGCAGATCTTTGCCGTTTAAGGTAACATAATTATGGGAGTGCTATTGTGTCACATTCACAGATCTTATCTGTACTCAGGGAGGAAGTTATGTAAGGGTGTGGGTCATTAGGGTTTGTTTTAGATTTCTGTCTACTAAACTGGGCAAACTTGCACTTTTAGATTTTTATATACTTTTAAATGGTGGCCTAAAAAATCAACAAAACAAGTATGATAGTGTATAGGATAACACTTAATATAAGACATTTAATGATGGCTATAAAATTAAATTGGTAATGTTGTGTATCAGGGTTTAGTCAGAAGATGAATGTACTTGTATATGTGTATGTTTGTATCTGTATTTCTTGCGGAGATTTGACCTTCTGCAATAGTGGGAGCTGATTAAATAGCTTCTGCAAGGATATTGTTTGCATGTTTGATGCTGGAGCTTGTGGTCCAAGGGCAGTTGGGATGAGAATATAGCTGTAAGTTGGGGATGAAGAACAAGTCTATGAGGATGGAATGAAACCATTCTCAGAGTGATTTTAAAACTTGTAGTTTGGAAATTTCACAGTACTGAGTAGTTATTTATAAAAATAAATACTTGGAAATCAGAATTATTTTAAACAGCTCACCTATCTTGCAGTCTCAGGATACCTATTAAATGGATAAAGAAGTTTGGAAGAATGATAGACATTTTCTTCTTCACAGGGAAAACTAACAATTAAAATTAAAAATTAAAATTAAAAATTTTCAGTCTGTCTAAAACTTGTTAGGTGAAATATATTTTAAAAATATATTTCTTTCATAAGAGTTTTATAGAAATTATAGGACAAACCACTATTCTTCTATCAGATATTTACTTGCAGTTTCCAAAGAGAAAAAATATTTATTTTGAACATTAAGTTAGTTGTTTTTTCATTTTTATGCTAAATATTTTATCTTTGTAAGCCTCATAGCTCGTATGTCCTGCATTTTCAAACTGAATAATATTATAGAGAATATTAGAAAGATACTTAAGTTGGGACGGGTATATTGTTTTTGAGTTAACATTTCTCTATCAGCGAAAATAAAAAATTTAAAAAAATGATTATTTGTCTCATTTGAAATATTCACTTTCTCTTCATTCAGCGGCTAACTCGTATTACGAAAAAGTAAATTATCCATTGTCTGCATTTTTATTTCTAAGTCTGAATAGTGTAGAATTTAAAGATAACCTTCATAAAATTGACAATTTATATGGTATTATCCTATACTGTTTTGAAAGACACCTACATCTTTTTATTAGCTACTTTTGTTTGTGCATATACAATGACTGCCTGAACATATTTGTCAACAACTTTTAGAGAGCTATTTCTCATGTTACTGTCTTGCTGTAGCTTTCCTCTTTTTATCCGATTTTATTACATTTTTTTCTAAATTCTTCGATGGTGTGCCAGAGCTGTTTACCACATCATTTTTTCTTCTTCATAGACACAAGCTGGACTACATTTCCCAGCCTCCTCTACATTTATTTTAGGGCTGTGAGACAAAGCTCTGGGCAGTGGAACGGGAATGGAAATGATGCATGTCATCTCAGCCTGACTCCTGAAGATTTCCCCCAGGCTTGCGCTGATTGTCCGCTACCACCCTGTTCAGAGGACTTCATCTGCATTGCGTCACCAGCTTCCCTGTGAAGGGTCTGTGTTAGTGTGCCACTGAAATTAGGAAGGTAGAAAAGGAGAGAGCCCACCATTCTTCAGAAATAGTTGAGGCAGATTCATGGGCAGATACAAGGTTTAAAGCATTATTCAGGGAAGTCCAGGATGACCACTGTATTAGTTTCCTGTTGTTGCTGTAACAAATTATCACAAACTTAGTGGCTTAAATAACACAAATGTAATATCTTATAGTTCTGGAGATCAGAAGTTCAAAATCAGTCTCACTGGGCTAAAGTCAAGATGTCTGCAGGGCTGACTCCTTTGGTGAGCTCTGAGGGGAGAATCCATTTCCTTGCCTTTTTCACCTTCTGCTTGAAATCTTCATGATCCCTTACTTGCCTCACTCCAACTTCCTTGCATCCTCACATCTGTTGATGATCCTCTTGTCTCCCCTTATAAAACCCTAATGATTTGACCTTACGCAGTAATGGGAGTTTGGCCAGTGTAGGATAAACTTCCCATTTCAAGATCCTTTATTTAATAACACCTGCACAGTTCCTTTTACCATGTAAGGTACCATGGCTCCAAGTTTCTGGGAATTAGGACCTGAACATGGCAGGGGGCACTTTGTTTAGTTTATCACAACTACCGATTTAGCTGGTGCAGACCAAGATACTTGGTGGAAGCCTTTAAAGAAATCTAAGAGTTCCAGGTGAGCTCTTGAAAATCACCAGCATTGATGCTGCACACTGAGATCCTTGGTAGCTGCTTTCCTTAAACCTTCATTTTCCTGTACTTCCAGTGGTGCTCTAAGCTGCTTCTAATCTCCTGTGTTAAATACCTTCATGTTTGGAACACATGGAATGGTTTCTGTTTTCCTGACTGAACCCTGATACGAAGCTCTTCCTGTATGACTGTTGGCAACGTAAAGAGTGGCCGGAAAGCCACGTGCTGTAGATGGCAGAGCAGCTGTCACCCTAGTGTCCGTGCCTGTGAGGGAGAATCTCCCTATTGTCCTGAATTCTTCTCTGGACTCTTACATGGATGTGTCACTAAAATTTGGGCTATATTTGGTGCTACAATACTATGGCCTCATTTATTTACTCTTACTGTTAGAGATGTTTGTTGAAAACTGAATACAAAAGTCTCATCTCTTTCTGTGTATTTTAACTACATCCGATTTAGAGTAGTACATTTTCCTTGTATTTACATTTGTGAATGTATTGGACAAGGAAAACAGATCATATGTGCCCATCATTTATTAAAAAATCACTGTCTCATCTACTGAGCTAACTCATTGGTTTGCATTCTCAATTTCTTCTTTGGACTACATTATCAGATGATGGTACTGCTTGCCTATTTATAACATTGTGCACATACAGTATACTTTTTGCAGTGTCTAGGCTAAAGCAGATAATTCAGTAGCTATTCTTTACTAGTACATCCCTCTCTCATGTGGGATGCAGCAGTTTGATTGCCAGTATATTTTCATTGTGAGATTCAAAATGTTGTTTCTCAGAAGCAAATCTTGGTGGCATTTTGAGGAACACAGCTTTAAAACCATAACATCAAAAAAAAAACAAAAAACATAGCATCATCTCATTTATTCTTCATAGGATGATTTTGAACTGGTGGTATGTTACCATTTTAAGATACAAGACACTAAATTCACAGATTTTTGTCTCATGTAGACAGGGTGGATAGGGGAAAGAGCTGGACCTCGAACACTGATCTTCTGACTCTTAAGTTCATTATTTTTTCCATCAGATATGCCTCAGAGTGAGTAGTCATGTATATTTGCTTACCTTGAGTTATAGAAGACACGTATTGCTGGAAGTTGTAACATGCATCATATTTTGTTTCGATTTGTATTGTGTTCTCTATTCGTCTTCACTTAGTATTGACTACCAGGAGGGGCTTTTATTGAATGTGCTCTTGGATAAGATAGTGGTGCAGCCAAATGGGAATCCGTAACAAAGGTTCTGGTCATAGTTCTTTTAACTCTTCACTCTGTCTTCTTGGTTAAGCCACTCTATTTATTTATTTTTTTAATTTAAATTCAATTAGCCAACTACAGTAGTGCATCCTTAGTTTCAGATGTGGAGTTCAATAATTTATCAGTTGCGTGTAACACCCAGTGCTCATCACATCACATGCTCTCTTTAATGCCCATCACCCAGTTACCCCATCTCCTTCCCCCACCCCTCCTCCAGCAACCCTCGGTTTGTTTTCTATAGTTAAGAGTCTCTTATGCTTTGTCTCCCTCTCTGATGACTTTCCATTCAGTTTTCCTCCCTTCCCCTATCATCCTCTGTGCTGTTTCTTATATTCCACATATGGGTGAAACTGTATGATAATTGTTTTTCTCTGATTGACTTATTTCGCTCAGCATAATACCCTCCAGTTCCATCCACGTTGATGTAAATGGTAAGTATTCGTCCTTTCTGATGGCTGAGTAATATTCCATTGTGTGTGTGTGTGTGTGTGTATGTGTATCACATCTTTTTTATCCATTCCTCTGTCGATGGACATCTCAGCTCTTTCCACAGTTTGGTTACTGCGGACATTGCTGCTATAAACATTGGGGTGCAGATGCCCCTTCAGATTACTACATTTGTATCTTTGGGGTAAATACTCAGTAGTGCAATCCCTGGGTCGTAGGGTAGCTCTATTTTTAACTTCTTGAGAAACCTCCAGACTGTTTTCCAGGGAAGCCACTCTGTCTTTTTAGGTCGTGATAACTTCTGTCAGTTAAAAAAAGAGTTAAAATTGAGCTAGGTCAAGGGTTTCAAATTTCACATCTTGTCAATCCTTTTAATGAAAGAATTGGAACATATTTAAGGGCAGTAAGGGAAGCTTTATTTTCAAAAGAGTGCTCAAGTTAATACTTTTTTCAGTTAAAAAATCCCCTTACTTTTTTTTTTTTTTAAGATTTTATTTATTTATTTGGCAGAGAGAGAGTACAAGCAGGGGGAACAGCAGAGGAAGAGGGAGAAGCAGGCTCCCCACTCCGTGGGAAGCCTAATGTGGATGTGGGGCTCGATTCCAGGGTCCTGGGATCATGACCTGAGCTGAAGGCAGACGCTTAACCAACTGAGCCACCCGGGAGCCCCCTAACTTACTGTTTTGGTACTTAGCCACTGTTGATCATTCTCTAGGGGCTATCGTAGCACATTTTAAAATTCTTTTCTCAAATACTAGCATAGTGTCCTTTATGTTTATCTTCAGATCTCCCATAGAACCTAGTATTTTTCCTAGAATAGACGCTTAAGTATTTAATACTCAAAGTAGTAGCAAGCATTTCCTAAGTATATGAGGTCCCCTTTAACTGAAATTAGTACTGAGAAAGAGATTTATGAATCTAGTTAAAATTAGGAACAGTGTTTCATAGAAGTGAAAAAAAAGGAGCTATCCATATAAAATTAAATCAAAATTACGAAAATTCATTCAGCTGAACATGTGTTTAAAATTTAGCTTTTAATTCCAAGTAGTCATGATTTGTTAGAATAACAATGGATGAATAAATGCTGATATTTTTTGGTGTGATTTTTCTCAGTAAAATTGTATGATAGCATGATAGGACATCTTCAGTTAGTGCTTGACTTTGGAGTATGATTTTGGAGGTTACTTTCACAAAAATACTTTCAGGTTTACCAGTTTTCTCAGGGGCATCTCTGTTATTTGATATTCATATTCTTTTTGATGTATCTAATGTCATCATCCTTGTTGGTTTTTCTTTTATATGCTAATTGTTATAATTCTTTTTTTTTTTTTTTTTTTAAAGATTTTATTTATTTGCTAGAGAGAAAGATAGCCAGAGAGGGAACACAAGCAGGGGGAGTGGGAGAGGGAGAAGCAGGCTTCCCACGGAGCAGGGAGCCCGATGCGGGGCTCGATCCCAGGACCCTGGGACCATGACCTGAGCCGAAGGCAGACGCCCAACGACTGAGCCACCCAGGCGCCCCGCTAATTGTTATAATTCTGACATGTCCTCATTTGTCAGTGATTTTGCATATAATTGAGTAGTTTTCATCAGTTTTTTTTTTTTTTTTTTTTTAAAGATTTTATTTATTTATTTGACAGAGAGAGACACAGCGAGAGAGGGAATACAAGCAGGGGGAGTGGGAGAGGGAGAAGCAGGCTTCCCGCGGAGCAGGGAGCCCGATGCGGGGCTCAATCCCAGGACCCTGGGATCATGACCTGAGCCGAAGGCAGACGCTTAACGCCTGAGCCACCCAGGCGCCCCCATGCATCAGTTTTTAAAAATCAACTTGATGAAATTCTTTGCTATTACTAAGATTGTAGTCAAGTGTGAGAATGACCAAAAAGTAGTATGACGTGGTGTGTTGGCATATATGCTGGGGTGAAATGAGGATGGATGTCTGCACAGGGACTACTTTTAGAAGTGGTTGGTTCATTAGCGAATGTAACATAAACAAACATCTGTTGCCTCTCTATGCAACTTTGTATTTTTGTGTGTGTGCGTGTATTGAATACTTAGATAAGGAGCATCTCTTGTGGCATATGCAGGACTGAAGACTGCTATGAAATTGCTGAGTCCAGTGGCTTGTGTTAGGTTGCCAGTAAGAAAGGACAGCTTAAATAACATGTGGTACCTATTATTTTTGTCCTCTGTAGGCCTCCTCTTTCTTCCCTCCTCTTTGTTTTCATCTTTACACCCTTCTTTATGACCACATAGGTGAGTATATTACCAGGCTAGGCTAGTCGTACTGCTCATTGCACTTGTCATATTTGGCACAGGGTTGGGCAGGTGACTTAGACTCATTCACAGATTTCTCTATGTGGAACTAGTAGCACAATTACCTTGTTAATTGGTGCATTACATTGGAAGGATGTGATTTTAGGTTGCCTATCATTCCTGGCATGAAAAACTCTAATGTATGGAAACTAAACAGATATACAAAGACTGAAGAGATTTTTCACCGATTCAATAAACACCTGAGTATTGACTTTGTGCTGGTCTTTGTTCTAGGTACCATCAATACAGAAATAAACAAAACATATAAAAAATGTTGTCTCCTTTGAGCTTCTGTGGCTAGAGGGAGTAGTGACAACACCAAGTTAGTAGATCAATGATTCAATGCATGTACAGTAGTCAGCAATGGGAATTTCAGACTCTGGCAGGACTGGGTTGTTATATGGCCCGAACTAGAGTTCTGTTTTTTGATTGAATCAACAGTTGTTAGGTTTCCAATATTGTTTTTTCTTTTCTGGGACCACTTGTTGGGCATCTCTAGTCAGTTTTTCTAGATTGTCATTCGAGGGGACGTTCCTTTGGAACATGCCAGAAGTTTGGTCATTGGCCCTTTTGAGAACAGCAATCTTGGCAGAAAAATCACCAAGGTAGTCCCCTTTTGCTTCTAGGAAGTTAAGTTTGGAATTTCCAGGGACCTTATAATAGCCAAAGTAGCTGGTAGGAGTATGGCATCTAGTAATTTGGACATTATAGCATTTTTAATCTTGTTTCCATTAGAGATAAGTAAACCTTGCTCCTTGCAAAGTCATGGCTCACCTCAAAGTTTATATTATCAGTGTAAATATTAGGGGTTTTGCTCTTAGCTAGAGTGCAAGCCTGGGTAAGAGTATGAGTATGAGCTGAGTATGAGTATAATGGATTTTTCATATATGGCCTTTATTATCTTGAGATGTAGTTCCCTCTAAACCAACTTTGTTGAGAGGTTTTTTTTTTTTTTATCATGAATGGATGTTGTATTTTGTTAAATGCTTTTTCTGCTTCTCTTGAGATGACCATGTGATTTTCCTCCTTTTTCTTGTTAATGTGATCTATCATATTGATTGACTTGGGAATATTGAAGCACTCTTGCATCCGTGGTATGAACCCCAGTTGATCATGGTGAATGATTACTGTGTTGTTGGATTTGATTTGCTAATATTTTGTTGAGAATTTTTGCATCTATCTTCATCATAGACATTGGCCTGCAGTTTTCTTTATTTGTAGTGTCCTTGTCTTGTTTTGGTACCAGGGTAATTCTGTCTGGCCTTGTAGAATGAATTTGAAAGCTCTTCTTCATCTTCCTCTTCTTCATCTTTTTCTTCTATTTTGGGAATAGTTTGAGAGGAATATGTATTAACTCTTTAAATATTTGGTAAAATTCACCTGTGAAGTCATCTGGTCCTGGACTTTTGTTTGTTGGGAGTTTTTTGACTATTGCTTCAATTTCACATTGCACTTTACACTTTAGCACTCAACTTAACATCAATAGATAGATCATCCAGAGAGAAAATCAACAAGGAAGGAGTGACTTTGAATGACTTATTAGAGCAGATGGACCTTACAGATATATTCAGAATATATGATTCCGAAAACAGAATACAAATTCTTTTCAAGTGCATATGGAACATTCTCCAGAATAGATCGTAAGTTGCAATAAATTGAAAAACATTGAAATCACATCATGCAATTCTTTTGACCACAATGGTATGAAACTAGAAATCAAGCACAAGAAAAAATCTGGAAAGAACACCAATACTTCTAGTTTTAATAATATGCTACTAGACAATGAATAGGTCGACCAAAAAATCAAAGAGGAAATAAAAAAAAAATACATGGAGGCAAATGAAAACGAAATCATAACAATCTAAAATCTTTGGGGTGCAGCAAAAGCTGGTCTAAGAGGGAATTTTCTAGCAACATAAGCCTACCTCAAGAAACAAAAAATCTCCAACATCATTACCTTACAATCTAAAGAGGCTAGGAAAAGGAAAAAACAAAGCCTACAGGCAGTAGAAGAAAGGAAATAATAAAGATTAGAGTGAAATAAATGAAATAGAGTCTAAAAAAGCAATAGAAAATATCAGTGAAACCAGGAGCTGGTTCTTTGAAAAGATCAACCAAACTGATATTCCTTCAGCCAAACTCTTCAATAAAGAGAGGGACACAAATAAATTAAATAAAATGGAGGAGAAATAACTGATACCACAGAAATACAAAGGTTTATGAGAGAATGTTATGATAAATTAGATGCCAAAAATTGGACAACCTAGAAGAAATGGTTAAATGCCTATAAACATATGACCTACCAAAATTGAATCAGGAAGAAATACAAAATTTGAACAGACCAGTTACTAGTGTTGAAATTGAATCAGTAATCGAAAAGCTCCCAACATACAATATTTCTCTAATTTTTAAATGCTGCTTTTAAAATTACTCCTACTATTTCTGTTTTTTCATCAGTTAAGCAACTCATTTTCATTAAAATAGAGGCTTTTTTGCATCCTTATATTTATTAATGAATTACGGTTTATATATACAAAACATTGATGGATAAGTTTTCTCAGAAGAGCCCATAGATATAAAAAAGGTACCCATGTTATTGTTATTCATTTATAATTTGTCTCTAACACTGTAAGTTCTTTGTAACTTTTTCTGTGTAGTGAAACTGATTTTGCACGTTATATTGTCTTCACTGAAATTTATATCATTTCATAAAACACTTGCACATGTTTTTGTTTTGGAGTGTTTAATCAATATTTTATGTACAGACACACATACATTGAGTGCTGAAACACTTTTGAATGTTAACTGATCTTCCTGATGATGTGTGATGGAAATTGATTAAAAGATTGTATTTGTTGTTTTGAAATATGTCAGAAGTATATAGCATATGGAAGTACATAAACTCAAATATAGACTTGTGCTTTTTCCCCCTCCTTTGTTAATCTAAGGAAAACTCAAAATTCTCTTGAGTAGCAACCACTAGTAGTTTTGTGCTTGGAAGAAGAATTTGGAAATTATTTAAAAAACATAATTGTTTAGATTTAATTAAAATAGGCACTAAAATTTACATATCATTGGTATGTTCCACTGTAGTTTATAATAAATGACAATAACTAGCATTTATTAAATACCTGGTATGTGCCATGCTTTGAGTGTTTTTATATATGTTATCTCATTTAAGCACAACAACTTAGTGTAATTTTATTTTATAGATGAGGTTCACGTAGTTGAACTATTTTGCTCCAAATCATGCAGCTAACAATTGTGCCAGTATTCAAGATACACAGTTGACTTCTAAGTTGTTCGTTTTAACCAACTACTAGTTTATCTGTGCTTCTCATGTTAAGGGCAGAAGAGTGAATGCATACCTTGGGGGATCTGGAGGTGTAGCAGGATGCTGCCTGATTGTACAAAATGTCTGTGGTATTAGATTTTATATTAAACATTCTGCAGCTTTGCCTTCTATTGCATTATGTTAGGGTTTTTAAAAAAAATTTTTAAATGTAATTGTGTATTTTTTGTACTCTCAGTTGTTGAATGTAACTATTGCTTCAGGATAGTACACCATGTTTTTCGTGGCATACCAGCAGTATGGTATGGTATGGTAAGGGCGCCTAGGATTATTCTCTTTGTGAAACAGGAGAATCAGAGCTATCATGCCTTCCAGTAGGGTATTCGTAGTTATTACCAGTTTCAGCCATACAGAGCTTGTGTATGTCAAGCATTTAAACAGTTCCTAAATATCAATGTGGTGGCACCTGCTAGGTTGCCTTGCCACACTTCCATAGAATTTGCTGGTAAGGAGCTCAGAGAACCCAAAGGGATTTAGATAGTTTCATTACTCCAGACACAGAAGGCGTTATGACCTTCAGATTCTAAAGGGCTCCTCTATCTCCACTCATGGGGGTGATAGAGAGGTGGGCCCTGGTGGATGCTGTGCGCTCAGTGAGTCTGTGTCACAACTGAGGAGTCCTGAGTTTAGGAAACCTGTGCTTTAAAGGAGTCCTAACCTCTTTGCAGTCTTTGGTCTGCAGAAGGCAGATTTTTATTATTCTGGTTGGGAAACAAACTGTTCTCTGACCCAGAAGGAAACCCCTGCCCCTAGCTTCTGTGACTTTTTGTTTTGGAAACATTACTGAAAAGATATTCTGGGAGAAAAGCTGTCATAAGACATGCAGATATTGGAGATTTGTCTCCCAGGCACATACCATCTTGCAACTTCCCTGGCAATTCCAAATATATGGAGAAAACACAATTATCTTCACTGTGCAAGGTAGAGAATGAATTGGCCAATCCCTTTCTTGGGTAATTTTAGCTATTTCCCTAGCCATTTTTGGGTGATATTTTGTTCCTGGAAGTTTTTCCAGTCTTTTTTTTTTTTTTTTTTTAATCCTTTATCTCTGTTAGGTGCACTTAGGGAAATTCAGCATTGTTCAGTTAAAGGAACCTCAGTGACATTCAAATTGTTAATCTACCTTAGTCACTCCTTAGTTTTTTTATGCACTCACCCGATAGCTCTCTCCTTCGGTGCCTCCCTCTCCTGCTGTTGAGTGCACTTCAGCACTACCATTAAGATCTATAGAGGTGTAGGGGCGCCTGGGTGGCTCAGTTGGTTAAGCGTCTGCCTTCGGCTCAGGTCATGATCCTGGAGTCCCGGGATCGAGTCCCGCATCGGGCTCCCTGCTCAGCGGGGAGCCTGCTTCTCCCTCTGACCCTCCCCCTCTCATGCTCTCTCTATCTCATTCTCTCTCTCAAATAAATAAATAAAATCTTTAAAAAAAAAAAAAAAAGATCTATAGAGGTGTAACCTGCTGCATTCCTCTTTGTTGCTACCAGTAGCAGACAACTGTGATTGTAAATATAAATATGATGAATGTGGGAAAATTGCATAGGTCATAAAAATGTCAGAAGGCCTTATTTTTCTAGCACTCAGCTTCTTCTGTGTTTGTTGTCATCCTGCTCTTATTTCTTCCTCCGTGTAGTTAGACTTCATCAGATTGTCTCTCTTGCTCAGACTCTTTCTTAAAACCAGAGGTTCTTTTCTTTTTTTGCCAGTTAGATTATGATGGGCCTGGACAATAGATGTGATTTAGTAAAGCATTCAGCTGCCTCTCAACCCCATGAGCGTAATTTATTTATTGGTAATTGTGGTAACTGCCTCACAGAGCCTCCTTCAGGGTTTTTACTCACAGGTGTTTCCATAGAGCTAGACTAGCATTGTCTCATTCCTTTTCAGAATTTGGGAGGATTTTTACACTGTCTTAGTTGGGGCAGCTGTAACAGAATACCATAGACTGGGTAGCTTATAAACAAGAGAAATTTATTTTTCACTGTTCTGGAGTCTGGAAGTTCCATGAGGGTGCCAGTATGGTTGGGTTTTTATGAGAGTTCTGGGTTGCAGATGGCTGACTTATTGTATCCTCACATGGTGGAAAGAGGGCAATAGAGCTCTCTGGAGTCCCTTTTATAAGGCATTAATCCAGTACATGAGGGCTCTACCCACATTACCTAATTACCTCCCAGAGGTCCTAACTCCTAATGCCATCACATTGGGAGTTAGGATTTCAACATGTGCATTTTGGGGGGATACAAATACTCAGTCCATTGCATCCATTTTAGAGAAATCACTCAAACATTTTAAGCTAGATGTTACACTTTGTGTGCAAATGGGTTTTCATCCAGAGTTAATTCACTTGGAAAACATTTAGAGGGATCAGCCAGTTAGGACCTATTAAGTATGTCTAACTTAATACTTGCAGCCTTAAGAAATGCCTCCTGCTGTGGAGCTATCCATCCCAGGGTTATTAGAGACACACCTAGTTTGTGCTTCCCTTCTTTGTGCTTCAGATACTACACTTTTTTTTTCTTTCTTTTTTACAAATTGGAGGTTTATGGCAACTCTTGAGTCCAGGCACCATTTTTTTTCTTAACCACATTTGCTCACTTGTCTCGGTTACATTTCACTAATTCTTGCAATATGTTAAACTTTTTCATTATTATTTGTTATGGTGATCTGTCATCAGTGATTATAACTCACTGAAATCTCAGATGATGGTTAGATTTTTAGCAATAAAGTATTTTTAGAATAATTTAAATAAATTTTAAATTACTGCTTTTTTTTATATATCATGCTATTGCATGCTTAATAGACTACAGCATAGTGTAAACATAACTTTTATATGCACTGGGAATCCAAAAAATTGACTTGACTTGCTTTATAGTGATATTAGCTTTATTGTGGTGGTCTGGAAATGAACTTGCAATATCTCTTAAGGTATGCCTTGTATTTTTTTTAAAGTTATCTTGAAGGAGAAAAGACAGTTTAACTTTTGGGATTTTGGGGGTTTATTTTTATATAATATTTAATTTTTATTTACATTTTTCTTGAATTTATTGTTTAGAAAAGTTTTATATTTACTGTAAGCTTACTCATTAAAAGCAATTAGCAATTTTTAAGAATACACTACATTGTCACTTAAAATGCGTATTTCTTGGGACATAGTTGAATAATATTTGCATATATACATACACATATTTTATATATGAACATATACTCTATGTTAGAAAATAACAGGAATTTTATAAAGTTCAGTTGTTTTTTTGTTTTTTTTTTTTTGGTAAAGTTCATTTGTGTGTGCTTGATCCTTAACACTTTGCTTTGTTTTAAAAAGGACTACAGCTTCCTTGTGAAGTAGCCAGTGAAGTATAAAAAAGCTACTGAACTGGAATAATTTGATTTTATTTTGCAATGATTATTCAAACGTGGTTTTCAACTGCAATGGAATCTTTTCATGGCAACTAATTAAAATATTAAGTTAGATGAATCTTATGTATGTATGTACATACCTTGTTTTATTAAGAGGATAATTTATTTCAGAAATTCCTTTGTGATATACTTCTTTTACAAAAATGTAATCTTACTTTTGGTGGAAATGATAGATGTTTTAGACTTCTTAAAGACACTTTTACACCCAAGATTAAAGCGAATTTTAAATCTAGGAAAGGGTTATAAAAGTCAGAAATTTGTGATTTCTATATTAAAATATGTATTATTTTCAAGTTGGGTATAGTAGCAACTGAATAAGATTACCAATTTCAGATTTTTTTTTTTTTTTTAAAGATTTTATTTATTTGACAGAGACACAGCAAGAGAGGGAACACAAGCAGGGGGAGTGGGAGAGGGAGAAGCAGGCTTCCCGCTGAGCAGGGAGCCTGATGTGGGTCTCGATCCCAGGACCCTGGGACCATGACCTGAGCCGAAGGCAGACACTTAATGACTGAGCCACCCAGGCGCCCCAACCAATTTCAGATTTTGAACTGATCTTAGTTTTTCATTCCTTTTGAAATTTAAAAGATATTATACTTCGGTTCATTTTTGAACCTATGTAGCACAAAAGTTTTCATTTTCATTTTTCTAAATAAAGGTTTTCTATTAAAGCAACAAATCAGTTTTTATTTATTTATTTATTTATTTATTTATTTTTTTTTTTAAGATTTTATTTATTTATTTGACAGACAGAGAGATAGCGAGAACAGGAACACAAGCAGGGCGAGTGGGAGAGGGAGAAGCAGGCTTCCCGCCGAACAGGGAGCCCGATGTGGGACTCGATCCCAGGACCCTGGGATCATGACCTGAGCCGAAGGCAGACGCTTAACGACTGAGCCACCCAGGCGCCCCAACAAATCAGTTTTTAAATGAAGTGTGCAGAATTCTTGCTTTCTTAACTGTGAGAGACTAAACTACAAGTTCATTAGTTGATGGATCGGCTTCCTTTTGCTAGGCAATTAGGAATCTGCTTTTTCTATCAGATGTGAAAGTAGAGTCAAATATGTTGTTTCTCTTAAAGAATGAAACTTGAACCAGTTTTTATAAATTATTTTTTATTGTTGTTCCAACATTTTTCTTTATTGTTACTTGTGCACCCAAGTGGATTGAGGGATACATTCATGCTGTAAGAAAAGGCATTTGACTACTTTGATTATACACAACAACATACTAAGTTTCTAAAAATTCATATTAACATTTTTTTTTTTAAAGATTTTATTTATTTATTTGACAGAGAGAGGCACAGCGAGAGAGGGAACACAAGCAGGGGGAGTGGGAGAGGGAGAAGCAGGCTTCCCGCCGAGCAGGGAGCCTGACGCGGGGCTCGATCCCAGGACCCTGAGATCATGACCCGAGCCAAAGGCAGACGCTTAACGACCGAGCCACCCAGGCACCCCTCATATTAACATTTTAAATGGCAATTAAATAATGAAAGATTAAAGAGAACAAAAGTTAACGATACTGTAAATAACTTGAAAGATACTTAATAGGTTTATAGGTGACCATATAATTGACATCAGAATTGGAACAAATTCTAGAGTAAAAGGGGATGCTCATAATAATTATCCTGTGGT
The DNA here is from genome assembly GCF_964656455.1 of Halichoerus grypus. Classification (NCBI taxonomy): domain Eukaryota; kingdom Metazoa; phylum Chordata; class Mammalia; order Carnivora; family Phocidae; genus Halichoerus; species Halichoerus grypus. Next base: position 185,787,665 of record NC_135714.1, read on the forward strand.
AATAGGAATGATGTAGGATGGCTCAAGCATATCTAATACTAGTGCTCTTAATGATGTTATTTCTTAAGGACAATATAAGTAGTATATTTTGGTATAGAAATTTTTAAAATGTACATTTCCTTTTTACACAGTGCATCCTAGAGTTAAAAATCAAAATAATATGTTTGATGTTAATCATGTCAGGACAGTTTAATCCTACTTAGATTTTTTTGAGGTAGAAAGCATGTTTCAGACTCTTCTGTTTTTTCATTTGGTCGTGCTTTGTAGTTTGTCTCTTTATTTTTAATCTTTATTTGATGAATTATTGTCATCCTTTACTTTTTCCAGTGTGGTTTTTTTTAGTTGTTTGAACATACTTATAATAGCCACTTGGAAGTCTTTGTTAAGTCCAATATCTGGACCCACTCAGCAGTTATTCTCTCATCTTTTTTTTCCTGTGCAAGGTTTCCACTTTTGTGTTTCTCTGCATGTCTTTTTGTTGTTTCTATGCATGTTTTTTGTTGAAAACTGGATATCTTAAATAAAGATATTTTAGGAACTCTGGATTCTGACTACTCCCTTTTCCCAAGCCTATTCTTGTTCTTTTACTTTTTTATTTGTTTAGTGGCTTGCCTGGATTCTGTGGAGTCTTATTTCCCCTGCAGTGTTCCTCCTCTGACTTTAATGCTTAGTTTTTTGCATCCTTGTTTCTGTTTTTAAGCCTGGCTTCCTAGGAATTGCCAATGATTGGTTAGAGGTTCCTCCAAAAATTAATGATATAACTAACATATGATCTGGCAATCCGATTTCTGGGTATTTATCCAAAGGAATTGAAATCAGAATCTTGAAAAAATATCTGTACCCCATGTTCATTACAGCACTTTTCACAACAGCTAGATGTAGAAAAACTACCATATGATCCAGCAATCTGATTTCTGGGTATTTATCCAAAGGAATTGAAATCAGAATCTTGAAAAAATATCTGCACCCCCATGTTAATTACAGCACTTTTCACAACAGATGTAGAAAAAACTTAAATACCCATTGACAAATGGATAAAGAAAATGTATATACCTTCAGCCTTGAAAAAGAAGGAATATGTGACATGGATCAACCTTGAGGACATTATGCTAAATTAAATGCCAGTCACCAAAAGACAAATATTCCACTTATGATGAGACATCTAAACTGGTCAAATTCATAGAATCAAAGAGTGAAATGGTAGTTGCCAGGTGCTGGGGGGAGGGGAAAGATGGGGAATACTAATCAATGGACAAAACATTTCAGTTAAGCAACATGAATAGATTCTAGGGATCTGCTGTACAACATTGTACCTGTAGTCAACAGTAATGTATTGTATACTTGAAATGTTAAGTGTTCTTATTATAATAAAATAATTTTAAATATTATCCCCGCCCCCCCAAAGACTATACTAAGCACCAATTGGAAACAGTTGTGAATGAGACAAAAATTTGACTGGGTTGCTGTATTAAGATACAGCCTATACTGTGTTTCCTTACATCTCTAAAATGTGTGTTCTGACTTCATAGACAGGAAGCATTCAGTAATGGCAACTGAATAGGTTAACAGCAATGACCATTTCTGGTAGGAGGAGGAGCCATTGCTGATGTGGTTTCTCTTTTGCTGCTACCTGCCTTACATTCTTTCTGATCTTGAAGTTAAAGAGGAAGTTTTTTATTTTTTGAAGGTGCTTTAGAATTTTTCTATAGCATCTCCTGATTCTGTTGATTTTGTGATCCTAATTTGGGTTATAACTGAAGATTAGGCATAGTACTCTGTAGTTTTTGGCAGATTTTTAAACTTCATTGTTTAGCAGTTTGACATTTAAGAGAATGAAAATGTTTTTAAAAATCCAGTAGTAAAATGAGCAGTGAGTAATGTATAGAATTGTTGAATCGTACACCTGAAACTAACATAACACTGTATGTTAACTGTACTGGAATTAAGATCCAGTAGTAATTAGGCTATTCTTACATTGATTATATACACATATTTCAGATAAAGTTCTTTACCACTACAAAGATAATAAACAGGGGACCCGTTAATTTCATTTGTCAAACATTTAAGTAGACTGCTGTGTGATACTGTTTTTAAGCACTTTACAAATATAAACTTAGTGCTCTGATTTTTCTACTAATTGTAGTCCATTAAACATTCAATATTTAATCACAGCAATTGTAGGATTTGGTACTATAGGGATTCTTTTCTAAGTTGTGTTGTTTTTTGTTTCAACATTCGTAGTCACTTGGTAATAAAATGAAGAGCAAGTAAAGCACTCTTAAGATTTGAAAACTCTAGCCAGTGCAGAGAAGATTGATGGAGATGGTAAAGAGTGAAAACCACATTACTTGGGGAATATTGGAAATAATTTGGCAAGTTTAACTTAGAAAATGAAAGATAAAGGCTCATTATTGTTCCCATTAAATATTTGACAGTGTATCTTACATGGTTAAGACTTATTTTTTGTAGCTCCAGAGGGCAAAATTAGGTTCAGTGGATGGTTATTACATGAGTAAATGTATACACTTAATATAAGAAGTAATTTTGAAGTATTATCACCATTTTGAAATTAAATCTGCCTGTTGAGATAGCAAGCTAATTTTTATTAAAAGTATTGACCTTTGGTGATCAATTGTCAGGATATTGTACATGCCATATTGTGTGGGAGGTTTAATTAAATTATATCTACTCCAGTGCCAATTATATCCTTTTGTGAAGGGAAATGGTGATGAATTATTTTTTAAAAAAGGAAATTTTTTTGGTTGTTGGACAACTCTTAAAAAGGTACATTATAATAAGCATGAGCCATTTCTGTATTCTAAGCCAAAAAAAACCTCCTTATTTGAGAAAAGACTTCTCTGAAATGATTAGAATACATTTTTAGGAAGGAAAAATCAGGAATGGGAAGAAGAAAGGGGAATATGATCTCAGTGAGCAGATGTGCTTAATCAAGTTTCATGACAAGTGGTATAAGTAGATTGCCCTTTCTGCTAATGGGGTGGTAGTTTGCAAGAAAATGCTCTTAAAAACAGCTACTTATGGCAAGTGTGATCAAATGCATTGGCACTACTGTTTAATATTTCTGTGGGAATTAAAAATATTCACATGCTTAGTTGATGTTAAACATTTAATTAACATATTCTCAATTGTGAACCTCATAAACATCATTAATTTGAATAGAGGACAAATGTTTTGATATGTCAGTGAGTAACTGTAAAATTGTTAATCAGCAAGTTTAATTAAAAGCAAACTGGTCAAGGAGGATAGTGTATTTGTTTTTGTATTGTAAAAGTGAAAAAATATTCTACTTAAGTGTAAGAATTGTCTTATAATACTTTTATGTGTTTTGTTGAATTTATTGCTCATTCATTAAATGTATACTAGCACAATTGGAGGAATTTAAAGGCAAAGGCAAAGAAAGTATATCCTAGTCTGAGACTGTTTAGTGAGAGAGACCTATATAAATACTAATGATAATAGATAAGTGCTAGGTAGATTCACTTTATGACCCGATAAGAATAAGTCCATATCTCTGCATGGTAAGAATTAGAAAGGCTTCAGAGTTAGGTATTTGATTGAATTTAGTTTTGACTAATGAGGAGTTTGACATCTTGGTGGAGGCTTTTGTTTGGATCTGAAGTGGGTGGGTGGGTGGGTGGTGGTGGTGAAGGGAGGAGAATGGAGAATCTCAGCTGGTGAGAACAGCATTCCCCAAAGGTAACAACAATCTGAAAAGTATGAGTTCAGGGGATTTCAAATAATGAGGTCCTTTGCATGTGCAGGGTTCTGTTGGGATTAATGTGAGGTGAAGATGGACAGGCAAGAATGGAACCCAAGACTTTAAGGGTGTGAAATGCTAATACAGAATGTTTGAAATTTACATTGTAGGAGATGTGAAGACATTGAAGGATAATACACAGATTTGTGATACACTACATATCTGTGTTTAGAAAGATAACTTACAGTAGTAGAGAAGAGATTTGGGGATGGAGGTGTTTTTTTTTAAATATAACACTCTTAGAATAAAGACCAATCAAGGCTATGAAAGTACTAATTTGGGAGAGATAATGAAGCCTAAGATATTATGATAAAAGGAAAGGAGAGAAGGGGATACGGCCAAATGTTTTAGGAGGTGGAAGGGCTGCTAGGGTATAGAAATGGAGGAGAATGGGGACTGTAGAATGGATTGTGTGTTTCTGGCTTATGCAACTGATGTTTCACTGGCATTAGGAATACAAGTGTGGGAATTACATTAGGATACACATGAATTCAACTTTAGACACATGGCATTTGAGTCCTTGGCAATTTCATTTGAGGTTCAGGAGAGAGGTATAGACTTTGGAATCCACAATTGGTGTTATAAATGTGTAAGCTTGATAAAGCCATAAATGTAGATGAGATCACCCAGGGAATTCATATAGAATGAGGAGACCAGTTGGCCAGAGAAAAACAATTCAGCGGGGAAGAATACAGTGAAGAATGCTATGAAAAATTAGTGAGGGTGGGATGAGGAAACTAGGAGAGAGGGTGGTATGTAGAAACTAGGAAAAACATCTTAGGGAGGCAGTGATTAATGGTGCCAAATACTATGTTCAAATAAAGTAAAGCCAGAAAAGTATCCATCAGATTTGCCAAGTCAGTTTTAGTTTGTCAAGAACAGTTTATGTGAGTGGTTAAGTACGGAGGATTGAGTGTTGTGGGTTAAGGAGTGAATTCAAGGCAGAAGCAACTGGACAGATTACTTTTTAAAGAGCCGGAGATGGGGAAGAACACAGTTAATTAGAAGTAAATTTGAGCTCAAATGACAAGTGTTTTGTTTTTTATGGGAGAAGCTAGAACTTGTCTACAGGAAGAACATCAATAGAAGCCAGTAATATATGATGAAGGTGGGTTAGTAGAAGGCTAAATGATTAATCAAGATCCTAGAATGATTTGATTTGTGTCGTTTCTGGGACACATACCTTTGGGTCAGGAAGTCCAGAGTAATTAGTGTGGATATAAATAATTTAGGGGTGAGAAGTTGAAGGGTTTATGTAATAAATAACATGGCTTCACTTTTCTCCATGAAGTAGGAGGCAAGTCATCTGTGTAGCAAATATTATACATTGTTCAGGCCTCACACATCTATTGCTGTGGAGCCAGTGCTGACATGGAGAAGTAGCTGTGGAGCAGAGTCAGTAGATCTTTGATAGATACCAACAGCAGTTGAATGTAGTGCTTCTCAGTGTGGTCTTTTGACCGGGAACTTGTTAGAATGAATATTTGGGGGCCATACTGACCTACTGACTTTAAAACTCTTAATTTAAAAAAGTGAGCCCTCAGAGTAATTCTGACTCATGGTAAAGTTTGGGAACTACTGCTGGTTGGGGGAATTACACTTTGAAAAACACTTGTTTTGTTTTTTTTTAATACCAAATTGTCCTGACTTTCTTAGTCCTTGTTGCTATTGTAGCAGCTGTTTTTTCATCTTGTGCTGAAACAATTAACAGAAACTTCATGATCAACTGACTGTATATTCAGATTTTACTACTTACATACTGGGTTACTGATAAATATGGCACAAACTGAAGGTAATGTTTATGGACTTTATTCCTTACACTGCCCTTTCTACATTTATCCTGATCTTGAGTTTATTTAAAATTTTTTTTTCTAGATATACCTGTATTCGCTTGCCAGAAATGTACTTTTTTTCCACATAATGTGTTGTTATAACATTCAGTTTTATTACTGTTTCTTTTATATTACAAAGAAAAGCATCTGCCATTCATATTTAAATGATACTCCCATGGTTTTTTGTTTTTTATTTTATTTTATTTTTAGAGCGTGCGCGAGCTGTGGAGGCTAAGGGTAGGGGCAGAGGGAGAAAAAGAGAGAATCTTAAGCAGACTCCACACTCAGCACTGGGCCAGACGCAGGCCTCGATCTTATGACTCTGAGATCATGACCTGAGCCGAAACCACGAGTCAGATGCTTAACTGTTTAACCGACTGAGCCATCCAGGCACCCCGCCCCCGTGGCTTTTGAATAGCCCTTATTGTGTATCTTGTTTCACCCTGCTACCCAGAAACATGCCAAAAGGAAGACTTATTAAAGTAGGGTTTTAAGTTCTTGAATAGAGTAAGTAGAGTTGTAGAGCAGTAGAGTTGTTTAAAATAGAATTGACACTTAGATAACCTAGTCTCTCAATTGAACTGCATTACCAAAGATGTTACAAGTTGATAGTATTTGTAGCATAATCATGTGTAAATGCTGTATTTATACCACTATTTAAAAAGTGTTCTAGATTCATTAAGTGTTTGAGTTTCTTTATTAGAATTAGTTGACTTTATTGCTTTCAAATTAACATAGTTTCTAAGTTTTTGCCTCAGAAACAAAGCTTTTTCCCCCAAGTAATTATTCTGAGGTTGCTAGTATTTTGACTATTACTATTCAAAGTGTGGTTCATAGGTTGACAGCATCAGCTTCACCTGGGAGTTTAACTGTAGCAGTTAAACACTCCAGACATTTTGAGAATCTTCAATTTAACAAGATCCTTAGGTGATCCATATGCACATTAAGGTGAGAAGCATGGCTTTAGAAAATAGAATAGGGTAAGATTAGAATCTGTGTTGATGTCGGTGAGTTGATCAATTAGAAACGGAAAATTAAAAAGGACAAACCTCACTAAAAAAGAGTTGCTAGGCCGTAATGGGGAGCGTAGAAGGGGAGTCCTAACATTCAAATGTCAGTTATAGGAAGAATTGTTAAATACAAACTTCAACAGTCCTGTCAGTTACCTTCCCCAAGGGAAGAATCCTCAACAGGAAACAATCTGTTACAGGCCTCAACAGAGATTGGCTACCCCTGCAACTCAGTGAGTGAAAAGCCATTGTCAGCCTGAACTCTTGCTTTTCTCCAGTGGACTGTCTTTCAGAACAACCTCTCCCAACTTCCTCCTCCTTTTATTCCTCTCCTTTGTTGGACTTGCTTATAGTTTTGCCTTAGCTTGCTTGTCTTTAATTGTAGTTCTCTGCTATTTCCAAATAAACCCATTTTTGCTGGTAAAATAACTGGCAGTTTTATTTTTAAAGGTAACAGAACATAGGGATGAAGTTTGGGAAGGAAAAGTGTAGTATGGAGCAGAGTTAATTTAAGATAAGGTCATTAGTAGGTAATTAAAAATTAAATTTTAAATTAACATTAAATTTACTATGAGATAGAAAATAAGCCTGCTGCCACATTGGAATTCGTAAGTAGTGTGCTGGATCACTAAGCTCATGTTATTACATCCCATAATTGTTAGATCATATTAAAATTCTATGTATAATTCCAAGCTTTGCAGCCTTAGATGACTTGGACAATATGTTTAAGTTTGAATTGAAAGTTTCAAAACTGGGGCGCCTGGATGGCTCAGTCGTTAAGCGTCTGCCTTCGGCTCAGGTCATGATCCCAGGGTCCTGGGATCAAGACCCACATTGGGCTCCCTGCTCAGTGGGAAGCCTGCTTCTCCCTCTCGCACTCCCCCTGCTTGTGTTCCCTCTCTTGCTGTCTCTCTCTCTGCCAAATAAATAAAATCTTTAAAAAAAAAAAAAGTTTCAAAACTGAATGAAATTGGAAAGGGACAGTAAATAAATTTTAGAAACACCTTTACTGCTAAAAAAAAGATGAAAAAAAAATACGGACTTAAGTATTTTCTTCCTGGTAGGTCACTTAACCACCACCATCATCACCACCTTACAAACAAGTAAACAGCCTTAGGCAATGTAAGTAATATAGTCAGTGTCCCACCAGAGTTTATGATAGAGATAAGACATGATTTGAATTCTTCTGACCCTTGGAGAAGTTGGGGGAAAAAGATACTTCCATGTAGGAGCAAATGAGTATAAGATTTCACTGTCTCAAGTAAGGATAGAATAGCAAAGAATTAATAAACTTAAGTTCTTTCGGGGCGCCTGGGTGGCTCAGTCGTTAAGCGTCTGCCTTCGGCTCAGGTCATGGTCCCAGGGTCCTGGGATTGAGCCCCGCATCGGGCTCCCTGCTCAGCAGGGAGCCTGCTTCTCCCTCTCCCACCCCCCCTGCTTGTGTTCCCTCTCTTGCTGTGTCTCTCTGTCAAATAAATAAAATTTAAAAAATAAATAAATAAACTTAAGTTCTCTTTAAGGTAAACTTACTCATGTGGTGGGATAAATTTCACTTCATCATTAATGTATCTCTAATTCCTGATAACTATTTAAGTTTTGAATTAGACTCAACTCCATTAATTCTCTGTTTAAAGTCTCTGATTTAGATTTAGGCAGCCACATATTATATTGTAATAAAATAGATGGATGACACTTATGTATATTTCAATTTTAAGATGAGTCATCCTAGATTTTCTTTCCAGTTTATCCCAAAATATTTAATTATTTATACCCAAGTTCTTATAAGTTTGTTTTTCTAAATCTTGAGAATTTTGTTATATAATTACTCGTTTAGTACAGTTGACCCTTGAACAATGCCAGGGTTAGGGGCACTGACCCCCTGTGCAGTTGAAAATCTGTGTATAACTTTTGACCTCCTCTAAACTTTACTTGTAGCCTACTGTTGATCAGAAATCTTACTGATAACATAAACAGTTGATTACTATGTATTTTGTATGTCATATGTATTTTTTACTTTATTCTTATAATAAAGTAAGCTCAAGAAAAGAAAATGTTATCAGAAGTACATTCATAGTACTATACTATATTTATCAAAAAAAATCCACGTATGAGTGGATCTGTGCAGTTCAAACCCAGGTTGTTCAGGAGTCACTTGTATGCATTTATGTGTACTAGATGGGTTAGAAAAAGAAGCTACATTTCTACTCTAGTTGGTAGTTTTTGTTTATTTTTGTTAGTTTTCTTAACCCTAATGGTGTAGTTTTGCTTTATTTTTCATGTCTGTTTTCTTTAGGTTTTAATATTATGTTTCTTCAACTGTTGCGATACTCACATGAGAAGCATTCCCATGCTCGCTCTTCTGTGGACCTCTACTCCTTGACCATATGTAACTGATTTCTGTATGTCTTTTGTCAATAAACTAGGAGTATAAAAAGTTACATACCTTTACACTTCCAAAATACTTGTAGTTTATTCTGTTGATTTCTCCTCTGTGAAGATACATCTTAGGAGATAAATCTTAAATTATTGATCCATTCAAATAAAGAAGTTGTGAAATGCCCCTCTCTGTTACTAATGAAATGTTTAATCACGTTAATAACAAATTAAAAAGTAATAAATTTTGCCCTCTTTGAATGATTGCATGTGTATTCTGAGATAACTAGAGCTGCATATTTTTAATAAAATTTGATTTTGTTTAATGAAGAATTTACTTTGTGATGGCAATGATAGGGGCCACACAGAACCTTGAATTTTTATACCAAGCTGAGCTTGCAAAATAGCTTTGCCATTAACTATGAGTCTTTTCGAAAGTCATTTTTCTTCTCTGAAATTCTCTGGAATTACTCACCTACAAAATTAAGTAGATGGACCAGAAATTTATAGCCTTTTCTTGATACCATTTCATAATGGTATGAACCATTATTTTGGTAGGTGTGGTAAGGAGATAATTATGTTCTTATTTAGTTTTTTAACATTTAAAAGGTAAATAATATTTATAACTAATTTTAGTTTCACCAGAGATTTCTTTGGTATATGCCTTCGATCTTTGCTGTTTTCCACTCAGATATTCATCACTTTTTGTTTTGTTACCTCTCAATTAATTGATGTATTAGCTTTTGGACTCAACCATTTCTTATACTTTTATTTAGAAAAGTATTTTTTTATTATTTATGTGAGCCTCAGCTTTACTAAAATGTTCTAGTCATTTCAACCATGAAGCATAAGAATGGATTTTCTAATACTATTTTTGTCTGTTTCAGTGTATTAAAATTTTTTTTGAGGTATTAGTTTCAGGTGTACAACATGATGATGCAACAATTCTATACATTACTTAGTGCTCAGGTAAGTGTAGTCATCATCTGTCACCATCAGCAGTTTTAAAATCTTCCTGACTGTATTCCCTCTGCCCTACATTTTATCTCTGTGACTTCTTTATTTGTAACTGGAGGTTTGTACCTCTTAATCCCCTTCATCTATTTCAGTCATCCCCTCACCACCTCCCCTCTGGCAACTGCCTATTTGTTCTCTGTATTTAACATTGTTTTTTGTTTGCTTATTTGTCTTTTTTTTCTTTGTTCGTTTTTTTCCCTTAAATTCCACATATAAATGAAATCATATAGTACTTGTTTTTGTGTATGACTTATTTCACTTAGCATTATACCCTCTAGTTCCGTCCACATTGTTGCAAATTGCAAGATCTCATTCTTTTTTATGGCTAAGTAATATTCATATATTTATAAATCACATGCATACACACACACACACACACACACACACACACACACACACCACATCTTTATCTATTCATCTACTGTTGGATGTTTTGGTTGTAAATACCCAGTAGTAGAATTACTGGATCATATGGTATTTCTATTTTTAATTTTTGGAGAAACCTCCATACTGTTTTCCATAATGGCTGCACACACAGTTTGCATTCCCACCAACAGTGCATAAGGGTTTCTTTTTTTCCATATCCTTGCCAATGTTTGTTATTGTCTTTTTGATTATAGCCTTTCTGACAGGTGTTAGGTGATAGCTCACTGTGGTTTTGATTTGCATTTACCAGATGATTAGTGATGTTGAACAACTTTTCATTTGTTGGCCACCCGTACATCTTCTTTGGGAAGATGTCTATTCAGGTCTTCTGCCCACTTTTAATCAGAATATTTGTTCAGTTGATGTTATTTGTATAGGTTCTTTATATATTTTAGATATTAACTCTGTTGGAATATCACTGGCAAATATTTTCTCCCATTCCGTAGGTTACCTTTTTGTTTTTTGTTTTGTTTTTTTGTTTTGTTTTGTTTTTGATGCTTTCCTTTGATGTGCCAAAGCTTTTTGTTTTGGTGTAGTTTTGGTAGTTAATTTTTGCTTTTGTTTTCCTTACCTTAGGAAACCTATCTAGAAAAATGTTTCTGTGGCTTCTGTCAAGAAGATTACTGCTTGTGTTTTCTTCTAGGAGTTTTATGGCTTCAGGTCTCACATTTAGATCTTCAGTCCATTTTATGTTTATTTTTGTGTATGGTGTAAGAAAGTGAGGTCCAATTTCATTCTTTGGCATGTAGCTGTCCAATTTTCCCAACACCATTTGTTGAAGAGAAATGTCTTTTCCCCAGTGTACATTTTTGTCTGCTTTGTCGTAGATTAATTGGCCATAAAAGTGTGGGTTTATTTGTGGGCTCTCTCTTCTGTTTCACTGATCTATGTGTCTATTTTTTGCTAGTACCATACTGTTTTGATTACTACAGCTTTGTAGTATATCTTAAAATCTGAGACCGTGATACCTCCAGCTTTGTTTTTTTTTTTTTTTTCTCATGATTGCTTTGGCTGTTTGGGATCTTTTGTGGTTCCATATAAATTTTAGGATTATTTGTTCTAGTTCTGTGAAAAATGCTTTTGGTATTTTGATTGGGATTGCACTGAATCTGTAGATTGCTTTGGCTAGTGTGGACGTTTTGATGATATTCATTCTTCCAATCCATGAGCATGGTATATCTTTCCATTTGTTTATGTAGTCTTCAGTTTCTTTCATCAGTGTTTTATAGTTTTCAGAGTACAGGTCTTTCACCTTCTTGGTTTAAGTTTATTCCTAGGTATTTAATCTTTTACATGAAAGTGTAAGTGGGATTCTTAATTTCTCTTTCTACTACTTCATTATTAGTTTATAGAAATGCAGCATATTTCTGTATATTAACTTTGTATCCTGCCACCTTACTGAATTCATTTATCAGTTCTAGTTGTTTTTTGGTGGAGTGTTTAGGGTTTTTTTATATATATAAGATCCTGTCATCTACAGTGACAGTTTTTCTTCTTTTCCAATTTAGATGCCTTTTTCTCTTTCTTGTCTGATTGCTGCAGTTGTACCACCAGTACAGTGTTGAATAAAAGTGGTGAGAGTGGACATCCTTGTCTTGTTCCTGATCTTAGGGGAAAAGCTCGTTGTGCACCACTGAATATGATATTAGCTATGGGTTTTTCATATATGGACTTATATATATGGACTTCATTACTTTATAATATAGTTCTCTCTAAATCTCTCTAAATCAAATCAATTTTGTTGAGAGTTTTTATCATGAATGGATATTGTATTTTGTTAAATGCTTTTTTGCATCAATTGAAATGATCATGATCATATGTTTTCCATCCTTTCTCTGTAAAGATGATGTATCACATTGATTGATCTGTGGCTATTGAACCACCTTTGCATCCCTGGAATGAACCCCAGTTGATGATGGTGAATGATTTTTTTAATGTATTGTTGGATTTGGTTTGCTAATATTTTGTTGAGGACTTTTTTATCTATCTTCATCAGAGATACTGATTTGTAGTATCTTTGTCTGGTTTTGGTGTTAAGGTGATGCTGGCCTTGTAAAAAATGAATTTAGATCTTTTCCTTCTATTTTTTGGACTAGTTTGAGAAGAATAAGTATTAACTTTTTAAAAAAAATTTGATAAAACTTACCTGCGAAGCCATCTGATCATGGACTTTTGTTTGTTGGGAGTTGTTTGATTACTGATTCAATTTCATTGCCAGTACACATCTGTTCAAATTTTCTATTTCTTTTTGATGCAGTTTAGGAAGATCTTAATGTTTCTAGGAATTTATCCATTTCTTCTAGGTTATCCAGTTTGTTGGCATATACTTTTTCATAGTATCCCCTTTATAATATAACATATATATAATATATATGTTATATTATATATTATATATATATAATATAATATAATATTTTTGTCCTGTTAGTTGTATTTCTCCTCCTTCATTTCTGATTTTGAGTCCTCTCCCATTTTTTCTTAATGAATCAGGCTAAAGGTGTATCACTTCTGTTTATCTATTCAAAGACCAGCTCCTCATTTCACTGGTCTGTTCTATTGCTTTTTTTAGTCTTTATTTCATATATTTCTGCTTTAATCTTTATTATTTCCTTCCTTATACTGGCTCTTTGCTTTATTTGTTCTCCCTTTTCTAGCTCGTTTAAGTGTATGGTTAGGTTGTTTGAGATTTTTCCTGTTTCTTGAAGTAGGTCTGTATTGCTATAAAGTTTGATCCTAGAACTGCTTTAGCTGCATCCCAAAGATTTTGGATTATTGTGTTCTTATTTTCATTTTCATTTCTGTCCATGTGTTGTTTTTAATTATCTCTTTGGATTCTTGGTTGACCCATTCACTGTTTAGTTGCATGTAATTAAACCTCTCTGTATTTATATATTTTTTTCAGACTTTTAATTGATTTCTAATTTCATAATTTGTCAGAAAAGATGCATGATGTGATTTCAGGCTTCTTGAATTTATTGAGACTGGTTTTGTGGTCTAACATGTGATCTGTTCTGGAGAGTGTTCCATGGGCACTTGAAATGAATGTGTATTATGCTGCTTTTGGATGGAGTGTTCTGTATATATTTTTTAGGTCCATCTCATCTAATGTGTCATTCAGAGCCACTGTTTCCTTATTGATTTTTTTTGTCTGGATGATGTATCCACTGATGTAAGTGCAGTGTTAAAGTTTTCAACTCTTAATGTATTACTGTCAGTTTTTCCTTTTAGGTCTGTTAATTCCTTTATGTATTTAGATGCTCCCATGTTGGGTGGGTAGATATTTACAATTGTTAATACCCTCTTGTTGGATTTTTCCCTTTATCATATATAGTGTCCTTATTTGTCTTTTGCTACATTTGTGTTTTAAAATATGTTTTGTCTGATACAACCACGGCTATCATAGCTTTCTTTTTGCTTCCATTTGCATGATAAATATTTTTCCATCCCCTTACTTTCAATCTGCATGTGTTGTTAGGTCTGAAATGAGTCTCTTGGGGGTAGTATATAGATGAGTCTTGCTTTATTTTCCATTCAGTCACTGTATGTGTTCTGATTTGGGAGCATTTAGCCCATTTACATTTGAAGTAATTGGTGATAGGTATGTACTTATTGCCATTTTGTTACTCACTTTTCAATTGTTTGTGAAATTCTCTGTTCCTTTCTTCTTCTCTTGCTCTGTTCTCTTGTGGCTTCATGGCTTTCTTTATTGTTATGCTTGGATTCCTTTCTCTTTGTGTGTGTATCTATTATAGGATTTTGATTTGTGTTTACTATTAGGTTCATATATAACATCTTATATGTATAGCAGTCTATATGTAAAGGTGATTGTCACTTAAATTTGAACTCATTCTAAAAAGCAGTATGTTTTAACGCCCCCTTGTTTTATGCATATGATGCCATATTTTACCTTCTTCTGTTTTCTGAATCCTTTGACTGAGTTTCATAGATATAATTGATTTTACTGCTTTTGTGTTTTTTTTTTAAGATTTTATTTATTTGAGAGGGGGAGAGAGAGAGAGAGAAAGAGGGATTGAGAGAGGGGCAGAGGGAGAAGCAGACTCCCCACTGAGCAAGAAGCCCAATGCAGGACTTGATCCCTGGACCCTGGGATCATGACTCAAGTTGAAGGCAGACGCTTAACTGACTGAACCACCCAGGCACCCCTGCTTTTGTGCTTTCACTTTCAAAATAGTTTATAAGTTAGTCTAGTACCTTTGTTATATGTTTGCATTTACCTATGAAATTTTTTTCTTTCATAATTTTCTTCTAGTTATGGCCTTTTCTTTCCATTCAAACAATTCCCTTTAATGTGTCTGGTTTAATGGTGATGAACTTCTTTAACTTTTGTTTGCCTGGGAAACACTTTATCTCTCCTTCTATTCTGAATGATAACCTTGTAGAGTATTCTTAGTTGTAGGCTTTTTCTTTTTAGCACTTTGAATATATCATGCCTCTCTCTTCTGGCCTGCAGTTTCTGCTGAAAAACCAGTTACTAGCCTTATAGGGTTTCCCTTGTATGTAACTGTTTTCTTTTGCTGCTTTTAAAATTCTCTCTTTATCACTGCTTTTTGCCATTTTAATTATTATATATCCTGGTGTGGTCCTCTTTGGGTTAATTTTGTTTGAGGCTCTATGTGATTCCTACATCTGGATGTCTGTTTCTTCCCAAGGTTAGGGAAGTTTTCAGCTATTATTTCTTCAAATAAGTTTTTCTGCCCCCTTCCCTCTCTCTTCTCCTTCTGGGATCGCTATAATGCAAATGTTATTATGCGTGATGATGTCACTGAGTTCTCTTAACCCATTCTCAATTTCTATTATTTTTTTGTTTTTGCTGTTCAACTTTATTGCTTTTCATTACCTTGTCTTCCAGATTGCAGATCCATTCCTCTGCAACCTCCAATCTGCTATTGATTCCCTCCTGTGTATTTTTATTTTAGTAGTGAGTGCTTCATCTCTGACTGGTTCCTGTTTATATTTTCTGTCTCTTTGCTGAAGATCTCACTGAGATCCTCCACTCTTTTTTTTTTAAATCTAGTGCGTATCTTTATGACCATTACTTTGGATACTTTGTCAGGCCTATTGTTTGTCTTTGTTTTAGCTCCTTTGCTGTAGTTTTGTGCTTTTCTTTCATTTGGGATATATTCCTTTGTCTCCTCATTTTGTCTCTCTTTGTTATGTTTATCACTTACTAAAGTGGTATAAAGTACATTTTCCCATGCCAGTAGCATGGTCAGAGCATTATTACATAATGATATTTAAATAAGTCATTTATGTATATATATTATCATCTGCTTTATGAGTTTCATTGTTGTTTTAAAATTTTGTTTAAAATGAAAACTGTTAGAGTTAGGATTTGCCACCTATCATTCCCATAGATTAGCTCAATAATACAGTTACAATTCAAATGGCCAGGTTTTTGTTACCCCATCTCTGCTATCCTTACTTTCGTAACTTTTTGTAGTCTTTTTTTAGTTTTCACCATCATATTGAAATTACTCTGTTACTTTTTGCTGGTTTTCTCCTTTCTATATCTAAGATTCTTTTAATCCTTCTATTCTTTATGCCCTTTGCATCTTTGTTTATCATTGCTTAGTCCCAACTTTCTTTTTGTTCTTCTTGCCTTTTAATTACTGCTATCCCTTATTTTCTTCTCCATCAATCAAAATGTTACCAATTCTGAAGACCTAGTGAAAGCATTAACCTACTTGGTTGTCTCTGATCATTATAGCCAATATTAATATTCTTTTCATTATTCAGTATCACTAAGTTTGGCATGTACTAATAATACTAAGTTATGAGATGTTTTATACATGTATGTCTTTTCTCCCCCACTTTTATTTTAAATTTATGTTCTGAATTCAGTTACCCTTATTTGAGAGAACCCTTTTTAAATTTGAGAAAATCAAAGTATTTGTTTTGTTTTGAGTTCTTTCATGCACTGAGGTAAGAGCAAGCCAAGAAATCAAAGCTGTAATAGTTATGTTGGTATCTGAGGTGACACTTGATGTTTTTGTGATATTCTGTTCTTGAATTGTATGAGTGTTAATGTGCTGTATTTGTGCTAATGGTATTTACTTGAGAATCAGAACTGATGTGTGTTTATTGATTCACATATTAAAAATAGGCTTGAGGATGAATGGAAACGAACCTGAATTTTTTTTTTTTTAATGCTGAACTCATTTTAAAACCATAAAATTTCCTGATTTGGAATTTGGAGTATAAAGATTTTGGGATTTAGTATAACATCTGTATATAAGTTAAATGTATATTCTAGGGTGATTATATGTAATGTATCAGTACTTTAAATATGTCACTGTGCTCTCTCTTCCTGGCATTATATCCAGTTGGAAATCTGCTATAATCCTGTCTTTGTTTTTGTGTATGTAGTGTGCCTTTCTTTTTCTCTTGCTCTTTTTAAGATTTTTTTTCTAATACTGGTTTTGAGAAATTTGATTATGCTGTGCTTTCGTGTAATTGTCTTCATGTTTCTTATATTTTGGATTTGTTGCATTTCTTAGATCTGTGGGTGCATAATTTTATCAAATTTGGAGAAATTTCAGCCATTTATTTCTTCAAATATTTTTGTATTTTTTCTGTAATTACACATTTATTGGACCACTTAAAGTCCCACAGCTCACTGATTTTCCCAACAGTTTTTATTGGCATGTCTTTAAGTTCACTTCTCTTTTCTTCTCTATGTCTCATCTTCCATTAATCCCAACCATTATGTTTTTCATCTCAGATATTATAGTTTTCATTTCTGGAAGTTCAGTTTGCGTCTTTTTATATCTTTCATGCCTAACATTTTGAATATATTGAATGCAGTGAAATGTACTCTCTGTTAATTTCACCATCTCTGTCAGCTCTGGGTCAGTTTTGATTAATTTCTCATTATGGAATGTAGTTTTCTGCTTTTTGGCATGCCTGGTAACATTTGATTGGATTCAAGAATTGAAATTTTACCTTTTTGGTTGCTGTATATTTTTGTATTCCTATCAGTGTCATTGAGCTTTATTCTGGAATGCAAGCATTTTGATCCTTCAGGGCCTTGATTATAAGATTTATTAGGCAGTACCAGAGCAACATTCTGTTTAGGGATAATTATTAACCCCTATTGAGGCAAAATCCTGTACTGCACCCAGTGCCTTGTGAATTAAGTTTTACAGTCTGGCTGGTGGAACAGGCACTATCTTGGTCCTTTTGTGAGTGCTGAATACCGTTTTCATTATCCTTATGGGTAGAGCTTCTTCTTGGCCTCAGCTAATTTTCTTTTGTGCAAGTTTTGATCACCACTCAGCTGACTACTCAAGGGGACCATCTGTAGACCTCTGGGTTTCTCTCCATGCAATTCTCTATCCTCAACTTCTCTGTCTTGTGATTCTAGCTGCTTTGGTTACTTGACTTTCAGCTCCTTCTCCTTAACTCAGGAAGTTAACTGAGATCTATCTATATTCTTCCTCTCTCTGCCTCAGCCTTGAATCTGTCTCAGGGCAGTAGGTCAGAACAGCCATAGGGCTCGCCTTGTTTGTTTCCTGTCTCTTCAGCATCATTGTCTTTTATTTCCCGATGTTCACTGTCCTAAGAACTGTTTAATATATTTTATTTGCTTTTGTTTGTTTCAGGTAGGTGGGTAAATACAGTCCCTGTTGCTTCTCTTGGGCAGAGATGAAAGTATTCTGTTTGTTGTTGCTTTTTGAAAGGCATTATGAAATTGATGAGAGAAATTTTTAGAGTTAGTCATTTTTAAGCCTAGTGCAACACAATGTAACACTCATATCGGGTTTATATTACTCTGAAGTTGTCTGAAAAATCAATAAGTATTTTCTAGAATGTGTATGGAAATTAAAGTAGACTTGAAAACAAATTTTTTTTTTTTAACCATACAGGTTGTACTTGAGCTATCTTTGCTGTAAGAATTAAAATGACAATCTTAATAAGTTCAAGGTATGCAATAGGGAGTTAGTGGTTTTAGCAAATGACTATAATTCGACCAGTTGAATACAGGTTCCAAGGGTATATTTTCAACATATTTCTCCAGGTCCTTACAATTAAGGTTTTGTGTAAAATAGCTTTAAGATGATAGGCAGTATTCCTCAAACTTAGTTTGACACTTTTCTAATCTCTCACCTAAAGTTTTAAAACATTTATTTGTTCAGAATGCATTTACAGGGAGCATTTAAAAACCTAAGTATTCCTTTTCATTTTATAGTCACATGTTCTTATGGGAGCATATAATCTATAATCATGAGATGAATTTTCTGAAATGGGTTGTTTTTAAAGTTGATTTTATTTGCTCACAGGAAAAAAATATTTTTTTCAGTGTTGTAAAAAATTATTTGGAACTTCAGTTAATATGCCTTCTAATAGTAGTAATTGTAGGCTAATTATGGGGTGTACTGTTCATGAGTTATAACCTTAATTTTTATACACTGTTGTTGTGCTAATATCCTCTTATGTCAATTATAGTTACATTTTCTCTATAAAAGCCCAAATTTCATTGACTTGTGAAGAGACTTTGAAAGTGGGATATATGATGTGGGCATTGGGATAATTTACATTACTTTAAATGAGTAGATGTGGTTTTTTGGTTGGGATTGAATATAGTTTTATTATTCATAACTCTTTTCTCCCTTCCCTTGACTGTTTCATAAAATATCTCTCTTCTAATGATACTCAACTATTAGAAGATATTCTTTTAAAATTTAACAGAGTAAACTGGCCATCACAGATTGTGATGGAGGGTGTGCAGTTGGTGATAGGCTTGATAGTGCCATTTAAAGCTTGGACAGATAGCAACATTTGAAAGTAAATAATTAGTTGTGGAAGGCTAGGAGAAAATGGATCAGTTCAACAGAAGTAAGAATTATTGCCCGAGAATTATTAATAGGGGTAGCCCTGTAGGAAGATGTTAGAAATAGAATAAAAAGTAAAATACGAGGATGAGGTAGCACCTTGCTCAAGGTCAGAAATATGACAGTGCAAGGAAGAACTATGGTAGTAATAGAGATTTGCTGCAGATTTTAATGGTGGTAATTTAATCCTCTCTTGGTCCAACCCAGGAATTGTCTGTACTGATTGAGAAGGCCCAACCCTATGAGCCTGGGTGATCTGAACGAAATATCATTTAGTTTATCTGAGTATAATCTGGGAAACTATTTTTTTTACGATTTTATTTATTTTTGAGAGAGAGAGTGATTGAGCACAAGCAGGGGGTGGGTGGGTAGAGGGAGAAGCAGACTCCCCACTGAGCAGGGAGCCCAGGACCTGGTATCATGATCTGAGCTGAAGGCAGATGCTTAACCGACTGAGCCACCAGGTGCCCTGGGAAACTATTTTTTTGAAGGAAATTTTGTATTATTCTTGGGTCAATTAGGTGCTGGGTTCCTGAAATATTAGTTGTTAATTTCAGTTTATCAGTATGCTTGGTAATTTATTGAGTAAATTCATGTGCTTCTTTTCTTCTTTCTTTTTCTTTAAATTATTCTCTTCAGCTCATTGAAGTTTGAGTTATATAAAACTCTGCAAGTAATTTTTTTTAAATGATCAGGCCTATAAAATAGTAATAACCTAACATCTAAAGTATTAGTTTCACAAGCCTAAAACATTGGGTATATAATAGCAAAATATACATTGAAATGAGACTGACGCTAGTTAGAAAAACCTTCATGAATGTGTTCTTGGAAAATGATGACCAGGTATCTGTCACTGGAATTAAGGACACCTATTGAAAGTATATGCCTAATTGGCTTCTTGCCTCGTAATGATTTTACATTTTATCATTTGTCAGAAATAAGAATCACCTAAAGTTTTAAAGCAATTGGAATTCTAATTTAGTAATAAGGGGCGAACCCTTTACTTGATACTATGTGTTGTTTTAGATAATACTAATAATAGTATGTAGTAATGTCCACTGATTAGCATTTATATGTGTATACGTACATACACACACGTGCACTTATTCTGTGGGCCATCAGTGATAATTTCGAAGCGCTTTATATATGTATATGTACATACACACATGTACACTTATTCTGTGGGCCATCATTGATAATTTTGAAGTGCTTTCTGTACAATTTCTTGTTCTTTCTAGATTCAAGATAAATAATTGCTGTGAGCATCTAGCTATTTCCAAACTTCAAGAGTTTCTGTTTGAATAATCTGGCTCAAGGAGGGATTGGGAGAACATAATATAAATTTAGTTTTTATATGATTCCTGTCATTATAGTCTAGACCTTCATCCACTCCCCCAACACTACACCCAAATGTTCATTAATTAATACATTAAATTTTTTTTCTTTGGTTTTTCTTGTTTATACATACTGTAGTTTCATGATACGATCCCTTTTTACTGAAATTTTGATTGAGTTAGATGACCTTTAAGTTTATTCCAACCTAGAGTTGTGATATTTATAATAAGTTTTCCCCTGTCTTATAGGTAGTCAAAACTAACATATTTTGTTCCATTGCTGCTGGATCATAAGTAGAAGTACTGAAGTAGATTTCCATTCTCTTTTATTTCTGTACTTTAAAATAGGTTTGTAGTAACTTTTTCAAAGTCAATTAATTTCAAGTAAAATACTCTTCATTTAACCAGTACACAAGTATAATTCAAAATGTTACTCTTGATTTGATATTTATGCTGGATAATTTAGGAGATCTTTTTGTGTTGATGAAGTAATCAGTATTTTCCATTTTTATATCCTGACTTTCCTCTTAAAGATGTATAATTTTAGTATGGTAAGACAAAATTTCATATAATTAAATAGGTTATGTGTACATTGCACATGCTTTTGTTTTAAAAAAATATTTCATAAGCATTTGAGCTCTAAAATTTGAATTTATTGTCTAAATATATTTTCTATTAGAAAACTGTAGTTAGTCCATGGAAGAACATTTAAGTGGCAGTGTGGGGAATGCTGACATTTGCAATGAAAGTAAAAGAAAATAATATTGCTGTAGTAATAATAATTAAGAAAAATGTTGAAAGGTTAAATTAGGTAAATATATCAGAAATGTTTGTATTTAACGATAAGCACATTTGATTAGGATTTAGGTAGGCTTAGAGGATGTAATGAGAAC
This sequence comes from Halichoerus grypus, assembly GCF_964656455.1. Taxonomy (NCBI): domain Eukaryota; kingdom Metazoa; phylum Chordata; class Mammalia; order Carnivora; family Phocidae; genus Halichoerus; species Halichoerus grypus. Next base: position 185,809,180 of record NC_135714.1, read on the forward strand.
ATTAATTAACTTTAAGAGAATTAGAGACGAGTGATGATTCTTATATTTTGTGTATAAATTTCTTTCCCTTGATCAAGTTTTACCATTATTATGGTCCTTAAGTTTGTTAGGCGTATAGATGACCTTGTTTTATCTTTGTTTTGTCTTAATGGGTTACAGAATAAAATGAATTGGTTGGGCAATGGGGGAGAGGGATAAACATACATGAACATTTGAGGAGGTGACTCAGTACTGGCCATGAGATATGTATGTGATGTGAGATACTGTTTTGCCATATAAGTTAAGAACTGAAATCACTTTTTTTAAAAGATTTTATTTATTTATTTGAGAGAGGTAGAACACATGCACGAGAGAGAGAGAGCGCTCGCGCGCACACCAGCAGGGAGGAGGGACAGAGAGAGGGAGAAGCAGGCTCCCCACTGAGCAGGAGCTTGAAGCGGGGCTCCATCCCAGGACCCCGAGATTATGAGCTGAGCCAAAGACAGACGTTTAACTGACTGAACCACCCAGGCGCCCCTGAAATCATTTTCTTCTTGAACTCTCTCAATGAATACTTCAGCTACTTGCTATAGATTGTGAATTTTTTTCTGTTTGTTAGCATTGTTGAATTTGCTAATAAAGGAATTTGTCCCTGGTAGATTGGGTAAATAGACTATCAGTGTGAAATTGCTTTATAACAACAGAAATAACTAATCCCAATAACTTAATGATGGTAATTATACATATTAAGAGCTTATGTGTGCGGGTACTGTGTTAAATACTTTATGTATTTAGTGGAAATAACTTTTTCTCATTTCAGTGGGAAAAACACAGGTTCACTCAAATCAAAAAAAGTAAAACAAGTCTATAACACTAAAGAACTTTAAAATATGGGTTAACTTTGTAAAAGGTCATCAGTGGATTTGTTCTCACAGTATCCTTGGGTAGCAAGCCTAAGGTGGGTTTATTTAACCAAAAGATTCTTATGAGAATGAGGTCTTAACTAGTTTCAGGGACTACTGTTTTAATAAGCAGCATGGGTATTTATTCATTAATTATAGTGGCTGTCTACTTTTTATTTGGTATTGTATAAAATACATTACCCCTACCCCCACAAAAACCTCTCACACAAGTGTTTCTCCAAAGTGTTCTGTGACCAGTAGGCACTCATAATGGGGAGGTCTAAGTGCTTGAAGCAAGAGGCTTGTAGATTGAAGGGATCTGAGAAGAGATGCTAGCCCACTGAACAAGACCGTAGTGGTGAGACACTGACCTAGTGGCACAGCCTGGTAACCTAAAACAGTAGAACAAAGCTAAGGTCCCTTTTTGTGGGACACAAGTGATCAGAGCTAAAATTTTGGTTACTTCTGTAACAATTTTAGATTTAAATTTGATACTTTCTATTTAAATTAATCCTCCACTTACAAAATCTGTCGTTCTGTATCAGTGGAGACATTGCTTTAACGTTAGGTTCAAGCAGAATCTGCGGAGACTTTATGCAGGCAGTAGAGATTTATAGTGGTCTCTTAAAGCTAGTGACGATGGTTCTCATGCAGCCTGGTGGCCTGGGCTCAGCAGTGGCAGTGCTGCTGGGCCTGTGGACTACGACAGAGGCCTGGAGACGCAGTACAGCTGCCCCGTCTGTCTGAAGGTCTGTCACCACCCCATGACCTTTGACACCTGTGGCCATGCGTGACTGTGCTGGCCTCTGAGAAGTGATAGGGTGGGGTGTCTGTGCAGGGCCTGTTAGGGCCTGAGGCTTGTGGCCTCCCAGTGGAGCCCTGAAGCCAGCTGTACAGAGGACTAGGGCAGGGGCTGGGCGGCACCAGGGGCACAGGTCTCCCTTTGTAGCGCCATTCCTGCCCTCTGGGGGCTTTCCTCCCCTTGTCTGCCAGCTCCAGGCACTTTATCTGACCACCCCTTGGCATACAGGGGAACCTGCAGCCCTACCTGGTCCCAGCACCCTGGGGGCTGCTGGTGGCCTCCGTGGGCCTTTCTGGGTACTCAGAGGGCAGCATTCATGACCTCTGCACCAGTAGTTCTCAACAATTTGTTGAATGGATTCTATCAATTATATCTTCACATTTTACACTCACTTGTTATAAATATATATATATATATTTTTTTTTTTTTTTTAATTTTTATTTATTTGATAGTGAGAGAGGGAACACAAGCAGGGGGAGTGGGAGAGGGAGAAGCAGGCTTCCCGCGGAGCAGGGAGCCCAATGTGGGGCTTGATCCCAGGACCCTGGGATCATGACCTGAGCCGAAGGCAGACGCTTAACGACTGAGCCACCCAGGCGCCCCACACTTGTTATAAATATTGTTGAATTTATATTTAGAGTCAGTTTCTCATCCTGGAATGAGAAGGTAATTCAGTAGATTGAGATAAACAGCACAGAGTTTGCAGATCTTGTGCAAATTTGTTACCAATATGCACAAACCCCTCACACACAGTATCTGTTAACATAGTGCCTATGTGTTCAATTTATGTTAGCTGTTGTTATTGGTACAAAAGGCAATAAAAGTGATCTGTAGAAAGTGAAATTAGATGATTACCTCATACCATAAATAAAAATAACAAAAATAAAAATCTAAATGTTAAATAAAACTTTAATGCTTATATTAGAATATTTTATGATATCAGTGTAAAGAAGGTCTTTTTAAATAAGACAGAAAGAAGTACAGATTATAAAGAAACATACTGAATTTGACTAATTAGAAAACAAAATTCTGTATTACAAAAGATATCATAAATAAAATTATGTGTGGAATCTTAACATGATAGAAGATAGTTGTCACTCATGTAAATGATTAATATTAATTACTAATACATTGCTAATTAATTACCAGTTAAAAACCAGGAATTCATAGGAAAAGACAACTACAAACAAGCAGTTTGTAGAGGATACCCAAGTGGTTAATAAACATATTAAAATGTCTTTAATATCATTGGTCATCAAAGATATGAGAATTATAAGATTGAGATGCCATTTGTTACTCATCAACCTGGAAAAATATTTACAAGTCTGAAAGTTCTTATGTTGATAAGGGTATGGGAAAATGAAAATTCATCCATTGCTAGTGGGAATATAGATTGTTATAATTAGTTTGGATAAGCAATTTGGTAATATCTTACAATTGGTCACTAACTTTTTGTTGTGTTGTGGGCAAGTTTGACAGTCTGGCGCCTATGTACTTCTTCACAGAATAATTTTTAAATGAATAAATTATATAGAAATGCAAAAGATAACCATACTGAAATATAATTATCAAAATATTAAACAATGTGATATAGTATATAAACAATAAGTTATCTAACAAACTGAATAAAATAGTAAAATATCTGTGATTTCTATTGGTTATCAAGTCAGATATTGTTAATTCTGCTGTTGTCTCCATTTATCATTGAAATGTTAAATTTCAGTTAGACATTTGTGAAAATGAAGACCTGTTTCTTTTCCCCTTTCCAAGTTTATGGTCCCTCTCTGAATTCTTATCACGGAAGCTATGGAGACCCAGTTTAAGAACTCCTGTAGAGAGACTTGCTAAACCATTGGACAAGTGCTCATGATTGTAGCATTGCTTATAAGAATTTAAGAATAAGCAGGAAAAACCAAAATGACTTGTTAAAAAAAATTAGAAAATGTTAGAATGATATATATATGATGGGATGCAAATGAATTACATATATGTTAACATGCATAGGTTACTAAAACAAAATTTTGATTTAAAAGTTCAGTATGATATTGGAAGTGAACATTATACAAATTTAAAAAACCCATATAAAACCATATTTTGTATTGTTTGTGATTTTACGTACCTGTTTGTGTGTGTGTCTGTAGAGATACAAAGATAGATTTGAAAATATAATACTTTCACCTGGATGGGAGAGAGAGAAAGATGGGATAAAAGAGTTCAGATACACCTGCAGTGTTTTAATTCTTTATGTTAAAAAACCCGTCAAACGTTATTCATTGATAATTGTCATTTATAGATAGTGGATACATAGGTGTTTACTTTGCTAATCTTTGTACTTTTCTTAATACAGTTCTCAAAATTCTTAAAATGATTATGATAAAAATATTATAGTTACTATAAAGAAACATAATAAAAAAGTGGTGCAGAGATAGTTTAGCTGAAAAGGGAGTTAACTTCAGTCCTTTGTTCCGGTTATATATAGCTTATTTGAACACATACTTAAACAGTTGATATTTTGTGATTAATGCAAGATTTGGTTTGCCCTTTGCTTTTCTGTTTAGATGGTAATAGTAAGCCTTTGACTAGTGGTTGATGTTTATGGTAGCACAATGGAAACTCTATGAATAAGGTGGTTAAGACTGTGTTACTGGGCAAGAACTTAATAGCCCTAAATTTGTCCATGTCTGGCATGTTTATTACCAGAAAAGCTCAAACCTTTATCTTACTAGACACAGGCAGGTAGTTTTATTTTTTTTTTACCTTATGTTGGTTTCTTGTATCTCTTCTCTCTAATGGTTTACTGGATTAGATTTGAAGTGTCTGGAATTGCTTTCTTCAGTTTCTCGGTAAAGAGATACATAAAATCCTGGTTATTGAAGAAGAATTTTTGATACTTGATCCAGGTCATAAAATAAGGTGTTGGTCAATAAAGATGAATGTAGGGCTGGGCGCCTGGGTGGCTCAGTTGGTTGAGCGACTGCCTTCAGCTCAGGTCATGATCCTGGAGTCCCGGGATCGAGTCCCACATCGGGCTCCCTGCTCAGCAGGGAGTCTGCTTCTCCCTCTGCCCCTCCCCCCTCTCATGTGCTCTCTCTCTCTCTCTCTCTCTCTCATTCTCTCTCTCAAATAAATAAATAAAATCTTAAAAAAAAAAAAAAATAAAGATGAATGTAGTAGTAACTGCAGGTTAGAGTATAGTAGTCCCCGCTTCTCCATGGTTTTGCTTTCCATCCTTTCAGTCAGTCATGGTCTGGAAGCCCATGATCCTCCTGCCGATAGATGGTCAAGTCAATAGTAGCCTCAGAAGGTCAGTAGAGAAATGGAGACAACGCTTTGTCACAATGCCTCTGTCATTCATGTCACTTCATCTCCTCATGTAGGTATTGAATCATCTCACATCGTCACAAGAAAAGAAGGGTGAATACAGTATAAGATTTTTTGAGAAAGAGAGACCACATTCATATAACTTCTATTATAGTATTTTATAATTCTATTTATATTAGTTATTGTTAATCTACTGTGCCTAATTTATAAATTAAACTTTATCAAGGTATGTGTGTGTAGGCAAAAACGTAATAAATAGAGATTGGTACTCTCTGCAGTTTTTGGCATCGACTTGGGGTCTTGCAGTCTATCCCCTATGGATAAGGGTGGACTACTGTATAATGAAACATCCTCATTTTCTCAAATACCCGACTGACCAAAAGTTAGGATTAGACGGAAATGAAGTGAGTGTAGCTTCCAAGAGAGTGGAATCAATCCATAGATGGGAAGATTAGGATAGGAACACAAAGAGGCAAACAGTAATGATGTAACACCTGGCCGTGTTAAGTACTTCTTCCTAGAGGAATCAGAATTTCTTATCTTTTAGCTTCTCTATTTGGGATATCTCTTTCACTGTCTCTTTCCAGTTGGCAATAACTATTCTGTGTAAAGTAATGCAGGTAAAAATTTCAAACAACATAGACATTTGTAAAGTGCAAATTAATCTCTCTAATCTCCTCTAGAAATAAACCATTATCATTTTGCTATATATCTTTTCGGATATTTAGCGTATATGTAAAAATAAGTTGAGTGAATAGACATAAACATACATTTTTAGAATATGAAATAGTACTTTACACAGAGTTCTGATAAGAAATCCTGTTGGATTACTTAAAGGTAAGTTGTGAATATCCTTTTAGTTACATAAGTCTGTCTCATCTTCTTAATGACTACAGTAGTGTTCTACTTTATTATCATCCAACCAGTCTCCTTTTTATAGGCACAGAAATTATTTCCAAATACTTGTAATTATGAACAGTATTGCAGTGCACAGCCTTTTGTATAAACACATGTGCCTTGTCTATTTTTTAGGATAAATTCCTAGAAATAGTATTGTTGTACTAAAGGATATACACATTAAAATTTTATATGTATTAGTAGTGTGATCTTGAATGATTATAATAATGTATATCCATGTGGTGTCCCTTAACTTTTTCAGTGACATTTTCAGTATAACGTATTTATATGTGAAATGAAGCGAAATGTTTTTATAATATTTTTGCCAAATGACTATTAGCACTAAACAGGGACCTGTGTCCACACTACTTCCAGGTTTTAATGATGAACTTTTGCTCTGGGCTGCTGTCTCTGGTCATAATCGCAAATGTTTTAAAAAGCGTAATTTTCCTTCTACAGGTAGATGGGGAAGGGTGTCTGGACCGAGGACCATGTTAGCCATGAGGGGCTGTGTTAATTCTATTTCTGCATTTCCAGTCAATTACTTCATTAGCTATACAAGTATTTATTTAAGAGGCATGGGCCCGGTCACTGGAGAGACAATGTGAATAAGACACAGTTCTGGGCTTTAAGTTCTGGGTTTTATTTTAATAATTTAGTGGTAGAAACTGATAAATAGCAGATAATAAGCCGCGCTTCTTAAAACTAGCATCATAGTTATAAAATGATATATGTTTGTAAATTGATACATTATAACAAAAGGAAAATAGAAATGTTCAAAGATGAGCGCAAAAAAAAAAAACTCACAAAAAAAATTACAGTATCCAGAAACAACTGTTATTAATGTTAGGTGAATTTCAACATTTTATTGTGCAGATTTTCAAACATACAGAAAAGTTAAAAGAATTTTACACCGAAAAATCAAATATGTACCACCCAGATTCTATAGTTAACACTTTACTTTGCTTGCTTTATCATGTGTCCACCTTATTTATCACCCATCATTCCATCTTTTTTTAATGGATTTTATAGTAAGTTGCAGACATAATTATACTTCCTTTCTTCAACATGCATAAATTTATTTTAAATAACATCATGTTGTAATTAAAGCCTATATTGATTGACTGTATGCTGTAGATGTGGAAATTTGTATTCTTACGTCCCTCTCAGATTTCTTTCCCCATCTCTAAATATTTAATAACTTTGTCTAATTATGAAACATAATGTGTTATAAATCTTGAATGACCATATGACTTATCCAGGCTGGGATATTTTTGAGAGAGAAAAGGGGTGCTATTGGTGAATATGTAGGGACAACAAGTACAATTTGGGACTTCCTAGGCAAACCAGGGTGGTCTGACTGTAACAATAATTGCTGGAGTTGTTTATTCTTAGTTTTATAGTTAAGTGTATTTGCATTTAATACATTAAACACTGTAGTCAACATTTGGTCTTTTACATAGCTTCTTTATTTCCTGAGTTCTTTATTCTGATTCACCTCTTAGCTGGGTTTTATCCATAGTTTATCCTTTCATGAGTTATTTATTTTGATTTATCATTTGGCTGGGTTTTATCCTCAAGTAGTCACTCCTCTGCCCCAGGAGGGTCTAATTTGTACTGAATTTGTTAATTTCTTTTTGCTTGCTTTGTTATCTTACATTATTTTTGTACTTTTAATAAACAATAGATTTCCGTGTGTTTTTCTTCTTGATATTGTAGGGATATATGGAACAATAGTAGAGGCATCTCAGTCTATCCTGGACTGGGGGGGATGTGAGATTAGAATCTTATCTCCAATAGTACTCAATGTTTTCTACATAAAGCCCCATGTAAGAAATTTCTTTGGAGATTTTGGTGCCCCAAACTCTTTGGGGCTCTGCCAAGAACATAGATTTCAGTTAGTAGGTAGCTGTGATAGTTTTTATTTATTTATTTTTTTTAAAGAAGCATCTGACTCTTTTTTTTTAAAGATTTTATTTATTTATTTGACAGAGACACACACAGCCAGAGAGGGAACACAAGCAGGGGGAGTGGGAGAGGGAGAAGCAGGCTTCCCACGGAGCAAGGAGCACGATGCGGGGCTGGATCCCAGGACCCTGGGATCATGACCTGAGCCGAAGGCAGACGCTTAACGACTAAGCCACCCAGGCGCCCTGTGATAGTTTTTAAATAGCATACCTTTTATACAGAATAACCCAAACAAATCTTTTTTTTTTTTTCTCTCCGAAAAACTTAATTTGCTCCTGCCATTTGGAAGTGATTTGGTGGACCAAATCCAATTTAGGCTAATAAAAAAGGAATTGGAAAACTTCCTAAATACATGGAAAGCTTTGTTCTTGGCTTGTTTTCTGTTGGATTCCATTTAATTTTTCTTGGTTTTAATAATTTAACCATCACAGATTTTACTGGTTAATTTGTGTGACTCAAGAATAAACTTGCTGAAAAAAATCACTTCTCAGTTTTGTAATTTATCAATAATGTTTTTATTTTTTCATATTCTTACAGTAAAAATTTCTTCAGCTGTATCACTCAGTGTGATGCTATTAATAGTGAAGTTACATACAAGCACTTCTAGAGCAGTGCAGATTATTTTATGATCTAATGTATTATTATAATAGGGTGTCTGCTACACTCATTTACTCTGTCAATGGCTGCATCCATGCTTGCTCTCAAGGGAGTAAGGCCAAATGGCTGTGTACAGCTGCAAGTAGATTTTCTCTGCTCTTAATAGCTGCCATGGATTCTTTGTTATCAGGTACCTGTTTTAAAATGAGATATTTATTTATACAACAGAAGGTATATGAAGGAGTTCAAGAAAGATGGTGACGGAAATTGATGCAGTAGTGGAATGAAAATGAGTTGCTCATTTAACCCATTTTGTGATTGTCCCTTCTTTCACTTAGCATAATACCCCCTAGGTTCATCCATGTTGTTGCAAATGGCAAGATCTCATCCTTTTTTTATGGCTGAGTAATATTCTGAGCCCATGCGCGCCTGTGTGTGTATGTGTATGTGTATCTCATATATCTTCTTTATCCATTCATCTATCATTTGACATGTGGGCTGCTTCCATAGTTTGGCTATTGTAAATGATGCTACAATAAACATAGGGGTTCATATATCCCTTTGATTAGTGTTTTTGTATTTTTTTGGTAAATAGTAGTGGGATTACTGGATTGTAGGATAGTATGATTTTTAATTTTTTGAGGAACCTCCAAATTGTTTTCCAGAGTGGCTGCACCAGTTTACATTCCCACTGGTACTACAAGAGGGTTCCTTTGTCTCTACATCCTCACCAGTACTTGTTGTTTCTTGTGTTTTTGATTTTTGCTATTCTGATAGGTGTGATGTGATATTAATTAATATTTATTCAAATTAAATTTAAAAATAATCCATTTGAATAGGGTTAATAAATGATCAATTCCTAGATTATAGTTTATAATCTTACAAATTGTCCATTCATTGAATACATATACATAGGGGAATATATATATAGAGAGAGAGAGGAGCTTCAAGGCCTATCAGGAATTAGCTGTGTTCAGATACATTTGAGGGATACAAAATAGCAAAAATGTGGATCTTTCCTCAGGGATATTTTCTGAGCAGAGTTCAGGTTGATAAGGCCACTAATTAAGAGTGTTACTGGAAATATTTTTACTGAGTTTCTAGAAAAAGTTTACTTAACTCAATATTGTAGCACCATCAATTGAAGATTTTTCCTTTCTAAAAAGCATGGACATTTGGATAATTTTTTTTCTTAAATATCTTTATATTTCTTATTCAGATCTGAATTGAGTTAGATATTATCTTTGGCATGTTGGGCTTAAAAACGTATGTAAGCCCCCATATAAACTTGTGGATACTGCTGTACATATCTCGACAGCTAGAATCCCTTTTATGTTCTTACACAGACCAGGATCTTCTATGAGGTGGAATTGGTCTGGGGTTTTCTCATAGTCCTTTAATTTTAAAGTGCTTAATGTTAAATACATCAAAAAACTTGCAGTCTGGGGCGCCTGGGTGGCTCAGTCGGTTAAGCGGCTGCCTTAGGCTCAGGTCATGATCTCAGGGTCCTGGGATCGAGTCCCTCATCGGGCTCCCTGCTCTCCCTTTGCCTGCTGCTCCTCATGCTCTCTCTCTCTCTCTCTCAAATAAATAAATAAAATATTAAAAAAAAACAAAACAAAAAACTTTCAGTATGATTTATTAAATGTATTTTGAATCTCTTACCAAACCCTTGAAATAATAATAATTGAGATTTTCCAGTAGTGTAAGATTACATTTCCTGCAGAGATACCATGATTTGCCAAGTCCTTAACTGATTAAACCAACTTCTTGTTTGAATCTTTGTCCTCTTCATGGCATGTGTACTGCAGAGGTTTTATATTTTCGATAAAAAATGGTCTGTTTATCTTATTGTGTAGCTCACTGTGGTCTTCTCAGTGCTCTTAAGCCTATTGGTGATCTTTAGTGAACAATTTGTAATGTATATGGGGTGGTGTAGTGATTAATCTCTGATATTTTGGTTTCTGGAAGCATTAATTGCCGTTTATATTTCTTTCAACTCTGAGAGCAATGACATAATATTAAGAAAAATGAATAAAGGTTTTTAGTATCAGATAATTTCAGTAGTTGAAGGAAGATAAGTTTTCCCCCAAATGTAGAACAATACACATCTGGCTGCTTCTGTTTGATTTTTCAGTGGGCTTTGGTTGAACATCTTAGATTTTAAAGTCTTGAAAAGTAAAGCTCTTTTTCTCTCAAAGCCTTCTATAAAATACAGGGAAGAACAGAAGAGGTCACGACGTTTCTGTGTGTTACCAAGAGATGTATTTCAATATGTACTTCTTATCTTCTTTCCAAATCTATATCCTGTAAGCGTGATAACACATAGTACCTGAGTAAATACTATGTAGGTAACTAGTACACAGACATGAATAGCTAGCTATCCCTCTGGCAGATGTATTTTTTTTTTTTTTTAATATATGAGACCACGTACATATTTTTGTTTTGGGGTATCTGGTTATTATTAAAATGTACCGAAGGATAGGATGGTGGAAACAAAAACACGAGTATAAAAGTATTAGATTAGTGAGGCTTTTTTCCTGTTTCAGCTTTACTTTGGAATGAAGTTTAATTTCATGTTGTATACATGTACCATTTCTTTGTATTTTTGTTAAGAGGGTTCTAGAGGGGAGGGGCGTGGGGGGATGGGTTAGCCCGGTGATGGGTATTAAATAGGGCACGTGTTTCATGGAGCACTGGGTGTTATAAGCAAACAATGAATCATGGAACACTACATCAAAAACTAATGATGTAATGTATGGTGATTAACATAACATAAAATTAAAAAAAAAGAATTGGTTTGTTTAAAAATACATGAATTGTGGGCGCCTGGGTGCTCAGTTGGTTAAGAAGCTGCCTTCAGCTCAGGTCATGATCCCAGGGTCCTGGGATCGAGTCCTGCATCGGGCTCCCTGCTCAGCAGAGCCTGCTTCTCCCTCTCCCTCTGCCTGCCTCTCTGCCTACTTGTGCTCTCTCTCTCTCTCTCTCTCTCTCTGTCAAATAATAAATAAAATCTTAAAAAAAACCAAACATGAATTGTGAAGAAATAGAGTAATGTCACATATTGGGGATTGGCACATAGATTATGCCAGTTTGTTTATTGTATATATTGCCTTAAAATTCAGTTTTCATAAAAGCATTAAGATAAAAATATAATTCAGAAAGCTGGGCCCCTGTAGTTAAAATGACTGCCTATCTTCATTAATATGTGGGATCTGTTAGTCCTTTCCTTTTACAAAGTAACAGGTAAGAACAGGGTTTCCCCTTGAAGAATCTAAATTTTAGATTTCTTTTTTCTTTTACTGATATTGTCAATTTATGGTACTTATGTCCCTGTTTCCCAGCCTTATGTCAGAGCAGATAAAACCCCTCTACTCACACAGTCTTCACTGATAGTACCAGTCTGGGTTTCAGAATTTCCTCTGTACTGAATTTAAATTAGCCACGATCCATCAGGTAGCGTTCATAGAAGTAAGATCTTATATGCCATCCTTTCCTGAGTTGGCACTAAGCCATTGACTTAAAGCCACAACCACTACACATCAATACAAATAATTTAGTTTATTTGCTGTAAGGCCTTGACAGTGAGATTTGTTGTACGCATTTTTCATTTTCCATAAATTTAAAACAATGCTTGTCATGTAATTAGTAATCCACAATGCTTGTTTATAAATTTAGCACAGTGCTTGTTATGTGATAAGTACTCACAAAGTATTTGGTAACTCTGAAATAGAAGGTATTAATGAGATTTTTAAAATTTCCACTGTTCCTTTAGCAGCCTAGTCCTTGTTGTTGATAGAAACTGACCCGAGGCAAGGAGCAAAATTTGTGTACCTATCCTTTGCAAGATGATGTCCTAGGAGTTTTCCATATATTAACTTATTTAATCTTACCAACATCTTTATGAGGTATTATTTCAATGATATTGATGAAGAAACTGAGATTTGCAGAAGGAATTTGGGCCAGTCACATTGCATGTAAATACAGAATCATCATATGAACTTGAGCCGTCAGATCCTTTTCTATATTTAAAATGGTCATATGGCACTTTCTCAGCTTCAAAAAGTTGTATTATATTTCATCTTATGGACATTTCTCTGTTCCCTTAACTACACAAAGTTCCCTTAGGCATGAGTATTTTTTAATTCTCCAGTGGGAATAGGGAGTTCAGATTCATGGGCATCGCTATCTTTAAGAGACCAAAGGGAACACCCAAACACCTAAGGAGGTGAAGTCTTGCAAGTAGTAAGTGAAACTGTAGTGGGAAGAAGAATCTCCCAGTAAAAAGAAGTACAAATGGCCCTGGAAAGGGAAATACTTGGAACAAATGTACTCAACCTTGTCCATAAACAAGGCCATATTCCTGTCACAGAGAAATGTAGCAGTGGAATAATCTCTATTTATGGACGTAGCTCAACATGTGAGTCTTTCTTAAATTTTAAAAGCTTGTATTCAAATTAATCAAATTTTTTCTCCTTACTGAATATTTCTCTGATGCTGTCTTGTAACATTTTTTTCTTTTTTGAGAATTAGTTCAACCTTTATAACAAATGCTCTTGAAAGTTTGAGTTAACCATGATGCCCTAAAAAACTGCCTTCCTAGAGCTTTTTTTAAATTTCTGTACAAAAGTGACTAGTTCAAGGTGCTGTGCGGTTTTCTCTTCTGTAGTTGCATTTTCACTTCTTCAATATGTAGACTCCCTTGCTTAACATTTTATTTCAAATGCAACATGTGTATTTTAGTATTAGGATATTGATTGCAAGAATTTTTTTTAAAGATTTTATTTATTTATTTGATACAGAGAGAGAGTACAAGCAGGAGGATTGCAAGAATTTTTTCTTTTTTTTCAGGTTTACTCTTTGTTTTACTTTCTGTGGGGTTTGCATTTTTAAATAATCTCTGAAACCAGTAAGATTCTGCAGTATAGTATAGAGGTCTAGTGTGTATACTTTGGAATAAGAATGTCTGGGAATCATGACTCTACTGTTTGCTAGCTGTGTAATCTTGGACAGGTTTCTCAACCTCTCAGTGCCTCAGTTTCCTTTCCTCTAAACTTGAGATATCAATGATCACCCCTCTCATAGGATTGTTACGAGGACTGAAGAATTCACTGATGTAAGGAAAGTGTTATGTAGAGTGCCTAGCATATAGTAAGCATTCAGTATCAGTGGTAGCTAGTATTACTACTACAGTTCTCCAAGGTTCATGTTTATAACACCTTTTGTTTTTCATACATTTGTTTAGACTTATTAATTTGTTAGTATAGTTCAGTATCTTCAGAAATTGTTGCTGTTTTGTGTATATATTTTTCACATGGACAGACATTTTATTTACTAAGTATATATATTGTCTTTTCTATGTATAGAAATTACTGACTTTTAAAAAATTGGAACGTTTCTTTTAAAAAATATATAATAAAACTAATCCTCTACCTCTTAGGCTGAAGTATTTTATCTCAGATGATAGGTCAGCAGTATCTTTTATACCGTAGTAATGGGGTGTTTGCAGCTTGTCAAAAAAGTAAAAGTGAAAGAACTCACTAGAGGTGTCAGTTGTTGGATGAAGATAACTCTGTTGTACATTTTAGAGTCTGTTCCAAGTATACTATTCAGTGCAGGGCAATGGTGAGAGCTGAACTTCTTTAGACTTTTGTTCCTCATCTGTAAAGAAGTGTATTATCTGCCTGCTGCTATGATTGTTATGTCAGTTCACTAAGACACCATGTGTGATGTCCACTGCAGAGTCTTTAGTGTATAAAAAGCACTTAAGATTTTGTGTAGTAACTAGACAAAGATAGACTTTTATTTGGGAGATATCTCATTATTTTTTTGTCTTCTAGTATTTAACCTGAATATAAAGATCTTCTCAAGTTCTCTGGTAACAGCCAGAATTAAAACTATGGTTCTCACTGAAGTGTTGTGTTTTTGTTTGTTTGTTTAAAGATTTTATTTATTTATTTGAGAGAGAGAGAGAGAGGGAGAGCACAGAGGGAGAGTGAGAGGGAGAAGCGGACTCCCCGCTGAGCAGAGAGCCCAGCGTGGGGCTCAGTCCTGGGACCCTGAGATCATGACCTGAGCTGAAGGCAGACACTTAGCTGACTGAGCCACCCAGGCACCCCTGAAGTGTTGTTTTAATGTATTGTCAGAATATGTGGGAAATTTGACAGGAAAGGAATTGTAGAATTACAGTGGTAAGATCATCCTTTGTTATTTTAAAACAATAAAAACAATACTACCAATAATGCTGCCTTATATTTGTATAGTACTTTATAATTTATAAGGATTTTTATCATCCATTGTGTGTTTATCAATAAATCTTTATGTGGGCAGGTCAGATGTTACTACATGAGTCCATAGGTTCTAAGAGGTGAAATGATTTCTCCAAACTTTCATGTTTAGTGACCAGAACTTAGCCCCCCGCCCCTGCCCTTTTTTACAGTATTTGTAGACTTTGCTTGGTGCTCTCTGGTGTAACTATGTGTATCAAGTTTCATCAATTAAGTTCTGCTTGAGTGTTGAAGCTAGAAGTCTGCAAATAGAAATTTAGTAAATTATGTATTCCTTATATTTTTTAGGCATTATTTTTCTTGAATTTTATAATTTAGGTATAGAATTTTAATTCAAGACATAAAGGCTTTCTTTCATCCTGACGTACTTTTTCCATAACTTTATTCTTATCATTTAGGAAAATGTAATGGTCAGTGCTTATAGGTATGTGACATGCCTAACAGTACTTACATGGGGTACTTTTTTTTTTTTTTTTTTTTTCTTTCAAAGATTTTATTTATTTATTTGAGACAGAGAGAATGAGAGAGAGAGAGAGAGCACATGAGACGGGGGAGGGTCAGAGGGAGAAGCAGGCTTCCTGCCGAGCAGGGAGCCCGATGCGGGACTCGATCCAGGGACTCCAGGATCATGACCTGAGCCGAAGGCAGCCGCTCAACCAACTGAGCCACCCAGGCGCCCCCATGGGGTACTTTTTAAAATCAGAAAAATACGTAAGTTATAACTATATAGTTTGGTGATTTTTTTTTTTTTTGAAACTGACATTACCAGAATCCCAGAAGTTAGCCATTCAGTTATTACCCATCCCCACTCCCAAAGTTAATGACAGTCTTGACTTTTATTTTTATAGATTACCTTTGTTTTTGAATAGTGGGGGCTATACTTTTCTACTCATTACATTTGTGAAATTCATCCAAGTTTTTCAAGTAGTTGTAGTTTAGTCATTCTTATTGCTGTATAGTATGTGTTATATGAACATACCACAATTTATTAATCCATTCTGTTGATGAGCTTTGAGTTGTATCCAAATTGGAACTTTTAAGAATAATGCTGCTATGAATATGCATATATTTGCCTTTTCAAGAGCATTCCTATATGCATTTCTATTAGATATTGATCTAGGAATGGAATTATTGGTTCATAATACATCCTGTCAAATAATTTTCAAATCCATTGTACCATTTTACACTCCATTTAACTATGTAGGACATCAGGGATTGTCTGTTTTTCCCTTGTAGCCTTTCTGGTGGGTACATAGTATTATCACATTATGGTTTTAGTTTGCATTTACTTGATGAATGATCATATCGAGCACTTTTTCTAATGTTTGCAGATATTTTTTCTTGGGAAGTGCCTGTTCAAAACTTTTTGTGCTTTTTAAAAAATCAGCTAGTCTGCCTTTTTCTTACTGAATTGTAAGGAGTTCTTTATACAGTCTTCTTACAAAGTCTTTGTCATATATGTGTATTGCCAATATCTTCTCCCATCTGTGACTCACCTTTTCCCTCTTTATGGTATCTTCCAGAAGTTAATAAAGTTCAGCTTATCAATGTTTTTCTTTTATGGTTAACACTTTTTTTCTTTCTTTTTAAGTCTTTGTATATCCCCAAGCCACGAAGATTCTAACTTACATTTAGTTCTAAAGATTTTGTTTTGCCTTTCATATTTGTGTCTGAAATTCTATCTGGAATTAAATTTTATATATGCTTTGAGGTGTGGATCTGGATTCAAACTCAAATTTGAATAACCTGCAAGTATTATACATTTTCCTTTCTCTGAGTGGCATTTATGTAATTGTACTGGTTTAAGATTGTTTATCTGGCCTAGTTCTTGCCATATATCATGCATGCTTACAAAGAATTACTTTCTAGGCTTAGTCAGGGAATTAAATTAGAAGAACTTTTACAATAAACTGTCTCACTGGGTAGAAAGTCTAATTTTGTTTAAATAGTTCCAATTTAAAAAAATATTGCATATGTGTATGCGTATAATATAAAATATATGTATATAATATACATACATATGTGTATCTGTATAACATACGTACACACACATCTCATTACATAGAGAAAACAGCACAGGCATTAATGATAGAGAAGCCAAGTTTGAATCCCTTTTAACTACTTATTAATTTGATCTCAAGTAAGTAATTTAGATTCTCTGAACCTGAATTTTTTCTCTGTAGAGTGGGGTTGTTGGTATGGCACCTGACACATTGTAAAATGGGGCATGCCTAGTACGGTGCCTGATACATTGGAAGTAATTACTAAATATTTGTTCTTTTCCATTGATTTGGAGCCTTATATATTATGGTACAGATGATGATGGTACATTTTAAAAATAAATTGTTTTCTGTAATGAATGTGGTTAAATGTCATTGTCTGTGTCTTTATCAGTGATGATATATTGACATTAGTGAGGTGGGAAGTAAAAAATCTTAATTTAGCTTGTGTAGGTTTTATTTTTTCCTTCGTTTATAAACGTCATTTATATAGTTAACATAGTTACTTGTATGCCTTTAGTGTTTCCTTGGGTTTTTCTTGTGTGCACAGATGAGACCATTCAGAAATAAATCAAAGGTATATATTTTATTTTTTTTAAGATTTATTTATTTGAGAGAGAGAAGTGGGAGAGAGAGAGCGTGTGTGCGGGGGGGGGGGAGGGGAGAGGGAGAGAGGAATTTCAAGCACACTTGGTACTGAGCTTAGAGCCTGACATGGGGCTCGATTTCATGACACTGAGATCATGACCTGAGTCTGAACTAAGAGTCGGATGCTTAATTGACTGTACCACCCAGGTGCCCCACAGAGGTATATATTTTAATTTCAAGTGTCTCTGACTTTTGTATTGTTGGCTTTAAAACAGGGAAAAGATGTTTTAGGTAGGAGATATAAAAACTGATCTCTTTGCTTCTTATGGGTAGAGAATGGAATAAAGGTAAATAACCTAGTGTATAGAAATGTTTAGAAATACTCAAAAAAGAAAAAGAAAAAATAGAGGTCTTATTCTTTACTGCCTTTTAATAGTGACTAATTTCTATCTTAGAAGCTTATAATTAATGGTATATATTTGCATATAAAATTTAAACTAGGGTAATAGGGGAGGCAGCATACAAGTAGAGCATGACGATGCGTGTGGTAGGTGGTCTGCTAGTTTCTACAAAGGGGAGGGACTGAGGTCCCTCAGGAGCTTTATGAAAGAATCCTTGAATGTGGTTTTATTTGAGTTGTCCCTTTAGGACAAGGATACATTCACCAGGGACTGGCAGTGGAAAAGGGTGAAGTACATATTCTGTGCTAGTCTGGTGATGTAAAAATAAATGCCATGTTTCTAAGATTGATTAAAGCAGTGGCTTCTCAACTTAGTCTTCATGTTAGAACTGTGCGAAAAATTTATTAAGGAAAATACTGGTTCTTAGATACTCCCAATGCAGTTATAAGATATATGAGGTGGTATAGGTAGAGAATGAGGTAACAGTAGGAGGTGAAACTAGTGAAATAGAGATTAGGGCCAATAGTGATCTTGGTTCTGTGCGCCATGTAGATTCTCTTCTGTCCACTGGGTAGGCGCTGAAGGTCCCCCCCCCCCCATTCTCTCTACTTTTTGTGTCTTTCAGGGAAGTTGGAACATGAAAGTCAACATACTTTTATTAGCATGCTATAATTTTGTTGATTTATTCTGCAAATATTTATTGATGCATGCTGTGTGCTAGGTGCTCTTTTAGGTGTCCAGAATTCAGGAGTGAACAAACAGACCACACACAGTCCCTGACCTTAAATAGAGGGTCATCAACATCCAAAACTGAACTCAGTTTCTTACAAACTTGCTCTTCTATTTGTGCTTTCCTGTCTTAGTGAATGAGGAAATTGTTTACCTCCATGCTCAAAGCAGAAACTTTAGTATCATTCTTGACTTCACCCTCCACCCTCTTCACTTTTTTTTCCCTCATGATCACCAAGTCCTATTGATTCGATTGCCTACATTTCTCTCATCTCTTACTTCTCCCTGTGTACTGCTTCTGCTCTGCTCTATGTGCTTATCATTTTAAGCTGACTTCTACTGCCTCTCAGCTGACTCTTCCCTCTTCTGTTCGGTTCTCAGCCTTGCAGCTTGAGGAATCTTTCCAAAACAAAAGTCCTTAGCCTTTAACTTTTTAACTTAAATATTTTTGACAAAAATTACTTATATTTAAGGTGTACAACATGATGTTTTGATATATACACTGTGAAATGATTACCACAAACTAATTAACATATCTGTCATCTCCCATAGTTACCATTTCTTTTATTGTGGTGAGGATACACTTGACCCTTGAACAACTCTGGGGTTAGGGGCGCCCACTCCTATGCAGTCGAAAATCTGCTATAACTTTTGACTCCCCCAAACTTAACTACTAATAATCTAGTGTTGACCAGAAGCCTTACTGATAACATAAAAAGAAAATTAACCCTTATTTTGTATGTCATATGTATTATATACTGTATTCTTACAATAAAGTAAGCCAGAGAAAAGAAAATTATTAAGAAAGTCATAAGGAAGAGAAAATAATTTATAGCACTGTGTCTAGTGGCAGTGTTTCCCTAGTCTGCTGGCCTCAGCTCAAAGGCATCAGCTGCTGGGTGGGCCTGAGGGCAGTAACAGCCGGGAGGCACAATGCAGCTGCCCATCTGCCTGGAGGTTCACCACCACCCGGTGGCCGTCGGCATGTGCAGCCCCATGAGAGTGCGCTGGCCCACAGAGGCTGTCAGGCTGTGGTGCCTCGGCAGCCAGGTGTCTTGCCCTGTCCGGGAAAGGCAGGCCCTAAGGCTAGGGGGCCGCCCCTGAAGGGGAGGACTTGGGGGACAGGGCTCTTGGTGGGGCGTGGAGCCATACTTGCCCCCTTCTTCAGCCCAGCCTGCTGCCCACAGGCCTGGGGCACCCCCCCCCCCCCCAGACCACTCTTTCTACTGTGACCTTAGCCCTGCCTGGTCCTGCCCTTCCGGCTACGAAAGGTCTCTGCAGGCCTCCCAGGTACTCAGAAGGCATTAGGTGCCACCTTTGCACCAGTTGCCTGTGATTTGGTCCTGTGGTGACTGGGGTAGGAGGTTATAAATAAATAACTTGTGGCTTTTGCTATTAACTCTTAAAATAAGCAAAAAAAATTAAAACCCACATATAAGTGGACCCACCCAGTTCAAACCCTTGTTCTAATGTTAATTGTATTTGAGATCGCTCTCTTAGCAAATTTCAAGTATATAATACATTATTATTATTATTATTAACTTAGTCACCATGCTGTTTATTTAGTTTCCAGAACTTATAACTGAAAGTTTGTACCCTGTGATCAATATCTACCCTCACCCTCCACCCCCCAGCTTCTTGGTAACCACCATTCTACTTTCTGTTACTGTATGACTTTTTTCCTTCTAATTTTTTTTTTTTTTTTAGATTCCACATGTAAGTGACATTATGTGATACTTGTCTTTCTGTATCTGGCTTACTTCATTCTGCTTAATGTCCTTCAGGTTCATTCACGTTGTTGCAAATGGCTAGATTTCCTTTTTTTTTAAGGCTGAATGATACTACATTTTGTGTGTGTGTGTATTTCACATTTTCTTTATCCGTTCATCTGTCAAGGGACACTTAGTTTGTTTCCACATCTTGGCTTAGCCTTTAATCATTTAAGGCTTTTATGATTTTGCCTCTGTTTTCTTTTATAGCACAATTATCTCACCAAATAGCAAAAAAAAAAAAAAAAATCATTACACAACCAGTATAAAGAACATATACCTTCATTAATAGTGCTGTCAGTGTCATTTTAGGCTTCACTAAACATCATCATTTACCATATTGATGTTTGATTTTATTAGTAAGTTTTGACATTACCTTTGTATATAGTTTTAAATTTGTTTTATTTTAGTTAAATAAAAGTTGTGCATCTGCATCCTCGCCAACACTTGTTTCTTGTGTTTTTAAGTCATTCTGACAGGTGGGAGATGATATCTCATTGTAGTTTTGATTTGCGTTTCCCTGATGATGAGTGTTGTTGAACATCTTTTTCATGTGTCTTTTGGTTATCTGTATGCCTTCTTTGGAGAAGTATCTGCTCCTGTCTTCTGCCCATTTTAAAATTGAATTATTTGGTTTTTTGGGTTTTGAGTTGTATCAGTTCTTTGTATGTTTTGGATACTAATGCTTTATCCATTATGTCACTTGCAAATATCTTCTTCCAGGGGCGCCTGAGTGGCTCAGTCCTTAAGCAAATATCTTCTTCCATTCAGTAGGTTACCTTTTAGTTTTGTTGATTGTTTCCTTTGCTTTGCAGAAGTATTGGCAAAGATTTGGAGAAAAAAGAACCATCATGCACTGTTGGTGGGAATGCAAACTGGTGCAGTTGCTGTGGGAAACAGTATGGAGGTTCTTCAGAAAGTTAAAAATAGAACTACCCTATGATCCAGTAATTGCAGTACTGGGTATTTACCCCCCAAATACAAAAACACTAATTCGAAGAGATACATGCGTTCCTATGTTTATTGCAGCATTATTTACAATAGCCAAATTATGGAAGCAACCCAAGTGCCCATTGATTGATTAATGGATAAAGAAGAAGTGGTATATATATGCAGTGGAATATCATTCAGCCATAAAACGAATGAAATCTTGCCATTTGCAAAACATAGATGTATTTAGAGAGTATAATGCTAGGCTAAGTAAGCCCGTCAGGGAAAGACAAATACCATATGATTTCACTCATGTGCGGACTTTAAAAAACAAAACAAATGAGCAAAGGAAAAAAGAGACAAACCAAGAAACACACTCTTAACTGTGGAGAACAAAGTGATGGTTACTGGGTGGAGGTGGTAGGAAGGATGAGTGAAACAGGTGACGGAGATTAAAGAGTACACTTGATGAGCACTGTGTAATGTATGGAATGGTTGAATCACTATATTGTGCACCTGAAACTAATATAACACTATTAACGATACTGGAATTAAAATAAAAAACTTAAAAAGTTCATGTCTATATCAAAAAAAGTTACACATCTAAATATAGAAGCCAAAGTTTATACCTGTTATATTTCTACATATTGGAATAATATAGTAAAAATAATTAAGACACCTGGGATCAGGTGCTGCAAGGATTTCTTTTCTTTAAAAAGGGATCAGCACACTATTAAAATTTAAGAAACATCACTCTATAACGTCAGTGACATCAGGACTTTATCAGATTTTACTCTTACATTCTCAGGTGCTAGTTCTGTGCCTGGCACATAGGAGATAGTAAATATTTTTTTGAATTAGAGAATGACTCACATGTATAAATATGTGCACTTTTGGAGCTGTGCTTCAGTTTTTCAGTGTGTGCTTCACGTATCATCCTGAGGATTTCCCAGCGAAGTCTATCAAAATCTGTTGATCTGAGTTTTGCCTGATTGTTTTCTTTTTTTCACACCTTCATGATCCTGATCATAATATTTCCAAAAATTTTAATATTCATTTTGAAAATGGGCTAGGGTAAAGCAACACTAGCCTGTAATTTTCTCTCTCTGAACTTCGAGAGCAGAGGTTTTCATTCCAACATAGACTGAGCAAGAGGTGAAACCAGTGTGCATTAAAAAATTTAGGGATATAATGTATTTTTATATCTTATATTTATGCTTTTCCTTTTTTATTTTGAAATATAGTTTACCTTTGAACAACATGAGTTTGAACTGTGCAGGTCCAGTTATATGCGGATTTTTTACAGTACAGTACTGTAAATATATTTCCTCCTTTTTATGATTTTCTTAACATTCTTTCTCTAGCTACTTGGTTATAAGGATACAGTGTATAATATATATAACATACAGAATATTTGTTAATAGACTGTTTATGGTATCAATAAGGCTTCCTGTCAACATAGTCTATTAGTAGTAGTAGTAGTAGTAGTCTACTACTAATAGTATTCTATTTGGGGAGGTAGAAGTTACTGGTGGATTTTTGGCTGTGTGGGGGGTCAGGGCCACTAAGCCCAGGGTCTTTCAAGGGTCAGCGGTAATTTTAAACTTACAGAAAAGTTGCAGAAGTTGTGCGGTGGTCCCATATGCTTTTCACTCAGTGTCTCCCAGGGTTAACAATATTTTCAGTTTCAAAAATAAGATGTTAACATTGGCTCAGTATTATTAACCAACCTATAGACATTTAAATGTCACTAGTTGTTTGACTAATGTCACTTTCTTGTTCTAGGATCCATTCCAGAGTTCCACATCCTATTTAGTTGTCATGTCTCTTTAGTCTTTTCCAGTCTATGACAGTTCTCTGTCTTTCCTTATCTTTCATGAACTTGATACCTTTGAAGAGTACTAGTCAGTTATTTTGTAGAATGTTACTAATGTGGGTTTCTGTGATGTTTTTTCATGATTAGATTGAGGTTATGTGTTTTTGGCAAGAATACCACAGAGGTGATACGTTCTTGTCAATAGATTGTATCAAGGAATACATGATGTTGATAAGCCTTATTACTGATACTGTTAACACTGATTACTTGGATGAGGTGTCCACTAGGTTTCTCTATTATCACAGTACTATTTTTCTATTGATAATTACTAAACATCTTTGGGCAGGTACTTCGAGACTATGCAAATATGTTTCTCCTCAAAATTTTACCTATTAAGCTTAGAACCCATTAGTGTATATTACTAATTGTGGTATTTCTATTACCCCTGCTACCTCTCCTTTATTATTTGGAATTCTTCTCTGAGGAAGAGCAATCCCTTTCTCCTGTTTGTTTATTCATTAAGTTATTTATATATGTAAGTATGGACTCATGGACTTTTTTTTATTATGTGATTTAGAATTCAATACTATTGTCATTTTTCTTGTTGCTTACATTTTTCAGCTTTGGTTATTGGGAGCTTTTTCCAGTTGGTTCCTGTGCCCTTTGACATGCCTTTCTTGAGCACTTCTTTACTCTCTGGTACTATGAGATAATCTGGTCTCATGTTGTTTTTCTCTGTCTCAGACTTTTAATCAGCTGCTACTCTAAGAAAGCCTGGGTCTCTTTAACGGAGAATGATCTTTAGAAACAAAGATCTTGGTGCCATGTGTGCTCATTGTATTGGGATGTCATTGCTCCCCAACCTTCTCATTGGATAGAGCTGGAAATATATGTATACTGATCCATGCATTCATACAGGTCCATAGTTTTATCTGTATCTACCTATAAATATATATGTATCTCTATTTTTATGTATAAGTGTGTATATATGTGTATATGTGTGTATGTACACATCCAATCAAATACTCTTTTCCAAAGTTATGTGTATATTCTTGATTTATAATACAGTTAGCTTAATTTTTTAAGGTTTATATTTCATTTTGCAATCTCCTCCACCCCGGTTGAATTTTTAAAAATAATTACTTAAAATTCATTTTTATGTCATATATTTCTTTGGGTTTTGACAAATGCATAGTTGTGGTTCTATCATCACAGTCATGAGAGAGAATACTTCAGTCATCCCTCATGCTTAACATTTTGGAAGAATACATTAAAAGTGGTTTGGTACTTAGAGTGCATAGGAAAATTTTACCAGTGGATTTTACTGGTGTTTGGTTTGAATAATCACATTAAGAGAGAAACTTGTTTGATTAATAAAGCAGTTAGGATATTAGAACAGGAGGGAGACTTATTAATGGCACCATCATTTGTTATTCATTGTGGCTCCAGAACATGGATTTGTTTTTTTAGATTTTAAAGAATTGAGATTTTTCATGTAATAAATTGAGACTTTTTAAACAAAAGTAATTCACAAGATATAATTAAATAGATATTTTTAAAACATTACTTTTCTTATTGTCTCTATGTTTACCCTGTAAGCAAAAAGAAGATAATTTAGAAGTGATAAAATCTAATCCTAGTGCTATTTTAATTTGTTATTATAGAAAGGGTTTTATTACATATATCTAAACTTCTTCTATCTAATAAATTACATTTGTGAGTAGATGAAAGATAAAGGACATGAGATAACTAGTAAAAGATGTAGAACTGATATGTAGAATTGGGGAAAATTGTTCCATTTTGCCAGAAAATAACAGTGCAGACTAAAACAATGAGAAACCATTTTAGTTATTGAGAGAGGTTATGAGTGAGAACGAACACCCTAATCTGGTGAAGGTGTAGTGAAACTCACCCAAATACATGAGGACATAGCAGGTAGCATTAGCATTTCACACCAATACCATGCTTCTAAGCACGGTAAGAACAAAAATACTGATACAGTTGACCCCTGAACAACACAAGAATTAGAGGTGCCGACCCCCACACAGCTGAAAATCCAAGTACAACTTTTGAGTCTAACTACTGTATAGAATACAAACAGCATACAAAGTATTTTGACTACTGATGTCATAGGTAGGGCTTCCAGTCAACAAAGGTCAAGTAACACTTATTTTGTATGTTGTTTGTATTCTATACTGTATTTTCACAATAATACATAACTTTTTTCTTAATTTTTTTCAGTATTTCTAAGCCACTCATTTTGCAAGTTTTCCAAATTGTCTCATATCTCCAAAAAATTTCCCATATATTTATTGAAAAAAATCCTATTTATAAGTGGACACATGCAGTTTAAAACCTGTACTGTTCAAGGGTCAACTGTAGTCTGTCAGGCTGGTGCACACTGGTGGGACTGATGGGTATTTTCTTTTTTAAAAAATATTCTCACTCATATGTGGAACATAAGGAATAGCACGGAGGACATTAGGAGAAGGAAGGGAAAAATGAAGGGGGAGAAATTGGAGGGGGAGACGAGCCATGAGAGACTATGGACTCTGGGAAATAGACGGAGGGTTTCAGAGAGGAGAGGGGTAGGGGGATGGGTTAGCCTGGTGATGGGTATTAAGGAGGGCACGTACTGCATGGAGCACTGGGTGTTATATGCAAACAATGAATCATGGAACACTACATCAAAAAGTAGTAAGTACTATATGGTGACTAACATAATAAAAAAAAAATTTCCAGATTATTTGCAATGGGAAAACTATATATAATTGGAATTTTACCTTATTCAAGGCATGATTGTGTAAAAGTTATATTTTGACATTGATATTAAGCGTGACTATGTAGCTAAAACCTGTAGCACAGTGGTTGTCTAGTTGTAGAGTCTCAAAGTCAGTGCTAGATGTGGCGTGTCAAGTCTGGAAGCCTTAAAATTTTTTTTTAAACTGTATGATCCTGATAGAAGATATTTTAGGATATATGGATTAGTTTTTCTTAGTTAATTGTGGTGTTGTGACAGAATCCAATTGTGAGATCAGGTCAGCCACCCATATCCACCATTCAGAGGGTAGTTATTCTTGACAAGTTGAAGTTTATCTCCATACTCTCTTTTAGGCATGTGTAGCAGAACTAGGTTTTTAACTCCTAAAAGGTCAGCAGACAACTTTGTTAAAGTGTTTGACTTGGTCTTTTTTTTTTTTTTTTCCAAATTATGTTTTCAAATTATGTGATTTAAAGAATGTATTGATTGATATTTTTGGGTGACAGATCTCCATGGATCTTTCATGTTTGTGCATGTCTGAACACGGGCATTATCTGGACTATTTTTTTCAAGGATATTGTACGAACAGCCTTGAAAGATAGTGAATTTAGACTTTAATTTAGATTTCCTTCTAAGTCTCAGGACAGATTTATTTCCTGTTGAGGATAATAAAGATAAGTTTTCTGTCTAGAGCAGAAGTTGGACAAGTTTGCTAGCAGTACCTTTAAAAGGTTGGATTTTTATAACCTTTGAGTTCTTCAGCTGTGGCATAAACTGCTTGCTTGAGGACCATCTATCTGGGCAATTCCACTCCAGCCCCTTGGGACTTGGGTGACAACATGGAGCTCATGGTGCCTGTTGTACCATAAGAATGGATTAAGAAAATGTGATGTGTGTCACCCAGCCACCCCATCCCTCCCACCCACCTGGGGTGGCTGGATGATAGACATCGGGGAGGGTATGTGCTATGGTGAGCGCTGTGAATTGTGTAAGACTGTTGAATCACAGACCTGTACCTCTGAAACAAATAACACATTATATGTTAAAAAAAAAAAAAGAAGATAGCAGGAGGGCAAGAATGAAGGGGGGGCATCAGAGGGGGAGACGAACCATGAGAGACTATGGACTCTGAAAACAGAGGGTTCTAGAGGGGAGGGGGGCGGGGGGATGGGTTAGCCTGGTGATGGGTATTAAAGAGGGCATGTACTGCATGGAGCACTGGGTGTTATATGCAAACAATGAATCATGGAACACTACATCAAAAACTAATGATGTATGGTGATTAACATAACAATAATAAAAAAATGTGATGTGTGCATGTATAAAATGGAATCATTTATATGTTGAATTTAAAAAAGAATTCTAAATGATAGAATCAAATAGTAGAAAAGTGGTTGCCGGGGGCTGGGGCACATACAAGCGTTGTGGCGGGGGGGCAAGGAAAGGTTGGTAAGAGGGTACAGACTTTCAGATGTAAGATGAATAAGGTCTGAGGGTCTAATGTATAACATGGTGACTATAGTTAATAACACTGTATTGTGTAGTTGAAATTTTCTGAGAGTAGAATTTAAGTGTTCTCACATACACAGCACACACACAAAGACAAAAAGGTATTCGATGTGAGGTGATGGATGTGATAATTAACTAGATGGAGGGAACCCTTTCACAATGTATATGTATATCCAATCATCATGTTATAAAATTTAAATATCTTACAGTTGGGTCAGTTATACTTGGTTACTGATACTTGATTAATTATACAATAATACCAGTAAAGCTAGAAAAAAATAAACCTTGTTAGAGAAAAAAAGTCTTATTTCTGACTCAGGATTCTTGTTTTTGCCAGCATCCATGAAACTGGCTTGCTTCCTTGATAACTCAAAAAGTAGAAGTAGAGCAAAATCCTCTGCCTTTCACAGTTATTTAATGCCTTGAAAGATACATATTGACGTAATGATGTGACTTTTTTAAAAACAAGAACAAATAGAGTAAGATTACTTTAGAAATAGAGAGTTTAAAAAGAAAGTGTGTGTTTGTATTTATTGAGAAAAGTATATGAAAATACCCTAGGAACTTGCAGATAAGTAGCTGTTGTTTAGACCAATTCCCTTCTGCCCTCATGAGTGTTTATTATCTTGCTCAATTTCCAGTCTGGAGGTTCTGTCTCTACATAGAGGGTCACAGTCCTTCTTATAAATAAAATATTTTATTTATGTAGTATATATTTTATTATTTTAAAATTATTTCAGAAGAATTTATAGATACTGAATTAACTCACTGAGTGTTAGGGTAAACAATTGAAGATTTTAAAATAGTAAGACAAACACTAGTAAATTATGCTTAACATGGAAAATACTCTCACTTTATTTCTCAGAATTCAAACCAAGAAAAGTTAGTAAAAGTCCTGCTTAGGTTTTAGCTGTTTTGTGTGTATTGATGAAGCAGAGCAGTATCTTCTAAAATAAGTTTTAATTTTCAGTTTAACAAGAGTATTGTTTTGTATGGAAATATATTCATATTATATTTGCTGTCAGAATTAAAGGCCCAAAGTCAAATATAATCAAATCCAAGTAATTTGTTTTGAGATTAGAATGAATTTCAATGAATACCTTTTAGTTAAGGTAAAATTTTGTGGTTTTTTTAGTAACAATTATCCCAGTAATTAGCTATAATACTTCTTTTTTATACTGTCAGTCTGCCGTTGTGCACTTACCTGAATGTTCCGTCCCACTACTAATTAAGCATGTTGCTCTTTGACCAAGCTACTGCCCCTTCCTCCCTCCTCTCTTTCATTTCTTTTGATTTATCTTTTCTCTTCCTCAAGTAGGTGCAGAGCAATTCACCAAGTTTTACCCTAACTCAGGGTAAGAGGCCTGCCTCTCCTTCTCTCTCCTTCTCCTTTTTTTTTTTTTTTTAAGCTGTGGGTTATAATTGATATACAAAACATTGAACACATTTGATATATGTATCAGTGAGTTTGACATATGTACTACACATCTGTGATTCCATTACCACAAAGTACTAAACACCTGCATCACCTTTAAAAATTTCCTTGTTTTCTTTGCATGTGTGTATAGGTTGTGGTACAAACACTTAACATGAAATTTGTCCTTTTTAACATATTTTAAAGGTCACAATACTCTACTGTTAACTATAGATACTGTGTTATAGGGGATCTCTAGAACTTACTTATCCTGCATAACTGAAACTTTATATCCATTGAGCCACAATTATCCATCTCCCCCTCCCCTAACCCCTGGCAACAAACATTCTTATCTCTGCTTCTAATGAGTTTGACTATTTTTGATACCTCATACAAGTGGAATCATGCCGTATTTGTCCTTAGGTGACTGGCTTATTTCACTTAGCATAATATCCTCTGTGTTTATCTGTGTTGTTGCAAGTAGGGTTTCCTTCTTTTTTTTTTTTTTAACACTGGACATCCTTTCTCAGAGCCTCCTTCTGTTTGTTTTTTTATATTATGGCCAGAGTTTTTTGTTGTATTTAGTGGGAGGATTAGGAAAAAGCATGTCTATTTCATCTTTATGGAAGTGGTAGACTGTTTTGCTTTTGTTATCTGTTTTATAAACCTTTGTGATCATTAGGAAAAATAAAATGAAATATTTTATGCATGTATAGTCAATTAATAATGAATACACTTACCAAAAGAACTTTTAGCAGAAATTAGTTTTGGTTAAGACACAATCTCATGTAATTCAGTTTATATGAAATACAAAGTGAAGAACTTTGTGTAAATTTAAATTCCTGTGTTTAATTGCAGAATCTTTTAGCTGAAAAAGTAGAACAACTGATGGAATGGAGTTCCAGGCGCTCAATCTTCCGAATGAATGGCGATAAATTCCGAAAATTTATAAAGGCACCACCTCGAAACTATTCTATGATTGTTATGTTCACTGCTCTTCAGCCTCAGCGGCAGTGTTCTGTGTGCAGGTAATTTATGTATTCCAAAAAATTTTTAAATTATTATCATATGCTTGTATATTTATTACATATATATAAATCTGTATAATAGAATTCAATAGCTGTACAAGGTTATAGTCAGCTATAAATGTGGATTTAAAAGTAAACTCAAAATCAGGGGCGCGTGCATGGCTCAGTTGGTTAAGTGTCTGACTCGGTTTTGGCTCAGGTTGTGATCTCATGGGTCCTGAGGTTGAGCCCCAGGTCAGGCTCTGCTCTCAGTGCAGGGTCCGCTTGAGATTCTCTCTCCCTCTGCCCCTCACCCCGCTAGTGAGCGTGCGTGCTCTCTCTCTCTCAAATAAATAAATCTAAAAAATATAAGCAAGCTCAAAATCAGTGTGTTTTAGAAAATAATTTGATAGGCTAATATTCTTTTATTGTGTAAAATACTTATTGATCAATCCATTTGTAATAAAACAAATTTGCTTCTTTATGTCCTGTATGAAGGTAAATATGTGATAGAATTTGGTTCAAACATTGCCTTGTAGGTCACCTAATTATGTTTTATGGGCAATGAAGTCATCTCCTTCAACATATTCTATTTTATAATAGAGAGGACACACTTTTACCTACAAAAGTCCATTAACTTTTCATTACCTCAATGATATTTCTCCCTATGATACAGAAGTAAATCATTTAAAATGAATGAAATATTTTTTTAGTGGGAATGTACTAAAGGAAATTTTGGACAAGTACAAATACATATGCAGCAATGCTTTAAAAAATTCCTGTTTTTGAAATAATTGTAGATTTACATGCAATTGTAAGAAATGATACAGAGAGATCCTACATACCTTTTACTCAGTGACCCCCAGTGGTAACATCTTGCAAAACTATAGTATAATATCACAAGCAGGGTATTGGTATTGATATTGTGAAGATACAAAACAGTTCCATCACCATAAGAATCTCTCCTCTTGCCCTTTATAGCCACACCCACCCACCCACTCCCATTCCACTCCCACATTCTGAATTTGTACTCCATTGTGTTGTTCCAGTAATGTGATGTGAATGGAATCCTACCCTTAAAGATCTTTTGGGTTTTGCTTTTAATAACTTAACATAATTCCCTCAAAATCCATCCAAGTTACTGCATTTGTCAACAGTCATTCTTTTTATTACTGTGTAAAATTTCATGGTATGAATGCACTGCCGTTTGTTCAGCCATCTGTTACAGAATATCTGGGTTGTTTCTAATTTTTGACTATTACAAATACAACTGTTGTAAACATTCTGGTACGGGTTTTTCTATGAACTTAAGGTTTTATTTCTCCATGATGGCTAGGTTGTTTGGTAGTTGCATGTTTAGCTTTGTAAGAAACTGCCTAAATGTTTTCCAGAGTAGCTGTATTATTTTACATTTCCTATAGCAGTGTATGAGTGGTCTAGGTTATCCATATCCTCATCAGCATTTGTCACTATTTTACTTTACTCAATTTGCTAAGTATGTAGTGATAACTCATGGTTTTATTTTGCATTTTCCTAATGGCAGTGGTGTTGAAAATCTTTTCATGTGTTTATTTGTTATCTGTATATCATCACATCTTTGATGAACTATCTGTTCATGTCTTTTGCCTGTTTCTAATCAGATTTTTTACTAAGTTTTGAGAGTTCTTTATGTATTGTAGATACTAGTCCTTTGTCAGACATGTAGTTTTCAAATATTTTCTCCTAGTCTATGGCATATCTTTTCATGTTCATGACTGATCTTTTGCAGATTTTAATTTATGAGTCCAATTTACCAGTTTCCTATTTTGTAGCTTACTTTTGTTATCCAGTTGAACTCTTTGCCTAGCCCTGTATCCCAAAGTTTTTCTCTAATTTTTTTTTTTCTGAAAGTTTTATAGTTTTTTGTTTTACATTTTAATCTGATCTTTGGAAGAAAGTATTTAATCATTAATGATGGTACTAGCTGTAAGATTTTTGAAGATGTTCTTTATCAAGTTAAGGAAGTTCTCTACTAGTTTGATGAGAGTTTTGATCATGAATGGGTGTTGGATTTTATCAAAATTTTTTGGTGTGAATTGATATGATTTTACACCTTTAGATGCTTGATATAGTGCTTTATAGTAATTGATTTTTGTATATTGAATCAGCCTTGCATTTTGGAATATATCCTACTTAATTATGGTATATTACTTCTTTTATGTATTGTGGATTCTGTTTACTAATAAAAGTCTATTAGAAATTTGCATCTAAGTTCATGATAGCTATTTATCTGTACTTTTCATTTTTTATACTGCTTTTTGTCTAGTTTGGTATTAGGCTAATACTGGCCTCATAAAATGAGTTGAGAAATGTTCCCTCCTCATTTACTTTCTAGAAGAGATTGTGTAAGATTAAACAATTTTACAAGATTGTGTTAATTCTTTAAGTATTTGATGGAATTCTTCAGTGAAACCATCTGGGCCTCGTGATTTTAAATTACATATTTCAATTCCTCAATGGCTAAGGACAATTCAGGGTGTCTCTTTCTGGCTGAACACTTTTTCAAGAACACTTTTTATGTGGTGGTTCCACTTAGTGACTATCCACATTGTATAGTCATTTGTAGACTTTCAGAATTTAAATCATTGTGAATTCTAGTGGAAACTGAAGTTATTAGTAACATGGGTCAATGAAAGAAAATAGTTTCACTCAGACTAGTTTGCAGAAAGGGAATTTCAGTGTCTCAACATTTTCTAGAAGGATCTTATTATGATCTAATAATGACTGTATGTTGGGGGCATGTCTAAAAGTGGGTAGAGAAGATGGTGAGCAAAAGTATTTTGAGGGGCTCCTGGGTGGCTCAGTCAGTTAAGTGTCTGCCTTTGGCTCAGGTCATGATCCCAGGACCCTGGGATCAAGCCCCACAGTGGGTTCCCTGCTCAGTAGGGAGTCGTCTTCTCCCTCTGCCCCTCCGCCTACTCGTGCTTTCTCTCTCTTGCTGTCTCTCAAATAAATACAAATAAAATCTTTAAAAAAAAAAAAGTGTATTTGAAAAACAGCATTGCAGATGATTCTGGATTCTCCTTCTATCTTATACAAAGGCCAGTATGCAAGTTGGCATTAAAAGTGTTGTCAGAATTGGGCTAGCACATTTGGATGAGTCTATATACTCAGACTGTCCTACTCAGACAAAAACACCACCTTAATTGGCATTTTGGTGTAACAGTTAAGTTTCCACTAAAAATATGTGTCTTCTGGCATCCTATAATACCATATATATTTTAGGAAAATCACTTGCTCTTAAAAATTGAATATATTAATCTCTTATATTTGCCACCATTAGGAAGTATATTTAATTGATCATTATATTTTTTGTAGCTGTAAACTAGAAAGACTTTATTACCCAAGTATTTACTTCACAGTTATATAAAATTGTATGCATTGTGATGACATAAACTATAACATATTGTTAAATGTTGTATCCCTTAGGTATTATTTTACTTAATGCATTATGTCATTAAATGAATTGCTGAACATGGAGCCTTAATTTTTTTAATGACACATTGGTCAAAATAACCTGTTTTTTACAGCCTATTTTGTAATAAACTTGAAAATTTTAGAAAAGTTTTGGATTTATAAGAGAAAAAGTTTGAAGTTATTAGAAAGTTAAAATAATAACTTTAGAGAAGAAAAAATAGATTAAAGTTTAGAAGCAAATAAAGAGTAAAGAGCAGACATGGTTCCCATACCTGGAATTCTTCACCCTACCCCGCATGGAAATTCTGACTTAATTGTTTTTGGGGTAGGGCCAAGACATTGACATTTTAAAAAATATGATCTCTAGGTAGTTCTAGTGTGCACCCGGTATAGAGAACGGGAAGGTAATAAAAGCAGGTACATGATTCATAGCTTTTATTTATTTACTTTCATTGAGGAGCAGTGGGAATGGGAAGGTTTAACTATTTGAATGACCTATATAGCATTGAGAATCCTTTTGAAACTATAATACCTAAATTCTTAGTGAAGAATCTGTAGAATTTAATGATTTTCTTCCCCAATACTCAGCAATGGAGGAGAAAGAACACTCTGCTTAGAGGTTAATATGTTTGGTTTATGGTGTGAAGTGGATTAGGTAAATGATTTTAGGTGCTAGTGAGAGTATATTTGAAAGATATAACAGTGGGTCCAGAGTTGGTTGGGGGGTTAGAGGAAGCCGGGGATAGCTGATAAACTAGATGTGATATAATAAAGCTAAATTTTTCATAAGAGTGAAAAACAGGATTTGTGTAAAAGTAGAGTGGGATTAAAAATTAGGAAGTAGTTATAAAAGGTTTTTTTAAATAAGTAAATTGCTGAAGTATAATGTAGATGATTGTTGATCTTGTAGAGACATTTGAGGAACTATAAGGCTGTGGTGATGTCTGGGTTATAAACATGTATTTGAAATTACTCAGGATGATAAGGGAACTGGAGAGGAAAAAAATTTAAGTGAGCTGATAGAGGGATGCCTTGGACTTTATTAGATGAGGATGATAAATTTATACTATAGGATAAGTAAATCTCAAAGGAAAATCTGTTAAATAATTGTGGTGGAGCAGTGGTCTGTGATCTATTATTGAGCCAAGAGAGTACTAAGTGTATTTCATATGATAGTGGGCAGTGTGGATCAAACAGATCCCAAGGTGACAACTATGATGAAATATAGAGAGGAGTTTCAAGAAAAATTTTCAAGAAAAATTATTCAAATTTTATTTCTCTATTATAAATTAAGCCTCAAGGGGAGATGCAGATTCACTGAGAAAGGCAACCGACCCATCATCAGTAGCCTTTTTTTTTTTTTTTTAAAAACATGAATTAAATTTTCCTGGATCCTTCTGTGTCATTGGAATTTTGGACCATTTTTATAGTACTGCTATAATTTTTTATAATTCTACAGAATCACTGAAAAGTTCATAGCTATAATTTTTTTCATAGCTATAATTTAAAAATCTTACTGCTTTCCTCTGTGAGATGTTTTTTGCTTTTCTTCTTTTTTTTTTTTTAAGGAAAAGTGAAATTTTCTTTTAGAGTTGACTCATACTTAGATTTTCCAGTTGCTTTTCTTTGCTGAAAGGCTAGTGAATGAGCTATTGGCTTCCTATAAGCCCTCTCACTAAATCATTCTGCTTTTCCTTTTTACACAGTTAGTTTATTCACAAATTTCAGAATTCAATTCTCACCTTCCTCAATGCTAATATCAAACTCCTTGGCAAAATAAAGTTGTTAATTAAGACTACTCAGTACAATTCTCACCTCCCCTAAGTGTTAACTCCAAACTTCCTTTATCAAATTGTACTATAGAGAATATTTCCCATAATTGCTAAATCTATTAGGTGTATTCTACCACAAAGTTACTCATTTCTTCCAGAATTCACTAAAAATTCTAGGAACAAAATATCCTTTTCTAAGGTTATTACTATGGATCAATAGATGCAGGAAAAAAAATTTAGGTGAAGGAAAATTAAAAAGTACATGTAGAATCAAGCAGAGTGCGTGAATAATCAAAGTTTTGGTGACATGTTGGAGATTAGTATCTTATTGGACTTCAATAAATTAAAAAAAGTAGCAATTACATATTTTAAAAAGGAGCGTGAATAAATTATGATATTGACACATGAATGTTCCTTCCTCCTAAATATAATTATTATGTATAAACTATTGGGGTCACATTATTAAGTTATTATATATGTATACACACACACACACACATACATATATATATATATAATCTTATGTCATTCTCACTAGTCAAGGTGGTAGGCCTGAAAAAATACCCATTTTATAGATAAGAACATCAAAGCTGACAGGTTATGTAATTTATCCAAAGTCACACAGCTGTCAGGGTTGAGTTTTGGAACTCCAGAGCTAGAAGAGTTTAATGCTTCCTTTAGGTGTACATGTTCATCATTGGTTTTACCCTGTGAACTGTAATTTGCATTTTGATTTTGTGTTCCCATTTAAGATTATTAATCATAGGGCAGGGATCCATCTGCCAGCATTTCTTAAACTCTTTAGATCATGAAAAGCTTTCATTCAGAGTAGCCATCTCATAACAGACTGGCAATTTAAATGGCTGGCCAAAACTATGTGGAAAAGAGCTCATCAGCTCATCAGCCTTTTGTTTTACTGCAGTGAGGTTACATCTCTTAGGAGATTAGATTCTAAAGTGAACACAAAAGGTGAAAATTATGTATAAATAAAATCACCCTTGTACATAACTTGATGCACTTGTAAGTTCTTTATAAATGGTTTTGGGACAATAACTTTTATCATTTCCTTTTTTCCTTAGATAATATTTCTCCATGGCCTTAATTCTTAAGTTTTCCTCATATGCATGGCTACCTGAACAGAGTATTTCACTTCTTTGACAAAGACTGGCAAACTCTCATGACATTCACACATTCTTTGCCTGGTTTGGGTAATGAGAACTGTGTCAGGCTTGATTGAATCCATGACTAGTGTAATATAAATGAAGATCTCAGTTTATTGCTGAGCTCCATCTAGTTTAATTTTTTTTTTTTAAGTGAAAGCATATATATATAACTTTATAAATTTCTTGCTAGGTGTCTCTTCTTGAGATTGGATAATCTCAACTCTTTTAGTATTTTCAATGAACTCTTACTATCTATGTGACATTGTAGCATTTTCGGAGCTCTTTGTATTTTTCATATTCCAAATTCCATTTCCATGTTTATAAGCCCAGCTTTAGTCCCCCCATCTTTTAAATTTCAAACCTAGCAAAGTTGAAACAGTAGTACAAGGATACCAGTCTACCCTTTACCAACATTCACTAATTATTACCATTTTGCCACATTTTGCTTTAATCCTTTTTTAAGTACAGGTCAAAAATGCGTCCCATATCACCAAATGTATCTATAATTTTTAGATATTTTGAAATATCACCACTGAATACTATAGGATGCAACTTTTCAGAAAGGGACTATCTTACATAATCAGAATACCATTATCACTTTTAAGAGAATTGACATTAATTCAATGATACATTCTTCTTATACTGTCCATATTTAAATTTTGCATTTGTCTTCAAAATGTCTTTTGTTTCTTATTTTTTGTTTCAGGTTTTTAAAAATTTGAAATAGAAGTATGGTGACATGTAATAAATTAGTTTCAGGTGTATATAACAGTGATTCAACATTTATATACATTACAAAATGGTTACCATGAGAAGTGTAGTTACCATCTGCCACCACACAAAGTTACTGCAATATTATTGACTGTATTCCCTATGCTGTACTTTTTTAAAAATTTTTTTTGAAACTTAATCTTTTATTTATTTTTAAAGGTTTTTTTACTTACTTGAGAGAGAGAGAGAGAGAGAGAGACAAAGGGAGAGGGAGAAAGAGAAGCTCAAGCAGACACTGCTCTGAGTGAGGAGCCTGACGTGGGGCTCAGTCTCAAGACCTTGAGATCAGGACCTGAGCCAAAACCAAGAGTTGAATGCTTAACCAACTGTGCCACCCAGGCGCTCCTAATGGTGTACTTTTCATTCTCCTGACCTATTTGTTATAACTGGGAGTTTGTACCTCTTAATCCCCTTCACCTATTTCATCCATCTCTCCAACCCTCTCTCCTCTGGCAACCACCAAGTTTCTTCTTTGTATTTATGAGTCTTTGCTGTTATTTGTTTGTAAGTTTGTTTTGGTTTTTAGATTCCACATATAAGTAAAATCTTATGGTAATTGTCTTTGTCTATTTCACTTAGCATAATACCCTCTAGTCAATCCATGTTGTTGTGAATGGCAAGAGTTTGTTATTTTTGAAGACTGAATAATATGCCATTGTATATATACCACATCTTCTTTATCCAGTCATCTATCAGCGGATACTAATGTTGCTTTCATACCATGGCTATTGGAAATACAGCTTCAGTGAACATAGGGGTGCATATATCCTTTTGAATCAGTGTTTTCTGTTTCTTTGGATAAATACTCAGAAGTGGAATTACTAGATCATATAGTATTATAATTTTTTAATTTTTTGAGGAATCTCCATACTGTTTTCTGCAGTGGTTTGCATGAATTTACATTGCCACCAACAGTGCACAAGTTTCCTTTTCTCTACATTCTCACCAACACTTGTTATTTCTTGTCTTTTTGGTACTAGCCATTCTGACTGGTGTAAGGTGATACCTCATGTGATTTGGATTTACGTTTCCCTAATGATGAGTGATACCGAGCATTTTTTCCTGTGTCTCTTGGCCATGTGTATGTCTTCTTTGGAGAAATGTCTATTCACGTCCTCTGTCCATTTTTTAATTAGATTGTTTTTGTTTTCTTGATGTTAAGTTGTATGAGTTTTCTTATATATTTTGGATATTAACCCCTTATCAGATATGTCATTTGTAAATATCTTCTCATATTCAGTTTGTTACATTGTTTTGTTGATGATTTCCTTCACTGTGTAAAAGCTTTTTATTTTGATGTAATCCAAATTGTTTCTTTTGCTTTTGTTTCCCCTGCCTGAGGAGACAGACGCAAAAAAAAAAAAAAAAAAGAAAAGAAAAACATTGCTAAGACCCATATCCAAGAATTTATTGCCTATGTAATCTTCAAGGAATTTTATGGTTTCAGGTCTTACATTTAGATCTTTAAACCATTTTGAGCTTATTTTTATATGTGGTATAAGAAAGTGGTCCAGTTTTGTTCTTTTGTATGTAGAGATGGTTTTAACCCCATTGTATATTCTTGCCTCCTTTGTTGTAGATAAATTGACCATATACATGTGAGTTTATTTCTGGGTTCTCTGTTCTTTTTTTGATCTGTGTGTCTCTTTTTGTGGCAGTACCCATACTTTTTTGATTACTGTAGCTTTGTTAAGTAGATCTTGAAATCTAGGTTATGATACCTTTAGCTTTGTTCTTCCCTCTCAAGATTGCATTGGTGCTTTGGGGTCTTTTGTGGTTCCATACAAATTTTTAGGATTATGTGTTTTAGTTCTATGAAAAATGCTATTGCTTTTTGATTGGGATTTCATTGAATCTGTAGAATGCTTTGGGTCGTATGGATGTTTTAACAATATTTATTCTTCCAGTCCATGAGCATGGAATGTCTTGCCATTTGTTTGTGTTGCCTTTAGTTTCTTTCATCAGTGTTTTATAGTTTTCAGAGTACAGGTCTTTCACCATCTTAATTTATTCCTAAATGTTTTATTCTTTTTGGTGCAATTGTAAATGTAATTGTTTTAGTAATTTCTCTCCCTACTACTTCATTATTAGTGTATAGAAATGGAACTGATTTCTGTGTACTAATTTTGTATCTTGGAACATTACTGAATTCATTTATTCTAACAGTTTTTTGGTGGAGTCTTTAGGGTTTTCTATGAATAGCATCATGTCATCTGCAAATAGTGACAGCTCTACTTTTTCCTTACTAATTTGGATGCCTTTTCTTTTTCTTGTCTGATTGTTGTAGCTGAAGCTATATGCTTTTTTAAACATTAAATACTAGGTGGTCTGTTATGACCGACCCATCCTTAGGTACAGTTTACCATGGTACTGAGGGATGTCAAGATAGTATTAGACTTTCACATGAGAAGCACAGCCCTAAGGAGTGTATATTGTGCTCCTATGAAGTGTTGCTTACAATTATTGACGTTCCCCAAGTGGGACCTACCTCATTTAAGGTGTACTGCTTGACAGTGCTTCCACTGTAGTCTTTTGACTGGTTGGTAGATTTTGGGTCCCCAGCTCAGTTTGCATGATTAAATTGTGTTCCTGATTTCAGACAGCCCACTTGAAGATAGTCTAACTTGCCTTATTTGCCCATGCCACTAACATGATATCCCTTGTATACTCCCAGGAAACAATAGCCAAGGGAATGGGTGAGAGAAACATCTAGAAAGGTCAATTGGTATTTTGTATGGAAGCCCAGTAGCCATTAATGTTTCCCATAAATTCCTCAAGCTTAAGAAGAATGGCAATCAAAGTTAGTCAGAGCCCGCTGGTAGAAGATGGCAGGTCCAGCACTTGGTTAATTTAAAGGTGCTTGAATTGCTTTGGAGAGCTGCAATTGGGTGTATTTTTTATTGTGAGAAAGTCTCCAGGAGTGGTTCTGAAAGGCAGAAGATCATGGCTCTCCTTTTCCTGTACCTCCCAGGGTCTGAGGTGTTCTCTTTTCACATACCGAGATTGCTCCTTGCCTTTTACCACCATAAAACTGGTGTCTCCCATCCTCTCCTATCTTTTTAGTCCAACTTTTACATCATGCCTTTTCACTTTCATTTTTTGTTCTCTTACCTGTTTTAAATTCTTTTCAGTAGTGTCCTTTATTACATTTTCAGTCAACTCTGGTTTTTGAGCATTGAATAATGCAGTGTTCATTTCTGCAAGGATTCCATTTTTAGTTTTTTCCTTGTATTGGTTTTTAGTCAGCTCTCATGTAACATGTTTGTTTTTATTCACTTCTATTTTGAGTTTTTGAATTTCTGATTTGAGATTTTTTATGTCCTCAAATGCTTATTTAATGATGCCTGATACAAGTTGGAATACTGTGTTTTATTTTTCTCTTCATGATTGTTTTTTTCAGGTACATTTTTTATCAGTGGAAGGATTATGCTGGTTTTGTTTTCTTTTTATAGTAGTGTTGCGTGGATACCACTGGCTATGTGCTGCTTCTAAAATATTTTTTTTTTCTTTTCTAGACCAGAAATAACAATTTATATGTGGAGGTGATGGTGATACTTCTGAGTAGCCTACTAATTTTTTTTAAGTTTTATTTTTAAGTAATCTCTACACCCAACTTGGGGCTCAAACCTACAACCCCAAGGTCAGAAGCCACATGCTCTACCGACTGAGCCAGCCAGCCACCCCTAGAATACTAGTTTTTGAATTTGTTAATTCAGGTACCCTTTTCTCTTTATAAAACAGAATAGGGTGAACACAGCAGTTTTCTTCTTTACCTTTTTCTCCTTTTTCCTTTTTTTTTTTTTTTTTGCAGTAGCATCTTCTGATTCTAAGATAATTTCATGTTTCCATAGGTCCTGTACTTTTCATAACTTGCTTCTCCCTTTCACTGTATCACCAAACCTCTAAGGACTGTCTAACTCTTCTTTGTTGCCTCTCATTCCCCACAAAATGGTACATCCTTAAGGCTGCTGTGTTTGTTCCTGTGTACTTGTAAGCCTCTTCTTTTACATTGGCTAGCAGCCACTTTCTTATCTATCAAGTCTTAGTCCTGTTCTCAATATTGCCTAATTCAGGTGAGATCTTTTCTTTCTCAGTGTGATTTTTTTTTTTTTTTTTTTTGCATTCCACATCTGCTAGGATTTCTGTTCCCCCCTGTTCTATGGTCCCTGTCCTTCCTGTTCTTGCATGGGTGTCTGAGGTCACGGATGTTAATTTCCCCACCTTTCTATAGCTTTACATTCTCTAGTGTTTTGGGGTTTTTTTGTTTTTATTCTAGTTATTCTATAGGGATGAAGAGTTTTGTTTTCTCTTCTGGTAGATCTGCAGTTTTTACAAGCTGTTAGTTGGTTGTTATTATCTGACAGGAAGAGTGAACTCTAGGCAGAGTTAATCTTAGTAGGAAAATTTGGAGTCTGCACACAAGTGAGAAAGTTCCCTGAAGGAAAAACTATTATACAATACGATGATGATGGTGACATGCCAATGCTAGATCACATGCAGTTAAGGGCTTTGCATTTTCTATGTACTAAGTAGGATTTTATTGAATGAAACTAATGATTAATACTACATACTGGGAAAAAAAACACATTGAAAAGTTTCTTGTTATGTAATTATGAAAGTAAATAGGCTATAAAACAGCATTTTATTCCTTTAGAAAGGAATTTTTTTATGGGTAAAGGATTTTAAAAATCCTTTATTTATGAAGATTATAACTGAAATGATACAATTATAGTCTTGATAGCTACTCTCAAGCATTCAAAATAAAGTACATTTTATCTCTAAAGCTAGAAATATTATTCATATATATAAATTCATGTTCACAAATGATAGCATTCATGTTGTTTTTAAGCATTTGTTCTTGAGTTCCATGACTTTATGATGTTAGTCATTAACATATTAAATGCAGTTTACTATTGATTGTGTTCCCCACCTTCATGTTGTTTTTAAGCATTTGTTCTTGAGTTCCATGATTTTATGATGTTAGTCATTAACATATTAAATGTAGTTTACTATTGATTGTGTTCCCCACCTTAGTCCCTAAATAATTTCTCTTAGATGCATAGGAGGCTTGGTCCCATGGGAATAAATTTGTACAGTCCAGTGCTTTGTCAATTAGAACAGCTTCAGATTTATTCTTTGTAGTAGATCATTGTCTTTGTGAGTAAAATCCAATGAACAACATGACTTGTTCCTTATTTTTTTGCGTAGGTGATGAACCTAATATAGAAGACCTGAGATTACTGTCCTTAGAAAGGTCTTTCTCAAAAGTTCAGTTCTTCATTGGTGTATGGAACTTGGATTTTAAGAATGTTCCCACAATTCCATAATTGATAAGAGTCTCACTGTGCCTAAACTCTTTATACAAACAATGTGGTTTATGCTGAACACCTGCTTTTGTTCTGAGAGTTTGGAATTTTGGTCTGTGCTAGGCAGAGGGTATCTACATGACCAGCTCTGAGTATACATCCTGGACGCTAAATCTTTAATAAGTTTTTTTAGTAGACAGCACTCTGCATGCACTGTCACAACTCACTGTTGAAGGAATTAAGTGAATCTTGTGTGACTCCATTGGGAGTCACTCTTAGAAGCTTGCATCTAGTTTCCTTCAAAGTTTTTCCAGGTGCCTTTTCCCTTTGCTGATTTTGCTTTGTATTCTTCCACTGTAATAAATCTTAAACTTTCACTGTAATGAATATTGACTATAGACTAATTCCCATGAGTCTTTTTTTGTGAGTATCTGAACCTGGGGTTGGTATTGAGGACCCCCAGCATGCAACCTTTTAATAATTATGAAGTGTTTCTTAACACTATTGACGACAAAGTTATGTACTTAATATTCATTTTAGCTTTTTAACTTAAATTCTCATGTTTCAGGTCTGCAGAATAGTGCTTGTTGTTTTGTTTTTCCCTTAAGAATCTTAAATAGAACTGGCAATAAAAAGAATCTTTATAAAGTTATGGCTTTTTGCCATGGAATTGGGTACTACTGTGATGATACAATATTATATTGATTCTGACATTTAATTTGTATTTTGAACCAATATTTATTGAACAGTCACTATGTATAGATACTGAGCTGGATACTAAGGAGGTAATGTGAACAAACTGACCCAATTGCCCCTGTCATTGATCTCAATTTAGTTGAAGTGCTGAACAGTCTCACATTACACAATTAATCTTATAATTACCTATTGCCTAAATACCATGAAGAAAAAGCACAGAGATCTATGAGAAGACCCTGGTCTTATCTGTTAATATCGATGTCTAAATAAAAAGGCTTATTGGGGAGGCTGGGTGGCTCAGTCAGTTAAGTGTTTGCCTTCAGCTCTTGTCATGATCCCAGGGTCTGGGATCAAGCCCCGTGTGGTCCATCTCCCTGATTAGCGGGGAGTCTGCTTCTCCCACTCCCTCTACCCCTCCCCCCACTTGTGCTCTTTCTCTCACTTTCTCTCTTTCTCAAATAAATAAATAAGATCTTTAAAAAAAGGCTTATTTTGCAAAGTAATAACAGGTAATAAGATCTGCAGGATGAGTAGGAATTCACAAGGCATGTATATCTGCTCCCATGCCCTGGACATGTCTGTGCTCTTTATCTATAAAAGGTAGGGTAGAAGAGAAGGAAGGAAGGAAGGGCACCTAAAAAAAAAATTCAACTTCAAGAGTAAACCTTGTTTATTGAGGGAAATAAAAGAGAACTTTTAGGCCTGGTATAGGGTAAGAGGGGAAATAGCTAAAGATGAGATTTGAAAATTCAGTCTATGGATTTCAAGTGAGATGCTGGACACACTGAGATTTGCATAACCCTTTGCCATTTACTAAAGATGTTGTAACATTTCATGCTTTTAATTTCATGACAATCAGGAATTATTGTCATGCTGCAAAGGGAAAAATGAACAAAGTATATGTGACTTCTCCAAGTTTGTATATTATGAACTACAATGCTAATATACAAGTCCAGATTTCAAGAATTCAAACGCTATGTATATATTTACTACTTGGCCAAAAGGATAATAATAAGAGTAGTATTACATTATTTGGAAGTCATGTTGAGAATGTTATGGTAGTTTTATATTTGTTTTATTTTACAGCATATTATTATACTTTTACACAGTGTTTTTCCTTCTGAACATAGATTAAAATGTTTCACTTTTGAGGGAAAACTAGTATAGGATCAGATGAAAATACTTCGTCTCCGAAACCTTTCCATTGTTTTTTAGTGTTCATTTATACCAGCTATTCCCATACTTCTCTGTGCATAAAATATACCTGGAAAGCTGGTTAAAATATATATATTTCTGGAAGACATTTTTTTTTAATTTTTTATTGTTATGTTAATCACCATACATTACATCATTAGTTTTTGATGTAATGTTCCATGATTCATTGTTTGTCTATAGCACCCAGTGCTCCATGCAGAACGTGCCCTCATTAATACTCATCACCAGGCTAATGCATCCTTCCATCCCCCTCCCCTCTAGAACCCTCAGTTTGTTTTTCAGAGTCCATCTCTCTCATGGTTCGTCTCCCCCTCCGATTTCCCCCCCTCATTCATCCCCTCCTGTTATCTTCTTCTTCTTCTTCTTTTTTTTTTTTAACATATATTGTATTATTTCTTTCAGAGGTACAGATCTGTGATTCAACAGTCTTGCACAATTCACAGCGCTCACCATAGCACATACCCTCCCCAATGTCTATCACCCAGCCA
Source organism: Halichoerus grypus (assembly GCF_964656455.1). Classification (NCBI taxonomy): domain Eukaryota; kingdom Metazoa; phylum Chordata; class Mammalia; order Carnivora; family Phocidae; genus Halichoerus; species Halichoerus grypus. The sequence goes on from NC_135714.1 coordinate 185,853,724, forward strand.
CCCCATCCCTCCCACCCACCACCACTCCACAACCCTCAGTTTGTTTCCTGAGATTAAGAATTCCTCATATCAGGGGCACCTGGGTGGCTCAGATGGTTAAGCGTCTGCCTTCGGCTCAGGTCATGATCCCAGGGTCTGGGGATCGAGCCCTGCATCGGGCTCCCTGCTCGGTGGGCCTGCTTCTCCCTCACCCTCCTACCATTCCCCCAGCTTGTGCTCTCTTTCTCTCTCTGTCAAATAAATAAATAAAATCTTAAAGAAAAAAAAAAGAATTCCTCATATCAGTGAGGTCATGTGATACATGTCTTTCTCTGATTAACTTACTTCGCTCAGCATAACACCCTCCAGTTCTATCCATGTCGTTGCAAATGGCAAGATCTCATTCCTTTTGATGGCTGCATAATATTCCATTATATATATATATATATATATATATATATATATATATACCACATCTTCTTTATCCATTCATCTGTCGATGGACATCTTGCCTCTTTCCACAGTTTGGCTATTGTGGATGTTGCTGCTATAAACATTGGGGTGCACGTACCCCTTCGGATCCCTACATTTGTATCTTTGGGGTAAATACCCAGTAGTGCAATTGCTGGATCCTATGGTAGCTCTATTTTCAACTTTTTGAGGAACCTCCATACTGTTTTCCAGAGTGGCTGCACCAGCTTGCATTCCCACCAACAGTGTAGGAGGGTTCCCCTTTCTCCGCATCCCCACCAACATCTGTCGTTTCCTGACTTGTTAATTTTAGCCATTCTGACTGGTGTGAGGTGGTATCTCATTGAGGTTTTGATTTGGATTTCCCTGATGCCGAGCGATGTTGAGCACTTTTTCATGTGTCTGTTGGCCATTTGGATGTCTTCTTTGGAAAAATGTCTGTTCATGTCTTCTGCCCATTTCTTGATTGGATCATTTGTTCTTTCGGTGTTGCGTTTAAGAAGTTCTTTATAGATTTTGGATACTAGCCCTTTATCTGATATGTCATTTGCAAATATCTTCTCCCATTCTGTCGGTTGTCTTTTGGTTTTGTTGACTATTTCTTTTGCTGTGCAAAAGATTTTATCTTGATGATGTCCCAATAGTTCATTTTTGCCCTTGCTTCCCTTGCCTTTGGCGATGTTTCTAGGAAGAAGTTGCTGTGGCTGAGGTCGAAGACGTTGCTGCCTGTGTTCTCCTTTAGGATTTTGATGGACTCCTGTCTCACATTGAGGTCTTTCAGCCATTTTGAGTCTGTTTTTGTGTGTGGTGTAAGGAAATGTTTCAGTTTCATTCTTCTGCATGTAGCTGTCCCAATTTTGCCAACACGATTTGTTGAAGAGACTGTCTTTTTTCCATTGGACATTCTTTCCTGCTTTGTCAAAGATTAGTTGACCATAGAGTTGAGGGTCCATTTCTGGCCTCTCTATTCTGTTCCATTGATCTATGCGTCTGTTTTTGTGCCAGTACCATACTGTCTTGATGACGACAGCTTTGTAATAGAGCTGGAAGTCTGGAATTGTGATGCCGCCAGCTTTGCTTTTCTTTTTCAACATTCATCTGGCTGTTCGGGGTTTTTTCTGGTTCCATACAAATTTTAGGATTATTTGTTCCATTTCTTTGAAAAAAGTTGATGGTATTTTGATAGGGTTTGCATTGAATGTGTAGATTGCTCTAGGTGGTATTGACATCTTCAGAATATTTGTTCTTCCAATCCATGAGCATGGAACGTTTTTACATTTCTTTGTGTCTTCCTCAATTTCTTTCATGAGTATTTTATAGTTTTCTGAGTACAGATCCTTTGCCTCTTTGGTTAGATTTATTCCTAGGTATCTTATGGTTTTGGTTGCATTTGTAAATGGGATAGACTCCTTAATTTCTCTTTCTTCTGTCTTGTTGTTGGTGTATAGGAATGCCACTGATTTCTGTGCATTGATTTTATATCCTGCCACTTTACTGAATTCCTGTATGAGTTTTAGCAGTTTTGGGGTGGAATCTTTTGGGTTTTCCACATAAAGTATCCTATCATCTGCAAAGAGTGAGAGTTTGACTTCTTCTTTGCTGATTCGGATGCCTTTTATTTCTTTTTGTTGTCTGATTGCTGTGGCTAGGACTTCTAATACTGTGTTGAAGAGCAGTGGTGATAGTGGACATCCCTGCCGTGTTCCTCACCTTAGGGGGAAAGCTCTCAGTTTTTCCCCATTGAGAATGATATTCGCTGTGGGTTTTTCATACGTGGCTTTTATGATACTGAGGTATGTCCCCTCTATCCCTATACTCTGAAGAGTTTTGATCAAGAAAGATGTTGTACTTTGTCAGATGCTTTTTCTGCATCTATTGAGAGGATCATATGATTCTTGTTCTTTCTTTTATTAATGTATTGTATCACGTTGATTGGTTTGCGGATGTCGAACCAACCTTGCAGCCCAGGGATAAATCCCACTTGGTCGTGGTGAATAATCCTTTTAATGTACTGTTGGATTCTCTTGGCTAGTATTTTGGTGAGAATTTTTGCATCTGTGTTCATCAAGGATATTGGTCTGTAATTATCCTTTTTGATGGGGTCTTTGTCTGGTTTGGGTCTCAAGGTAATGGTGGCCTCATAAAATGAGTTTGGAAGTTTTCCTTCCATTTCTATTTTTTGGAACACTTTCAGAAGAATAGGTATTAATTCTTCTTTAAATGTTTGTTAGAATTCCCCTGGGAAGCCATCTGGCCCTGGGCTCTTGTTTGTTGGGAGATTTTTGATGACTGCTTCAATTTCCTTAGTGGTTATAGGTCTGTTCAGGTTTTCTATTTCTTCCTGGTTCAGTTTTGATAGTTGATACGTCTCTAGGAATGCATCCATTTCTTCCAGGTTATCTAATTTGCTGGCATATAGTTGCTCATAATATGTTCTTATAATTGTTTGTATTTCTTTGGTGTTGGTTGTGATCTCTCTTCTTTCATTCATGATTTTGTTGATTTCGGTCATTTCTCTTTTCTTTTTGATAAGTCTGGCCAGGGGTTTATCAGTCTTGTTAATTCTTTCAGAGAACCAGCTCCTAGTTTCGTTGATCTGTTCTACTGTTTTTTTGGTTTCTATTTCACTGATTTCTGCTCTGATCTTTATTATTTCTCTTCTCCTGCTGGGTTTAGGCTTTATTTGCTGTTCTTTCTCCAGCTCCTTTAGGTATAGGGTTAGGTTGTGTATTTGAGACCTTACTTGTTTCTTGAGAAAGGCTTGTATTGCTATATACTTTCCTCTTAGGACTGCCTTTGCTGCATCCCAAAGATTTTGAACAGTTGTGTTTTCATTTTCATTGGTTTCCCATGAATTTTTTTAATTCTTCTTTAATTTCCTGGTTGACCCATTCATTCTTTAGTAGGATGCTCTTTAGCCTCCATGTATTTGAGTTCTTTCCGACTTTCCTCTTGTGATTGAGTTCTAGTTTCAAAGCATTGTGGTCTGAAAATATGCGGGGAATAATCCCAAACTTTTGGTACTGCTTGAGACCTGATTTGTGACCTAGGATGTGATCTATTCTGGAGAATGTTCCATGGGCACTAGAGAAGAATGTGTATTCTGTTGCTTTGGGATGGAATGTTCTGAATATATCTGTGAAGTCCATTTGGTCCAGTGTGTCATTTAAAGTCTTTATTTCCTTGATCTTTTTTTCTTAGGTGATCTGTCCATTTCAGTGAGGGGGGTGTTAAAGTCCCCCACTATTATTGTATTGTTGTCGATATGTTTCTTTGCTTTTGCTATTAATTGCCTTATATAATTGGCTGCTCCCATGTTAGGGGCATAGATATTTACAGTTGTTAGATCTTCTTGTTGGAAAGACCCTCTAAGTATGATATAGTATCCTTCCTCATCTCTCATTATAGTCTTTGGTTTAAAATCTAATTTGTCTGATATAAGGATTGCCACCCCAGCTTTCTTTTGGTGTCCATTAGCATGGTAAATGGTTTTCCACCCCCTCACTTTCAATCTGGGGGTGTCCTTGGGTCTAAAATGAGTTTCTTGGAGACAGCATATCGATGGATCTTGTTTATTTATCCAGTCTGATAGCCTGTGTCTTTTGATTGGGGCATTTAGCCCATTTACATTCAGGGTAACTATTGAAAGATATGAATTTAGTGCCACTGTATTTCCTGTAAGGGGACTGTTACTGTATATTGTCTGTGTTCCTTTCTAATCTATGTTACTTTTAGGCTCTCTCTTTGCTCAGAGGTCCCCTTTCAATATTTCTTGTAGGACTGGTTCGTGTTTGCAAATTCCTTTAAGTTTAGTTTGTCCTGGAAGCTTTTTATCTCTCCTTCTATTTTCAATGACAGCCTAGCTGGATATAGTATTCTTGGCTGCATATTTTTCTTATTTAGTGCTCTGAATATATCATGCTAGTCCGTTCTGGCCTGCCAGGTCTCTTTGAATAGGTCTGTTGCCAATCTAATGTTTCGACCATTGTAGGTTACATATCTCTTCTCCTGAGCTGCTTTCAGGATTTTCTTTTTGTCTCTGAGACTCGTAACTTTTACTATTAGATGTTGGGGTGTTGGCCTATTTTCATTGATTTTGAGGGGGCTTCTCTGTGCCTCCTGGATTTTGATGCCTGTTTCCTTCCAGATCAGGGAAGTTTTCTGCTATAATTTGCTCCAATATACCTTCTACCACTCTCTCTCTTTCTTCTTCTTCTGGGATCCCAATTATTCTAATGTTGTTTCGTCTTATGGTATGGCTTATCTCTTGAATTCTGCCCTCGTGATCCAGTAGTTTTTTAGCTCTCTTTTTCTCAGCTTCTTTATTTTCCATCATTTGGTCTTCTATATCACTGATTCTGTCTTCTGCCTCATTTATCCTAGCAGTTAGAGCCCCCATTTTTTATTGCACCTCATTAATAGCCTTTTTGATTTCGACTTGGTTAGATTTTAGTTCTTTTATTTCTCCAGAAAGGGTTTCTCTAATAACTTTCATGCGTTTTTCAAGCCCACCTAGTATCTATAAAATCATCATTCTGAAATCTAGTTCTGACATCATACTAATGTCTGTATTGAGTAGTTCCCTGGCAGTCGGTAGTGCCTCTTGTCCTTTTTGTTGAGGTGATTTTTTCCGTCTTGTCATTTTGTCCAGAGGAGAATAGGTGAATGAGAGAACAAAATGCTAACAGGGTAACAATGTCCCCAGAAAATATACTCTAAACAAATCAGAAGAGACCTGAAGCCGGGGGAAAAGAAAGTGAAAGAAAGAAAAAAAAAAAAGAAAAAAAAAAGGAAAAAGTAAAAACAAAAACAGAATAAAACAAACAAACAAAAAAACAGAATATGATCAGATATGATCAGGCTGGTGCATAGATCAGTGCCACACACTGGATTTTGGTTGTATTTTGGTCTGTTGAAGAAAGTGCCTCCTAAAATTTTAAAGAAAGAAAAACTTATATATGTACAAAAATAAGGGTTAATACGATGAAGGGATGGAATATGACTGTAAAGATGAAAATTATAAAAGTTTATAAAAGGAATTGATAAGATAAGTTGTTTGAAAAGAGAAAGAAGAGGATTTTAAAAAAAACGGAGAGAATGTGATCAGGCAGGAGACTAGAACAAAGCCATACACTAGAGATTTAGGGTGTATTTTGATCTTTTAGAAGAAACTGTATTTCAAAATTTTAAAGAGAGAACAACTTATATATATATGCCAAAAATAAGGGTAACTACTATGAAGGAATAGAATATGACTCTAACAATGAAAAATAAAAATGTTTTTTAAAAAAGGGATTGATAAGATGTTGGTTGAAAAAGGGAAAAAGAAAAATTCAAAAAAAAAAGTGTTAAAAAAAATTAACTTTGAAAGACTAAAGAATCATGGTAAAAAGCCATGAATTCTCTGTGCAGTATTCCCCTAGCGCTGGAGTTCTGCCGTTCTCATCGATCGGTAAACTTGGTCTTGGCTGGCTGTTCTTGCTGATCTTCTGGGGGAGGGGCTTGTTGCCATGGTTCCCAAATGTCTTTGCCAGAGGCGGAATTGCCCCGCCCTTGCCTGGTCCGGGCTAAGTAATCTGCTCGGATTTGCTCTCGGGAGCTTTTATTCCCTCCAAGCTTTCCGTGCAGCTTTGGAGGACGGGAGTGAAAATCGCGGCCTCCCAATCTCCACCCTGGAGGAGCCGAGAACTCGGGGCCCCACTCCCCAGTGAGCCCCAGAGAAAAGCAGTCACTCACTCCCGTCTCCCCGGACTCTGGCTGCACTCTGTGCTCACCCGGTCTGTGACCCAGCGTTTCTATCTCTGGCACCCGACCCGGTGTGGAGTCTCCAAACCCAGCAGATCCCTGCGGTTCGCTCCTGCGCCCCTCCTCCCGGGGTAGGAAGGGGAGTCTCCCCCGATCTGCCGCTTGTTGGGTCCCTGCTTCCAGAAAGTTCTCACTTTTCTGTTCAAAGTTGTTGGTATTCTTTTCTTCGATCTCCTGTTGAGTTTGTAGGTGTTCAGAATGTTTTGATCCCTATCCAGCTGAATTCCTGGGACCAGACGAAATCCAGGTCTCCTACTCCTCCGCCAACTTGCTCCTCCCCGTCTCTGGAAGACATTTTTAATAGACTCTAACTTGTTATGTGATCAGGGATTTGTGTTTAAAAAAGGAATCCATGGTTGGTTTCCAATTCTGTGTAAAATGAGCTTCCTTGGAAGTTACCACTCCATGCTACCAACAAACAAAAAGTTGAACAGACTGAAAATTCAGCTCTTCCTAGATCTATAAGAGATCCAACCCAGATTGGAAGGGAAAGAGAATACAGCCAGTCACAGCTTACCAGAGCAGACACCCATGAGCAGAAAGCCCTGTGGGAACCAGTTCTGGGGTAGGAACATCTAAGCTGTAATTGATGAATTCCTAGAGGCTCAGCACACACAACTCTGAGAGTTTAAAAAAAAACAACAAAACAAGGGGGCCATAGTCATGGGGAGCCCCTGCAGTAGTATTGTGAGATTTTTCTCCAGGAGCTTGACCAGATTCCTGCAGTAAATATCATAGAAAAGTCCCTCAGGCTTCCAGCAGGTGAAGGGGAAAGGAACCATTTTAAAATATCCCGGAGTGGGGGACTGTTGTATTTGACACGCACAGAATTGTAGTTTGTTTGGGGTGGAATGGTATGGTTGAACTTGACTTGACAGTTCTGAAAGTCTTCTAAAGTGTGTACATGGAAAAAGATGGCGGAGGAGTAGGGGACCCTATTCCAACTGGTCCCCGGAATTGAGCTGGATATCTACCAGACCACTCTGAACACCCACGAAAGCAGCCTGAGATGTAAGAAGGTAGATCTGGATCTCTACAAACAGAATATCGCAGTCGGTTGGTTTCGAGGTATGAAGCGGGGAGCTGTGATTCTGCAGGCAGATATCGGAGGGTAAACAGAAGGCGGAGGGAGCCTAGCCATGGGGATCCTACACCACTGATGAGTGATAGCCTCCTGCATTGGGGACAGGGCAGACTCCCAGACTGGTAGCGACGGGGAAATGACTTTAGGGCAGCTCCCCCAGACGGAAACCCGGAGCGGCGGGGCCCCGCGTGAGAACTAGGGGCGGCTGGCAGTTTTAGAAGCACAAAGGGCAGAGACGCCCTGACCTGGAGGCGAGCACTGGGAGTGCTGCTTAGGGGCGCACAACCCAGGACACTGCAGTTTATAGCAGCACAGACAGAAACAGAGATAGTGTGGCCTGCAGAGCTCACTGAAGAACAGACTGCAATCTCTCTGCTCTGAGGCAGAGGGTTGGAAATGGTCTCTTCTGCTCTCTCGGAAGAGATGTGGAAAGCCACCAGGGAAAGCTGCCAGAGAACAAAAGCCCCAAAAATCCAGTTTTCACTGAGCCCATCCGTTCCCACAGGGGGCAGGGCAGCTCTGCCCAAACAGGGTTGCCTGAGTAACAGCACGGCAGGCCCTTCCCTCAGAAGACAGGATGGGAAAACAAGAGACCAGCAACCCTAAAATCTCTATAACAGGTAAATCTTGCTTCGGTTGTGGTCAGTAATTTGGACTCTATACATTCCCTCAACCACCCCTCAACAGAATGACTAGGAGGAGGAAACTCCAAAATAGGAAAGACTCAGAGACTATGACTTATGCCACAGATTTACAAATGGATTCAGATATACCCAAGATGTCGGAGATGGGATTCAGGGTAGCAATTGTGAAGACAATAGCTAGAATGGAGAAATCAATTAATGGCAACATAGAGTCTCTAAGGGCAGAAATGAAAGTTGAATTGGCAGAATTTAAAAATGCTATCAATGAGATCCAATCTAATCTAGATAATCTAACAGCTAGGGTAAGTGAGGGGGAAGAACAAATTAGTGACCTAGAAGGCCAATTAATAGGAAAAAAGGGAAAAGAGGAGGCCAGGGAAAAAGAATTCAGAATCCATGAAAATAGAATCAGAGAAATAAGTCACACCATGAAACGTTCCAATGTCCAAATTAATGGAATCCCTGGGGGGTGGAGAGAGCGAGAGGACTAGAAGATATATTTGAGCAAATCGTAGCTGAGAACTTACCTAATTTGGGGAATGAAACAAACATTTGTGTCCTAGAGGCAGAGAGGACCCCTCCCAAGATCAAGGAAAACAGGCCAACACCCCAGCATGTAATAGTAAAACTCACGAATCTTAGAACCAAGAAAACCATTTTAAGGGCAGTTAGGGGAAGAGATTCCTTATGTCCAGAGGGAGAAACATCAGAATAATGTCAAGACTTATCCATAGAGACCTGGCAAGCCAGAAAGGCCTGGCAAGACCTATTCAGGGTACTAAACGAGAAGAACATGCAGCCAAGAATACTTTATCCAGCAAGGCTCTCATTTAGAATGGATGGAGAGATGCAGAGCTTTCAAGACCGGCAGAAACTGAAAGAATATGTGACCACTAACACGGCCCTGCAAGAAATATTAAGGGGGGTTCTATAAAAGGAGAAAGACCCCAAGAGTGATACAGAAAAGAAATTTACAGGGACAATCTATAGAAACAACATCTTCACAGGCAACATGATGACAATTCATATCTTTCAATAATCACTCTCAACATGAACGGCCTGAATGCTCCCATAAAATGGCACAGGGTTGCAGATTAGATAAAAAGACAGGACCCATCCATATGCTGTCTACAAGAGACTCATTTTGAACCTAAAGATACATCCAGACTGAAAGTGAAGGGATGGAGATCCATCTTCCATGCCAGTGGACCTCAAAAGAAAGCTGGGTAGCAATTCTTATATCAGACAAATTAGATTGTAAACTAAAGACTGTAGTTAGAGACACAGAAAGACACTATATCATTCTTAAAGGGTCTATCCAACAAGAAGATCTAACAGTTGTAAATATCTACGCCCCCAACATGGGAGCAGCCATCTACATAAGCCAACTGTTAACCAAAATAAAGAGTCATATTGATAACAATACGTTAATTGTAGGAGACCTCAATACTCTACTCTCAGCAATAGACAGATCATCTAAGTAGGAAATCAACAAAGAAACAGCTTTGAATGACACACTGGACCAGATGGACCTCATAGATATATACAGAACATTCCACCCTAAAACAACAGAATACTCATTCTTCTCGAGCGCAAATGGACCTTTCTCCAGAATAGACCATATACTGGGTCACAAATCAGGTCTCATCTGATACCAAAAGATTGAGATTATTCCCTGCATATTCTCAGGCCATAATGCTTTAAAACTGGAACTCAATCACAAGAAAAAATTTGGAAGAAATTCAAACACTTGGAAGCTAAAGACCACTCTGCTCAAGAATGTTTGGGTCAACCAAGAAATCAAAGAAGAACTTAAACAATTCGTGGAAACCAGTGAGAACGAAAACACATAGGTCCAAAACCTATGGGATACTGCAAAGGTGGTCCTAAGGGGGAAATACATAGCCATCCAAGCCTCACTGAAAAAAATAGAAAAATCCCAAATTCACCAACTAACTCTACACCTTAAAGAACTACAGAAAAAGCAACAAACGAAGTGTAAGCCACACATTAGAAGAGAAATAAGATTAGAGCAGAGATCAATGAATTAGAAACCAGAAACACAGTTGGTCCTATCAACGAAACTAGAAGCTGGTACTTTGAAAGAATTAATAAGATCAATAAACCACTGGCCAGACTTATCCAAAGGAAAAGAGAAAGGACCCAAATTAATAAAATTATTAATGAAAGGGGAGATATCACAACTCATACCAAGGAAATAGAAACAGTTATTAGAAAGTGTTATCAACAACTATATGCTAATAAACTGAGCAGCCTAGATGAAATGGATGCCTTCCTGGAAACCTATAAACTGCCAATACTGACACAGGAAGAAATTGACAACCTGAATAGGCCAATAACCAGTAACGAGATTGAAGCAGTGATCAAAAACCTCCCAAAAAACAAGAGTCCAGGGCCTGATGGATTCCCTGGGGAATTCTACCAAACATTCAAAGAAGAAATAATACCTATTCTCCTGAAGCTGTTTCAAAAAATAGAAACAGAAGGAAAGCTTCCAGATTCATTCTATGAGGCCAGCATTACCTTAATCCCCAAACCAGGCAAAGACCCCATCAAAAAGGAGAATTTCAGACCGATATCCCTGCTGAATATGGATTCCAAAATCCTCAACAAAATCCTAGCTAATAGGATCTAACAATACATTAAAAGGATCATCCACCACGACCAAGTGGGATTTATCCCCGGGATGCAATGGTGGTTCAACATTCGCAAATCAATCAGTGTGATAGAACACATTAATAAGAGGAGGGAGAAGAACCATATGGTCCTCTCAATTGATGCAGAAAAAGCATTTGACAAAATACAGCATCCTTTCCTGATTAAAACTCTTCAGAGTACAGGGATAGAGGGAACATTCTTCAAGCTCATAAAATCCATCTATGGAAAACCCACAGAGAATATCATCCTCAATGGGGAAAAGCTGAGAGCCTTTCCCTTAAGATCAGGGACACGACAAGGATGCCCACTCTGACCACTATTGTTCAATATAGTACTAGAAGTCCTAGCAATAGCAATCGGACAACAAAAATAAATAAAAGGTATTCAAATTGGCAAAGAAGAAGTCAAACTCTCTCTCTTCACAGATGACATGATACTTTATATGGAAAATCCAAAAGACTCCACCCCCAAATTATTAGAACTCATACAACAATTCAGTAATGTGTGACAGGTTACAAAATCAATGCAAAGAAATCAGTTGCTTTCTTATACATTAATAATGCAAGTGTAGAAAGAGAAATTAGAGAAACAATTCCATTTACAATAGCACCAAAAACCATAAGATACCTCGGAATAAACCTAACCAAAGAGGTAAAGGATCTATACTCTAGGAACTACAAAACACTCATGAAAGAAATTGAAGAAGACACAAGAAGATAGAAAAACATTCCATGCTCATGGATCAGAAGAATAAACATTGTTAAAATGTCTATGCTTCCCAGAGCAATCTATACCTTCAATGCCATCCCAATCAAAATTCCAATGACATTTTTCAAAGTGCTAGAACAAACAATCCTAAAATTTGTATGGAATCAGAAAAGACCCCGAATTGCCAAGGAATTGTTGAAAAAGAAAAAGCTGGGGGCATCACATTGCCTGATTTCAAGCTATATTACAAATCAGTGATCACCAAGACAGCATGGTACTGGCACAAAATCATACATATAGACCATTGGAACAGAATAGAGAGCCCAGATATGGACCCTGAACTCTATGGTCAAATAATCTTTGACAAAGCAGGAAAAAAATATGAAATGGAAGAAAAACAGTCTCTTCAATCAGTGGTCCTAGGAAAATTGGACAGCCACATACAGAAGAATGAACCTGGACCATTCTCTAACACCATATACAATGATAAACTCAAAATGGATGAAAGACAGGAATCCATCAAAATCCTAGAGGAGAACATAGGCAGTAACCTCTTTGACATCGGCCACAGCAACTTCTTTCAAGATTCATCTCCAAAGGCTAGTGAAACAAAAGCAAAAATGAACTTTTATGACTTCATCAAGATAAAAAGCTTCTGCACAGCAAAGGAAACCGTCAACAAAACAAAGAGGCAACCCACAATATGGGTTTGCAAATGACGCTACAGATAAAGGACTGGTATCCAAGATCTATAAAGAACTTCTCAAACTCAACACCCAAAAAACAAATAAGTCAAAAAATGGGCAGAAGACATGAACAGACACTTCTCCAAAGATGACATACAAATGGCTAACAGACACATGAAAAAATGTTCATCATCATTATCCTTCAGGGAAATTCAAATCAAAACCACAGTGAGATACCACGTTACACCAGTTAGAATGGCAAAAATTGACAAGGCAAGAAAGAACAAATGTTGGAGAGGTTGTGGAGAAAGGGGAAACCTCTTACACTGTTCGTGGGAATGCAAGTTGGTACAGACACTTTGGAAAACAGTGTGGAGGTGCCTCAAAAAATTAAAAATAGAACTACCGTATGACCCAGCAATTGCACTACTGGGTATTTACCCCAAAGTATGTATCCTTCATTTTATTACTCACTTCATACATCTATATGTAGTGAAAAGAAAGGCCATATGCACCCCAATGTTCATAGCAGCAATGTCCGCAATAGCCAGACTGTGGAAAGAGCTGAGATGCCCTTCAACAGATGAATGGATAAAGAAGATGTGGTCCATATATACAATGGGATATTATTCAGCCATTAGAAAGGATGAATACCCAATCTTTACATCAACATGGATGGGACTGGAGGAGATTATGCTAAGTGAAATAAGTCAAGCAGAGAAAGTCAATTATATGGTTTCACTTATTTGTGGAACATAAAGAATAGCATGGAGGAGGACATTAGGAGAAAGAAGGGAAAAATGAAGGGTGGGGGAATCAGAGAGAGAGATGAACCATGAGAGACTATGGACTCTGAGAAACAAACTGAGGGTTTTAGAGGGGAGAGGGTGGGGAGATGGGTATTAAGGAGAGCACATACTGCATGGAGCACTGGGTGTTATATGAAAACAATGAATCACGGATCACTATATCAAAAACTAATAATGTATGGTGACTAACATAACATAATAAAATAAAATTAAAAAAAAAAAATGTCCCGGAGTACTGTGTTCTTCTTATTAAAGCCTATTCTTAGGGGAAGTTTGTTGACCAGACTCTAACCTGCTGGAGTATTTCAGAGAATAACCGACCTGGGGAAGGAGAATACCCAACTCCAGTTAACTCCAGTGTTTCTTGTGAAAGGAAGGAAATACCAACTCCATCCCACTGTAGCCATGCTATCCCGTCAAAGGGAGAATAAAGAAAAAAAAAAAAAAAACCCACCTGAAAAGCAATTATGAAGTTCACAGTGCAGAGGCATAGGCTCACCAAAAGATTGAGACCTAATCATAAGACTTTGGAACACTTCCCCTATTGTCACATCTCATCACTACATTATTAAAGGCCTGTTTGTAGCAGTGTCTTTTTTTCCTGGCACATCATATCTGGCTATCAAATAAAATTTACAAGACACATCAAAAGGCAAAAAACAATCTGAAGAGACAAAGCAAGCATCAGAACCAGAAATGGCAGAGATGTTAGAATTATCAGAGCAAGAATTTAAAACAACTCTGAGTAATATGCTAAGAACTATAATGAATAAGGTAGATGCAAGAATAGATGGGCAATGTAAGCAGAGAGATGGAAACCCTAAGAGAATAAAAAAGAAATGCTAGAACTAAAAGACACTAACAGAAGTGAAGACTGCCTTTTATGGACTTAGTAGTAGACTGAATATGGCTGAGGGAAGAATCTTTGAGCTGGAGGATATATCAGTAGAATCTTTGTAAACTAAAAGGCGGAGAGAACAAAGGTTGAAAAAAAATCCAGATTATCCGTGGACTGTGGGACAACTATAAAAATTTCAATACTACTTTATAATGGGAATAATCAGAAGAAGAAGGAAAGGAACGTAAGAAAAATTTGCAACAATAATGACTGAGATTTCTCCAAATTAACGCCAGATCTCAAAGTACAGATTGAGAAAGCTCAGGGAACACCAAGCAGGATAAATGCCAAATAAATGATACCTTGGTGTATCATCTTCAAACTACAGAAATTGAAAAACAAACAAAAATTCCTGAAAGAAGGCAGAGTTGTTGGGAAAAAAAACCTATAGAGGAACATGAACAAGAATTACATTTGACTTCTCAGAAACCATGTGAACAAGAAGACAGTAGAATGAAATATTTGAATGTTGAGAGAGAGTAGGAAAAAAAGCCAGCCTAGCACTTGCACCCTATAAAATTGTTTCGCAAATGAAGGATAAATACTTTGTCAGACAAACAAAAATTGAGATTTGTTGCCAGTTGGCCTGCCTTGTAAGAAATGTTTTAAAAGAAGTTCTTTAGAGAGAAGGAAAATATATAGGTCAAAAACTTTTGGGTCTATATAAAGAAAGGAAGAACATCAAAGAAGGAATAAATAAAGGTCAGATAAAAACTTAGGAAAGGAAATAAAATATGTACAGATTTGGAAGGAAGACATAAAAGTATCTTTGTTTACAGACAACATGATTATCTATGTAGAGAACACGAACGAATCAACAAAAAAAACTTTTGGAACTAATGATTAATTATTGCAAGTTTGCATAATACAAGGCAAATATGCAAAAGCCAATTGCTTTCCTGTATACCAACAACAACACATGAAATTTGTAATTAAAAACTCAATACTATTTACATTAGCACCCCCCAAAATGAAATAAATACTAAGGTATAACTCTAACAAAATACATAAAAGATGTATATGAGAAAAATTACAAAAGTAATGAATGAAATAAAAGAATAAGTAAGTGGAGAGATATTTTATGTTCATGGATAGGAAGACTCAATATTGCCAAGGTGTCAGTTCTTCCCAATTTGATCTATAGATTAAATGCAATCCCAATAAAAAAAATTCCGGCAAGTCATTTCGTGGATGTTGATAAACTGATTCTAAAGTTTATATGGAGAGGCAGAACACCCAGAAGAGCCAACACCATGTTGAGGGAGAAGAACAGAGTTGGGAACTGACATTACCTGATTTTAAGACTTATTCTAAAGCTACAGTAATCAAGACATTGTGGTATTGATGAAAGCGTAGATGAATACATCAGTGGAACAGAATAGAGAACCTAGAACTGCACCTCCATAAATAGCTGATCATTGACAAAGGGTCAAAGGCAACACAGTTAAGCAACAATAATCTCGAATAGTTAAACATCCACATGCAAAAAATGAATCTAGGTACAGACCATTATAACTGTCACAAAAATTAACTCAAAATGTACAGACCTAAATGTTAAATGCAAAACTATAAAATTAGAAGATCGTATAGGAGAAAACCTGGATGACCTTGGGCATGGTGATGCCTTCTTAGAACACCAAAGACATGATTCATGAAAGAAATAATAAATGATAAACTGGACTTCATTAAAATGAAAAATTTCTGCTCTGTGAAAGGACAATATCAAGAGAATTAGTAGACAGGCCATAGACTGGGAGAAAAATATTTACAGAAGACTCATAAAGGACTCATATTATCTGAAATACAAAAAGTACTCTTAAAAGAATAAACACACACACACACGCAAATGGGCCAAAGACCCTAACAGACAACTCACCGAAGAAGGTATATAGATGGCAGATCAGAATATGAAAAGATGCTCCACATTGTATGTCATTTGGTGAGAACACCAAATGCTGACAAGGATGTGAAGTAACAGGAACTCTCATACATTGCTGGCGGGAAAGAAAAATTGTATAGCTACTTTGGAAGAACGTTTTTGTAGAGAACTAAACATACTCTTGTCATATGATAGCAGTCACTGATGTTGGTATTTATCCAAAGAAGTTGAAAACAATGTCCACATGAAAATTTGCACACAGATGTTAATAGCAGCTTTACTCATAATGTCAAAAACTTGGAAGCAACCAAGATGTTTTTCAGTAAGTAAACGGATAAACTGGTACATCCAAGCAATGGAATTTTATTCAGTACTAAAAAGAACTCAGCTATAAAGCCATGAAAAGACATGGAAGAACCCTAAATGCATATTACTAAGTGAAAGAAGCCAATTTGAGAAGGCTACATACTGTGTAATCCCAACTATATGACATTCTGGAAAAGGCAGAAGTATGGAGACAATAAAGATCAGTGGTTGCCAGGAGTGAGTGGTGAGAGATGAATAGGCAGAGTACAGAGGATTTGAGTGAAAGTACTCTTGAAGATATTATAATGATAGGTGTATATTTATACTTTTATTCAAGCCCATTGAATGTACAATACTAAGAGTGAACCCCAAGGTAAAGTATGGAATTTGGGTGATATGATGTGTCAATATATGTTCATTCGTGGTAAAAAAAAAAAAAAAAAAAGAATGTACCATGCTGGTCAGTGATGTTGTTAATGGGGGAGTCTGTGCATGTGTGGGGGCAAGGAATATATGGGAAATCTCTGTTCCTCCGATTTTGTCATAAACCTAAAACTGCTCAAAAGAAAAAAATAAAGTCTGAGAAAAAATCCCAAATGATTTTTGATGCAAGTGGTCGGGGAACAATAATACTCTTGAGAATTGAGTTTGTATCTTTATCTTTATATATAGCTATAGGTGTGGTTATAACCTGTCTCTTATTACCTGAGTTCAAATTCTGCTGGCTCTAATAATTACTGGCCATAGAACAGAGCCAAGTTGATTAAATTCTGTTCTTCAATTTCCTCAAATGAAACAGAGATAAAGCTAGTACCTGTGTTAAAAAGCTTTGTGGAGACTAAATGAGAGAAGTGTAAATACCTAAAAGCACACTTGCACACTGTAAACCTCAAATGTTACTGATGATGGTGATGCTTTCAGTTAAGTAGAAAACACCTAATCTCCATCCCATGGAACACAGTTTTTTTAATCTTGTGTCTGCCTTTTTGATTCATTGCAGCAAAGTTCTCTAAAGTCTGCGTATATTAGACTCTTTACCACATGTTCAGGCATCCTGTAGGATTCATGTTACGAGTTAATGCTTTCCTATTTTCAACTTGTTAGGTTTTGTGATAAATGTATTCTTTATTCAAATATTTTTGGATAATATAATTCCTGGGCAAGTTATTATAAACAAGATTTACATTGTTTTGAACTTGTTCATTTGTTGTTCTGTATTCATTATTTAACATTATGTACATTTCCCTAATAGATGGACATATCATATGGCAAAGGCCTGTGTCTTTCTGCTCACTTTCACGCCTTCCACACCCTGTATTACTTCATTTATTCATCCATCTGTTAATTCTTTATTGTTTCACAAATATTGATCAGTATATACTACAGTTTTTATATCTACAGTGTGTGTGTGTATAAACTTGTTAAGTGAACAATGGATGAATCTGTTTCTTTACTACATTGTGTCAGTCTTCTTCAAACACAACCTCTAAGCATTTATGTTATTGTTACCATTTATTTATTTATTTATTTATTTTTATTTTTATTTTTTTAAAGATTTTATTTATTTATTTGAGAGAGAGAATGAGACAGAGAGAGAGAGCATGAGATGGGGGAGGATCAGAGGGAGAAGCAGACTCCCTGCTGAGCAGGGAGCCTGATGCGGGACTCGATCCCGGGACTCCAGGATCATGACCTGAGCCGAAGGCAGTCGCTTAACCAACTGAGCCACCCAGGCGCCCTATTGTTACCATTTTTTTAAAGAGAACAAAAATTCTACTGACTCATAACTGGACGGTAACTGTGTGTGTGTGTGTGTGTGTGTGTGTGTGTATACACACATATATAAAATTCAATATCTCTTATGTTCATACACAATTTTGATTTGAGATACATGTTTGAATCACATATTTCATGTTACAGTTGTTTTCCAAGGAAAGGTAATCTACTTAGGTCTGATAAAGGGAAAAAATAGATGCATAGAAACATGGAACATGATTGACACAACCTCTTTAATTTTTCTTACCAAGTAGTCAATTACAATATAGTATTGAACTGTTGATACTTCAACTCTTCAGAGGCATGGGGTTTATTGAATATATTTCAATATATTTATTAAAGGTCCTGGGAATGTATAGCATAACCAGATGAAAATCACTGTTAAAATGTTTATATGTTGTGCTGTTTACCAGTTTGTTTGTTTTCAGGGTACCAGAACCGTAAGTAATAGGCATTTTACTCACATCAGATCTCTCTTTACATATTGTTATCTATAAAAATTGATTAATTAGGGGTTTTATGAAGAAATACTTTGGAATAGCTTTGTAATGTGTATTTATATACATATATAAGTCATCATAAATATATGACTCCAAAAGACATACATTGAGATTTTGATAAGAATCTGTTACCTTATAGGAAGTTTGATTAATATTAAAAAGAAAAACCATATTTCTTTTAAAAAAATCCTTTCAAGGACATTAAAGATAAAAATTACATTCCTCATATTAAATATCTACAGCTACAGATGAGTTAATAATCCCTTTTAGTTTTACATAACCTTTTAAAAAGGGTTATAATATTAAAAAGTTACAGCGTTTGGATTAGGTGATGTTTTTTCTTGTTCCCATAATAAAAAAATTTAGAAGATTTAATATAACAGATTTAACAGAAGCATGCCCTGAAGTTATTGCCTAAGCCCTTCTGGGTGCTTTGATGCAACTTGACTGCCCTCTTCAGGCTGCATAAAAATATATTAGAACAATTTACAATGTCCTTTAACCTTATAAAAGTAGGCCTCTAATAGTCCTCTGAACTACTGAAACAAAAAATATTTTTTTAGGTAACGGTTAAGTGCTTATAGAATTTGTGGTTTTCAACTTTCAATGTTCAGGTGGCAGTGAGGGCTGAATTGTGCTAATAAGTACTGGTGATGTCTTATTTGCTTGTTAGTCTAAGCCGACATAGACATATGCAAGAATCCAGTGACTTTCTTTGTCATTAGTTAGGATTCCTCTATTTACCTATTAAGCATTGAGAAATTGGAATATGGGGGTAAGGGATAATGGAGTTAGTTAAGTTTAGAGAACTGGGTTTACGTTATCAGGGCACATTCCTTCTCAGGAGTCCTTTTTACTTTGAATAGGTATCATTAACTTTGAAATACGTATTTCCCAGTCTCATTGAATTATTTAATGACAAACAGATCTGTTCACTGATGCTATTGCTACTGAATTGCACCCAACAGAAAAAAAGGCCCCCATTTACGTTGTCAGTATTATATTTTCTCTAAGTATTAATATTTGTGTTAAGAAAGTGTAATTTGCTTGGCTCCACTGGAATTCTCTATTCCAGCTAGAAATATTCTTTTTTTTTTTTTAGATTTTTTATTTATTCATTTGAGAGAGCGAGAGAGAGAGTAGGGGGGAGGGCCAGAGGGAGAGGGAGAAGCAGACTCACTGCTGGAGCTCAATCCCAGGATCCTGGGATCATGACCTGAGCCTAAGGCAGAGGCTTGACTAACTGAGCCACCCACACACCCCCTAGCTAGATATATTCTTAAGTAGAAGCAACCTGTCTAGAAGAGTTTTTGGTTGCTTTGTGCTCTAGATTCCAAAGGAAAATATGTAAGAAATAGGTCGTAACTTCATTTATATACTAGTTTAATAACCTCATATATTTTCCCAACTAGACTAGTATAGTAACATTCTAAGTGTTTCCCATTTATTTTCTCCACCTCCAATGTACAGTACACACTGTTGCCAGATACCACTTTTTAAATTAGTATTTTGTACAATCCACTTTTTTCAAAACATTTATAGTTGTTCACTGTTTGTAGAATAAAGTCAAGGTCCTATTTATATTTATACTGGAAGAGAGCTTCCAGTCTCTTGCCTTATTTTCTAACATGAAGCTTATATTCTATTATTTGAAATACATAATACACATTTCAGACTGGGTAGTCTTTGTTTATACTGCTTCTGCTACCTTAATATTCTCTTTCAGTCCTTTCTTATTATAATTTTAGTCCTTCCATTCTTTTCTGAATATTTTCACATTCACGCTTTGTCCAACTACTCCAGTCCACTATGATCTCATTCTCTTCTATATGCTATATATATCGCACTTAGAATCTGCATTCTTTTTTTTAAATATACAGTTGATCTTTGAACAACACAGGGGTTGGTTTTTTTTTTTCTTTTTTTAAAGATTTTATTTATTTATTTGACAGAGAAAGACACAGCGAGAGAGGGAACACAAGCAGGGGGAGTGGGAGAGGGAGAAGTAGGCTTCCCGCTGAGCAGGTAGCCTGATGCGGGGCTTGGTCCCAGGACCCTGGGATCATGATCTGAGTCGAGGCAGACGCTTAATGACTGAGCCACCCAGGCGCCCCTGTGCATAACTTTTGACTCCCCCAAAACTTACTAATAGCCTACTGTTGACAGGAAACTTTACATATAACATAAATAATTGATTAGCAAATATTTTATATATAATATGTATTATATACTGTAGTCTGATAATAAAGCTAGAGAAAAGAAAATGTTATTAAAATTATAAGGACGAGAAAATACATTTACAGTATTGTATCAAAAAATTTTCATATAAGTGAACCTTTGCAGTTCAGTCCCATGTTGTTCAAGGGTCAACTGTGTATGTATCTTACTTATGCATTAGTGCATTTCTATTCATTTTTCTTAAAGGTGGAAATTGTGAGTTCTACTTTATTATTGTAGCACATATTAAAATGCTGAAAAAACATCATTAAAATCTGGGTTCCATATTTGCATATGAAATTGACATTATGAATTATGTTAGATGATGCTTTAGATGATGTTAGATGTTAGATGATGACTTAGTCATTAGATGATGTTAGATTGATGATTTAGTCATTATAACCTTTCAAGTCATGCCTACTATTCCTTTGGCAAATAGCATATATTTGTGATGGTAAATAGATTTAAAATATTTCTTTTTTTTCTTCCCAAGACCACCATCCTCTTTGACTCCTCAGTGCTCTTTGTCACATTTTCTTGTTTTTCTTCAGAGTACTTATGATTATCTGAAATGTTGTATATACTTGTATGGGGCCTCTCTTTCTCACTGGACTGTATTCTCCTTAAGATCAGAGCCCTTGCTCCTTTTTAATTTTTGGCAACACTAGTGTATATTTGTGGAGTGAATGAATACATGAATGTATATTTAATAGATTCTAGTAGGTATGGGCTAGGTTACAGCATTATGAGGGAAAGAAATTCAACATTATTCCTATGCTACATTGTTCTATAAGATACTATACATAGATGTTGAATACTAAAATTTGATTGTTTTCTTCTTGCATATTTTTCAGAATGAAGCATTTTCATTTCTTAGAATATGATTGTCACAAGAATGCCAGTTTTTGCTGATTTGCTATTTCCCTTAGTTTCAGTTTTTCGAAGTTAGAATGTTCTTTTGTGGAGAAATATACTGGTTTTCTTAATTGTGATGTTAATCTTTTTAATGATTTTTTTCTAAAGGTAGCATTGTTCTCTTGAGGTTTATTAGCGTGCAGAGATGTTCAGACCTACTTAATTGTTGGTGCCAATTCACTGTGTGAAGTGCTTCTTTAAAAATCAATGATGAATACTTACCAGTAATATTATATTCCATATGACAAAAATCAAATCAGATTTTAGGACTTATGCTGGTTTTTACTGTTTTTATTGTAGCAGTGAGGCACTGTTTTAAATAGATGAGGGAGGGCATAAGCTCTGTATTCTGTGTATTCCTCTAATAAACAGAGAGCATGTTCTCATTTATGTCACAGCTTCATTTTACTAGCATCTTAAGTTCTTTCCCTCCTTAGGCCTTTGTGCTTGCTTTTCCTGCTACCTGAAATGTTTATTCTCTAGCTTCTTTCAGTGTTGTGTTTTTCTCATCCTTGGGATTTGAGCTTTAGAGTCATTTTATCTGAGAAACCTTTCTTGACATTCCATCTACAAAGATCCTCCATTATTTTCTGTAATACCATTCTCTCTATTATTTTCCCAGTGTGTATTGTGGATTTTAATTACTTATTTGGTTGTTTATTATATGTCTCTCCACTAAAATATCAACTTCATGAGAGCAGAGACCTTAGAGATTAGCTCACTTAGCTATTAAGTGCTCAATAAATAGTTTTTCAGTGAATTATAGTAAATTAAATCTTATTCAACCACCAAAGCTTTAAAAGATTGTGATCATTTTCATTGAACATGTTCTGCCTGCTGAGCACAGTGCAATCTTAAGCTGATCCTTACAATGATCTGTTTTTGTACTATGGTCCAATAAGATGATGCCGTTAAGGTCTTTATGCTAAGTGACCTCAGATTATAGCCCTGTTCGTATTTAACCCTTTTAAATATATATATTTTAATCACAGCAATATTATGTGCTCCTTGTTAATTAAAAAAGCCTAAAATGAACAACTATACTCCCTAGCCTCTACACTCATCTATGTGTATACTTGGCCATAGGCAATCACTATTATTCCTTTTTATTTTCTTCCTCTAGTGATTTTTTTTTCTTGATATTTCTAAATATTATTTTTATAACAGTATTTCATAAAGCAGACTTGATCTTGATGTTTCTTGCTACGGTAGGTAAGGATTTAATTCATCTCTCATTTTTGTAGCTGCTAGTTCTTTTATTATTGTAACAGTAAATGGCATCCTTCTATTTCTTGTCCATTAACTATAGATGACCTCTCTTGATTCCCTAATTGGTCACATGAAGATTAGTAAGCACACCCCTTCTTCTCACCTCTCCCGTTTCCATTTTACCTACCAAATCCTGTTAATTGTACTTTTACATTGTCAAGGGTTGATAGCATTTACATTCCATACTGTTCAAAATAATGAAACTTCCTCATTTCCAATTAAAATTATGATACATTTTAATATGCATCTTATATATTTTCTTGTAGTTTTTCCTGGACCAAATATGTCTTACATACTATGGTCTTAATATCTTCCAACTTCTACTGATTCTAATGATTGCTTAGAATCTTTTTATCTTAAAGTCCAATTAAATTTCTGTTCTAATTTGTACTTTATAGCTTCTTAGGTGGATCACAGTTTTCTTAAACATCTTCTACCCTGCCTACCTTAACCATAATTCTAGTTGCCCTTTTCCCTTTCTTACAGCGTTTCTATCATACTCTCAAGTTTTCTCATTTTTTCATTCATATTACCTTTCTTTCAGTTATATCCTAAGGTAATTTCACATTCCTTACATTTCTGAGAATATGTTTATTTCAAACTTAATTGTTTGGCTTGATACAGAATTCTACATTGAAAATAACATGCTCTCAAAACTCTGAAGGAATTGTTCAATTATCTGCCAATATCTAGTGTTGATAATTATTAGTCCAATCCCAATCTCATCATTTGTCATTGTGACATATTTTTTTCTCTGACCTTTTTGTCTGTAATCTGGAATATCACAGTATGTCTGGTGTTGGTCTTTTCTTGTTTTTCTTACTTAGAACCTGGGAAATAATTTTAATTTGAAGACTTAGTCTCCTTTAATTCTGTCTCCAGAAATATTTCCTCCCTTCTCTGTCTCTTGTATTTCTGGGTCTCCTCTGAAAGTTGGAATTTTTGGATTATATCTCTAGGTCCCTTTCTCCCTCTTTTTTTCCAGTATAGTCCACCTGTGTCTTTTTTATTCTGTGATTTTTATTTAACACTGTCTTCTAATACTGGTATTTAATTTGAACAATCATATTTTAAATTTTAAGTGCTCTCTTTTACTTTCTTTGTTCCTTTTTTCTATGGTATTGGGGTGTGTGTGTGTGTGTGTGTGTGTGTGTGTGTGTTTGTGTGTGTGGGTGTGTGAGTACTATTGGAAGAAGCAGGCTGTCATGGGCCCTGAGCATCTCTGCATGTTCTGACTGGTTATGCCAAGAAGGCAGAGACCTGATTGCTCTTTACCTGGGCAGTTTCTCAGGGGTGTGTGTGCAGTGAGAAGCCTTAAGGAATGAAATAATGTCTCCCACTGAACAAAGCACAGGCTTCTTCTCACTTATTATAAAAACAGTAAGTGCCTCAACCTCGGTGTTCTCCTTTAACACAGTTAACTGTGTGTGCTGGCATTCACGAAGGACCCTTTGTGTCACCCGTGAGACTTGGGGGCAGGGGGAACTGATGTGAATGAACATGAAGTAATAAAGTCCGCTGTCTCTGACCCAGCAGTCTCATCTTTTCTGCCAGCCTCCATGAAACAGTAACAGGGTAGCTTGTTAGCTTGTATATAAGATAAAATCTCATACCCTGCACAGTTCTTGACAAATTCCTCTGACTTTTTCTGAGTATATTAAAGTTTCTTTTTAATGTTTTTGTACTTCTTTGAATTATGATTCTTCTGGAGTCTGTTTTGTTTGGGATTTTTTTTTTTTTTATCATGTTGGGTTTTTCTCGGTCACATAAGGTGATTTTTTTTTTTTTTAATAGTCCAGTCACTTAGGTATAGAAAGACTCACATAGGAACTGGTTGGGAGTGGGGCAGGAGTTTGGGTCTTCTATCCCATATAAAGAAATTTAATTATGATCTCTGAGTTCCATTTCTTATCTCCAGACTCCGCTGCTTCTTAATCCAGCATTTTTCCTAACTCTTTCCTGCAGTGCAATCTCCTTTTGTGATTATACCTTCCTCCATCAAAACTTTTCCACTAGCTTTCTGTTTTCCAGGTATTTCTTGAAATCTCTTATCTGCTGCTGACTGCTCCAAGTCTTTGTGTTATTATGAGATTATACATTTTTATCTCTTCCATTTTGGGAGAGGGAGGAGATAGACTCCTTTCTCAATTATGTGGAGGTAACACACTTTATAAAAACATGTTTTAATGATCACTTGTTGCTTCTTGTTTCTATGACTGTACTTATATCCTTCTAGCAATGCCATGTCTCTGTTTCCACTCCAACCCTACACTTAAATAAAGCTTTATTATTTGGAAAATCAACGAAATGTCCAATAGAAATTAATTCAAAATAGGAGTGGGTAATGTTCATAGAAGAGGGCTTATTTCTGGCATTTGGTTTAACTACCAGGGGAATTTTTACTTACTTTTACTAATTAGTAATTTTGAATGTAAATGCACTTTTAGATAAATGGAATATATAAAGATGCAGTATAACTGTGTTTACAATGTAAAAAAATGCCTATGATTTTTGTTCTCTGTTAAACTGAATTGCCCATATTCTTAAAAATTGCTTTATGTCCTTTACTAAAAATCATCTGAAGGGGGGGGATGCCACAAACCCTAGAATAAGAATTGCCAATTATTTAAAGTGCCATGCCACACACTGTCTGGCCCACATGCTTTCCGTTACAGCTGTTCAGCTCTGCCCGTATATAGTGCAATAGCAGTCATAGCAACGCAAATGAATCCGTGTGGCTGAGGTGCCGTAAAGCTGTATGAACAACGAAATATGAATCTTAAATAATTTTCACATGAGATGGAATATTTCTCCTGTTTTGTTACAGTCATGTAGAAATATAAAATCAGCGCTTGCAGTCTGTGCAGAAATTAGCCAATCCTGGTGTTAGAAACCTGTTTTATTAACAGCTTTGTTAATGCCTGAGTACTGATATGTTTTTACTCTGCCCCATTCTCCTTATCAGGCAAGCTAATGAAGAATATCAAATACTGGCTAACTCCTGGCGCTACTCATCTGCCTTTTGCAACAAACTCTTCTTCAGTATGGTGGACTATGATGAGGGGACAGATGTTTTTCAACAGGTATTATTTTGCTAATATACTTAATAGAGTTGGTTATGGTGGATACGGTTTTGTTGGTCAAATAAAAATACAATTCATTGAATAAGTTAATAAAGACAATAAGTAGTTATAATAAATTCTGTGATGTGATTAAAATAATTTTAGCCAATGTTATCTTTATCATTGCACAGTTTTTGCTATTAGTATGCTAAACACATTTTAACTTTTCCATTATAGAGGAAACATATATTTTTTAAAGATTTTATTTACTTATTTGACAGTGAGAGACAGCGAGAGAGGGAACACAAGCAGGGGGAGTGCGAGAGGGAGAAGCAGGCTTCCCGCTGAGCAGGGAGCCTGATGCGGGGCTTGATCCCAGGACCCTGGGATCATGACCTGAGCCCAAGGCAGACGCTTAATGACTGGGCCACCCAGGTGCCCTGAGGAAATATATTTTTTCAAGGGTGTAGTGGTAGTTTACATGCATTATCCTTATTTTGACATTTAACTGTATTGGGTTTAGGTGATATTTTATACAAATTTATGAAATTTTATATAAATTCAATGTAATTTTTACTTAACCCTCACTTTTTCCAATGTAACAGATAGAATTTTACATGTAAAGTAATAAATATTTATTTAAAAGTATTCTCTATTATGGACTGAATTGTGTGCCTCCCAAACTCATATGTTGAAGCCATAACTTAGAAGTAACTGTATTTGGAGCAAGGGCCTATAAGGAGATAATTAAGGTTAAATGAGATTGTAGAATGGGACCCTAATCCAATAGACGGGTGTCCTTATAAGAAGCAGCAGATACCGGGAGAGTATGTGCACAGAGAAAAGGCCACGTAAGGACACTGCAAGAAGACGACCGTCTGCAAATCAGCAAACCAGGTCTCATCAGAGACCAGTTTTACTGGCATCTTGATCTTGGACTTCCAGCTTCCAGAACTGTGAGACTACAAATTTCTATTTTTTTTTATTATATTAATCACCATACGTTACATCATTAGTTTTTGATGTAGTGTTCCATGATTCATTGTTTGCGTATAACACCCAGTGCTCCATTCAGCACGTGCCCTCTTTAATACTCACCACCAGGCTAACCCATCCCCCCACCCCCCTCCCCTCTAGAACCCTCAGTTTGTTTCTCAGAGTCCATAGTCTCTCATGGTTCGTCTCCCCCTCTGATTCCCTCCATTCATTTTTCCCTTCCTATTATCTTCTTTTTTTTTTGTAACATATAATGTATTATTTGTTTCAGAGGTACAGGTCTGTGATTCATCAGTCTTACACAATTCACAGCACTCACCATAGCACATACCCTCCCCAATGTCTATCACCCAGCCACCCCATCCCTCCCAACCCCCACCACTCCAACAACCCTCAGTTTGTTTCCTGAGATTAAGAATTCCTCATATCAGTGAGAACAAATTTCTGTTTTTTAAGCCACCCAGTCCGTGGTATTCTGTTACAGTAACCTGAGCAGACTAACACATTCTCATTTACACAGTCTTCTCTGTAGAGCAAGATAATGAATTGCAGCATAAGGATGCTAGTTGTCATCAGTTTTGTCATGGTTGTGTCATCATCATTGCTAACATTAAGTGCTCATGGTCCAAGTACTCTTCAAAGTGCTTAATGTATATTCTTTTATTTAGTTTCACAACGATCCAATGAGGAAAATAATGTGATTTTTATTTTATATATAAGTAAATTAAAGTATGGAGAGGTTGCTTTTCTAAGTTTACAGTTAGTGTAATACAGGGCTAGAGTTTGAGCTCGGTAGTCTGTCCCCAGAGCTCTAGTTCTTAGTCATGCTGTTACCTTGCAGCTACTAATATTTTTTGTATTTGTCACTACGTGATCAGTGCCTTTCAAATGTAAAATTTATTGTAGTACATGGCATTGATTAGTTTGGTCTGTTTTATTTTTCTCACATGTGACATTCTTTGGCATTATACTTTATGAGGTCATGGAAAAGCATTTAGTTCTGTAAAGAATCTAGCTCACTAATTATAAATGGGCCATTAGTATTTTTTCTTACTTGCTTCCAGATTGATTATTTGAATGCCAGTTTCTAGTTGAATAAGAAATTTCCTTTTTTGCCTTCAGTACCCTTTATTCTTGGTCTTTCCTGTTAGTATTCCTCACTTATTTATTCCCCTATAAATTTATTTTGCCTTTTGGGATATTTCTTTCTGTTCACCTATTCAGCAAATCTTATTGACTGTCTAATCTGTAGGAGCAATGGGTTGGTGAGAAACACATACATAGCTCTTCCCCATAAAGAGCTTACAGATCAGGGAGCTGATAGTAATAATATCATAATAATAACACACACACACGTGTGTGTGTGTGTGTGTGTGTGTGTGTGTGTGTGTGTGTGTATGTACAGATCTTCCTTGACTTACATTGGGGTTATGTCCTGATAAAGCCATTGTAAGTCGAAAATATTGTAAGTCAAAATGCATTTAGTACACGTAACTACTGGATATCAGTTTAGCCTACCCTACCTTCAGTGTCCTCAGAACACTTAAATTAGTCTACAGTTGGACAGAATCATCTAACACAAAGCCTGTTTCATATTAAAGTATTGAATATCATTGTGATTCATTGAATATGGTAGTGAAAGTGAAAAACAGAACGGTTGTCAGTGTATCAGTTGTTTACCCTCATGATCGCATGGTTGACCGAGAGCTGTGGCTCACTGCGCTTGGTCAGCATCATGAGAGAGTACTGTATTGCGTATCACTACTTCACAAAAAGATCCAAATTCAAAATGTGAAGTACAGTTTCTACTGAATGTGTGTCACTTTGGCACCATTGTAAGGTTAAAAAATTACAAGTTGAACCATCATAAGTCAGGGACCATCTGTAATTTCACATAACCTTACAAAGGGAAATTATAGTACTATAAGAACCAAATATTATTTCATGTAATTTATAGGTCTCCATGGACTCTCAGGAGAATTGACCTTAGAGATCATCAGGTGAAGTGCTATTCATTATACACTTGAATCCTCTCTGCCATATTAGGAAATAGTTGCCCAGGTCCAATCTGACTGCTAGAGCAGAGGCTTCAAGCCCAAATATCTATCCTGGCCAGGTTTGTAAACTAAATGAAGAAAGCAGATTGGATGAGTTTAGTTGCATTATGGTATCTTTATTTATGTACATTCTTAATATATTAAACACATTAGTTCTTTACTTGCATAATTACATATGTTCTCTCCTATTTTCATAAAACAAAGTCTTTCTGGGTCTTTTTTTATAAAATAAATCTTTAGTGGAAATACTATTTCATTTTTCTCCTAACTACTATAAGAAATAAAATCAGCAAAACAGTATGGAGCTGACTGTTGATCTCATTGTTGAGGAAACAGTATGGTGTGGATGAGGACTACAGCAGACTGGAGCAGACGAACTTGACCTCAGAGGGATACAGCTTGTTCTAGCTGAGTTTAGCAGATGCAGGCCACATGTAGCTAGAGCTGTTTTTTTCAAGGAGAAACCCCAATACGAATTTTTATATGAAATTTTCCTATCTTTAAAATGTGAGCGACTAATTCAAACTGTGTGCTGAGTACTGACTGTACGGGCTGCCAGGATATAACCATGTAGAGATACTGTTAAGGTAGAATCATTGAATTCTTTTGTATGCTTTAGACATAATTTGTTTTTTTTAAAGTTTGACATAGATATGAAAGCTGACATAAAGATTGTTTTTAGTTGAAAAATTTCCTCAGGTTAATTTTGATTCAGCAGAATTCTGAATATAGAATTGCTTTGTCTTTTCTAAAACCTAGCCCCTGGCTTAGCAATAAGAGTTACTTTAAAATGCATAAAAGTAGCAGTTAGTGGCTTTTATGTGGAATTATAATGTACAAAAACAGGGAAGTACATATTTTGCATTATTGAGAACTAAAAGATTTTTAATGCTAGGTTTCTTCTCTCACTCACTATTGAACCACATTTTGTTGAAGTGCTCTTTCTAAACTGCCATTTTAAAACATTGTGCTGTCTGAAGATAATAGTAATATGAATGCTAAAACTTGGTAATTCCTGACTTACTTGGGACTTATTGGGAAAGTAACTTCAATTATATATGATTCCCATGTAATGGTTGAGGCTAAGTGAATGACGACAGACCAACCAGTTAATGATTGTGGTGTGTTAGAAGCAGGTCTGGACTAGTAATAAGATCTGCGTTGTACCCTGCTTTGTGTAGCCTTGGGGAATTTGTACATTTTAATGATGATGAAAGCTTTGAATTGTATGATTTTTTTTAAACTCTAAGATTTTTAGATCTTAAACCTTAGTAGGAATTTTTTGATTGTTCCAACGCAGAGAGTTTTTACTTGTAGTATGTTATTTACGTGTTGGCTCTAATTATCTCTCGTGCATCCACCATGGAAACACACACGAACAAAGTCTAGCATGGGAAAAAGCACAGAGAAGAAAGCAACTGGTGACTGTGTGTTTTGTTCTCTTTAACCAGCCTTACTAATGTCCATAACACGCAAGCCCACTGTTGGCACTGCTGCATCTTTACTTTGATGTCAGCTGCAATGACAATTTTTGCTTTGATTTCGCTTTTCATCTCAGTATTGGGAAATGCTGAACTATTTTGCAAGTCAAGGCCAAAAATCTATTGGCCTTTATTTGAGACATTTTTCATATTCCTGAGCAGTGAGAATTTATATAATTTTTGTAGTTTGCTACTCAATGCAAATTAACCTAACATTTGTTTTAGGTGTTATATTCTTAATAAGCACCATTTATATTAAAAGTAGTCTTCTATTCAATGCACTTTTCAAATGGAATTGCCTATAGAAAATAATTGTGACATATAATCATTTTAAGACACTTGAATTAATAGAGAAATTGAACAGAAAAAGATTATCATTGTGGATTTCTCCTGTAGTCTGGTAAATTCAGGTTATTTAGAACAAAAATGTTGGTTTCTGATATAATCATCATTTTTAAAAAGTCTTCAAATTTTTAATAGAGAATTTAATAATTTGACATTAATGCTTTTATGCATTTTTTTCAACAAGTGCCAGTACTTTTTCTTTAATAACTGCTTAAGTGAAATTGTAATGTTATATGTGAAGGTTCTGAGAACTTAGCCAAATTCACAAGTTCTTTTTCAGTCAATAGCATATTACAATGAATAAGCACAATAATTAAGCTCTGGAAAGCCACTTGGATTTTCATAATGTATGCTATCTTTTTAAAATTCATGCAGGAAAAACCATAAAATATTAGATTAATGAGATATAAAGATTGCTGGGATATTGTATTTAGTATTTTTTATCTTATGTTTTACAGCTCAACATGAATTCTGCTCCTACGTTCATGCATTTTCCTCCAAAAGGCAGACCCAAAAGAGCTGATACTTTTGACCTTCAAAGAATTGGATTTGCAGCTGAACAACTCGCAAAGTGGATTGCTGACAGAACGGATGTTCATGTATGTTTTTATTCCTCACGGTTTTAATAATAGACTAATTAGTTTGGTTTGTTATAACACTGTAGTAAGGCCACAGGATTCTTAAAATTAACTCTGTAGAACATTTTTCCTTGTTTAGAGAAAACCGTGTGATAGCCGTAAGCTGAATTTTGACTGAGTTAGGTGAATTTAAATGGTTTTTAGAATAATGGTACACTGATACTTTAAGAACCATTAAAAAGTACACGAGTTGGGCACAAAGTAATTTCAGAGGCTAAAATATATATGGAATATTGTTCAAAGGTATTAGTAAAGAAATTCTAGGGTATGTGCTATGGTGAGCACTGTGAATTGTGTAAGACTGTTGAATCACAGACCTGTACCTCTGAAACAAATAATACATTATGTGTTAAAAAAAAAAAGGAAGATAGTTGGAAGGGAAAAATGAAGGGGGGGAAATCAGAGGGAGAGATGAACCATGAGAGACGATGGACTCTGAGAAACAAACTGAGGGTTCTAGAGGGGGGTGGGGGGATGGATTGGCCTGGTGATGGGTATTAAAGAGGGCACGTTCTGCATGGAGCACTGGGTGTTATACGCAAACAATGAATCATGGAACACTACATCAAAAACTAATGATGGTATGGTGATTAACATATCAATAAAAAAGATGTGTAATTTTTATTTAGCTTTTGGGCAAATACAAATGATATAATACTTTTCATGAACCACGTGAGAAAATATGTATACTGTTCTTTGGACTATGGAATAACTAATTCTGTGTGTGTGTAATGTCTTTATGTAATTGAACTTTAACAATTCTACTTCTAGAAGTTTAACCTAAGGATATATTAGGGATGATTCAAATACTTAGCCATAGAAATATTTTTTAAGTAACATTCATTCTAATGGAAAACAATTGGAAATAATTGAAATGTCTAAAAATAGGAGACTACTTATATGTACTGTAGCATGGACAACAATGGTCTACAAGTATATTTGACATAGAAAGAAGCTCAAGGTATAGGTTAGAAAAGTAGTATTTATAGTATGATCTAGAATTTTGTTTTAAAGCATAAATGTGAGTGTAGATATGTAGACAGTTTATTGAGGAAGTAAACAAACCGAAATCTTGATGGTGGTTAATGTCTATGTGGAGGGCTTAAGGCTGCTTTATTCCTTCATCTCACCAGAATTTTCTATAGTGAACAATTATAACCAGTAATTTTAAAGTACATTTATTCTAGAATATGTAATTTTACCATAAGGTATAAACACATTCTTAGTCAAGATGGGTGTCTCTCATCATTGTTAACTCTTGTCATCTTTTTTCTTTTTTAATCTTTTGGCAAATATTCAGTTCTGCAACAGTATCATTCAGTTCATACAAGATACTAAGGGTAATATTGAAAAAGTACTATTAATTCTTTATAAGGGTTACTGAATTTTCATCAGAAATGATTCTAATCTATTGATCATACCTACACTTTAAGTTACTTGATAACCCTGTGAATAGAAAAACCATTGAATTGTACACCAGGTGAATTGTATGGTGTATTATATGTCAATAAAGATGTTAAAAAATGTTAAAGATGTTAAAATGTCCCAATTTGGAATAATAAATATATTACACCCCTATTTCCTCTCCCTGTACTAGATGATCCCACGTTTCATAGGTGAAACACAGCAGTTCTGGGTTAAATATAAGTAATGTGTATGTATAGTAACTGTTCACCTAAAGCAGGTCTTTTTACATAGCCATGATGTTGGAAGCCATTTGTTTCTGATTTGTAAAGGGTAAAAGGAGTGTTAGTTCCACAAATGAAAAGTAGGGTGGCACCTTTTTAAAGTTTTGGAGTTGAAAATTGGAAGGACTGGAATATGGTCAAGAGAAAAACACCTTTTACTTTATTCAACTCTTAAAATTTTCACTGCACGTTTGCAGATTCGAGTCTTCAGACCCCCCAACTATTCTGGCACCATTGCTTTGGCCCTGTTAGTGTCACTTGTTGGCGGTTTGCTCTATTTAAGAAGGAACAACTTGGAATTCATCTATAACAAGACTGGCTGGGCCATGGTATCTCTGGTATGTTATTACACTACGCTTTTTCTCCTTATTTCTTTGTAAATAGTGTAAGTTGTATGGTTGTTGATTTTCAACAAGTGTCAGAGTATTCAGTGAGAAAAGAATAGTCTTCAACAAATTGTGCTGGAACAGTCAAATGTCCTCATGTAAATAATGAACCACAACCTTAACTCACACCACATATAAAAATTACTCAAAATGGATTATGGTTCCATATGTAAAACTAAAATTATAAATCTTCCAGAAGAATACCAAATCTTTATAACACAAAAAGCATAAACCATGGGAGAAAAAATAATAAATTGGACTTAATCAAGATTAAAATATTTGCTCTTCAAAAGAATCCATAGACTCAGAGAAAATATTTGGAAAATATATGTGTATGGGGCATATATCTAGAATATGTGAAGAATTATTGCTACCCACAAGATAGAAATCATGGTTCTAAAAAACAGTCAATCTGTTTATAGGTAAGATGGCATATATACATACTAGCCTCTCTCTCCTGCTAACAGAACTATAAACCTGGAGTGAATGCAAAGCTCCTCAGGTGTTTGGTGTTTCTAAAAAGTAAAGATCAGGTGGATCAGGTAAGAATACCAGCATTCAAGATGACATTTAATTAGTAGATAAAAAATTACCAACCTTCTACATCTCTGTATCCTTGATTTGAGTTTGGGCAATTTGGAGCAGACAGGTATCTAGGAGATACCTCTAGTTCTGGCTCAAGGAGAGTAGAAGAGATTCTTGTGTTTTTTTCTATTTTCTTGTACCCCAATTCCTCAGGCAATCCTGTGGGAGAACAGTAGAGACAATGAAAGCAGTTGGTAGTGGGAACTACAGGAGCCAAACTCTTAAAGGAGAACCTTCCTCATCATGTCAAAATTTATAGAACTGTACACCAAAAGAATAAAAAGTCAATTTTACTGTGTACTAATTCAGAAAATAGGCAAAAGATTTGAAGTGATGCTTGACTAAAGAGCATAGACAAAGGGCAAAAAAGCACATGCAAATTCCATGGTAGTGAACCCACATCTTCTGGCTTGGATGTTCTTGTGGTCCAATAAATGTTTCTATTCTGTATACTGACATATATCCTGTGAGTCACCCAAGGCAAAGGGACAGCGCCCTGTTAAAATATTGAACTTAGAAGCCTCCATTTTATGGTTGGTAATTGATTGGTTTTGATTGCGGTACTTGTAGGCAAAAATCCATGTTCTGCACCCTGGGGATAAATAGAGAAAGAAGTTATAGTCTTCCACTAATGGCTGTTGAATAGCCATTCTGATCTCTCCTCAATTTGAGACATTGCATAGAGCTAAAGAGCTTAAAGGATATGATAGGCCCTTGTGGGGTCTTCTGTGGAGACCAGGATATCAATGTTGTAAAATAAGGGTGTACAATTGAAAGAAAGGGGAAGGTGGCCTGGTTAATCCTGTAGAACAAATAAGAAATACCCTTTTGGAGAATTGCTGCATTGAGACCCCACACTGCTGAGTAAAACAATGTATAAATCTAGAAACAGTAGGCTTTTTGTTTGTTTCTTTGCTACATGTAAGGAAAGGACTCCCCGCCCCCCACCCCAGCTTTACTGAGGAATAATTGACATATAACATTGTGTGAAAGTTAAGGGTATACAATGTAATGATTTGATACCTGTATATATTGCAAAATGATTACCATAATAAAGTTAGTTAATACCTTTATCACCTCATATGAATTACCTCTGTGTGTGTGCGTTGCATGGTGAGAATATTTAAGATTAACTCTATAACTGGAAATTTGTACCCTTTGACCAACATCTCCCTGTTTTCCCCACCTTACAGCCCCCTGAAATCACCGTTCTATTCTCCCTTTTTTTAGATTCTACATATAAGGGAGATCATAAAGTATTAATTAGCCTTTCTCTAACTTATTTTACTTGGCATTATGCTATCCAGGTCCATCCATGTTGTTGCAAATGCATGATTTTGTTTTTTATGGCTGAAATGTGATATATATATCCATATTCATCTGTCAGTGAGCACTTAAGTGGTTTCTATATCTTGATTATTGTGAATAATAATGCAGTGAATATGGGGGTTCAGATCTCTCTTTAGGATAGAATATGATTGCTTTCAGATACTTACCCAGAAGTGGGATTGCTGGATCATATGGTAGTTGTATTTTTAATTTTTTAAGGAACCTCCATACTGTTTTCTATAGTGGCTGTACCTTTTACCTTCCCATCAACAGTGCATAAGTATTCCTTTTTCTACGTCCTTGCCAACACTTGTTACCTCTTATCTTTTTGATAATAACCATTCTAATAGGTATTAGGTGTTACTTCATTGTGATTTTGATTTCCATTTCCTTGATGATTGGTGATTTTTGAGCATCTTTTCATGTACCTGTTAGCCATTTTTAGGTCTTCTTTGGAAAAATGCCCATACAGGTTTTGTGCCTACTTTTTAATTGGATTTTTTTTCTTGAGTTGTGTGAGTTTCTTATACATTTGGACTCCTTCTCCAACATATGACTTGCATATTATTTTCTCCTATTGTCTAAGTTGCCTTTTCATTTTGTTGATGATTACCACTGCTTTGCAAAAGCTTTATAGTGTGATATAGTCCCATTTTTACTTTTGCTTTTGGTGTCATATTCAAAATATTGTCAAGACCAATGTCAATGAGCTTTTTTCATATGTTTACTTCTAAGAGTTTTATAGTTTGGGGTCTTAGGTATAATCCTTTAATCCATTTCGAATTAATTTTTGTGATTGGCATAAGATAGGTGTCCATTTTCATTCTCTGGCATGTGAAGATCCACTTTTCTCAGGACTTTTTATTGAAGAGACTATGCTTTCCTCATTGAGTGTTCTTTACTCCCTTGTCAAATATTTGTTTTGTTTTTCTGCCATTTTGGTATGTATGTATGTATGTATGTATTTATTTTATGTTCAGTTAGACAGCATATAGTAGTACATTAGTTTTTGATGTAGTGTTCAGCCATTCATTAGTTATGTATAACACCCAGTGCTCATCACCATACGTGCCCTCCTTAATACCCATCACCAGTTACCACATCTCCACACCCCCTCCCTTCTGTAACCCTCAGTTTTTTTTCCAGAGTCTAGAGTCTCTCATGGTTTGTCTCCCTCTCTGATTTCTTCCCATTCAGTTTTCCCTCCCTTCCCCTGTGGTCCTCCATGCTGTTCCTTATGTTCCACATATGAGTGAAACCATATGATAATTGTCTTTTTCCGTTTGACTTATTTCACTTAGCATAATCCCCTCCAGTTCCACCCATGTCGATGCAGATGCTGGGTATTCATCCTTTCTGATGGCTAATACTCCATCACATCTTCTTTATCCATTCATCTGTTGAAGGGCATCTTGGCTCTTTCCAGTTTGGCTCTTGTGGACATTGCTGCTATGAACATTGGGGTGCATGTGCCCCTTCTTTTCACTACATCTGTGTCTTTGGGGTACTTGTATTTACCCCAAAGATACAGAAGTGGTGTCAAATACTTGATGATGGTACTTGTGTGAGTTTATTTCTGGGCTTGCAATTCTATTGCATTGGTCTATTTCTGACAGTACCCTTCTGTTTTGATTACTTTGTAACATACTTTGAATTCAGGGAATTTCGTGCTTCCAGGTTTGTTCTTTCTATGTACTGTGTTGGCTATTTGGCATCTTTTTATGGTTCCATACAAATTTTAGGATTTTTTTTTTTTTCTATGTGAAAAATGTCATTGGAATTTTGATAGTGATTGCATTGAATTTAGGTAGTATGGACTTAATAACAATATAAATTCTTCTGCTGTGTGAACACAGGATATTTTTCCATTTGTTTCCTTTCTTTCTTGAATATCTTTTACCTCCCTGGTTAAATTTATTCCTAAGAATTTTATTGTTTTTGATGCTATTGTAAATGGGACTTTTAAAAAAAATTTTTTTTCAGATGTTGTGTTGTTAGACTCTAGCAACATAACTGATTTCTATATACTGAAACTTTATTGCAATTGGTTATTAATTCTAATAGGTTTTTGGTGGAGTCTAGGAATTTCTGTATATAAGATCATATCATCTACAAACAATTTTACTTTTCCCTTTCTGATTTGGATAATAATAATAATAATTTCTTTTTCTTGCCCATTTGGTCTGGCTAGGACTTGCACTATGATGCTGAACAGGAATGATGATAGTGGCCACCCTTGTCTTGTTTCTGATCTTAGAGACCTTCCAGCCTATCATTATTTAGAATGATGTTAGCTGTGGGATCATCAAATAGGGCTTTTATTATGTTGAGCTATATTTCTTCTATATCCAATTTATTGAGAGTTTTTCTCATGGAAGGATGTTGAATTTTGTGAAATACTTTTTATATCTATAGAGATGATCATATGGTTGATTTTCATCTTTCATCCTATTAATGTAGTATATCCCATGCCTTATCTTTATTGAACCCTCCTTGCATACATGGAATAAATCCCTCTTAATCATGGTGTATAATCTTTTAATGTACTGTTGAATTTTGTTGAGAATTTTTGCATTTGTATTCATCAAGGATGTTTATTTGTAGTTTTCTTCTAGTGTCTTTATCAGGCTGTTGTTGAAATTGGGGTATTGGAGTCCCTGATTACTGTACTGCTGTTTTTTTTCTACCTTCAGATATGTTAATGTTGGCTTAATATGTGTAGGTTCTGTGATATGGTCATATATATTTACAACTACTATATTTTTCATTTTTCATTATATAATGACCCTATTTATCTCTTGTGACCATTTTTTACTTCAACTCTATTTTTTTCTGATGAGTGTATAGCTACCCTGTTCTCTTGGTTTCCATTTCTGTGGAATATCTTTTTCCATATCTTCCCTTTGAAAGTATTTTTCTGCTTGAAGCTGAAAGGAGTGTCTCGGGGGCACCATATAGT
This sequence comes from Halichoerus grypus, assembly GCF_964656455.1. Taxonomy (NCBI): domain Eukaryota; kingdom Metazoa; phylum Chordata; class Mammalia; order Carnivora; family Phocidae; genus Halichoerus; species Halichoerus grypus. The sequence continues at coordinate 185,891,875 of NC_135714.1, forward strand.
TGGGTCTTCTTTTTTTATCCATTTATCTACTCTATATCTTTTGAATGGATAATTTCATCCATTTACATTTAAAGTAATTATTGATAGGTAAGGACTTCTTAATGCCTTCTTAATTGTTTTCTGCTGCCAGAGGGCTTGGGGTTTTATTTTTTTGGCAGGCGGGGCTGGGGGGGGGTCATTTTGTCACTTTGCCTCAGTTGAGCATCTAGGAAGTATTAAAACTGTGAAGTCTTCTCAGTGCACTTTGAACCTGGAAAACAATCCAAACAGGCCCATGGGACTATGAGTCTGGGAGGTTGGACATGTCCCCTCATCCAGGAATTGTGATGTCTAAGGAACAAAACCCAGACTCAGAACAAGAAAATAAATTCCATACCCCCAACCCAGGGGAAAAAAAAAAAAAGAATCGGTCCATATGTAAGAGGCTACAGCCAGCTGTTTCTGGCTGGTTTTTTGTTCCCTCCTTTATGAGGTGATGATTGTTTACAGTGGTATGCTTTGACTCCCTTCTCTTTTTCTTTTGTGTATTTTGTGTAGTTTTGCTTTGTGGTTACCATGAGGCTTACATAAAACATCTTATGATAGGAATATCCTTATGATACTCCTCGTAAGGATCCTTTGTTCTTGAGAGGAGCAGAAAGTGCTAAGGGGTGCAGTGTTAGTGGCAGGTATCAAAAATTGGCAAGAAATATTTCTTTCCAGACAATGAGGACCCTGTCCTGAGAAGGAATACTTGTGGTTGGGACCTTACTTAGATACAGAAGGATTACATGGGGAGGTGGTAAAGACAGCTCGGGCAATGAGTGCTAAGGAACCAGAGATGGCAGAATTCAAAGTACAAGCAGAGATCAACCCAGGAAAATGAGTGCTTTACCTTTGAAGTACTGATCATGTTTCTTAGTGGCAGTGGCTCATGAAGAAATCAAGGGGAGTGAAGATTTAGGGGAAGAAGTCTGCCTGGAATCGGTTAAGTTCTGAGAGACAAAGGAGGTATGGCTACACAGAGGCATCATATTTTAAGGAAATGGCCAGTTTTCATAACAACAACAACAAATTGAACCACTGAGTTATGTGGTCTCTTGCTTGTAGCCATTTCACCAGTTCAGGAAAAATGGATGCTATTCAAATATGAGCAATATCAGAGCAATATCAACAAAGGATTTAACACAGTATCTGTGCATATCATTACAAGGAAATAATTTACAAATGAGAGCAGCTTTTCCTACAGATACAGAAAACTTACCAGAAAACTTTTGCTAGAAAGTTAAGTGAAATTATAAAAAAAAAATCACTCTAGTATGGATAATGAAGTACTTGCAAGAAAGAATGTAAAACTAAGTATGAGAATTTAGAGATGGCTAGAAAATAGGAAGTAGTAACATGGCATATGACAAATCTTGCTTATGAACATGGAATCAAAAGGTTTTTCTTTAACAGTACTACCAACCAAATTTAACTGTATATAAAATAACAAAAGTCAGGTTGTAGGAATGGTTGGTTAAGCCATAGGGGAAGTATAAATTAATTGAAGGCCATCACAGTAATGGCTTAAGGTAGAAGTAGTGTTACTAATACCATAGAAATTACTTAATATTCATCACTTAGAATTTTAAAAAGTTAGCCAACTATAAATACAAGCGAACTTTCTTAGCTAGGTAAAGGATATCTTAAAATGTCTAGCAAATATCTTATTTAGTAGTGATAATTTAAAATAAAGCTTATAATTACATACTATTCATCATTTTATTAGTGGTCTTAGTCAAAGCTTAAGAACAGAAAAAGAAATGCAGGGAGTAAATAAATGTAAATGAGTAGACATGTCATATTTACTTATGATTGTCCACATGGAAAAGTCATCACCATTTATGGAGAACCAACAATAAAAATTATTACTAGAGTTGAACAGGTTTTCTGAATTCAAAGTCACTATCCAATAATCATTAGGATTTTTATACAGTAAACAATTTAAATATATAATTGGACATAAAATTTTTAACAATAGGAAGAAAAAATATACTTAAATCTAACAAAAGGGGCACCTGAGTGGCTCAGTCGTTAAGCATCTGCCTTTGGCTCAGGTCATGATCCCAGAGTGCTGGGATAGAGCCCCACAGGAAGCCTGCTTCTCCCTCTCCCACTCACCCTGCTTGTGTTCCCTCTCTCGCTATGTCTCTGTCAAATAAATAAATAAAATCTTAAAAAAAAAAAAAATCTAACAAAAGGTGTAAAAAATGCTTACAAATAGAATACCAAAATTCAGACTATATATATCTGTATATATTTATAGCTAATTGTTGGTTTGTGTAGTAGTCCTTTATCCTTCAAATATAAATTTGAAGTTTGAGTTTTTTTAAGTTCAATATTTGCTTACTTTTGATAATTGAGTTATAATGGATTAATTATACTCCAATATAATTGGATACTAGAGGTGATCTCAAGCACCTTAGTAAGTTTAAAAGTGTTTTGGGTTTTGCTCAGGCTAGTTTTCAAGTTGCTTCATTCAGTAAAGCTACCCAGGTTTTGTTTTGTTTTTTTAAGATTTTATTTATTTATTTGACAGAGAAAGAGAGACAGTGAGAGAGGGAGCACAAGCAGGGGGAGTGGGACAGGGAGAATCAGGCTTCCCACCGAGCAGGGAGCCTGATGCGCGGGGTTCGATCCCAGGACCCTGGGATCATGACCTGAGCCGAAGGCAGACGTTTAATGACTAAGCCACCCAGGCGCCCCTACCCAGGTTTTTTGATGAAAATATAGTACTTGTTTCAGTGTTTTTGTAAAGTTAAAACTTATTTAGTATTTAGTGTCATGCCAGATCTTGTCACTGTTTCAGTCTAGTGAAACACTGATAATATCTCTCTGAATTAGACTCAATTGAAAATAGCATGCCTTCATTATCCTCCTCCCCAGAATTATTGTTGTAAGCTAGTAATAATCATCATTACTATTTATTGTGTTTCTTCCTCCTTTGGGGTATGTTTTATGTACTTATTCCTTACAATAATGATGAAAAGGTTATTTGTATTATCTTCCTTTTATAAACAAGGAAACTAAGATTCAGTAAACTCAACTTGTAGCTCACACAGCTAGAAAATGATTAACTAGGAATTGTTTCCACGTGTCTGACTTCAAGTTCTATATTCTTTTCACGATGCTGGGCTTCTCTAAATCTGGACACATATCTCATATGTTGGATGTTTAAACCAATGGATGTAGTGGGCCATTATGACTACAAATAAATGCCTAAGAATATTTATATGGTACATAAATGTTAAATGCTTGAACAGATCAATTTTTTTCCATCCAGATTTTGTATTTCTGCTTTGAATCCTTGGAAGCCATTTACCTTGGCATAGCAGAAAATATTCTAACATTCACAAACACATACTTGAGAAAGAAATCTTGGCAAGTGTGCATGTTCCCCGATGGCAGACTTTTAGAAGTCAATAACAGGCTGCAGAGTACAGACGTGTTTTCAGACAATATGTTTTAAAACTCTGATGACAAAATGTTGAATTAAAAAAAGCTCCTCTTGAAACTTTTCTCCCTCTGTTTTTCATTAATATAGAAATATACAAACTGTAATCTTTTCCTGAGCCGTTGATAGCTTATGGAAACTAATTTGAATCTTCTTTACATTCTGCCTGATAGCCACCACTACCACCACCAAACCTGACTCTATTTATTTTTAAAAAAGGCTAGGTTTAAGTGAAAAAATGGATTTGTTCATTTCTAATCTTATCCAATTCTTAAGATATCCTTATAGATTAAGAGGCTACCCAAAATGCTAACCCATTTATTCAGATTCTCAAACATTTGTCTGTGTGAAATAACAAATATCCCATTTTCCTTTGGGAAAGAGAATGTTTTTTAGTAATTTTTGGCAAACTATTATCTGATTTGTGGAAACTCTGATGAAAGCCTTGGATTGCACAGAAAAGGAAAACTTCTAAAATGAAAATAATGAATTAGAGCGGACCACTTCTGTAATATCAAACATTGTATGCAAAATGAGAATAATGAGAAAAAGTTTGTAAAAGAAGCTCTATCCACATACCCATTTCTTGGTAAAGAACAAGTCTGTATACAACTAGCAATTGTATATTGAACCTATGCAAAAGTATCTCCCAGGGGATTACTGAGTGTTCCACATCCTTAGTTCTATAGACTGTATTCTATTACTGGGTGGTTTTTTTGTTTTTTTTTTTTTGTCTTTTTCATTATTCATATTATTGTATATGACTCACAGGTAGGCTGAGAATGCAGTATTTCCTGGCGAGAGGAAGCTGTTCATAGTGCTGTAGGGTGTAGGTTAGAGACAAAGTTCGCAATTTCCTTATATAGAGAAAGATATGCAAATATTTAAAAAGGTAATATTAGAGCTTCCTGATTCTGAGTTTTAAAAAAATTAGGTAGGGGCGCCTGGGTGGCTCAGTCGTTAAGCGTCTGCCTTCGGCTCAGGTCATGATCCCAGGGTCCTGGGATCGAGCCCCACATCGGGCTCCCTGCTCCACGGGAAGCCTGCTTCTCCCTCCCACTCCCCTGCTTGTGTTCCCTCTCTTGCTGTGTCTCTCTCTGTCAGATAAATAAAATCTTTAAAATAAATAAATAAATAAATAAATAAGGTAAAGGAATATTCATAGGTTCCTCCTGGTCTTGGAAAAAAAATATTATGAACTCCTGTTTATAAGTGATGATAATTGTTTATAGAGCTGAATAAGCATTGATTCTGGTTTTACTCCATTTTCCCTTCCTCCCTAAAGAAGAAGGATGATAAACAATGAACTTACACATTACCTGTTTTATGATGAGTTTAAAGTAGAACGATTGGGTAAAATATTGAACTACATTGGTACATAACTTTAAGGAGTATAATATGAATATATAGTTTATGGTTTTCAGAAATAAACGTTGACTTGGAATATCAAAATGAGTTAAAATGTTATGTTCCATAGCCCTTAGCAGAGATCTTCATGGCAACCTAAAGCTCCTCATAGATGGCTATCATTTCAAAGCAGAAATATAAGTGTGATAAATAGTTATATTCATTTCACACGCAAAGAAAAACATCCTAAGAATTTGCAATTAAAAACATGAAAGATAAACATCACTTTAAAAATCTAATAACCCAAACTTTATTATCACAGTAAATCTTAGTAGGACAGAAGCTGTTTTCTGCCTTTTAACACTGATGGTCTATATTGTAAGATGATTCACATATCTTAATGTGTCTTCTGTCTCAAAGAAATTGTATCAGTTTAATTGGGTAAGTTTTGTGACAAACCTAAGCTTGAAATTAATACAAACGATTACACAATTTTCACATTCCTGAAGGGTTCTTTGGTGTCTACATATTGTGTTGTATCAGTCAAAATGTATTTCTTGTGACCACACAAAACTGCAAGGCGGCTCTGACTTCAGAATGAGCACCTTTACAAATTTATTTGAACTGAATTATGTAATTTATGCAGGTACTATCGCTGTGGTTTTTTATTTTGTTCTCTTTACGAGTGAGAAGCAGGTAAGTGCTGCTAATATTTTTTTCAGTAAAGCAACTGTTGTTTTTAAGTTTGAGTCATTTGAAGATGGGTAGGTCTGTTTGCAAATTGGTAGTTTATATATATAGCCTCATATATATTTTTGTGTTAGGATTATGGCAAGAATATAATGAAAAATTTAATATATTTTTAGGGTATACTTTTCTTAATAAATTTAGTTCCTAATTTTGTGTAATGAGAACAGACAGTAGCCCAAAAATTCAAAGAATATTCAAAGATGACTGTAGAGAGGATTATATAAAACAGGATATTTAGTCTTTCCTATAAACTGAGTATAGTTGACCCTTGAACAAATCAGGTTTGAATTGTGGGGGTCCGTATATCAGATTATTTTCAGTAAATACAGTACAGTACTGGTAAGGTATTTTCTCTTCTTCATGAAGTTCATACTATTTTCTTTAGCTTATTTTAAGAGTAAGTATATAATAGGGGGCACCTGGGTGTCTCAGTTGGGTATCCATCTGACTCTTGGTTTCAGCTCAGGTCATGATCTCGGGGTTGTGAGCTGGAGATTGCTTAAGATTCTCTCCCTCTTCCTCTGCCTGTCACCTCTCCCCCCTTAAAAAGATCTTATTATTTTTTTTATTTATTTGAGAGAGAGAGAGCTAACAGGGAGGCGCCGAGGGAGAAGGAGAGAGAGAAAGAGAGAGGGAATCTCAAGCAGACTGCATTGATTGCAGAGCCCAACACGGGAGAGAGAGCGATCTCACAACCCTGAGATCATGACCTGAGCTGAAATCAAGAGTCAGATGCTTAACCAACTGAGCCACCTGGGCGCAGCCACCCTCTTTTTTAGTATAGTCTTATCTGGTTTTGGTATCAGGGTAATGCTGGCCTCATAGAATGACTTTGGAAGTTTTCCTTTCTTTTCTATTTTTTAGAATAGTTTGAGAAGAATGGGTATTAACTGTCCTTGAAACGTTAGATAGAATTCACTTGTGAAGCCATGTGGTCCTGGACTTTTGTTTGTTGGGACTTTTTGGATTCCTAATTCAATTTCTTTGCAGATTATTGGTCTGTTCAAGTTTTCTATTTCTTCCTATTTCAGTTTTGGTAGTTTATTTTTCTAGGAATGCATCCGTTTCTTCCAAATTGCCTAATTTGTTGGCATATAATTGCTCATAATATTCTCTTGTAATTGTATGTATTTCGGTGGTGTTGGTTATTATTTCTCCTCTTTCATTTGTGATTTTATTTATTTGGGTCCTTTTTCTTTTTGGTAAGCTTGGCTGGAGGTTTATCAATTTTATTGATTTTTTTTTTCAAAGAACCAGCTCCTAGTTTCATTGATCTGTTTTCTTGGGTTTGGGTTTTTTTAGTTTCTATATCATTTATTTCTGCTCTAATCTTTATTATTTCCTTCCTTCTGCTGGCTTTAGGCTTCTTTTGTTGTTTTTTTTCTAGCCCTAAAGGGTGTAAGTTTAGGTTGAGATTTTTCTTATTTCTTGAGGTAGGCCCGTGTTGCTATATACTTTCTCTGAGGATGGCTTTTGTTGCATCCCAAAGATTTTGGACTCTTGTGTTTTCATTTTTTCCATGTAATTTTTTAAATTTCTTCTTTGATTTCCTGATTGACCCATTCATTGTTTAGTAGCCTCCATGTATTTGTGGTCTTTCCAAATTTTTCCTTGTGGTTGACTTCTAGTTTCATAGCATTTGGTCAGAAAGGGTGCATGGTATGATGTCAGTCTTTTTGTATTTGTTGAGACCTGATGTGTGACCTATTATGTGATCTACTCTGGAGAATGTCTCATGTGCACTTGATAAGAATGTATAGTCTGCTGTTTTGGGATGGAATGTTCTGAATATATCTGTTAAGTCCATCTGGTCCAGTATGTCATTCAAAGCCATTGTTTGCTTATGTATTTTTTGCTTAGATGATCTGTCAATTGATGTAAGTGGAATGTTAAAGTCCCCTATTATTGTATTATCAATTAGTTCTTTTATGTTTGTTATTTTTTTATATATTTGGTTGCTATCAAGTTGGGGACATAAATATTTACAATTACTATATCTTCTTGTTGCATTGTCCCCTTTATTATGATATAGTGCCCTTCTTAGTCTTCCTGTTACAGTCATTGTTGTAAAGTACAGTTTGTCTGAGATAAGTATTGCTACTCTAACTTTAACATCCATTTGTATGGTAAATGTTTCTCCATCCCCTTACTTTCAGTCTGCAGGTGTCTAGGTCTAAAATGGGTCTCTTGTATGCAGCATATAGATGGGTGTTGGATTTTTAGTCCATTTACATTCAAATTAACGATAGATATATATTTAGTACTATGTTAATTTTTTTTGGTCATTTCTGGAGATTTCTCTGATCCTTTGTCTTTGTTACTTTTGGTCTTTCCAGTCAAAGAATCGCCATTAGTTTTACCTGCAGGGCTGATTTAATGGTCATGAACTCCTTTAGTTTTTGTTTGTCTGGGAAATGCCTTATCTCTCCTTCTATTCTGAGTGATAGTCTTGCTGGATAGAGTATTCTTGGCTGTGGATTTTTCCCATTCAGCACGTTGAATATATGATGCCACTCTCTTCTGGCCTGTAAAGTTTCTGTTGCGAAATCTCCAGCTAGCCTTATTGGTCTTCCCTTATCAGTTAAGGACTTCTTTTATCTTGCTGCTTTTAAGATTTGTTCTTTATCAGTATATGTCTTGGTGTTGCCCTGCATTTGTTGATTTTGATTGGGAGTCCTCTCTGCCTTCTGGATCTGGATCTGTTTCCTTCTCCAGATAAGGGAAGTATTCTATTATTTTTTGAAATAAATATTCTACTCTCTTTTCTCTCTCTGTCCTTCTTCTGGGACTCCTATAATATGAATGTTATTATGTTTGATGGAGTCACTGAGTTCCCTGAGTCTATTCTCATGTTCCATAATTCTTTCTCTCTTTTGTTCAGCTTCATCATTTTCTGTTATCTTCTGGGTCACTAATTTGTGTTCCTCTGCTTCTTCTAGCCTGCTGTTCTTGTATTCTTCATCTCTGATGGATTCTTTTTTAACTCTTTAATCTCTGTGGTAAGGGTCTCCCTGATGTCTTCTATTCTTTTCTCAAGCCCAGTGAGTATCCTTATGATTATTGCTTTAAATTTTCCATCAGGCCTATTATATCTGTTTCACTTATATCTCTGGCTATGGCTTTATCTTGTTCTTTCATTTGGGATGAATTCCCAAAGTCCCATAGTTAGTTAGTGAAAATTATTCTAATGGGTGAAGTGATACATGATTTTTTAAATTTAATTATGTGACCATTATTTTTTAAAAAATGCAGTATTGATATTCCTTGATATACATATTATAACATTACACCCTGTTTTTCAGTGTATAGTCTTTGCTATGACTTCTGGCCAGATGTGGAATCATATCCGTGGACCTCCATATGCTCATAAGAACCCACACAATGGACAAGTGGTAAGTGCATGTTCTAAGCACCCATATTTTAAACTTTAATCCTGTTTATTTATTTTTATTTTTATTTTTTTTAAAGATTTTATTTATTTGACAGAGAGAGACACAGCGAGAGAGGGTACACAAGCAGAGGGAGGGGGAGAGGGAGAAGCAGGCTTCCCGCCGAGCAGAGAGCCCTATGCGGGGCTCGATCCCAGGACCCTGGGATCATGACCTGAGCCGAAGGCAGCTGCTTAACGACTGAGCCACCCAGGTGCCCCAATCCTGTTTATTTTTAAATAATATTCACACACAACGTGGGGTCCGAACTAAGGACTCTGAGATGGAGAGTCACATGCTTTTCTGACTAGGCCAGTCAGGTACCCCTTTCATCCTGTTTATATAGGAATCAGAAATCATGTGCAGTATTTAGTGAGAAAGGATTTTGTCTGTAAATCTAAAGTTTTGTTCTTTCTCTTCTGATACAACCTCTACTATATGCATATACACATGCACATATATGTATATATATATATTTCAGGGTGAGAACTGCTTTACTGTTTAAAAAAATTTGTGTACCTACCACATCAAATAGACATTCATAACCTAGTTTTTCACCTTTACATATTGCTATGGCAATAATATGTAATGCCAAAAGAGGAAATAGGAACAGTTTGTAGGTGGTGTCCCATAAATGGTAAATTTAGTTAAGAAGAGATTAATTAAAACATCATGAAGAACCTTGGCAGTCATATTAGAATGCTAAGAAGTGTTTGTTACAAAATTGAAAGGGAAATTGATGTGCAGTTAAATCAGTAGGAAAGTTCACATTAGTAACTGCTACTGAATTTATTTATTTTGTTGCTTTACTTCTTTAGGTTTTTTGTTTTTGGTGAATGGGATATTATTGTAATAGATCAACTGTCTTTGAGGCTTAATATTTATTAGGTTGGTGAAGATTAACTGTTTAAAAATGTGACTTTTTTCTGTAACTTTTTCATTTGGAATACATACAGATTTTGAGAGAATAATGTAATGACACCCCTCATGTACCTGTTACCAAACAATTACTAGCTCATAACTAATACTTGTTCCATCTCTTCCTCCATTCAGTTCTCTTTACCTTCCGTCGGATTCTTCTGAAATAAGTGCTCAATATCATTTCATTTCATACAGAAATACTTTAGTAGATATCCCTAAAAGATAAGGTCTTACCACAGTCACCTAGAATATTAAATTCTTAATTTGTTTTTTTGTAAATAAATTCTCAATTCCTGAAATTGTAATTCTGAATGAAATTTTCATATGGCAAAATGTTATAAATTCTCTGGAACTCTATAAATATAGATTACAACATAAGTTTGAGATTTATTCTTCATTGCTTATAGTGCTTCAAATACCTTTAATATTAAAGCCAACAAGTTATTATTTCTTCTTCCTACATTGTGAATTTCTTTGAACTTGTTCGTGGAACTCTGTACATTGGGAAATATTTCACTTTATTCATTGCCTGTTCTCTGACTGCCCAATCAGGTTTTAAGACTAGGTTTTTTAGACTATTAGACTGATTGGCTAATTGCCAGAGTTAGATAATGATCGGTTTAGTCTCAGATTTCTCCTGAAGATGGCAATGATACGGAGTCAGAGTTAGACTGTTTGGATGATTAGCTGCCATAGTGATTTAGACATGGGTTTTGCCACGTATGTATATTTTTGAAGTCTTTCACTACTTAGAGGGGTTATTGAATGTTTAAATATTCAAATTGAATTATTTTAAAGAAAAATAACTGGAAATAATTATCAAGCAAGTCTTTCCAACAGCCCGACTAGAAAGTGGTGTCCTTTCCTCTCCTCCTCCCCAATACCCACACTCTGTCCCTTTCCTGTTTTATTTTGCCTTCGTAGCACTTAATCATCTTCTAACATGCTTTCAAATCTACTTATTTTGTATTTTTATTTGTCTGCCTTTTATCATGACATCAGTAAGACATAAAAAGTCCTGCTGTCAGGTCTTATCAGTTTTTGTCACTGATATGTTCCTATTACATAGAGAAAGTCCTGATGAAAGATTGGATCACTATTATGTTCCTGCTACTTCAAAGTGTAAATTTAGGAAATCTTATAAATTTTTCATTACTGTCTTTTAATATTCTTTTAAGAGAATATTCCTTAAGTTGAAAAGCATTAAGCATTGCTTTTTATTGTTTGGTTTGTTAAAGTATATGGAAAATTAACCAACATTCTTATGAAATGTGTTAACTTGTATAGGGGAAGAAAAAACAGTTTTTCTCTACTCTTCTGAGTTTTTGGCTAGGACCCCTATAACAAAATACAGAAGTATAAGAGAAAAACTTACTAACATGTATACTTCCTGTACACATGGGAGATACTCAGGGAAAAATCAGTAACACTCAGAGGTGACTTAGAGTTCAGGCTCAAATACCATCTTCAGCTAAAGATAGAAAAAAATGTGTGCAGGGGAGGCCACTTACATGGAGGTGACCAGGAAAAGCAAGGTAATTAAAAGTAAGATTTATTATGCAGAATTAAGTCACAGTTGCCCCCCTCCACACATTTTTTGATAAGGGTCTAAAGTTGTTTGTAGGAATTTACCTTCGTCATTCCTGGTAAAGGGCGAGGAGGGACACCTTCCAAAACATGTGCTGACTTTAGGCAGATTGGGGAGGCCAGAGAGCTTTTCTTGTATCTTCTTCTCAACTGCCTTCAGCCCCAAATAATCCTTACACGAAAGTGACATATTTTTCTTACTGTAATCTCTATTATCTATTGCTTCTCTAAACCATCTAATCTCCTTACATGTAGTTTACTGGAGTAATAAGCTCCTAAAGTTTGTGCCAGTAACAGTAACTGAAAATGGATGTGACCTATTGTTTACTGACTACATGTGAGGCAGTAGACTTCATAGCTGAATATTTTAGGCTACCAGGTGAATATTCCTAAAACGTAACTTACTATAATATGTATGGACCTGAGTTACCAGTTTACAATCCCAAGTACCTCTCCCATTTCCTGACCATTGTGATTTTACTTTTCAACCTGTTAACTCTAGTACTTTGTAGAGAAAGTGTTAGCCTATTTGTACTGTTGTGTGTTTCCTAAACTTTTTTTTGCTGCTTCCATTCCTGGAATGTCCTCTGTATCTATCAAATTGTACCTATCCTTCATATCTCACCTGATTTTGCCATCCTGCTGAGATGTGTTCCTTCTTAATTACATTGGAAGTGCCCCCTACTTCCCTTTACATATTTATTAACATGTGGTTAGTCCACTTATGTATCTTTGCATTTTTTAGTATAATGATTCTTTAATGTTTCATATATCCCATTTTAGTCAAGTCCTTAGACATATGGAGTTTCTTTGAAGCTATTTTCATCTCTACAACTTGCATTGAGCTGGTCCTCAGTAAATGTTTTATTAAATGATTATAAGGACTCCTACTAGAAGATTTTTGTTTCTAAAATTGGATTATCTTTTAATTTTCTCACTAGTCAGAAGAATAATAGGATTAACATGTCACTATTAATTGAGCATAAACCAGTTACTCACCTTAAAGTTCAGATTAGAGAGAGATTTTATTTATTTAGAAAATTATTTATCTTTTTCCACATTTTTATATTACTATTTTTCAGGTAGTGATTGGCAGGGCCCTTAGGAAAAGGTACTCTGAGGCCCAGAGGAACACATTAGGAGAATTTTCTGTATTTTTAAATGGAAAAGCATTTCCTTCATACATACATCTTTTAACATATTTATCTTAAATTTCAGCAACTTAATCAAAAGTTAGAAATAAATTTAAACCAAGGTATTTAAAAAGATGAATTTTGTTCCAAGCTCTACCCACTTGTATTTTATAAAAATATAAAGGTTTTAGAAATTCAGGAGCCTCTTTTACAGCAACAATTGCATGAGTGTGCTCTTGGCCACAGAGATGTGGATACAGTTTTAAGTTGATGTGAGATATTAACTGCTTAGCGGTATAGACAAAGCCTTTAATCTGCCTATTAAAGCACAGTGAAAAGGGCAGCAGAATGTTGCCTGTTAGTATATAGCTTTTTTCTTGTTTTGCATTTTAACATATTCCAACAAAACTTCTCTTCCTGCCTTTTTATATGCATAATGTCATCATACACTGAAACAGGAAATTATGGTTTAAGTTTTGTTTTAATGAATTGTTTTACATAATAATGTGATTTCATATTACTGAAACAAAATAGAAGATTAACTTTGCTTTACAAAATGAAATGGTTACTGGTACAGAACTTTAAATAATGATTGATTGTTCATTAGAATGATAATAGTAAATGTTTTTCTTTATAATAGATGTGTTCAAATTTCAAAATATAACTTGAAAATTAGTACTATCCTTCTTTGGTAATTTCTTCATATTTTAACCTGTATTTCTAAAGAGAAATTACCAAATCTCTAAAGAGAATTTGTGTTTTTCAGAATAATTATCATGAGGCTATTTACCTCTTTCAGTGGTATGGAGTATCTTACGGATATATAAAGGAATTTTATAATTTGGCATTAATTCTTGATGACCAGTGTACAGCAAGTGCATTAGGGTGGAACTAAGATATATAAGAGAGTACTTCTTACTGGTTTTCACATTTGTAACAATTTCCATTTACTCTTATTTGTAGGTAACTATTATACACAAAGATCAGCTAATTGAGTTGTAATTTTTGTTGAGTTTTGCTAAATTAATTACATAAATGTTTTACTTCAACTCTATGGTAGATGTTTTGAGGAATTTATTCATGAAGAATTATTTATATCAGTGTTATGTTAACGTGAACTAACTTTGTAAATACTTGAGGATTTCATTATGGAAGTCTGTGATCTACAGATTTATTTTTTTCCTTTTCTCTGAAGTTGTGATTTCTGTATAGAATTCTGGGTGATTATTAGTTCTTTTGTCCCAAATACCACATAACTAGATTGCCATTTTTCTGTATAAGTTTAGAAGGAATTTAAGATCCAGTTTTATATTTTTTAAGCATAAAAACCACATAAAAAGGCTTACTTTTATTTTTTTCTTCAGCCTGACCAATTTTCATTTCAGGCATTGATTTATTAGTATTATCACTTGATATTTTAAATTATACTTTAGGAAATTCAAATGTTTAAGAATAGTAAGACAATCTTGAAAGAGAAGTACAAAGCTAAATGACTTTAGGTTACCAGATTTCAAGACTTATATTAATTGTGAAAGCTCATTCTGTTAAATTGGTGTATTTGTCTGTCCTTCAAACATATGCACACATTTATGGCAATAGTAATACCAAAATGCAGTGTGGAACCAGGGCCTTTTTAATAAATGGTGCTAGAGTAATTTAAAAATGTAGAATCTTAACAGTTGTCATATACCATAAATATAAATCCCATATGGATTATGGAGGTAAATATGAATGGAAAACATGCTACATTGAAATACATTATAATTAGGAACTTTCATCATCAAAATGTTCCTATCAGGAATGTGAAAAGGTAAGTCAGAGAGTGGAGAAATCTTCCAAGGACTTGGATCCAATATATATAAAGAAGAAACACAACTCAGTCGCAAAAATTTGGGGAAGACTTGATCACACTTTCTCAAAAGAAGCTATTGGAATGGCCACTAAACATATGAAAAGGATTTCAACCTTATTATTACTTAAGTAAATTGAAGTTAAAACATAGTAAAGTGCTATGATACATTCACCATAATGATTAAAATAAAATAAAAAAAAAATCAGTAACACTGATACCATGCAGTTTCAGTACCTAGAAAATGAATTCATTCAAGCAGTTTAAAAGCTGACAACATGTATTAAAACAATCATACTCATACCCATGATCCTGAGATTTTTCATAAATATATATTCAAGAGAAATGCATACATATGAGTGCCAAATGCAGTGTACAAAAATGTTAATAGCATTATTCTTAATAGCCCCAGAATGGCAACAACATTTAGGCTGTAGTGTTGAATTATATCAGTAGAATGATTAAATAAATTATAAATAGTGGAATATATATAACTACTTATAACAAAAAGAACAAATCTCAAAGATATAAAGTAAAAGAAGTCTGGCACAAAACCAAGCAGAATGTAACTGTGGGTTAAATGTCAGAGAAGGTACCTTTGAGCTATGTGGGTTGTAACTGGAATGGGACAGGAGACAGCTTCTAGATGCTCTATTTCTTCATTTAGGTGATAGGTACACGGGTGCAATCAGTTTGTGAAATTCATCTAATTGTAAACTTGTGAAATATGAACTTTTCTGGGTGTATGCTATACTTCTATAAACATTTTTCTATACTCTGAAAACTTTAAGACATTGATAAAAGAAATTGACAATAAACACAAATAAATGGAAAGATATACCATGCTCATAAGTCAGAAGAATTAATGTTAAGGTGTGCAGTGCATACTACCCAATGCAATCGGTAGCTTCAGTGCAATCCCTATCAAAATACCAATAGCATTTTTCACAGAACTAGAACAAAGAAATCTAAAATTTGTATGGAACCACAAAAGATATGGAATATCTTGAAAATTAGAAAAGAAAAACAAAGCTGGTGGTATCAAGAGCCCTGATTGCAAACTATACTACTAAGCTATGGTAATCAAAACAGTATAGTACTGCACAAAAACACATAGAGAGTCCAACAATAATTGACCATATAAACATGGGTCTAATCTTTGACAAAGGAGGCATGAATATACAGTGGTCTCTTCAATACATGGTGTTGGGAAAACTGGGCAGCTAAATGCAAAAGGATGAAACCGGACCACTTTCTTACAACATACATAAAAATAAACTCAAAAGGGATTTAAGACTTCAATATAAGTTCGGAAAAATTCTTAAAAGGTAACATAGTATTGTATATTTGCCTAAGCAATATTTTTTTTTGGATTTGTTTCTTTAGGCAAGAGCAAAACAGGCAAAAATCAACAAATGGGACTACATCAAGCAAAAAGCTTTTACTAGGGAAGGAAATCATTAACAAAATGAAAAGGCAACCTACTGAATGGGAGAAGATATTTACAAATGATATATTTGATAAGTGGTTAATATCTAAAATACACAGAAAACTCCCACAACTCAGTATCAAAAAAAAAATACAATTAAAAAATGGGCAGAGGACCTGAACAGATAGTTCTCCAAATACATACATACAGATGACCAACAGGTACAGGAAGAGATGCTTAGAATCACTAATCATCAGTGAATGCAAATCAAAACCACAATGAGATACCGCCTAATGTGTCAGAATGGATAGTATCAAAAAGAAAATAGCAAGGGTTAGCAGGAGGAAAGGGAACCCTCATACATGGATGATGGGAAAGCAAAATGATGACACCACTGTGAAAAACAGTATGGATGTTTCTCAAAAACTTAAAAATAGAACTATGTGATCCAGCAATTGCACTTCTGGCTTTTTATCCAGAGAAAATGAGAACACTAATTTGAAAAGACATATGCACCCCTATGCTTATTGCAGCATTATTTACAACAGCCAAGATATAGATGCAATGTCAGTGTTCATTATTAGGTGAATAGATGATGTTTAGGATGAATTTGTCCCCCACCCTTAGGGAACATTTGGTAGTTTCTATGCAATTTTGATTGTTACAACTGTGGGGGCATCTGCCTACTAATGGCAATTAGTGACAGAGGCCAGAGATGCTGGTAAACATCTTACAATGCAGAGGATAGTTGCCCACAATAATGAATCATCTGGTCCCACATGTCAGAATGTTAAAAGAAGCAGCCCTGTTTTAGAGCTACAGAGAACCTTAAATATAATTTTGTCTTCTCAGATGTTTTGCAGCCAAGGAAACATTCCACTTAGCATTTATACTCGAAGGTTGACTTTCTTAAGAAAATATGTAAATAAATTGAAGTAACCAGTGCTTAGGATCACACTGACCTATAGTTCGATGTTTAGGATTGTTGTGAATATTGAAAGCCATCAGTAAATATATTGATATAGAAATGTTTTTGATATAATCATTTTCCTTAATATACCTTGGTAAACATGATTTAATCTTAGACATTTAATATGCTTAAAAAGAGATGTTTACATAAGAGAAAGTGAAGAAGACTCTTAATCCCAAAGAGTCCTTTTTATGCCTTTGTTCTCAGGTGTGTAAGAAAAACAGGGCTGAATTTTTCCCAAGCTCTTCTCTTACTGGTTATGTCATTAGGGGATATTACTTAGTCTTTCTGTTCTTCTGTAAAATAAATCTAATCTTGCTTTTCTTACCTTGTATAATTCTTTATGAAATAAAATATAATAGATGTATAAGCAATTTTAAAAATGGAAGACACTCGGCCTTAGTTTGGATTCCTCCCAAAAGTCTCAAAGGCAATAATTCAAGTAAGAGTATATACATATTTAAGAATACCTATTGTATCTTTATTATAATTTTTAGCAATTATATAGATTGACAGATCATTTATTCCTTTATAGAAGATTTGTTATTGATGCTCTATCAACAGGGTCTGTGTTTTGAATTGTATTTTCCAATAGTAGTATGCATTGCAGTCCTCTTAGCTCTGCATCCCTACTGCTTTTTCACCTTAAAATTGACAGTATACACTTAGGGAAACACGGGTGAGAATGGCACATAGTTTGTGGCCCTCAAGAGAATCTACGTATAATGGGTCCCTTTGTCAGCTCCAAACTTCTCATTCTAGTTTTAATAGTCAAATATTTTAACTGGACTGAGCTACTTGGATCAGACAGCTTAATAAAAGACTATGGGGGGATGTCGTTGGGTCTTCATTTAGCTATTAGTTTACAAAATTCAACATCTGTAATATTGATGACTGTTCATATTTTCATATATCGTGGAATAAAACATGTCTACAAGATCTAAAAATGCTATTATAATTTCACTGCATTGAAAATGTAAGTGTAAATAGAGTGTAATGAAAATTAATAGCGTACGCAGTATGATGCTGTGCTGATTTGCAAGTTTGTTTGTCACCATTAAGATGCTTTGTAATGGCACAAGCCAAGTACTAATGGTCCACTTAACAGCATGAAAGTCATCACAAAAGCAGTTATTACTGTGTAGCTAAAGGGAAACTATACAACTAACTGTATCGTTACATGGGACATAAAGGTATTGTCTGTTAAAAAAAAGATATCATCCTGAATGAAATGCATTCAGTGAAATAAAGCTTATATTTAGATAATAACTCCCAACATATATAAGTGTAGTGTTCTTTTTGTTTTGTTTCAATTTCCCAAGATTTGGCTTTTCGCTGCTGCCTGAGGATTGCTATGGGTTTACCATATAAAATCCAAAATATTTCACTGCATTAAAGCTAGTTCAGTTGTGAATGAAACTAAGAGCTGTGTTCTCTGTGCACATGCAAAAATATTGTATTGCAAAAATGGCATGCTGCTTAATACAGAATTTATCAAAATGAAGCACTTTTTCTGTGTCTCAGGCAGCCATATTAGTCTTACGCTTTCTCAATTCCTTTATACTTTTATGCCTCAGGGATTTTGCATATGCTATCTTTTTTTTTTTTTTTTTTTTTTTTCTCGACAGAGAGAGACACAGCGAGAGAGGGAATACAAGCAGGGGGAATGGGAGAGGGAGAAGCAGGCTTCCCGCGGAGCAGGGAGCCTGATGCGGGGCTTGATCCCAGGACCCTGGGATCATGACCTGAGCCAAAGGCAGACGCTTAACGACTGAGCCACCCAGGTGCCCCGAATATGCTATCTTTTTGAGGGACATATTTTAGCCATAAGTTGGAAACTGTATGGACTTACTTAAACTAAGTAAAATTATTTTGAATGGAAATATTTACAGGGGATTCAGTAGTTTCACTGTAATCTTCATACCTCCACCAGAGACAATGTCAGCATGCAATTAAAATTTTCAAATATTTGCAAATGACACTACAAAGGGCTGATATCCAAGATCTATAAAGAACTTCTCAAACTCAACACCCAAAAAACAAATAAGTCAAAAAATGGGCAGAAGACATGAACAGACACTTCTCCAAAGATGACATACAAATGGCTAACAGACACATGAAAAAATGTTCATTGTCATTAGCCATCGGGGAAATTCAAATCAAAACCACATTGAGATACCACCTTACACCAGTTAGAATGGCAAAAATTGACAAGGCAAGAAATGACAAATGTTGGAGAGGTTGTGGAGAAAGGGAAACCCTCTTACACTATTTGTGGAAATGCAAGTTGGTACAGCCACTTTGGAAAACTGTGGATGTTCCTCAAAAAGTTAAAAAGAGAGCTACCCTATGACCCAGCAATTGCACTACTGGGTATTTAGCCCAAAGACACAGATGTAGTAAAAAGAAGGGCCATATGCACCCCAATGTTCATAGCAGCAATGTCCTCAATAGCCAAACTGTGGAAAGAGCCGAGATGCCCTTCAGCAGATGAATGGATAAAGAAGATGTGGTCCACATATACAATGGAATATTACTCAGCCATCAGAAAAGATGAATACCCAACTTTTACATCAACATGGATGGGACTGGAAGAGATTATGCTAAGTGAAATAAGTCAAGCAGAGAAAGTCAATTATCATATGGTTTCACTTATTTGTGGAACATAAGGAATAGCATGGAGGACATTAGGAGAAGGAAGGGAAAAATGAAGGGCGGGAATTGGAAGGGGAGATGAATCATGAGAGACTATGGACTCTGAGAAACAAACTGAGGGTTTTAGAAGCGTGGGGGGTTGGGGGATGGGTTAGCCTGGTGATGGGTATTAAGGAGGGCACGTATTGTGTGGAGCCCTGGGTGTTAAACGAAAAGTGAAAACTAATGATGTACTGTATGGGGACTAACATACATAATAAAATTAAATTAAAAACATTTTTAAATAAAAATTTAGATAATCATAATCGATATACATTGAAGATATGCAGAAACCTTACAGTGGATTTTGGAATTGGGATTCTGCCCTTTCATTTATTCATGTTTTTATTTTTCCATCCAGTAGACATTTCCTGAGAGCCCATTAAATGCTAGATCCTATATTTGCCTTAGTACTGCCAATATATCACAGAGCTCATAGACTAGGGGAGAGATGTAACATCATACGAGTTTGCCTAAAAGCTCAGTTAGTAAAGCTTCACCGATTAGTGCATTGCATGGCATTAGAAACTGGAATTGTTTTCTCATTTTGCCTCAGTACCATGGTCACTTTGTTGCTGTGACCCTGAATCTTATTTTTTAGAAGTTTGGCCTTACATCTTCTTATTCCTTTTGATTTTTAATTTTTTGTGTCTAGTTGGACTCTGGTAAAACTCCTTGCCTTTAGCATCTGCTGCTGCTGTTCTGTGCCTTCATCGTCGCAGTACAGTTTCAGCTGTTGCTACTTGTGATCAGGCAATTAAGAAGGACCTTGTGACTTGTATCCTTACCTCTAATCAAAGCATTTCACATGATAGATACTAAATAGTTGACTAGATGAATAGATCTTTTTTTGCAAAAAAGAGCTCAATGTATATTTTCAGCCTCTCAAAAATGTTTAAAAAAAATGGTTTTCCCTAAGTTTTGTTTGTATTTTGTAATTAAGACCTTGAAAGCATATACACAGAGAATTATAGAACTACAAAATGAGAATGTGTTTTCTTTTGTCAAACTTAATCTAATACAGTTACATATTCTGGGACTCCAGAATAAATGCAATATCAGAGGAGAAAATAGACAAATAGCCATCCTTTCCTCACCTACTTCCTCATTTTAGCTAAAAAAAATCAAATAGCCTAAAAGGTGGAAGAACGAATCAGATATATTTTTTTCTGATAATTCTGGTTTAAAATAAACACATAAAATATTTTATTGTAAATATTATAAATTCTGGAATGATGGTCTTCCTTTCTCCATACTTCTAAACCCTTTCTCTCCTAATTCAGCTCACTTTTTTGGTAAAGTTTCTTCTTTATGTTCTTGGATGCATATAAAATTTTCCTATTCAGGATGGTCATGATAGTTATTTGTCTTACCTTTCAGTTTTATATTTTTGCATAATCATGTCCCCTAATTAATTTTTTAGAGTATCTTGAGCACAGAATCAAAATATTACTTGTCTTTATAATCCTCTATGAGACTGTATACACTTATTGAATAAATGAGCAAGCCTAAAATATATACACAAAATGACCAAACCTAAGGGATTTATATAGATTTTTTTTCTATATTTAGGCTACTAATGCTGCCTGTGTTTCCCTAGCTTTTTATAAAATGGCAGTTTTTATTTTTTATTTTTTGCTTGTTTTATGTTAACCTTAAAAAGTGCTTTATTTTTTTTTCTATTAACTAGGAGACCATTGACTAATATAGTATAGAAATGATTATTTATGAAATTATTTCTTGCTCTATAACTATTTATTCTACTTAATATTTTTCTAATACAGGTTGTAATTGTTTATTCCTTATGTGCACTAAAGTTTAATCTATTTGAAAGATTTTGGACTGGTTCCAAGTGTGTGTATTTAATTCGGACTTACCCCAAATTGTGTATTGAAATACAGAGTTAATATATACCATAAAATGTTTTAAAACAATTTAAAAATATTACTTGCCTCTACTATAATGTATAATCTCTTATTTTATCCATGAGTGTAACTTTTTAAAAGTTTTAAGATTCATTCCTGCATTTTATAATAGATGTACTACTAACAGAGGAACTGCTGTGTTAATAATGCAAAAATGCTTTAATTCTCTCCCAAGGAAGCAATTACTGTGAATAGCAACATTTTATATCTGCCAAGAAATGAAATTATTGTGTCCTACATCACATCTCACAAGAATCTGTCAAAAGCTCTGAAAGTTAGGTAACATTACAGTTTCCTTTCGCTAAAGAAATGAAAAGGTTTTTTTTTCACAACAGAAGGGAACATTATGAAATAAGTCATCACTATTTATTGTATCTGAAATTCGATTTGCAATTTATTTATTTATTAAATCTTTAAGTTTCAGGCTCAAAATGTAAACTATGAATCTTTGGGAATGATTTTCCAGTTATAGGAGATTGCGTCATACCACTGTGCTCTTTCTTTGAAGCACATATCTGTTTAGGTTCAATTTAAGTGGATATGCAAACTAATACGTATAGTTTATTATCATATACTCAAACCTATGAGGCACCAAAAATGGTATATGCTTTTCAAAAAATTTAATAGTATAAATAATATGTAAATTTGCA
Source organism: Halichoerus grypus (assembly GCF_964656455.1). Lineage (NCBI taxonomy): Eukaryota > Metazoa > Chordata > Mammalia > Carnivora > Phocidae > Halichoerus > Halichoerus grypus. The sequence goes on from NC_135714.1 coordinate 185,914,033, forward strand.
CACATAGTGAATATGCTACCACTTTGTTGTTCTTCAGGAATCCTACAACTGTTCAATTCATACGAACTACCTCAAGCCTCATATATGAAGAAGAAATGTTTGCGTTATTATTATGATAATCTCTATGGCATCTAAATTGTTTGGAACTATTACATCTCAAAATAATATTTGCTATTAGGTAATTATAGTTTCTGACGTATATTTTGATACTGTACCATTCCTTCACTTTACATGAAAATGAAGTGTTTTTTTACACCTTTGTGATATGCCCTCATGATATTCTGATGCTGTTTATATTTTAAGTTTTGATAAATAGAAATAATTTTTTTCTCCATTTTGCTTATTGGTTAATATATTGAGTTTTGAAAGTATGGATTATCTTCAACCATATATTAAACAACTAACAGCTTTATTAAAATACACTAAATATAACTAGCAATCACTAAGTGTAATCCCCATTACTAAAGGCATTTTCATTTTAGAGTGTTTTCATTTTCTCATTTTTCCCCTTACACTCCTTCCATTCACCATGGTTTTAGAAACTTTCAAACCTTTATTCTGCTCTCTTATTCCCCCTCTGTGTTTACTATTTCATTAATGCTAGTAAAATTCTGGACAACCTGGATTTTTTTTTAAGTATCCAGCTGTCAGCAGTCAAAATCTATGGTAAAATCTAACATTAAAAGGGATGGTATGATCTGAGATAATTAATGTGGCTTTTAAAAGTGCTAATTGCAAAAAATAACAATGTATGAGAACCTAGCTTCCTTGTCTACCTACAAAGATCAATGGTTAGACAGCTATCCACAAATAAAAATGACGCTGCAAGAGGCTATAAAGTCCACTGTTAGCAGCACAGTGAACAAAAAAAAAAAAAAGCTGAGAATAGTAGCACAACAAAAGAAGGAAGACTGCTTCATTTTGCATGCATCATCCCATGCTGGCATTATTCAGCACAAAGAAAGAACTTTCCCAGAGCCTAAGAGGGAAGAGTGGATGGGCAAAAAGCCTTTTGGTGTTCTGTGCCATGATCCACTTCAATTTTACCCACCCAGACTAACAAAGCTGAGACATCTAGTACCAGCTAGGATCAAGCAAGACAAGAAGAGGCTGCTATTAGCTGACACCCAGCAGGAGAGATTTCCGTAGAGATTTGCTCTGAGCACAAACTCAGTAAGTAAAGCTCCTGGTGAAACCAATGGCCAGGGTAGCCACCAAGGACCCCCTGCAAATTTTGCCATTTTTCACCCCACAGGTATTTTCTTTTTTTTAAGTTTTATTAATTTAAATAATCTCTACACCCAACATGGGGCTCTGACTCCCAGCCCCAAGATCAAGAGCGGCAAGCTCTTCCAACTGGGCCAGCCAGATACCCGCCAACACACACACACACACACACACACACACACACACACACAGGTATTGCTATTCACTGACCCCAGCTGCTGAGTTCAACCCTGCCCCACTGGAGCCTGGGAGTCCTGTTGGAAGCCAGTTCAGGACTCTGCCATGCAAGATGAAAGCCTAGAAGCCCTGCTCATCACTACTGTGGCAGACTGAGCTAAAGAATAAAGAAACAGCACACCCCCCAACCTGGTACCAATACATGCCCCTCACTCGGTTCCCTGGACCACTAGACACAGGGTGATATCACCCTCCACTGTGCCCCCACCCACAGAAAGGTTTTTTCTTATCAAAGTCAGTCCATAAGGTCTGGAAGATGCAACTGCTTCTTACAATGCTTAGATACCAAAGCAAGTCTACAGGGATTGCAAAGAATCAGAAATAAGACTCCACCAAAGGAGAGTAAATCTTTAATAACTGTCCGCAAAGAAATGGAGATCCAGGAATTGCCCAATAAAGAATTCAAAATAATTGCCATAAAGATGATCAGAGATAAACAATACCAGGAAAACAATACAAGAACAAAGTGAGAAATTCACCAATGAGCTATAACAGTAAGATTAAAAAGACTCAAATACCCACAAGCAAGCTGATGATGGATGCTGCCAAGGCTTAATGCTAACAGTGTGGGGAAGAAACTGCCAATCAGGGCGCCCACAGCAACTGATTGCAGGCAGCAGGGCTGAGTGCTAACCTACCCCTACCCATCAGTAAGCCTGAAGGGGCTGCAGCCAGGCCTCTCTGCTAACAGTGTGGGGAGCAAACCTAGATAGTGGTTCATTGCAGACAGTCCTTTCAGCCAACAGCACAGGGAGCAAACCATGCCCAACAGTATACCCACAGCAATCGTGGCTCAGCCATAACAGGAGGGCGTATACAGCTCACACAGGGAACATACATCAACCACCTAGTTCTGGTGATAGGGGAAATTGCACTACAGGGAACCTCAGGAACCCTTTTACATAAGGCCACAACTTTGAAGATGAGGAGACATAGCTGACCTGCGTGATAGGTAGAAATAGAGTGTTCGACAAAATGAGAAGGCAGAGGAATGTGAGGAAGCCAAATGAAAGAACAAAACAAAATTATGAAAAAAGAACTAAGCCTAACAGAGAAAAGCAGCATGACCAATGAAGAGCTCTAAGTAACGGTCATAAAGATAGTCCTCAGACTTGACAGAAGACTGCATGAACACAGTGAGAACATCAGCAAGAGTTAGAAAATATAAAAACCAATCAGAGCTTAAGAATACCATAACTGAAATGAAAAATAAACTAGGTGAATCACCAGTGGATTAGAGGATACAGATAAATGGATCAGCAATTCTGAAGACAAGGTATTGGAAAGCAAACTAAATAGCAAAAAAGAAAAAGGATAATAAAAATGAGGTAGGTTAAGGGTACCTCTGCAACATCATTAAACAAAATATTTGCATTATATATAGGGATCCCATAAGGAGAGTAGAGATGAGGAGGCAGAAAACCTCTTTCAAGAAATAATAGCTAAAAGCCTTCCTAACATGGGGAAGAGACAGATACTCATGTACAAGAAGCAAAGAGAGTTCAAAACAAGATGAGCCTAAGGAGGTTCACACCAAGATACATGGTAATTTAAATGACAAAAAATAAAGATAAATGGAGAATCTTAAAAGCAGCAAAAGAAGAGCAAATGGTTACATACAAGGGAAATCCCATAAGGCTATAGTTGCTGATTTTTCAGCAGAAACTTTGAAGATATCATGCCATTCCCTCTGGCCTGCAAAGTACAAAAAGGAAAAAATTTACAACCAAGCATACCCTACCTGGCAAGGTTATCATGCATAATTGCAGGAGAGTTTTCCAGACAAACAAAATTAAAAGGAGTTCACTACCAATAAACCAGTCAGCTTCACAGGTGAATTCTACTAAACATTTAAAGAAGAGTTAATACCTACTCCCAAACTATTCCTATAAATAGGGAGAGGAAAGCTTCCAAATACATTTTATGAGGCCAGCATTACCTTGAAACCAAAATCAAACACACTAAAGAACAAACAAAAACTACACACCAGAATCCCTGATGAACACAAATGCAAAAGCCCTCAGCAAAATATTACCAACTATATTCAATAATACATTAAAAGAATCATGATCACATGGGATTTATTCTGGGGATGCAAGGATGGTTCAATATTTGCAAATCCATCAGTATCATATACCACATTAACAAAACAGAATAAAAACCATGTGGTTATCTCAATAGACAAAGAGGAAAAGCATTTGACAAAATTCATCATCTGTTCATGACAAAAATTGAACAAAGCACGTTTAGAGGGATAATCCCTTAACATAATAAAGGCCATATAGGAAAAACCCATAGCTTAAATCATAATCAATCATGAAATACTGAGATCTTTTCCTTTAGATCAGGAACAAGATAAGGATTCCACTGTCACCCACTATTATTTAACATAGTACTGGAAGTCCTAGCCACAGTGATCAGATAACAAAAGAAATAAAGGGCATCCCAATTGGCAAAGAGGTAAAATTGTGACTCTTTGCAGATGACATGATACTGTAATAGAAAACCCTAGAGGCTCCATCATACAACTATTAGAATAATTGGATTCAGTACAGTTGCAGGATACAGAAATCTGTTGTGACAACACACTAATAACAAAGTAGCAGAAAGAGAAATCAAGAATATTTCCATTTATAATTATACCAAAAGAATAAAACACTTAGGAATAAACTTAGCCAAGTTGCTTAAAGATGTGTATTCAGAATACTATAAAACACTGATGAAAGAAACTGAAGATGACAAACAAATGGAAAGATACTCCATGCTCATGGATTGGAAGAATTAATACTGTTAAAATGTCTCTACTACCCAAAGCAATCTACAGATTTGATGCAATCCCGATCAAAACAACAGCACTTTTCACAAAACTAGCATAACCCTAACATTTGTCTGGAACAACAAAAATCCTTGAATGGCCAAAACAGTCCTGAGAAAGAACAAAGGTAGAGGTATTATCAGACCAGATTTTAAGATATACTAGAAAACTATAATTAAAATATGGTACTGGGCCAAAAATGGACACCTAGATCAATTGTACAGAATAGAGAGCCTAGAAATAAATCCATAGTTATATAGTCAATTACTGTATGGCAGAGGAGGCAAAAATACTCAGTGGGGAAAGGACCATGTCTTCAGTAAATGGTACTAGGAAACCTGGACAGTTATTATACAAAAGAATGAAACTGGACCACTTTCTTAACCATACATGAAAATAAACTCAAAAGGGATTAAACGCCTAAATGTGAAACTTGAAACCATAAAACAAGAAAACATAGGTAGTAATCTCTTTGGCATTGGCCTTAGCAAAATTTTTTTAGATATGTCTGCTCAGGCAAGGAAAACAAAAGCAAAATAAACTATTGAGATTGCATCAAACTAAAAAGCTTTTGCACAACAAAGTAAACCATCAACAGAAAGACAAGGCAATCTACTGAATGAGAGAAGTTACTTGCAAGTGATATAGCCAATAAGGGGTTAATATCCAAAATATATAAAGCACTTAAACAACTCAATACCGAAGAAACCATCTGATTTAAAAATGGTCAGAGGACCTGAAGAGACATTCCAAAGATACACAGATGTCTATTAGATACATGAAAAGATGCTCAACATCATCAGGAAAATGCAAATCAAAACCACAGTGAGATAACATCTTACACTTGTCAGCATGACTAATGTCAAAACAAGAAATAACTAGTGTTGGTGAGGATATGGTGAAAAAGAACCCTCATACACTGTTGATGGGAATGTAAATTGGTGCAGCCACTGTGGAAAATAATATGTAGGTTCCTCAAAAAATTAAAAATAGAAATACCATATATACTACTGGGCATTTTCCCAAAGAAAACGACAACACTAATTTGAAAAGATATGCACCCCTATGTTTATTGCGGCATTATTTACAATAACCAAGATATGGAAACAATCTAAGTGTCCATTGATCGATGAATGGGTAAAGATTTGGTATATATACATACAATGGAATATCACTTAGCCATAAAAAAGAATGAGATCTTGCCATGTGTGACAACATGGATGGACCTAAAGTGTATTATGCTAAGTGAAATAAGTCATGCAGAGAAAGACAAATACATATGATTTCCCTTATATGTGGAATCTGAAAAACAAAGCAAACAAACAGAAAACAGAAACAGACCCATAAATACAGGGAACAAACTGGTAGGTTACCAGAGTAGAAGTGGGGTGGAGGGATTGCCAGAATGTGTGGAGAGGAGTGAAGATACAGGCTTCCAGTTATGGAATGCATAAGTCACAGGCTGAAAGGTACAGTATAGGGAATATAGTGAATGGTATTGTAATAGTGTTGTATTGTGACAGATGGTAGCTACACTTGTGAGGATAATGTAAAAGACAGTATGTTGTATACCTAAAACTAATACAACATTGCCAACTATATTTCAATTAAAAATTGAATCTTCCTATCAAAAGGCATAGAGTGGCTGGATGGATAAAATAAATGTACCCACTGTATGCTGCCTACAAGAAATTTACTTCAGCTTTAAGGACACACATAGGCTCAAAATGAAGAGAAGGAAAAGATATTCTACGCTAGTATAAACAGAAAGAGTGTATGGGCAGCTCTACTTATGTCTGACAAAACAGACTTTAATCCAAAAATGAGAAGGCAACTTCAGGAGATAAGAGAAAACAAAAGATAAGAACTTCATTATATAATGAATAAGGAGTCATTATTAGTAAACAGATCTGAAGAAAGAAGTAGGCAACAATACAATAACAGTAGGGACTTAAGTAGAAAAAATATAAATCAAAAAATGTCAATGAAACTAAAAACTTGTTTTATAGAAAACAAGTGATTTTTTTATTAGGAAAAAATGCCCTATTTTAATACAAGATCACTATTTATGAGAATGCATGCTATAGAATGCAACAAATTGGTCTTAAAAAGAAACATTACAGTAAGAGAAAACTTGATATACTGCATCTTCGAGGAGTCTGCAACCAGGCCAACTGGAAATAAACACACAACTCCAATCACCCCTACACACAAGTATGTACAGGTTACATCAGCAAACATTTAGAAAACGCACTGGAAGATAAGGATGAACACACGTGTACATCCACGTATGTATATGTTTACATGAATTTCCTTTATTTTACTCAACTAAAAGAAATTCTTGATCTAAAATTATTTCATGCCTAACACTCTCTCTCTCTTATATATATATATTTAAATATATATGAGTGTACACATATATATATATATGTATATATATTTAATATCATAAAGCAAGTCTACATTCTCCTGGGAGCTGTTCACTGGAAGTATAGGTTGTATTTTGAATTCTCTTAGGGTAAAATTTACATACAGATAGAAGTTGTTACATAGTGTTTGCCATTTAAGTGTAACATTACCAAAAAGCTTTATACAGCACCATTTACACTATGGAAGAAGAGTATCAATGACGAATTGGTGATCAGTGCTTCAAACTTTTAAACAAAAGTGACAAGTTTTTAGCTTAACTCAGAAAACATAGAGAAGACAAAACTGGAAAGAAAAGACATTAAAACTGATAACACAGAAATATGAAGGATGATGAGACTACTATGAACAAAACTGTGCCAATAAACTGTAGACCTAGAAGAAATGGATAAATTCTTAGAAACATACAACTTACTAAGACTGAATTATGAAGACATAGGAAATTTGAAGAGACTAACAATGAGTAGTAGATTAAATCAGTCATCAAAAGTTTCCTGATACAGAAAAGCCATGGATCATATGGTTTCACTGGTGAATTCTACCAAGAAATAATTAACATCAGTTCTTCTCAAGCTCTTCCAAACAACTGAAGAGGAAATACTCCCAAACTTATTTTACAAAGCCAGCATTACTTGGATACAAAAGCCTTATGTAGACATTACAAAAGAAGAAAATTAGCAGTATTTTTGATGAATACAGATACAAAAGTTTTTGGCACAATAATAGCAAACCAAATTTAACAGCACATAAAAAGGATCATATACCACAGTCAAGTGGGATTTATCCCTGAGATGCAAAAGTGGTTCATCATAGGCAAATTATAACTATGATTTACCACAGTAAGAGAATGAAAGATAGAAACCTTATGATCATCCCCACGGATGCAAAAAAAAAAAAAATCATTCAACATTTTACCACATCTTTTCATGATAAAAGCACTTAACAAATTGGGTATGGAAGGAACATACTTGCACACAATAAAGGCCATGTATGACAAGTCCACAGCCAACATCATACTCAATAGCAAAAGGTTGAAAGCTTTGCTTCTAAGATCAGAAAGAGTACTCACTCTCATCACTTCTATTCAACAGTACTGTAAATTCTAGCCAGAGCACCACCCAAAGCCATCTATTGATGAAGTGCAATCCCTATCAGACTCCAATGACATTTTTCACAGAAATAGAGGAAAAAATCCTGAAATTTGTATGGAGCTGAAAAAGTAAATAAATAATAGCCCAAGCAATTCTGAGAAAGAACAAAGCTGGATGCATAACACTTCTTGATTTCAAACTATACCACAGTACAATATTAATCAAAACAGTGTGGTACTGGCATAAAAATAGAAACGTAGACCAGTGGAATAGAATCGAGAGTCCAGAAATAAACTCTCTCACAAATGGTCAACTAATATTTAACAAGGGAGCTAAGAATAATCTGAGGAAAGGATTGTCTTCAATAAATGAGGTTGAGGAAACTAGGTAACCACATCCAGAAGTATGAAAGTAGACCCCTACCTGTTACACCACTCAGAAAATTGAGTTTGAAATGGATTGAAGACTTAAATGTAAGACTTGAAACCATAAAACTCCTAGAAGAAACATTGGGAAAAATTCTTTTGACGTTGGTCTTTACAATGATTTTCTGGATATGAAACCAAAAGCACAAGTAACAAAAGCAAGGATAAAATGGGCCTACATCAAACTAAAGAGCTTCTGCACTGCAAAAGAAACCATCATCAAAATGTAAAGACAATCTACAAAATGGGAAAAATATTTGCAAATCATATATGTCATAAGGACTTAATATCCAAAATGTATTAAGAACTCATACAACTCAATAGCAAAAATTACAAAGAACTTGATTAAAAAAGGAGCAGAGGACCTGATTATATTTATCCAAGGAAGACCTACAAATGGCCTACAGGTATATGAAAGGATGCTCAGTATCACAAATCATCAGGGGAATGCAAATTAAAACCACTATGAGATACTACTTCACACTTGTCAGAGGGCTGTTATCAAAAAATGTAAGAAATAATCTGACTTATTTATAACTAGAAGTTTTTATTAATCCCCTTTTCTTATCTTGATGTACAGCATCAGGAATATAGCCAATAATATTTTAATAATGTTGTATGGTAACACATGGTGGCTGTAGTTACTGTGGTGAGCATGCAGTAATGTACAGAATTGTCAAATCACTATGTTGTACACCTGAAGCTAATATAACATTGTATGTCAACTATACTTCAGTAAAATAAAAATATATATATGTGAGATAAATTGTTACTGAGGATGTAGAGAAAAAGGAATCCTTGTGCCCTGTTGGAGATGTAAATTGGTACAGCCACTATGGAAAACAATGTGGAGATTCCTCAAATAATTAAAAATAGAACTACCATATGATCAGTCTTCTGGGTGTATATTCAAAAAGTGAAAACAAGATCTTGAAGATCTTGAAGAGATATCTGCATCCTTGTGTTCACTGCACCATTATTCACAATAGCCTAGATATGGAAACAACCCACATGTTTGTCATTGGAGGAAGGGATAAATAAAATGTAGTATGTATGTGTGTATGTGTGTGTGTATATATATATTATTCAGCCATGAGAAAGAAATCTTGCCATTTTCAACAACTAGAATGAACCTTGAGAGCATTACACTTAGTGAAATAAGCCAAAGACAAACATGATAGGACATAATTTAATAGTATAACATATGTATGGAACCTTCAAAAGCTGCACTTAGAGATACAGCAGAGTGGTGGTTACCAGCCTTTGGGGATGGGAAATGGGGAAATACTACTCAAAGGTACAGACTTCCAGTTTAAAGATGTATAAGATTCTGGGGGGCGCCTGGGTGGCTCAGTTGGTTAAGCGACTGCCTTCGGCTCAGGTCATGATCCTGGAGTCCCTGGATCGAGTCCCGCATCAGGCTCCCTGCTCAGCAGGGAGTCTGCTTCTCCCTCTGACCCTCCCCCCTCTCATGTGCTCTCTCTCATTCTCTCTCTCTCAAATAAATAAATAAAATCTTTAAAAAAAAAAAAAGATGTATAAGATTCTGGGGATATAATTTACAGCAGGATGAATATAGTTAACAGTACTGTATTACATACTTTAAAGTTGCTAAGAGTAGATTTTAAATATTCTCACCACAAAAAAAGGAATGGTAATTATGTGACAGGTTGGAAGTGTTAGCTAGTGCTATGGTGTTAATCATTTTGCAGTACATAAGCATATCAAATTAATGGGTTGCATACCTTAAACTTATACAGTGTTATAAATCTTTATCTCAGTTAAGCTAAAAAAAAAATACTGCACGAAAACACTTTAAAAAAAAGGCTACTTGCTCTAGAAAGAAGTTTAAATGCAGGATGAAACCTACTTCATTATTAATTATAGTTGGATTTTCAAATGAATTTTATATTCTGATAGCACAGGACTTTTTTTTCCCCTCATAAGAGTTTAGATAAGAAGGACAAGCCATTGGAATGCTTTGTGGCTTTTTAGACTTTGTGTAGTTACAAAGAGCACAGACTTTCTATTAGGCCATAACTAAAGGCACTGGAAAAATCTAATTCAATGTTACACAATACACTTAAAGGTAAAATAGAACTTTTAAAAGTATTTTTTTTTTTTTGACCAGGTGGTTGTCCTTGCAACAAGTGCCATTGAAGAATTACATAAACAACAAAAACCACATAAAAAAATCTTGCTAGCTCATAAGCAGGATTTGGGTCCACATAAACAGTAATCGCATGCTGCAGTCTACTTGTAGAATACATTTGAATAGAATCCATTATTAGTTGTAGAGACTGAATACCTTGTCTTTTGCACTTTCCTTGGATGAAAAAAAGAATAAGATTACAGGGACTGCAGTAAGCCTAGGTGATGATATAATAAGTATCCAAGTCCGCTCAACTCCAAATAATCTCAGAGTCTAGGAAACGATGGCAGTGACTCAGAAAAAATGAAGTTCACCATGCTGGACCACTGGAAATACTTACATTTGAACCCATTCCAGTTTAATTCAATGAATAACTGCTGTGTGCCTTTACTCTGTGTTGCTCTGATGTTGTAACAATATTCTGGGCTTCATTCTTACATTCATGAATTTCACAGTTTAGTCAAGGATGTAGGTAAGTATACAGTTTGGTTCTGATACAGTGTGACAAAGAGTTATAATCATGATACAAGCAAAATGATACATGAGCACAGAGTAAGGAGTAATGAAAGACCTTTTCCCTCAGGCTGAGTATTGTAGGAAAAGTAAAATTTCATCAAAGGACAAGCAGAAAGTATATTCAAAGTAGGACAGAATGAGCAAAGGCCACATGCCTTGTCCAGAGAACAGAAAGTAATTTTATGTGATTAGTGCCTTCAAGTGTTGAGAAATAAGGCTATAATGATAACTTTGTGCTAGATTATGAAGCACCTTGAAAACCTTGTGGTAATTTGCTCGTTATCATGTGAACAGTAAGAAATCATGGAATGATCTGAAGCAAGAACGGGGTGGAGTGACCTGAGAGAATGTTTGTATAAAAGTTTTTCATTATTGCTAGGCTGCACCTGTCTTGGTCCTTTGGCTAAAAACAGGCTTTTATTGGAGCTTTTTTTTGGGGGGGGGCGGTGGAAGCTGTCTGGGCCCATTGACGTTTCCTGGCTTGCCAGCTTCCTCAGTATCATCCAGTCCCAAATGTATCAAGTGCAAAGAAAACCCAGTGAACTCACTGTTGTGTTGAACCTGGGTTCCTGAGGTCCCAGGACTATATGTTTTCTTCTATTTTTCTGAGTCTTTTTATGTTTGTTTTATGTATGACATCCAGGGTTTAGGACAGTATTTACTGGAGAAACAGGGAGAAAATGCACTTTCTCCATCTTGTCCAGAACCAGTAGTCTTAATTTGACTTTTAATTTTTTTATAGAAATAAAGTATACAACAGTATAATAGATCTAAATACACAACTTGACAAGCTTTGATAAATACATGTCTTTTAACAGTCAAGATGTAGACCATTTGTATCCCACCACCACAGGTTGTTTTTAGGTCCTCCATTTATACCCGTCCCCTCCTAGGAAGCCACTGTTCTGATTTTCATCCCCATAGCTTAATTTGCCTGCACTAGAATTTTTTTTTTAATTACATTGTATTTGTCTGGATATTTTTGTTTTACACAATGTTCTTGAGATTGAAATGATTTGTAAAATGTGAGTGTGTGTACATAGATTTTACTATTAAAATTTTTAAACCATAGAACAATATATTAAAAGTAATGTTTTAGGAAGGAATTTTGTAGTAAGTATATTAGGTATTTGGGGAGTGAGGGGGTGGTTGGTGGGTCATTGTCCAAGTAGGTATACCTGGAGATGTTTAACTCCCCACAGTGTCATTATTAGCTGTTAAAGCAGAGGTAAACATATTAGAACTTTACTACAGTAAGAAAGTCTTTGCCATGTCTCGTAAGAAATAGAATAATTATAAGATCTTGGGATCTGGACTCAGATGGTTTACAGTGGGTTTAAAAGGCAGGAACTGATTTGGATTAGGCAAAATTTTTTACAGCACAGTTTAGGTTTGCTGAGCACTGTGAAGCGAAAATCATAATCGGTTTGGCCAGGTGTTCAGACTATTGCCTCTGACAAATTGATAAGAATTTCCTGAAGCAAACAGTGAGTTGTTTTGTGTGTGTGAGTGTGCGTGTGTGTGTGTGTATAGTCTTATCTTTGCTAGGCAAAGATTTCTTTGGACAAACTACTAGGTTATGTTGACACAGTCTCAGTTCTCAGAGATAAGTTAAGAGGTTGTTGATGAATTTCAGGTTGCCAAGGCTGTAAACCAGGTAATAACAATGTGATGAGAATGGAAGAACCATTATATAAGGAACCAACTGGGTGTGTGTGGAGTAAAACTAAAGGGATTCTGTTTTCAGGGCCTGATAGGGTTTATTTTTATAGACTTTTTGTTTTGTCATTTATTCAGAGACTTTTCATAGATCTTAATGGAGGGAAGGGAATCTAGAAGTTATCAAAGCCAGAATCCTCTATTTGGCTGAGCAACCCCTTTACAACATCCATATCAAATAATAGGGTTTGAGCCCCTTTAGCAATTTAGATGGTAGGGAACTCACTTTCTCATGAGATAGCCAGTTTTAGCTTTATTCGTTGGGAAGATGCTTTGCATATTGAGTTGAAAACTGTTTCTTTGTAATGCCTAATAGAGTACTAGTACTTTCCTCCCCACCCCCTGGAATCTCAAATCTGGACTCTTTCCTAGGCAACTTATTTTCAGGTCCTTGATGGTGTAACTCCTCACCACCTGGTTACTGCTTTCTGTTTGTTTTCTGGTTTGTCATGCCGCTCTTGGTAACTGCAGTGTTCACATTTGAATACTGGTCTCCAGATGTGTTCTGAACAGGGAGAAGTATCACTATTATTTCTGGGTACCAAACTTATATTACTTTAAAAAAATTCACAACACAACAATAACAAAAACAAATCTAGCTTTTCTCTTGGCTTTTCTAATTGCTACATCAGACTGTTCAGCTCATGATTCACTTGGTTTCAGCTTTACTAGGCACAGGTGAAAATGCCAGGTAGTGGAGTTACAGGGAGGGAAAATGGAACTGCTTGTTTATGTGCACAGTACCTGGAAGCGTACTGTCCCTGTTCACTGATTTAGTAAAGACTCTTCTGCTCTTTGCTTCATATCTCTATGAACCTCATTTGCTTCTAAAAGTGAACGGTGGAAGAAAGTATTTATAATGAGGTTGTGTGAGTCAAAACCACACTTCTGCAAGTTAAGCAAGAAAATGTTGCTGTATTTCTGACGTAATCCCCCCTCAAAGAGTTAATGGTTTCAAAAAGGAGAGTAGAAAATATTGTCAGCAGAAGTCCAAAAGAATAGACAGCTTTTGGATTTCTCATATATTTAAATAAGCCTCTGTCCTTTGGTAATTAACTCTTAGGGAGAGATACAGCACATTTGAGTCTACTAGTTCTCCTTTCTTGAACCTGAAAACACTTGTGCAAAGGAGGCAGCATTGAAGCTATCTTGTTATTGTTTAATTTAGATCCTAGAACAGGAAGAACTGCTGAGATGCTTGCTGTTGATTGCCCATATGATGACAGAATCTCGTTCTAGTTGCATGGCTTGCTATTATTAGGGAAAGAAGTGTCTTTCTAATCTCTTTTTGAATTCAAGGACTTTGTAAAAGAATTAGCAGGGGACACTAGTATGGCTGTAAACTTTAAAGAGAGGTGCCTGGATCCAGCCTAATTAATTACAGAATATAATATCATGGAAATAGAGGTAAAACAAATAATACATTCCAACTACTATTGATTTCTTTTTCTGAACCATTTTAAGTGGGAATTTCTTCTTCAAAGTTAGCATACTTTGGGTTGCAAATGAGTTGGAGAATTTGACGTTTCAGTCTTGTTTTTAACATATATGTATATTTATTAGTGATGCTGAAAATGACCATTTTTGGCAGCCTTGTATCCGTGTCTTCACTCAGGAGAAGTCTAAAGAGTGTCTACCGTTTGCCAGATACTGTCTTAGCCTGGCTGCTGAGCGCTCTTGGTTAGGCCCTGCAAATTAAGTGGGGAACAAAACAGATAAATCTAAACTCTAAAAGCTTTCATCTTAGTTAGGGGAAACAATGAAAAAGCAAGTGTGTCAGGTGGTACTAAGTACTTTGAGAAAAAATAAAGCAGAGTGGAGGTTGGGAGTTGGGGGAGAATGCATTTTTATATAGTGTTTTGAGTAGTTCTATCCCCAAAGAGGTCATGTGAGCCTAGACCTGAAGGAAATGAGAGAATAGAGAATGATTTGTACTAATACCTGGAAGGAGGACCAGGAGCGGCAGTGGCAGCAAATGCAAAGAACTTGAGATGGAAACATGTTTAACTTTTTGTAGGAACAGGAAGGAAGCAGTGTGGTTGTAGCAGTGAGTGTTGATAGAGGAGATCAGCGAGCATGACAGCAGGTTCCAGGGGCTTGGGCCCGCGGAGTGGGAGTGTGGGTTAGCATGCATATGTTGTATGGCCCTGGAAGCTATGGTAAGGACTTTGGATTTTAATCTAAGTGGGGTGGTATCCTAATGGGAGGATATTAACCAGAGTGGTGAGATGAAACTGACATGTTTAAAGAATCACTTTTTCAAAAAGACAGTCACAAAGCTTAGTTTTCATTCAATTTATGGCGACTAATACAGTAGCTTCTAACACTGGTTCTCCAGAGGACACATACTGCTCCTCTCTCCCCTACACAGAAATGCATTTTGGAAGTGCAGGGAAATATTTTTGCTTTTATAGTGACTGACATTTAGAGACCGAGGATCAGAGAAGCAAAATGTTCTGCAGTATGTGGGATACTCACAATAAAAATTGTCCCACACCAAATGTTGTGCCCCAGTCCAAAAACACTGCCCAGGAGCAGCACCAAGATAAACGTGCATGCCAGTTAGAGGAACTTTTCTTTCTTCCCCCTTCCTCTTCCTTCCTTCTTCCTCGTCTCTGTGCCCCTCTCCTTCCCTCTTTTCCTTTTTCTTTTGCAGCAGATTTACAATGCTTGGAAGTAGAAGAAATGAACAATGTTTGTTCCTATGTGACTAAACTTTATCAGCATAGATTTTATAATGGGAAGGATCCTTATTCATTTAAATTTTTAAGTGAAGGAACCAGGAATCCAAATAGGTTAAATGATTTGCCCAAAGTCACATAGCAAACTTGGCATCTCATATTTTATGGCTTTATTTCATTAGTATATTATTTACGTTCTTGTATTTTTATGATCTATTTGTTCAAAGATAATTTAAAATGCCCTGGAAGCATGATTTTTTTTTCCCCCTGATCTTTTTAAAGACAGGAATTAGAGCCACAGTCACCAGAATAATTATTCTAAAGAAGAACGGCAGGAACAGTATTTTGGTGATGAGAAGCAGTATTGCTAGAATATTTTCTTAGCTTTTTATTGTGAGTGGGACTTTATGGTGGCGTAGATTTTTTAAAATATATATTTTGAACAAAAACAAACTAAATTTTAAAATATTCTAAACATAAATATTTAAGCAGTAATACTTGTTTTAGAAATCTAATGCAGAATCTATTCATTTTTAGGAACCAAGATGAATATAATAATTGTTAATAATTGTTAGTAGGATGTGATTACAATATCATATATATTAACTTACACATAAATTTAGAATAAAGTAATAAAGTTTTTATGTACCAATTTTTTGGTAATAAATAGAGCTACCAAACTGCCTTTAAAATGACTCTTATCTAAATGTTGATAGCTTGCTCTGATAGAACTTTCTCAGAAGATTGCATTCTAACCCCTTAAGCATTATTCTGTGATAGATTAGAAAAAGTAAGGTCTTCATGCATCTCCTTTTTGTAGTACTGCTTCACTCCTGTGGCAATGGCAGGTAGGTCTTATTCAACCACTCACATCTCTCAGATATTTTAGAAATAGCCTCTCTTTATGCTGTCATTCCCCCCCTTTATGCTCTGAGTCTTATTTATAATCAGGTGAAACTCCGTGTTTCCTTTTTGCTCATAAAACTTGAATCCCTGTGATGTGACTCAACAGAGATCAAATTCAAGGCATCTATTTTCTACTATGTGTTTTCTTATATGTTGTAAATTTGGGGTTTGGATGCCAATTACATACTCTCTTTTAAGATGTTCATATTGTACATGGTTGAATCTCTCCCAGTTTCAATAGTGAGCCTAACAGAAATAGTTATCTTTTGTAACTAATTCAACTAGACTGTGATCTAGAGACAACAGCATTACCTCCTATTGTCTCAGTGCTCCTAATATAGCCCAGTATTGCATAATGCTCCTCTGAATATTTGGTAAATAATGAATGACTATTAAGGCATACATTCATGGTATCTTTTGATGTATATTTGTATATCTGCTGCTAATTTTAATTTTAGAGCCTAGGAGTATTATTCTTTGTATTTATTTTATCAGTAGATCAGTTAAGGAAGCAAAGGGAAAGAAGAAAATGTTATTTCTCATGAACAGCATTTATTTTGAGGTGTTTTCCCCAGGTAATGGAGCAAAGATTTTTCATAATATATAATCTAACAAAGACATTCAATTAGGTATTAAAATACTAATTCTTAAGTAAGCTCATCAAGAAGGTAACTTCCATCAGGACTTCGTACTTACCAAACATGTCACAATCAAAATGTGAATACTTAAAAAGGGTTTGAGATATCAATAGAAGCTTCCATTCTGAAATTATATTTGCAGGAGTGGAGAAAAGATAATACTATGATCAATTTTTTATATATAGTATAGCCTATTTCATGTTGCCTATATTAAAATGTAGTCTATAATAAAAGAAAGATATTAATACAGTGATAAGTATTTTGTAACTTGAAAGTAAAATCACAGGCCTGTGTAAGGATGAAACATGAACCATATTGAACTCTTGATTATGCAAAGATGTGATCACAAACATATTCTGAACATCCTTCATTCTACAACAATTTCAACGTTTAAGGAAACTAAAGTACTTCTAGAGAAGCATATATTAAGCTGTCAAATGTATCCTGCTCTTTATTCTACTATTTTGTGCTTTTGAATTTGAAGTTGTAAGGGAACTCATGAAATTAATTCAGGCATCCAGAACAACATTAAAACAATAATAACTAGAAGAATGCTAGTTTTGATCATTCAGTCATAGGAATTATAAATCATCATTTGCTAACTATAAAAAGTATATTTTATGAGTTTTAGACTTCATTTTTTTCTGAATACTCATCTTGTTTTCTTTTTACAATATTAAGTCTCTCCAAGTTTTACACCTATTTACTATTATATTAAAAGTCTGTAGAGATACAGAACCAGGTGGTTGTAGAAGGGAGAAGGGTGGTGGGGTCGGCCAGATAGGTGAAGGGGATTAAGAGGTACCAACTTCCAGTTATAAAATAAATAAGTCACAGGCATGAAAGGTACAGCATAGGGAAGAGAGTCAAAAATACTATAAAAACTTTGTATGGTAACTACACTTACTGTGGTGAGCATTTGGTAATGTATGTAACTGTTGAATCACTGTTATACACCTGAAAATAATATAATATTAAGTGCCAACTATACTTAAATTTTTTAAAAAGTCTTCCAGACTAACCTAATTTTATATAAGGTGGTATTATTCACTTTGAGATTCAGCTACTTGTTTCATAGTGCCTACACAGAGTAACTGAACTAGGTAATAGGTTAATGAAAATGCATATACAACTGGAAAATGCTTTTGCCAAGTTAATCTCAAAAGCTTTAAATTTACTTTTTAAAAAAATCTGAAATTAGGTTAAAGTTGTTGGGCTTTTGTTTCCTGTCCTTCTGTGACAAGCACGGTAACAATAGTGTTGAATATAACACAAAAATTGGTAAGTTGAATGGTTTATGTTTTTTTCTAAAACCTATACATTTTATTTTTTTCAGCAAGTAATTCTTGACCATCTGTTACGTCAGTACCACTAAACACTGTAAATCAAAGGAAAATAAGTTTGTTTTCTCTCTTGATAGGCTCTCAGACCCACAGGTAAAATGACAACCACCATGAAACTCAGTGATAGATATAAAGTTGGGTATATTTCCGTGGGAGCGAAGAGGTAGCAACAGTTTACTGCCTGGATGCATCTTCAGGAGATGAGGAAAGAGAAGTGGAAGAACCCAGACCTTTACAATTAAGTAGGATTTTCACAAGCAGATAATTGGGTGTCTTCGTTTTCTAAAGCTGCCATAACAAAGTGTACCACAAACTGGGTAGTTTAAAGTAACAGAAATTTGTTCTCTCACAGGTAGGCATTAGCAGGGTTGGTTTCTTTTGGAGATTCTGAGAGAAACCATGCCATACATCTCTCCCAGCTTCTGATGATTCCTGGCAGTTCTTGGCATTCCATGACTTAGACGTGTTTCACTCCAATCTCTGCCTCCACCTTCGTATCACCTTCTTCTCTGTGTTTCTGTCTCCCAGTGATACTGTCATTGGATTTAGGACCCACCCTAATTCAGTGTGATTTCAATCCTAACTAATTACATGTGCAAAGACCCTATTTTCAAATGAGGTCACACTGAATTTCTGGGTGGGCATGAATTTCAGGAGTCACTATTCAACGGCGCCCCCCCCCACTACACTGGGCAAAGTAACATAAAATAAAGAAAATGCCTAAAGGCATAGAGGCATGAAAAGTTATTGGAAGGTTCAGGGTAATAAATTTAGAGGAAATAGAGTAACCTGAGAACTGTTCAGGTGACACTGAGAAGGTCTATTGGGCACAGACTTGGAAAAGCCTCGTAGGCTACACTAAGATATTCACACTGTCTTCTGTAGGCATTTGGCTCTCAGAAGCCTATCAGCCTTTGAGCCGCACGGGCAGATTTGTATTTTAGGAAAGTGATGTATAAAATTGTTGAAAGTCTAGTTTGGAGATTGAGGCAACAGATGAATAAACGTGTGGTAGTGACTACAGACAGGTAATTACAGAACTTCATAGGTAGTAAAATGAGCGGAGTTAAAAAGAGAGGATTGAGATGATTTTCAGATTGGCTTGGGAGACAAGTTGATAATGCATGCCATAACAGATTTTTGGTGGGAAAGGAAAGAACATTGATATTTTAGATACAGCATTTGATTGAATAATCAATCAGCAGTTATTTAAGAACACTTTCTGTTTAGCATTATCCTATGTACTTTGGAGATTCATATGCATAATCTTGATCCTATTTTTTACAAACCTTTGGAGTCATGAGACTAATAATAAAGTGAAGCAGAAAACAATTCAAATCCGTATATAGGCAAGTATAAACTTAGTGGTTCTGATTTATAAACACTTCAGAGTTTCAGATTCAAAAAATATCTGTGTGGAGTTGAGTGCTATGAAAAGCTTGATTGCGAAAGTGGTACTTAATTTAGATTTGATAAGTCATATTTAAGTTGGTTCAAAAGAGGACAGGAAACACTCAAAATGATAGGTGATCATACATTAAGATGGGAAGGCAGAAATGAAAGTGGTGTGTGTTACAGGAAAGATAGCCTGCGGGCAGCCAAATGTTACACAGTATTAAGTTTGGAAAGGTACACTGCAGCCAACATAATTTATCTCGGAAGGTCAGGTAGGCAGATTGGTTACCTGCTTAGCTGATTGGTTAGTTACCTTTGAAGAGAGAGTTTTCTTTTAGTAATATTAATGTGACAGCAATGTACAGTTCTGTTATTTTACTAGACGGACGAGAGCCAATCTGGGAGCTTTTGCCCAAATCCAAGTATGAGATGATGAGAACAAGCACTATTAGAGGGGGTGGATTTTGTGTATTTTGGCTCTTCCATATATTTTCCAGTTCTCCTTTGGCATATTGAACTCGACTTAATCTATCATCTTGTGTATTTTATCTCTTAATTTTCTTTTTCCTTCTCCCTTACCCTTTAATTCCCCCATCAGAATTTAGTTCAGGCAAAACTCACAAGAGCCATCTAAATACACTGAATCTAAGAGCACAGGAAAAGCAACGAGCCATTGAAAAAGTGGGTGATGATGACAGTGATGATGAATTACCCCTAATGTGTTAGGAGCTTTCTGTGTTACCTCCTTCAGTCTGTACGGTGCTCTTATATGAAGTAGTCACTATTATCCCCCAATTACAAGTGAGGAAACTGTGACTCAGAAAGGCTAAGCAGCTTGATCAAAGTAGAGTCACAGTGGAACCTAGATCTGTACAACTGTGTAGCCTAGATTCACAGTCACTGATAACAGCATAGTGACTCACCTTCATCTTGCTCTTGTTGCAATCCATTAAGTTGATGGCTTCTAGATTCAGCTTCCTAAAGTCACATCTCTTTTCTGTTCAAAGTCTTCTGTGACTTCTTATGCCTGTAAAATTAAAATAAGGTATAGTTATTTCTGCCTTTTATCCCAGGCCCCTCCAAATGTAGTGACAACCTACATACCTAGCCTGTACTTTCTTCCTGGTAGCCCTTTATACACACTATATCGTTGCTTACCTTAGTTCTCCCCCACCTGCCCTTTCTGGAAATGTTTCATTCTTTTTTCTAATGTTGAAATTTACTTTAGGTTTTATCTAGCTTTTATGGTATCCTCTAAGAAACCTTGTTTTTCCATTCTTCCTCTTTTATAGTGATTTGCTACCACTTATGCTACATAGTTTTTTTTTTTTTTTGTATTTTATGTAATATATCCTTAAAGTGGATTTTAAACTTCTTGAATGCAAAAACTCAGTTTATTTTTGTGTTATCTAGTATGGGCTGGTGCTTTTTTAAACCGAGATACAATAAAAGATTAAGAATGGAAATGAGTTCTGACCTAAAGTGAGCCCTTATACTATAGTCAGTGATCAGTCAGCTTTCTGGACAACTGGAGTAGCAGGGCTTAAAATCAGTAGATTCATTGAATGACCTAGAAATGCCTATGGAGGGAAAAAGCATTGCTGAGCTGATAAAGAAATTACTTCTGAAACTCTCAACTGTTGTTTTTCCAGTAATATTCTGGAGATTGGCTGCATAGACCCGCCCCGCAAGGGTACTTGATAAAATGCAGATTCCAGAAAATGGGATGCAGAAATATACCTTTATAGCATGATTCCTAGATTATTTACTTGTTTGTTTATCTGAGTGGAATTTCTAGAGAAACATTACATCTATTTGGAAAAATGCACAAATCCTGTGTGCAGCTTAGTTAATTTTCATGAAAAGAAGACACCCATATAACGAACACCAGATCAAGAACTGGAACATAACCTCCATTCCAGAAGCCATTCCATGCTCCTCTGTAGTCACTAACTAATCCACCACCTCAACCCGCCCACCTGCGCAAGGGTTTCCTGAGTCTTATGTACATTAAATTTTTGTACATTAAATTTAAGAACTTCTTATCTACATTAAATTTAAGAACTTCTGCCCTAAAATGCAGGCTTGTTTCCGGTAATGCAGACATAACAAATGTTATTCCCAAAACCTACTACCTCCTTTTTCTTCTTCCTCCTCTTATTTTCTTGTTATCTCCCCTCCCTACTAGCTGTCCTTCTTCATAATAAAAAATCATGAAAAATTTCTTCTGAAGAATTCCATCTAAGTTTCTCCTCTGTGTTGAACTCCTTAAGCTCTCAGGTTACATTTCTCTCCCTTCTCTTGTAGTATTCCATAATTCATCCATTAGGCATAGAACATTCTACCTTTTTTCTCAGACGTTTGGAAGATTGAGAGGATAAGCATAATTTCAGAGTATCTGTGCCACTGATAATCTATTTTACTTTTTCTAAACCGAAAACTTAGGTTACTATAGAGGTTACTAGGTTCTAGACCAAAAAAAAAAAAAAAAAAAAAAGGTACAAAAGATAGATTTTTAAGTTGCTTTAAGCATTAATCAAGGACTCTTAATTTTGGAATTTGTGATAGTTTAACATTATCTTTAGATAAGTTTATCATTGTACTGTGCAATCCTGTTTTACTAAGCAAATTAAGACTGCAAACACTTTTATCTGAGTTTTGTTTAATTTGCTCAAGCAAATATCTTTTAGTGAACAATAGTACCTTGATTGTTTATATCTATAGGGATGATCTAATTGCCAGTATATTATTGAAATAAGTTTTCCACTTGGAAAATTTTATTTGACAATTAGAGTTATTCTGTTATTTAAGAATCTGTTTTAAAATTTATATCTTCCTCTTCCCCCCAATTTGATATAGTCAGGTTTTCACTATTTTTAGGGACTGAAAGGAAATCATAAACAAGAAATTAACTTTATGAATTCATAGTTATGATTTGTTAAGCAAAAACATTGCAGTAGCTACCATATGATATTCCAATTAAGATAAATCATAATTGTTCAGCCCTTTATTTTTTATATTTTCAAGGGAAAAAACCTCAATAAGTTGATTTGCAGTTTCTGTAAATGATGTTACATTTTTTTATTCCTTAGAATTGACTATTCTTTGTATCACTTATACTCTTTTTTGAAAGTGTCACCTTTTTAAATTTATTTATTTTTACTTAAATTCAATTAACATATAATGTATTACTGGTTTCAGAGGTGTAGAGGTCAGTGATTCATCAGTCTTATATAATACCCAGTGTCAGCTATTTTTTTTTTTTTACAATATTGAAGACAATCACGTAGCAACTTCTTTGAAAAGTAAGATTAGAAGGTCTTAAAGGACTTCTAAAGGTTATCTAATTCATTCTTCTGTCTTCAGATATGATAAAAAAAAAAAAGTTTTTTTTAAGTCCCTTTGTTGAGAACACCCATGCTGTCAATTCTTTTAGCACACTGACTTCATATTATCATTTTTCTCTTTAAATTCTATAACCTACCTTTCCATTCCAATTAAACTGCTCATTTGGGAACTAGCACTTGACATCTCATCAAAACTTGTGACAATTCCAAAACCGAGATCTCAAACTTGAAGTTAATCATTGAATTCAATTTCTTCCACTCTCTTATTTTTGCTTATTCTGATCTTTATTCCTTATCTGTTTTGTTGGATCCCTCCTATATTTTCCTATTTTGTCAGCCTCTTTTAAGGGACTTAGCTGGTCTCCCAAGGACACTAAAATCAATTTTTCTTTAGAATCTCCAGCCTATTTTTTTTTCAACCATATCCTTCTTGCCAATCCTCATTCTTGTTAAGCTCTACTCTTCATTTGGCTGCTACTTGTAAAATAGTGTGGAAAATAAGTAAGTTTTGTTTTGATAATGTATTCCACAATGTTTATTCCTAAAGTTTCTCACCACTACACATCTATCCCAGTCTTCACACTCATTAGATGGCCTTATTTCCCATGTGAGATACCAGAAGAGTTGTCTGTATCCATAAAGTTACTTACTTTCCTATTCACTTTTCTGTGCACTTCAGTCTGGCTCCTGTACCCACTGAAAATCACACTCACTTAGCTCATCGGGTATTTCCATGTTGTTAAATTAGATGGACATTTTTCAATCAGTTTTGAAATTTGATTTGTCCTACACCATTTGCAGGCAATGCTTATTTTTCTAGAATGTTATAAACTACTAGATGGCAAGAATACTTTTGCCTTTCTTTAAAAGAACATGTTGATCCCCACAAAATACTCAAATACTTTTTGTAACATTGTAAAAGACTCAAACAATACATAACTATATTTAAAACATATAGGCCTCCTTTTCATTACTCCTGTCAGTTTGTAAAATTTGTTCCACAGGTAACAATGGTTTACAGTTTTGTGGAGATCTTACCAATTGCTTTTCCACACATGTCCATTTGTAAAATATATATGTATGTGTAATATATATAATTTATGTTTATAAACATTTGAAGTTCATAAATGGGCAAAGATACTTGCAAATAATATATCTGATAAGGAGTTGATACCCAAAATTTATTAATAAATCCTATAATTCAATAACAAAAATGATTAGAACAAAGGAAGAGGCCCTGAAGAGTCTTCAAAAAAAGACGTACAAATGGCCAACAGACACATGAAAAGATGCTCAACATCACTCATCATCAGGGAAATGCAAATCAAAACCACAATGACATGACATACCACCTCACACGTGTCAGAAAGGCTGTTATCAAAAAGACAAGAAATAACGTGTTGGCGAGGATGTGGAGAGAAAGGAACCCACCATACACTGTTTAGTAGGAGTATAAATTGGTACAGCCATTGCGGAAAACAGAGTGGGGGTCCTTTAAAAAAAAATAGGGGACACCCTTGTGGCTCAGTCGGTAATCATCTGCCTTTGGCTCATGTCATGATCCCAGGATCCTGGGATTGAGTCCTGCATCAGGCTCTTTGCTCAGTGGGGAGCCTGCTTCTCCCCCTGCCTGATGCTCCCCCTGCTTATGCTCTCTCTCTCTCTGTCTCTCTGACAAATAAATAAAATCTAAAATAAATAAACAAATAAATAAATAAATAAAATAGAACTGCCATAGGATCCAGCAGTTCTTCTCATGTATATTTATCCAAAGGAAACAAAAACACGAATTCAAAAAGATAAATGCACCCCTGTGTTCACTGCTGCATTATTTATAATAGCCAAGATATGGATGCAACCTAAGTGTTCATCAGTACTTGAGTAGATAAAGATGTAGTATATATACACAATGGAATATTACTCAGCCATAAAAAGAATGAAATCTTGCCTTTGTAACATCAATGGACCTAGAGGGATTATACTAAGTGAAACAAGTCAGAGAAAGACAAATACCATATAATTTCACTTATGTGTGGAATCTAAAAAACAAAAAACAAAGCCAGAAACAGTCTCACAGATAAAAAAACAAACTAGTGGTTGCTGAAAGGGAAAGGAGTGGGGTGAAATAGATGGAAGAGGTTTAAGAAGTACAAACTTCCAATATAAAATAAGTCTCACAGAGATATTAAAGTACAGTGTGCAGAATATAGTCAATAATATTGTAGTAACTTTATATGATGACAGATGATAACTAGACTTATTGTGATCTCATAATGTATGAAAAACATCAAGGGGCTCCTGGCTGGCTTAGTCAGTTGGGCGCCCAACTCTTGATTTCGACTCAGGGCATGATCTCAGGATCTCAGGCTCCATGCTCAGTGCAGTCTGTTGGTCCCTCTCCCTCCCCCTTACCCCTCTGTGCACACTCTCTCTCAAATAAATATATATTTGTAAAAAATCAAATCGCTACATTATATACCTTATATTAATAATGTATGTCAATTATAATTCAATAAAAAATAAACCATCTGCAGAATAAAATCACTCATGCCCTAAACAACAATAAAGAAATATTATTACATTTTTAAGAGTAAAATCCAAATGTGATGTTGCTATTATTGTTCTAAAACTGACAATGAGAATTTCAACCATCAATCTCAACAATTAAAATATTTTAAGAAAACTAGCAATAATTTTTTAAGTTGGAACATGTATTATTTTGCCAGGACTTCCATAACAAAGTACCATAGATTGGATAGCTTAAACAACAAAAACTTATTTTCTCGGGCGCCTGGGTGGCTCAGTTGGTTAAGCGACTGCCTTCGGCTCAGGTCATGATCCTGGAGTCCCTGGATCGAGTCCCGCATCGGGCTCCCTGCTCGGCAGGGAGCCTGCTTCTCCCTCTGACCCTCCCCCATCTCATGTGCTCTCTCTCTCTCTCTCATTCTCTCTGTCTCAAATAAATAAATAAAATCTTTAAAAAAAAAAAAAAAAAAAAAAACTTACTTTCTCACAGTTCTGGAGACTACAAGTCTGAGACCAAGGTGTCAACAGGGATGATTTTTAGAGGTCTCTCTCCTTAACTTGTAGATGGCTTTCTTTTCTTCCCTTCCCTTTGTCTTTTTTTCAAATTTTATTTTATTACGTTATGTTAATCACCATACATTACATCATTAGTTTTTGATGTAGTGTTCCATGATTGTTTGCGTATAACGCCCAGTGCTCCATTCAATATGTGCCCTCCTTAATACCCATCACCAGGCTAACCCATCCCCTCACCCCTTCCCCTCTAGAACCCTCAGTTTGTTTCTCAGAGTCCATAGTCTCTCATGGTTCGTCTCCCCCTCCGATTTCCCCCCCTTCATTTTTCCCTTCCTACTTTTTTTTTTTTTTTTAACATATAATGTATTATTTGTTTGAGAGGTACAGGTCTGTGATTCATCAGTCTTACACAATTCACCACGCTCACCAAAGCATATACCCTCCCCAATGTCTATCACCCAGCCACCCCATCCCTCCCACACCCCACCACTCCAGCAACCCTCAGTTTGTTTCCTGAGATTAAGAATGCCTCATATCAGTGAGATCATATGATACATGTCTTTCTCTGATTGACTTAGTTCACTTAGCATAATACCCTCCAGTTCCATCCATTTGCAAGATTTCGTGGTTGTTTTGTTTTTTTTTTTGATGGCTGCATAATATTACATTGTATATTATACCACATCTTCTTTATCCATTCATCTGTCGATGGACATCTTGGCCCTTTCCATAGTTTGGCTATTGTGGACATTGCTGCTATAAACATTGGGATGCATTGGGATGCATGTACCCCTTCAGATCCCTACATTTGTATCTTTGGGGTAAATACCCAGTAGTGCAATTGCTGGGTCATACGGTAACTCTATTTTCAACTTTTTGAGGAACCTCCATACTGTTTTTCAGAGGGGCTGCACCAACTTGCATTCAACCACCAACAGTATAGGAGGGTTCCCCTTTCTCCACATCCTCACCAACATCTGTCATTTCCTGACTTGTTAATTTTAGCCATTCTGACTGGTGTGAGGTGGTATCTCCTTGAGGTTTTGATTTGGGTTTCCCTGATGCTGAGCGATGCTGAGCACTTTTTCATGCGTCTGTTGGCCATTTGGATGTCTTCTTTGGAAAAAATGTCTCTTCATGTCTTCTGCCCATTTCTTGATTGGATTATTTGTTCTTTGGGGTGTTGAGTTTGATAAGTTCTTTATAGATTTTGGATACTAGCCCTTTATCTGATATGTCATTTGCAAATGTCTTCTCCCATTCTGTCGGTTGTCTTTTGGTTTTGTTGACTGTTTCTTTTGCTGTGCAAAAGCTTTTTATCTTGATGAAGTCCCAATAATTCATTTTTGCCCTTGCTTCCCTTGCCTTTGGCAATGATTCTAGAAAGAAGTTGCTGCAGCTGAGGTCGAAGAGGTTGCTGCCTGTGTTCTCCAGTAGGATTTTGATGGGCTCCACACCAGAATGTGACTATATTTGGAGACAAGGTCTTTAAAGAGGTAATTAAATTAACATGAGGTCATTAGGGTGGGCCTTAATCCATACTGACTGTCTCTCAGAAAAAGACCTTCCCTTTGTCTTTATGTGGTCTCTTGTGCTTGTCTCTGTCCTTATCTCCTCCTCTTAAAAGGGCGCCAGTCAGTATGGATTAAGGCCCACCCTACTGACCTCATGTTAATTTACCTCTTTAAAGACCTTGTCTTTAAAGACCTTGTCTCCAAATACAGTCACATTCTGAGGTTCTTGGGTTTGGTACTTCAACATAGGTATTTGGGGTATAGTGACACAACTCATCCCATAGGAGAGCATTACTATTCATTAGAAACATTTGTTAAAAATATTTCTCATAAAAACTATTGGTCACTTATTCATGCTCTTGACCTCATTTGAAAAGTGTTTAATGGAGTACAAATTTCATGTTAATGTCCTACAGATTAAATGCACTTTGAGTGAAAGTGCATCTTGAAGGATGCCTATTTATTGAAGCTTTAGCAGTTGTTCACAATTGAGTAACTTTCAGTAACTTCTGCGTCGCTTGCTGAGAATGGGATAGATATCTTTACTGGTGATATAAGGCATTTTGAGATAGTGTGCATAAAGTACACTGTACATTTTAAAGTATTCACATTCTGGATGTTACCGTTACTAAAAGTGTTCCGTTGTTAGGAGTATAACAGTAGAATTGTTTTTGTAGCTCTACCTCAAACACATTTATAAAGGATTTGGATAATTAATCTATAAATTTATGTAAAGAAAAAGTATTGCAAATACAGATTTCATTTTGAAACCCAAGTTTATTGAAGTTATTATGCAGTCATCTAAAGATCGAGGAATGAAACAGCCTTCTTAGCTTCTTTCCAACCATAAAATATTTTAATTACCTCAAATTTATACATTATAAACAGGTACTATATTTTTAGTTACATTTGATAAACTATAATTGCTGGAATTGCTTATCAGGGAGGCTTTAAAGTTGATAGCATCATGGTTCTAAAATAATTATACTAATAATAAAGTTGTAAGTTACCTTAAAGCATCTGGTAGTAATCCAAAACAGATTATTTCAGTACTGAATAAATAAATACCTAGGTTGTATTTCTCTTGAATGGTAAATACATAGTTTCTTGTTCTCTACCTGCTGACTTTTCTTTCAATATATTCATAGTTTTATTAAGAACAGTTGAAAATCCTTTCAAATTTCTTCATCGTTCTCTGTTTTAGAAAAAAGTGCTTCCTGATTATAAATGAAAAACTTATGGAAGTAGTTTACTATTGGTATGATGGAAGGACTCATTTTTTTCCTATTTTTTCCAAATAATATTTCTTTGAAAATAATACCTCTCTTTTGTGTTGATGCATGATTTGTATACAGAAAAATGCAAAGAACATGGCGAGGGGGAGAAGAAAACCAAGAAACAGAACTCATGGTTACCAAAGGGGGGTGGGGGATGGGTAAAATAGGTGATGGGTATTAAGGAGGTACTTGTTGTGATGAGCACCCGGTGTTTTATGTAAGTGTTGAATCACTAAATTCTACATCTGAAACTAATATTATATACAGTGTACATTAACTGGAATTTCAATAAAAACTTGCAAGAAAAAAATGCAAAGATTAGAAATCTGTAATTGCAGATGAGTTTTGACCATGCTTTCCCAATGGAGAATTTGTGAATGCCCTTTCCCCCCTAATATGTATTTCTGATTAAGGATAAATCTGAGGGATTTCTTATGAATTAGCCAGCTAAAAAAAAAAATAAAGCTTACAGATAAAAGAGAAGTGCTCTTCGTGTTTAAGGTAGGTGTACTTAATGGTATCATACTTAATAAGTGAAAGTAAATTTTGATTTTGATATTTGGAAGCTAATGTAAGTTTTGAAATCTATAAAGAAGAAGTTAGCTAATGTTTTAAAAACAGAAGCATATACAACAAAACCAGTTTATATGTAAAAATTGGTTATGTGCATACAAGTATCCCCTTGTAATACACTGATACACAAATATTATTTGTAATGCATTCATTACTAATGATGGAATACACTTGAAATCTCCTAAGAAATACATTTATCTTTTTAAATTATATCCTTGTAGTACATAATAATAACCACCAAAGGTTACTATCTGTGTTAAAAATTTTATTGGCTTTTGGGGCACCTGGGTGACTCAGTCGGTTAAGCGTCTGCCTTCAGCTCAGATCATGATCTCAGGGTCCTGAGATCAAGCCCCACATCGGGCTCCATGCCTGGCATCAGGCTCCCTGATGAGTGGAGAGCCTGCTTCTCCCTCTCCCTCAGCCTGCAGCTCCCCCTGCTTGTGCTCAAGCTTTCTCTCTCTCTCTCAAATAAATAAATCTTTAAAAAAAAATTTTTATTGGCTTTTAAAAAAACTGTTTACTTTAGAATCATTATTTAATGAGCTCACTATAAGTCTAAAACCAGTAAACTCTGATTTTATTAATTTTAAATAATATTCACTATAGTTGTTTAAATCATCACTCTTTTTCTCTATATAGATAAAAAAACTGAGTTTAACTGTTCATTCCAGTTTGAGGAATTTTACTTCAGTTTTAGCTTCATTTGAGAAGTTAAAAAAAAATAGGGAATTGTTAATAGATGGTCTGGGTTTTTATTTTAAATTCCTGAATTACTCTAAATATATAGATTCTTATAATTGTTTTACATTTTACTTTAGGGTTTTAATGTAGTTTATATTTAAATTGTTTTTAAAATACACTGAAGTATTTAAAGACTGTTCTCTTTATTAAAGTAATATTTTGTGGGGCACCTGGGTGGCTCAGTCGATTAAGCATCCAGCTCTTGGTTTCGGATCAAGTCATGATCTCATAGGTCATGAGAATGAACCTCCCATGGGCTCTGCTGCTCAGTGGGGAGTCTGCTTGAGATTCTCTCCCTCTGCTCCTACCCCTAGTCAAGCCCTCACCCAGGCTTGTTTGCTCTCTTAAATATTTTTTAAAAAATAATGTTTTCTGTTTGTATTCTATAATATATCCCTTTTCCTGAAACAGATAGGATTCTAGACTTAAAACTCAAATGAATAACACTAAAATTATAAATGACCAAGATGCAGATTAAATGTGATAGACAATAAATATTATAATAGTTTAAGAGCCATAAATACTACCGCAAGACAAAATTCTCAGGAAAAGTTTTTTTTTTTTTTTTTTTTTTTAAAGATTTTATTTATTTATTTGACAGAGAGACACAGCGAGAGAAGGAACACAAGCAGGGGGAGTGGGAGAGGGAGAAACAGGCTTCCCGCTGAGCAGGGAGCCCGATGCGGGGCTCGATCCCAGGACCCCAGGATCATGACCTGAGCCGAAGGCAGACACTTAACAACTGAGCCACCCAGGCGCCCCTCTCAGGAAAAGTTTTATTAAAAGATGGGGAATTTAAGTTTGCCTTAAAATCAAGGCAAATTTTGGTTAACCAGTAAGAATAAAGCTCATTCCTTGGTATGTATCAGGGAAAAGACAAATGAAACAGCCTTAAGAACCTGAAGAGGTGGAAATGAGTAGAGAATATTTGGGGGCTGTGAACAGAATTTTTACTGAAACATAATTATATATATATTATATATATATATATATAATATATTATATATATATATGAGAAAAATTGTGCTTGATTTGGCTACCTCCAAACTCCTTCCCAGTAAGATCACATAAACAATTTTGCTTCCCATTCTGTGTTAGTCTCATTGTCACATTCTACCTGTTTGAAATTCTCTCATGTCCCTAGCTTCTCTTAACATAAAATACATTGAAATACCCTGTTGGAGAAGAAAGGTAAAAATGAAGGGTGGGGGGAATCGGAGGGGGAGAGGAACCATGAGAGACTATGGACTCTGAGAAACAAACTGAGGGTTCTAGAGGGGAGGGGGGTGGGGGGATGGGTTAGCCTGGTGATGGGTATTAAAGAGGGCATGTACTGAATGGAGCACTGGGTGTTATATGCAAACAATGAATCATGGAACACTACATCAAAAACTAATGAAGTACTATATGGTGACTAACATAACAAAACAAAACAAAACAAAAACCCTGTTTGCAGTTAACCGTCTTTGGAGTCTTTTTTCTTCCATTTCAGCATTCAGTAATTTTGCCTTTTATATTTCTCTAAAAGTCATTGTACACATAAGTAAATTGATAACCAAAAGATAAGAGTCCTTACTAAATGCCATGCAACTTAATAGCTACTTTTACTAATTTACGATGTCTAATCCTATAGTATTTCTCAATAAGAAAGATACTATTATTATCCCCATTTACAAAGGCAACTCAAGCACAGATTCAAATCTTGGTCTACTAAATGTACAGTGTTAAGCACAGTGCTCTCACTCTCTTTTGCCTTTATGCTGAGATATTTCTTTATGCACATATGCTATATTTCCTTTTGAGAAAAAACACCATGTTTTCTATTTACTTGTTTTTCTCATTTTATGAAGTGCAGTATCTCTTACTCCTAAGTACTGAATAGGTATTTGTTGTATTGATTCTCTTTTTTTTTTTTTTTTTAAAGATTTTCTTTATTTATTTGAGAGAGAGAGTGAGAGAGAGAGAGAGCACAAGACGGGGGAGCGGGAGAGGGAGAAGCAGACTCCCTGCTGAGCAGGAGCCCGATGCGGGACTCGATCCCGGGACTCCAGGATCATGACCTGAGCCGAAGGCAGTCGCTTAACCAACTGAGCCACCCAGGCGCCCTGTTGTATTGATTGATTGACACAAAAGTATCTAGCTTATATTGGCAAGGCCTCTCAGCACCTTTAAATTTTCTAAAGTTTGTGAGCAGTAGACTGATGAAAGTGATTTTGGACGATTTAGCTAGAAGTGAGAGATTAGAGAGTAAAGATTAGGAAACCATAATCCAAGCATGATATGATAAGCATTCACACAGAATCAGTTGTGTCAAAGTAATAGAAAAATGGCAAGTATAGAATAGAAAGTGTTCACTGGCTTTGTGATTAATGTAGGCACAGATGTCAAAGTTGAAAATGAGATCAGAAGAATGCCTGTATTATTGAGAGAAGCATGAAATTCTGGCAAAGAAATTAATTTGTTTGGAGAATACTGACATTTGCGAATATTTTAAAGTGTTAAGGATATTCAAGTGGGATATTCAAATAAATATACACAACTAATAGTATGATTTGAAAATACAGACCTGGCTGAGAAGGGGTCTTTCATACAGCAGAACTGTTTGATTGAAAAGTATGCAGCATTCAAGAGAGAAAACATAATAGAGAATAGAACTTCATGGGCAAATAATGTTAACATTTCTCTTTTTTTTAAATATTTTATTTTTTATTTTATTTTTTTATCTTATTTATTTATTTGAGAGAGAGAGAGTGAGAGAGAGGCCCAAGAGGGGGGGTAGGGTCAGAGGGAGAAGCAGACTCCCTGCCGAGCAGGGAGCCCAACGTGGGACTCGATCCCAGGACTCCGGGATCATGACCTGAGCCGAAGGCAGTCGCTTAACCAACTGAGCCACCCAGGCACCCAACATTTCTCTTTTATAAGTATGTTTACCATTTGAGTGACCTCTGTATTTTAATAAACTCATACAACTGAACCTGTAGATTGTTTTAAATTCCTATTTCCTTAACTGAATGTAAATGTTCTATGCTTGTATTATTATAAATACTACAACGTATATGTTTACTATGATTTTTTACTTTAACTACATTTTTACTACACATTCATTCTATCATTTATAAAGTTATACTTTCGGGCGCCTGGGTGGCTCAGTTGGTTAAGCGACTGCCTTCGGCTCAGGTCATGATCCTGGAGTCCCTGGATCGAGTCCCGCATCGGGCTCCCTGCTCGGCAGGGAGCCTGCTTCTCCCTCTGACCCTCCCCCCCTCTCATGTGCTCTCTCTCTCTCATTCTCTCTGTCTCAAATAAATAAATAAAATCTTTAAAAAAAAAAAAAAAAAAAAAAAAAAAAAAAAAAAGTTATACTTTCATCTTGCATAAAAACAGGAGAAATAAGAAATGCTGTTCTTCCTTCAAAATATATCCAGGATATATCACTTCTTAAATACCTGCCATCAACCTTCTTTAAACTATCAGCATTTTATGTCTGGATTACTCTGGTAACTTGTCTCTGGTCTCTTTGCTTCTATCCTTGCTTCATTATAGTCTATTCTCAGTATAGATCATGTTACCCTTCTGCTCATACTAGACTGTAAGCCTCTGAGGCCAGGTTTATTTGTTAACTATTTTATTTCAAGTGCCTAGAAATGTACCTATGACGTATTAGATATTCAGTAAATATTGGAATAAATATAATGACAATAATAGCTAACAGTTAAGGCTTACTTCATGTTATACTTTTCTAAAAGCTTTAAATTTTTATAACAACCTAGTTTTATAGATGAAGAAACTGAACCCAAGGTTAATTAAATAACATGCCCAATCCCTCAAGCTGGAATTCAAACCTAGCAACCTGAGCTCTGTAACCAGAGCTCCCAACCATTAGAGTGTGGTACTTCTATTAAAGATTATCATGTTTGGTGCTATGAAGTTTTTATAGTAGAACCTCAAATTGTATATCAGCCTGTTATATGCAGAATACTTCTTATATAACTGAATTCATATTGATAGCATACTGATTAAATATAAAGATGAATGTTGATAATTTATAGCCTTCAAATAGTTAAGTTTAAGGAAAGAGAAAATTAAACCAAGAATTTAATGTCTCGTTTGGCAGATTAGCAGGTTCAACCAGTAATATCCATCATTAGTTAAACCCATTCTCAAGGCCCACAAAGCCATGGTACTGTCAGCCGTGTTATATGGGTCTAATATCTGAATCCTTATCAGTCTCATTTTCATTTCTTAGACAGGTTTCATTTATCATACTTTTGTACTATATTTCATATCAAATGTCAAGATAGAGTCTCTGATGTCAAAGATTTAGAGGCAGTGATTTCCTAGTTTCACTCATCAAAATGCAGTGGTCCTAGATGTCTGGAGAAAATGGATGACACTGGACTTTTAAAGCAATTGGCAAACTTCAGAGAACGTGTCATTATTAAGACAATATAAGTTTCAAGGATATAAACTAAAGCTTTCTGAAGAACTAGACTAGAAAAACTGCCATAGCAGATAGTTCAGCATGATGTAATGGGACTTGACTCAGCAATATTTTGCTCATATTGCAATCAGTGAGGCAGCAACATGAATAAATACAAAGTACAAATAATGTTCAGAGGATGATTTAACAGATATGCTAAAAGATTCATTATTAAGGAATAATTGCCTGGCCACCCAGGGCATTTGTCATCTACATGAATATGCTTATGTGTATAGAATTACCAAAGAATTATCTATCACGTGAGTACTAAGAGTAGAGAGGTAGACATCCATTTTCATAGACACATGAAAAAAAGAAATGTAAGAATCTATGCTTCAAAAGAGTGATTCTTGTTTATTTTTTGTTTAAATGCCTTTTGTAGACTTTGCTTGAATATCTTTTTTATCACCTTATAGCTTCATAGGTAACAAAAAATGATCTGTACCAGGAAAGTGAATTACAGAGATATTAAAAGGCTTTCCTAGGGGGAAATCATTCAGTTTGTTGGCAAAACTGGAATAGGGTACAGAGAAGCTCTGTTCCTAACGCATGTCTTAGACCAGTCACAGGTGTAAGATATTTGGTGATATAAAATGACTGATTTTATTTTTAAACACAGAATGATGTAAAATTTAAGCTACATTAGTTGTTCTGTTGTTGTTATTGTTCTTGCATTTTGGATTACTTTTATAATAACAACTTGGGAGTATTAAACTACCTTGATGGTTGCTTATTTTTGAGGATATAAAGAAAAAAAAAACACACATTTTTATTATACTTTTCATATATACCTGATATGACACAACTACCAAAGCTTTCACATTGTAGATTTACATATTCAGTATATCTCACATTAAAAGCTATTCAGTTGGATTTTAAAATGCTGAACATAACTTCTTTTGAACATTTTATTTAGTTACAAAAGAAAATTCTATGAGAATAATTACACTATGCCTTTCAAGTTTTCTTTTGTTACTCAATGAAATGAAAACTGTAATAAGGCTAGAAAATGTGTTGTCAACAAAATATTACTAAAATTACTTAGAAGGTGAGTCATAGGGCCTTTTAAATTTTTGCCGTACACTTGGAAAAAACAGTCTCACTATGTTATAGTTTTATTCTCTCAACATTTTGAAAGTACAAATGAGATCTTTATCTCAT
This sequence comes from Halichoerus grypus, assembly GCF_964656455.1. NCBI lineage: Eukaryota > Metazoa > Chordata > Mammalia > Carnivora > Phocidae > Halichoerus > Halichoerus grypus. Next base: position 185,949,743 of record NC_135714.1, read on the forward strand.
TGGTCATATTACCAGTTCTGTTCAGAAAGTTAAAGACACCTCTCCAAACATAGTTTATCCCCAGTTTCTCTCACTAGTGTCTGAGGCTTAGGGTTGTACTTCTAACCCTAAGTTTTCCAGCCCTGCACTCTATGTTCTCATTGGTTGACCTTCTAGGAAGGGGCAATTATAATGAACTGTTTCACAGAATATTCTGTTTAGGATTTCCTTAGTAATGGATTGATTGAAAAAAAAAATTTTTGTTCTGTTTTGTTGTTACCAGCCCTGCCCCCTTGCAATACAGGAATTACCAGTCAATAAGACTGGTAAATTCAGGTAAATTTAGCTCATGAGAGAGATTTCTCTACTTTACTATCAGGGCTCATAACTTTTTGTGGAGAAGGGTTTGAATTGGACCAACCACACCCTTTCTAGCCTGGGGTCACAGTTATTCTAAAACTGTTAGTTTCTCTTAGGTCCCCAGTTAGGAGCTGCTAGCCCACCATTTGGTTCTGCCATTTCCAATATGCTCAGTTTCCGCTTCTTGGTAACTTTTACCCTGTGTTTTGTAGTGTTCTAGGAAATATCTCATAATACTGGACAGGATGACTGAAATTTGAATTTTCAGACTTGTGATAATATCTGTCGCTCACCTGTTTGACAAACATCATGTAGTTTTTCTGTTGCTTGGGGCCGATTTGCAGCCAGCACTCTTTTTATAGGCTTGCATCCATAGAGCTAAATGACTACACTTGAAATAACAATTCTTTATTATTTATAAAAACAAAAACTCCTCCTACTAATAAGGTGTTTTCTCTGGATATGTAGCAGTTCTTTGATTATAAAAAAAAAAGACAACCAAAAAACCCAACTTCTTATAATAAGATGTTTTCTGTCAATATGTAGCAATTCTTGTATTACTTAAAGAAAACCAAACTTACTAGTAAGACTTTTTTTCTCAGTAAGTAGCCTTTCTGGCAACTTTCAAAGGATTACACATTCCCTTCTTCCTATACAGCCTCTTACAAAGTATAGATGTGTAGAAGTGGCTTTCAGCTCATGAATGGTGCAAATTTCTGGCACTACCACAGACCTATTGCATTATAATCTCCACATATCATGTCTGAGAATCTGTTTTATTAAACAAATATCCCAGGTGAATGTCATGCACACACATTTTGAGAATCACTGACCTAGGTTAACTGGTCAACCTTTTTGATCTTCAACTATAATAAGAAAAACTGAAGAAATCCTTTTTGGAATATGGCTGGGGCGGGTAAGGGTTTCATACTCCACAACTGGTCATGCATTAAGTTCAACTGGAATAGGGCTTAAAGATGCCCTAAAATTTCAGTTAAAGGGAGAGTGGTAGCTTATTGCTAACAGCTGACCAGTGAAATACTTTGAGAGGCAGACAGATTTATTAGTCTTCATGAAGAACTGTTTTAGGTCTATTGTAATTATTTAGTAAGCCAAATATTTAATGAAGTACTTAGGAATCTCAAGCCTGAGTTACGTGCACCCTCTGGAGAAATCAAACACAGTGGCATTCTTTGCACCTAGATGTAAGATAATACCTATTTATAGCTCTTCTTTCAGTCAAATCCAGGAGGACCCAGCCTAGCTATTTTATGATCGATATCACATCTGCCATTTAGTGTAGCAGCCTAGCAAAAACTGGTGCTACCTTAGGAAAGTTGATGTAGGATGATGAATAAAAAGACAGCCCCTAAGGAAGAGGCTAGAAATGTGTAACTATCAAAAAATAGAGAAATCTTTTATTAGAATGTCAGAGTGATAAGTACCTTGGGATTTCAACTTGTTTTGTGCAGTAGCAGTGGTGACCCAGCATACTTCCTTTTGCCATTAGCTAAACATAAGCTTGTCTGCCTTCCTACCCTCTTCTTTCTCTCACACTTTGTTTTTACTAGAGACCCAATTAATTGGTTCCATGTTAAGCAGGCATCATGCAGGGGAAGACCATAGGATGCCTTTAAGTATTTCTATTAATTTTAACACTAAATAAGATAGTGTATCTTAACATTTTAAAAGACTCCTTTCCTGGACATTAGAATTCCGAGGAAGAAACTGAAAAGGAAATACTAAAGATTATTCCATTTTAGTATTCTGTGTACTTTAGCACACAAAGGAGACTCAGGATGAGGATGTCATTACTGCAGTCCTACTACCATATGTATTTTGAAATACCATCTTATTCCCTTAGAATTACATACTAAAACAATGATCGAGGGGCACCTGGGTGGCTCAGTCGTTAAGTGTCTGCCTTCGGCTCAGGTCATCGTCCCAGGGTCCTGGGATTGAGCCCTGCATTGGGCTCCCTGCTCCACGGGAAGCCTGCTTCTCCCTCTCCCACTCCCCCTGCTTGTGTTCCCTCTCTCACTGTGTCTCTGTCAAATAAATAAATAAAATCTTTAAAAAAATAAAATAAAAATAAATTAAAAAATGATCGATTCTGTCATATACAAAAAAGGATCCCTCATTCTACATAGGCTTCGATCAGGAAAGCAACGGTTCTTCTAGTGGCAACTCTTAAATAGCCAAGATTAATTTCAAAGACAAAAATTTAAAAGTAGTGAGGCAATTTTTTTTTTGTAGTTTTTAATTTTATTATATTATGTTAGTCACCATACAATACATCATTAGTTTTTGATGTGGTGATCCATGATCCATTGTTTTCGTATAACACCCAGTGCTCCATGCAGTACGTGCCCTCCCTAATACCCATCACCGGGCTAACCAATAACCCCACCCCCCTCCCCTCTAGAACCCTGTTTGTTTCTCAGGTCCATAGTCTCTCATGGTTCATCTCTCCCTCCAATTCCCCCCCCCATTTTTCCCTTCCTTCTCCTAATGTCCTCCATGTTATTCCTTATGTTCCACAAATAAGTGAAACCATATGATAATTGACTTTCTCTGCTTCACTTATTTCGCTTAGCATAATCTCCTCCAGTCCCATCCACGTTGATGTAGAAGTTGGGTATTCCATCTTTTCTGATGGCTGAGTAATACTCTATTGTATATATGGACCACATCTTCTTTATCCATTCATCTGTTGAAGGGCATCTCGGCTCTTTCCACAGTTTGGCTGTTGCGGACATTGCTGCTATGAACGTTGGGGTGCATATGGCCCTTCTTTTCACTACATCTGTGTCTTTGGGGTAAATACCCAGTAGTGCAATTGCTGGGTCATAGGGTAGCTCTATTTTTAAATTTTTGAGGCACCTCCACACTGTTTTCCAAAGTGGCTGTACCAACTTGCATTCCCACCAACAGTGTAAGAGGGTTCCCCTTTCTCCACAACCTCTCCAATATTTGTTGTTTCTTTCCCTGTCCATTTTGGCCATTCTAACTGGTGTAAGGTGGTATCTCAGTGTGGTTTTGATTTGGATTTCCCTGATGGCTAATGATGATGGACATTTTTTCATCTGTCTGTTAGCCATTTGTATGTCTTCTTCAGAGAAGTGTCTGTTCATCTCTTCTGCCCACTTTTTGACTTGATTATTTGTTTTTTGGGTGTTGAGTTTGAGAAGTTCTTTATAGATTTTGGATACCAGCCCTTTATCTGTAGTGTCATTTGCAAATATCTTCTCCCATTCTGTGGGTTGCCTCTTAGTTTTGTTGACTGTTTCCTTTGCTGTGCAGAAGCTTTTTATCTTGATGAAGTCCCAAAAGTTCATTTTTGCTTTTGTTTCACTAGCTTTTGGAGATGTATCTTGAAAGAAGTTGCTGTGGGCGATGTCAGAGAGGTTACTGCCTATGTTCTCCTCTAGGATTTTGATGGATTCCTGTCTCACATTGAAGTCTTTCATCCACTTTGAGTTTATCTTTGTGAGTGGTGTTAGAGAATGGTCGAGTTTCATTCTTCTGCATGTGGCTGTCCAATTTTCCCAGCACCATTTATTGAAGAGACTGTCTTTTTTCCATTGCATGTTTTTTCCTGCTTTGTCGAAGATTATTTGAGCATAGAGTTGAGGGTCCATATCTGGGTTCTCTATTCTGTTCCATTGGTCTGTATGTCTGTTTTTGTGCCAGTACCATGCTGCTTGGTGGTCACTGCTTTGTAATATAGCTTGAAATCGGGCAACGTGATGCCCCCAGCTTTGTTTTTCTTTTTCAACATCTCCTTGGCGATCCGGGGTCTTTTCTGATTCCATACAAATTTTAGGATTGTTTGTTCCAGCACTTTGAAAAATGTCATTGGAATTTTGATCGGGATGGCATTGAAGGCATAGATTGCTCTGGGTAGCATAGACATTTTAACAATGTTTATTCTTCTGATCCATGAGCATGGAATATTTTTCCATCTTTTTGTGTCTTCTTCAATTTCTTTCATGAGTGTTTTGTAGTTCCTAGAGTATAGATCCTTTACCTCTTTGGTTAGGTTTATTCCGAGGTATCTTATGGTTTTTGGTGCTATTGTAAATGGAATCGTTTCTTTAATTTCTCTTTCTACAGTTGCGTTGTTAGTGTATAAGAAAGGAACTGATTTCTGTGCATTGATTTTGTATCCTGCCACATTACTGAATTGCTGTATGACTTCTAGTAATTTGGGGGTGGAGTCTTTTGGGTTTTCCACATAAAGTATCATATCATCTGTGAAAAGAGAGAGTTTGACTTCTTTGCCAATTTGAATACCTTTTATTTCTTTTTGTTGTCTGATTGCTGTTGCTAGGACTTCTAGTACTATGTTGAACAACAGTGGTGAGAGTGGGTACCCTTGACGTGTTCCTGATCTTAAGGGAAAGGCTCTCAGCTTTTCCCCATTGAGGATGATATTCGCTGTGGGTTTTTCATAGATGGATTTTATGAGCTTGAGGAATGTTCCCTCTATCCCTATACTCTGGAGAGTTTTAATCAGGAAAGGATGTTGTATTTTGTCAAATGCTTTTTCTGCATCAATTGAGAGGACCATATGGTTCTTCTCTCTCCTCTTATTAGTGTGTTCTATCACATTGATTTGCGAATGTTGAACCACCCTTGCATCCCGGGGATAAATCCCACTTGGTCGTGGTGGATGATCCTTTTAATGTATTGTTGGATCCTATTAGCTAGGATTTTGTTGAGGATTTTGGAATCCATATTCATCAGGGATATCGGTCTGAAATTCTCCTTTTCGATGGGGTCTTTGCCTGGTTTGGGGATTAAGGTAATGCTGGCCTCATAGAATGAGTTTGGAAGTTTTCCTTCTGTTTCTATTTTTTGAAACAGCTTCAGTAGAATAGGTATTATTTCTTCTTTGAATGTTTGGTAGAATTCCCCAGGGAATCCATCAGGCCCTGGACTCTTGTTTTTTGGGAGGATTTTGATCACTGCTTCAATCTCGTTACTGGTTATTGGCCTATTCAGGTTGTCAATTTCTTCCTGTTTCAGTCTTGGCAGCTTATAGGTTTCCAGGAAGGCCTCCATTTCATCCAGATTGCTCAGTTTATTGGCATATAGTTGATAATAATTTCTAATAATTATTTCTATTTCCTTGGTGTTAGTTGTTATCTCTGCCCCTTTCATTCATAATTTTATTAATTTGGGTCCTTTCTCTCTTCTTTAGGATAAGTCTGGCCAGTGGTTTATCAATCTTACTAATTCTTTCAAAGAACCAACTTCTAGTTTCATTGATCTGATTTACTGTGTTTCTGGTTTCTAATTCATTGATTAATGCTCTAATATTAATTATTTCTCTTCTAATGCGTGGCTTAGGCGTCATTTGTTGCTTTTTCTCTAGTTCTTTAAGGTGTAGAGTTAGTTGGTGAATTTGGGATTTTTCTATTTTTTTGAGTGAGGCTTGGATGGCTATGTATTTCCCCCTTAGGACTGCCTTTGCAGTATCCCATAGGTTTTGGACCGATGTGTTTTCGTTCTCATTGATTTCCATGAATTGTTTAAGTTCTTCTTTGATTTCTTGGTTGACCCAAACATTCTTGAGCAGAGTGGTCTTTAGCTTCCAAGTGTTTGAATTTCTGCCAAATTTTTTCTTGGGATTGAGTTCCAGTTTTAGAGCATTGTGGTCTGAGAATATGCAGGGAATAATCTCAATCTTTTGTTATCGGTTGAGACCTGATTTGTGACCCAGTATATGGTCTATTCTGGAGAAAGTTCCGTGTGCGCTCCAGAAGAATGAGTATTCTGTTGTTTTAGGGTGGAATGTGCTGTAAATATCTATGAGGTCCATCTGGTTCAATGTATCATTCAAAGCTCTTGTTTCCTTGTTGATTTTCTGCTTAGATGATCTGTCCATTGCTGAGAGTGGAGTATTGAGGTCTCCTACAATTAACGTATTGTTATCAATATGACTCTTTATTTTGGTTAACAGTTGGCTTATATATATGGCTGCTCCCATGTTGGGGGCATAGATATTTACAATTGTTAGATCTTCTTATTGGATAGACCCTTTAAGAATGATATAGTGTCCTTCTGTTTCTCTAATTACAGACTTTAGTTTAAAATCTAATTTGTCTGATATAAGAATTGCTACCCCAGCTTTGTTTTGAGGTCCGCTGGCATGGAAGATGGATCTCCATCCCTTCACTTTCAGTCTGGATGTATCTTTAGGTTCAAAATGAGTCTCTTGTAGACAGCATATGGATGGGTCCTATCTTTTTATCCAATCTGCAGCCCTGTGCCATTTTATGGGAGCGTTTAGGCCATTCACATTGAGAGTGATTATTGAAAGATATGAATTAATTGTCATCATGTTGCCTGTGAAGACCTTGTTTTTATAGATTGTCCCTGTAAATTTCTGTTGTAGATCACTCTTGGGGTCTTTCTCCTTTTATAGAACCCCCCCTTAATATTTCTTGCAGGGCTGGCTTAGTGGTCACATATTCTTTCAACTTCTGCCAGTCGTGGAAGCTCTGCATCTCTCCATCCATTCTAAATGAAAGCCTTGCCGGATAAAGTATTCTTGGCTGCATGTTCTTCTCATTTAGTACCCTGAATATGTCTTGCCAGCCCTTTCTGGCTTGCCAGGTCTCTGTGGATAGGTCTGACGTTATTCTGATGTTCTTCCCTCTGTATGTAAGGAATCCCTTACCCCTAACTGCCCTTAAGATGGTTTCCTTGGTTCTAAGATTTGCAAGTTTTACCATTACATGTCGGGGTGTTGGCCTGTTTTCCTTGATCTTAGGAGGGGTCCTCTCTGCCTCTAGAACTCGAATGTTTGTTTCATTCCCCAGATTAGGGAAGTTCTCAGCTACGATTTGCTCAAATACATCTTCTAGCCCTCTTTCTCTCTCCACTCCCTCCGGGATTCCAATTATTCTGACATTGGAACGCCTCATGGTGTCACTTATTTCTCTGATTCTATTTTCATGGATTCTGAGTTGTTTTTCCCTGGCCTCCTCTTTTCCCTTTTTATTTATTATACTGTCTTCCAGATCGCTTATTCTCTCTTCTGTCTCAGTTACCCTAGCTGTTAGATTATCCAGATTGGATTGGATCTCATTGATAGCATTTTTAAGTTCTGCCAATTCCCCTCTTATTTCTGCCCTTAGAGACTCTATGTTGCCATTAATTGATTTCTCCATTCTAGCCATTGTCTTCACAATTGCTAGCCTGAATTCCATCTCTGACATCTTGGTTATGTCTGCATCCATTTGTAAATCTGCAGCATAAGTCATAATCTCTGAGTCTTTTCTGTTTTGGGGGGCTCCTCCTCCTAGTCATTCTGTTGATGGGTGTTTGAGGGAATGTATAGAGTCGAAATTATTGACCAGAACCCAAGCAAGATGCACCTGTTTTCTTGGGACCTTAGGGTTGCTGGCCTCTTGTTTTCCCAGCCTGTCTTCTGCGGGAGGGGCCTGCTGCGCTGTTGCTCATGCAACCCTGTTTGGGCGGAGTTGCCCTGCGCCCCTGTGGCGGGGGATGGGCTCAGTGGGAATCAGTCTTTGGGGCTTTTGTTCTCTGGTGCCTTTCCCTGGCGGCTTTCTGCGTCTCTTCCACGAGTCAGAGCAGAAGAGACCGTTTCCAACCCTCTGTCTCAGAGCAGAGAGACCTCAGTCTGTTCTTCAGTGAGCTCTCCAGGCCACACAGTCTCCATTTCTGTCCCTGCTGCTATAAACTGCAGCGGCCTGGGTTGTGCGCCTCTCCGCAGTGCTCCCAGTCCTGCCTCCAGGTCGGGGCACGTCTCTGCCCTTTGTGCTTCTAAAACCACCAGCCGCTCCCAATTCACGCGGGCGACTCCGCCGCTTGGGGTTTCCACCCCCGGGGGTTGCAGTTTACCGGCACAACCCCGGGGCACTGGGTTTCTGTCTCGGAGGCTGCAGTTTGCGTGCGCGCGACTGTCGCTCCGGTTTCTATCCAGGGGTGCTGCAGTCGCGTGTGCGACCCCGCCGGTTTGGTTTTCCACCCCGGGGGCTGCCCTAAAGTCCTTTCCCGCCGCTACCCGGTCTGTGAGTCTGTGCCCGTCCACAGCGCGCGAGGCTGTCACTCACCGGCAGTGTAGGATCCCCACGGCCAGGCACCCTCCCGCTGCCCTTTATCCTCCGATATCTGCCCGCAGGATCATGGCTCTCCGCTTCGTACCTCAAAACCAACCGCCTGCGATATTCTGTTTGTAGAGATCCAGATCTTCTTACATCTCAGGCTGGTTTCGTGGGTGCTCAGAGTGGTCTGGTAGTTATCCAGCTCAATTCCGGGGACCAGTTGAAATAGGGTCCCCTACTCCTCCGCCATCTTTCGCCTCCTCCTAGTGAGGCAATTCTTTTGACTTCTTGGAAGTGCTGTCAAAGAAAATACAGTATTTTCATTCTACTTATTTTATGTTGATAATAAACTGTGTTTCCTTTTCTTACTAATGCAGTATTTCTTTTGCAAAGAGTAAGAATCATACACTAGACAATTGAGAGTCTATCACTTAAAAGATTATCTTAAATTTTATGTGTCTGTTGTCCTTGTACTAGGAGTAAGGGACTGAAAAAGTCTAAAAGGATTCACATAAGTAATTTTTTGCAATATGTACAAAAAGGGGGAAAGGAAGTGGACAGAAAGGAAATTTACATGTCATTTGAATCAAAATACATGAAAAAATTAGAAAAAATTCACGTAGTTGCTAAAAGATAATCCCAGCAGTGTTTCTTCTAGCAGTTGACAAGTTCTTGGTTCATTATGCAATCATGTATTTTAAAATGAAAGATGGGACCAAAAGCACTTTTGTGGATTTGACCTTGAACTGAGACAGATTGCCATTTGGGTTAACACCCAACAATATCCAATCTTCATTTCATGCATTTGCCATTTTCTTGGTGTTATTAATGTTCTTTTAAAATAAATTACATTTTTTAAAATGATCAAAATTCAAAACCACTTATATCTCTCTGGGATTGGTTTAAGTACACTTTTGTTTTTTTCCCCAACAAGACACTTATGCCAAAACAGATAGATACGAATATGTATCTTATCAATGAATAAGAGAGAAACAACTAATTTGAATCCTATGCATTAGTGTCTTCAAAAAAGTTATTTCTTGGCTTATATAGATGAGTGAACAACTTTTTATATTCTGCTTATGTTAATATTTGGTTTTGCTCCAAAGCCCGTTTAACTACAACAGTCTGTGTTCAGGTTCATCAAAGAAGTTGGTTGTTTAGATCTTGCTTTTGCTCCAAGATAGGTAATTTTAATATCAGCTTGGAAGTTTAAAAAATAATTATTCACTGACAGGGAGAATTTAACCCAGACATATTCTACTGTTAATTGACCACCAATAGACATAAAATCAATACCCATTATGTTCATCTGTGAGTCACATACCTAAGTAAAATGTTGAAATTCACTTGAATTTTAGGCAACTAATGGTAATAATAATGATAACTTATCAACGGCATACTGGGTTTTAGGCCTGATACTAAGTATTTCACATGTATTAGCTAATTCACTTCTCACATTTTGTTTTTTTCAACTTAAAACACATTTTGTTTTGAACAATTTGAGGCTTAGAATAATTTTGCTCAAGGTCACACTTGTGGCAGGTCCAGGATAGGAATTCCAACTCAGGCATTTGGATTGAAATGTATTTTATAAACTACCATACTATCCTGTTTTCTTGATATAATCAATTTCAGTTTCTTTCTTTTTCAGATTAGGAAACTGAGACCCAAATGATGGAATTGACTGAGCTTAACAACTAGTTTCTTAAATTGAATGGAGTTTATCAGCACTAGAAACCAAGACTCCTGACTCTAAGTTCAGTGTACTTTTCATTACAATAACTTCCTTCTCAGACAACAAACTGTTGGTCCACACGAGCCAGTTATTTTCAGAATATTTAAGTGTATAAAAGGACCCCTTACTGATTACTCAGTACCAACACAATTTTAAAACAATATTGAAAAAGCAGAGCAGAATGACAGATATCATTTTCCCAAGAATTTAGGATTAAGTTAAATGGAATGAGGTTCCTTTTTTCTACTGACCTATACTATATTTAGCTTAATTTCTATTTCCTTTTCTGATACTCTTCTAAAAGAGGTATTAGAACCATTGTATTAAACAAAACATAACTATTTTTTATTTTCAAGTATGTTACTTGAAATTAAAAGTGTTATTCATATATATCATTTATTTATATTATGCTATTCAAAATTCAAATCCTCTAATTTTTCTTCTTAATAAAATTGGCCTTTAGGTGGTATCATGATAAGGAACTTTCTGATAAAAAAATTTTTATGAGCCAGTCTTTCATTTGATTTTGATTTATATGCTCTATAAATAAGTGTAGGATGGACTGGTCAAGAGAAGAATATTTTTATGGTTTGTTAAAACATTTTATCTCCATGGAAAAAAAATAGATATGTATCAAGTATCTGAGACCATGCAGATTTCCTTCTTGCCCATTCATCATTCTGTAAATGTGTTGTGTGTATATACTTAGGATGAAATTACCATTAGTTACTAATACTTATCAGAATTGGTAAAAATAAGAAAGGGAAAAGATGTTAATCATGCTAAAGCTACAAAGGAATTTATTAGTTGTTATTTCTTTCAAAGGATTTTGAAAGTTGTGCATTAAATACAATATTTTAAGACCAACTTAAAAATCAAGCATTAGTTCATTTTAATTGGATTAAGTCATTGCTTTGGGTGGCCCCATAAATTAAAGATAACTATTTCTAAGGTCAACGCCCAAGCCTTTGGAATGTTTGTGCTTATATATTTCTTTATTATTTGTGTTTGTATTCTTGTGTTTGCTCTTATGGCTTTTATTGTGTGCCAATAATCTTTCTGTTTACTTTGGTAGACAAATAGTGTTCTCACAGTTTGAATGTGTGAGTCATGAAAACATAGTTTTGCGGGGGGGCTTGGTTGTTTTCTGTTTTGTTATGCTGGCTCCCCATTGCCTAAATTAATACCTGGTAATAAAAATTGCTCAGTAAAAATTTATCAGATGAATTCTACTTTATTAAATCCTGAAATCTTTCAGGGTATGTGGTCTTAAAATGATTTCAGTGACTAAAGAGATGGATAAAAGTCAAATTTTAGTACAGGTTCCTATCATCTTTTTAAAATATCAGTTCAACAAACTAAATTCACCTGTGTAAATAAAATAATTTCTGAATGGTATTTAAGCATGTTTGTCTAATGTTTGAAAGATACAAATAGTTTAGAATAGAGACTAAGATGATTTGTCCTTGATTATTTTTGACTATGTACTACAAAGAAAGCCAGATGCTGTGCTAATTACTTACCATGACATTATCTTACTTAATTTTCAGGGCAGTATTTTGAGGAATATCTTCCTAGTCCTATGAAAGATATGAGGTTAAGTAATTTGTTCAGGATAACACAGCTAGCAAGTAGCAGATTCAGGACTTTCTCCAAGCCTTTACTCTGTACTGCCTCATGTATAACAAGAAGTAAGCCCACGAGTATTCTAGATCGGATATAGTGAAGTAAGTCTCTAAGAACCAACTTTAGATTTTTTTTTTAGTCTTAACTATTTTTTAATTGGAGATATGTAGATTCTTTGGAATTGTGATTAGAAGCAGATAACAGATTATATCATATAATATTTTTCTCACACATTCAAGAATTGAAGGATTCTGAGTAGGGTAATGATAGTTTCTCATTAGTTTTAGCAGGATTAATGTGGCTGGCAAATAGACTTTAGGGCAGAGGCAGGGAGAAGAAAGGAGGATATTGCAATAATCTAGGCAAGAGATGGTGACTGCTTAGACCAGACAGTAAGTCTTGACCTTGATCCTTGAGCACTTGGGTTTTTGTTTTGTTTTGTTTTGTTTAAGATTTATTTTAGAGGGAGAGTGTGAGCCAGGGGAAGGACAGAGGGAGAGAGAGAGAAAGAAACAGACTCCCCGCTGAGCATTGAGCCTGGGGCTCAATCACACAACCCTGAGATCATGACCTGAGCTGAAATCAAGAGTTGGACACTTAACTGAGTCACCCAGGCACCCCCCGTGGGCACTTTTGCCAGTGCTTCCTGGAAATAGTTACAACTGGTTGAATTTGGAATGGATTTTTAAAGTAGAGTCAGTGGTATTTTCTGAATGATTAGAGATAGAAGAAGAGAGGAGGGAGGAGAGAAGAATAGACTAAGATGATTCCAAGGTTTTGGTTTAAACAACTGGAAAAATTATGTTGCCAATTCTGGGATAGAATCAAAACCTTGGTTTGGACCACTTTAAGTTTTAGACTTTCAAGTGGAGTATGTTAGTGAAAACTATTAGACTACCAAGTCTCTTTTAGTCAGTTTGCTTGAAGCTGGGCTTAAAGAACATACCTAGGGGCGCCTGGGTGGCTCAGTCGTTAAGCGTCTGCCTTCGGCTCAGGTCATGATCCCAGGGTCCTGGGATCGAGCCCCGCATCGGGCTCCCTGCTCTGTGGGAAGCCTGCTTCTCCCTCTCCCACTCCCCCTGCTTGTGTTCCCTCTCTCACTGTCTCTCTCTCTGTCAAATAAATAAATAAAATCTTTAAAAAAAAAAAAAAAAAAGAACATACCTAAACATATCTTTGGATAAGGCAGCAGCCCTATGAATTACTGATATTAGAGATAGAAACAAAGACCGTTTAGGTCAGAGTAGAAAAAACAGCCTTTAATGAAAATACCAAGACACAATTTATGAAAAAACATAGAAGACTTTATATACTTCAAAAAGATCACAGAAATCATCTAATTCAGTTCCCGATTTTATAGATGAACGGATATTGAGTTTCTGAGAAATTTGGCGACATGTCCAGTATTAAGGCCAAGAAGGAATAATTTTCTGATTCCTAGTTACCCTTCGTAAGAGCATACTTCAGGTATACTTTCATCCGTATTTATTGTCAAAAATAAAAACAACCTCTCAAATGATGACTATGCTTCAAATGTGGTAAAAAATTTGAGGACATTGATTTATACCATAGTTGTTATTTTTTTCTCCAAACTTTTTTTTTTGATAATCAGATAACCTAGAAAAGGATTTGTATTTAAAGCAACTGCATTGCAGTTAATTTTCATAAGAAGTTAACAGCAGAAATAATGGGAGTCAGTTTTTTAAGCAGTAAAATATCCTAGATTGAGATTTGTGTCATAATTTCTGTAATTGATTGGCATCAGCTATTAATAGTTCTTACTAGGTGTGGAAAACTGTACATTTCTCAGTGTGGTAAAACAACTTTTTTTTAAAAAAAGGCCAATTTAAATGCGCTAATGGAATGAATAAATTTATAAAGGTATCTTATTTTAAAACTCTGATAATGTGGAAAAGAGCAATTTAATATTTGATAGGTCATTTTTTTCTTTAAAGATAAACTTAGTTGCTCTAATTTGTATCTTACATCTTATAGTAACTGTGGAATAATCATTACATTGTATGCTTGTGTTTGTGGTAAACCTTTTAACAAGTTATATTAAATTTCCTTTTGATATTAAGTTGCTTTCTACAGATTACAGTAATATCAACCAACATATTCATTTGTTATTTCTAATTAATTATTTTATTCAAAAGAATTATAAATAGTTCAGATTTTTTCTATTATTTCCCTTCATGGTATAAAATTAAAAATACCAAAAAAAAAAAAAAACAACTTATTTTTGATCTGTTTTTCTCTAGATTGTGATTTTTGCTTCTTTGTCTTGTTTTATAGAGCTACATTCACGGAAGCAGCCAAGCTCAGTTCGTGGCAGAGTCACACATTATTCTGGTACTAAGTATCCTTAAAAATACTGATGGATTGAAAAGGACAGAAGTTGCATGCTATCAAATTGACTTTTTTTATGACAATAATTATCAAGATTTAAAAAAGATATTAAATTTTAAACTTTACTATGTTACTTTCTAATTCCTATGCTAATTATTTTGTATTTAATTTTGTTTTTATTCTGAGTCATTAACAGCCTATAATTTTCTCTTTTTTTACTGACTGTTGAATTGCAAATTATAGCTTTTGCTCTGCATTGGGTTATCTTTGGCTAACGTCTTTTCATGGAGTTTTGTGTGGTTTTACCCTATTGGATCCTAACAGGGAGAAAAAAGTGTCCTAAAATATAAAAAGCAGAATTTTAAAATACTAGCTTACTACTGGTTCCCTTAAACAGTACTGTAAGTCAGAAGAGGGAGATTTAAGATGGTTAGACATGTCTTTTTGGAACATACCAGACTAAATGTTATGAATCAGATAACTGAGTACAATTTATGTTTGGTGGTAGAAGGGCAAAGAAGACAGGATAGAATAGGAGAGAGGTAAGGTTAAAGTGTCTAATTAAAACCAATCTCTGAATACTCTTAGAATGAAATAAAGTTACTCTTTGGGTAAACAACTGTATCTTGGGTGGGGGGCACTAAGGTTTGTGTGTCTTGAGAAATATTTGAAGGTTAAATTTATAATGTTGAACATATTGAGTCATCATCAGGATTTAAAATGTGCCTATAGAATTGTTTATAAAATTTGATTACTTTCCTGGTTACTAAGATTCATATTCAACTGAAGTAATCTAGCCCAAATTTTCAGTATTTTATGTAATCAGAGCTATTTAAATCTTTAAGGAATCTTAGAACTCATCTAGGTCCAAAACTCATTTTATAGGTGGGAAAACTAAAACCCACAAAATTTAATTGACTTGCTTTAAGTTGAAGGAAGAACTAGGATTAGAATTCACTTTTCTTTTTCATGGTCTATTGGTTAAGTTTTATATATGTTATTATGGTCTGTGGTACAGGATTTCATGAATAAATGTCAGTCATGCCATCTTGAAGTTTTTACTTTTAATCTGGAAGGAAACAACTCTCTTTAATATCATTAAGGTTTTTGTATTTCTCTACCTTATAACAGTGCATTTTTTAATTCACCACCAAGTATGTATTTTCTACCTTCAGCTTTTTAAGTAATCCATTTTATTTGCATAATATGTTCTGGACAGTGTGTCAGCTGTTGGTATATACTGAGTCTTCTATTAATTGTAGTGGAGGAAAGGGGTAGGAGTGCTTAAAGCACTTTGAATTCTCAAGAAGCTCACAGACTTCCTCATTTATAAAATCAGGATTAGCCAAGTAACCACATGGCATTTCCGTGTGAAGTAAATGAGATAGCACACAAAAAGCATCGAGTACTCACTACATGCTGTTTTGGGTTTTTTTCCCCCTTTTATTTTCTCATCAGTTCTACATTTGTATTTCTTCCACCCTTTACACATACTTGTGTGCATATGTGGAATTGTGCATATCTTCAGCCCATTTCTGGCTTGCAATTACCTGTGTGCTTTATTAAGGAGCTACTAGTATGAGTATGTTTTTGCTGTAGTGTGTCTCATAGATTAAAATCGGAAATATCAGTATTTGAATTAACATTCTCAAGTTTTGTGATCTTGATCAGTATGTGCCAGCTTTCTCTTTTCTAACTTTAATACGGTAAGAGATATGCACATCAGAGGTGCCTTGGGTGAGAAAATGAAATATTTCCAAATCTGTGTATTGGATCATCTCCTCCTCATTGGAAAATAAAGGAAGACCATCTTTACTCTTTACTTATCTCTCCATTATATAAATGTACTTATGAGGCAAAATACATTTGTGTTGAAGCATATTGTTAGGAAACATACTAATTATTACAGGTAACATTTTAGCTCTTATTTATATATTGTAGACTTTTGTTTTCTTTTCTATCCTATTTCAATCTATGATATGGCATTTTAGCAGTATACTTTATTCAAAGCAGCTAGTCTATGAAACACATCAGGAGTACCTAGCAAAAAGCTATGTTGAGACCATCATTGTATGGCAGGAATTCTCCAGGGTTTCATTTCATGGCTCATTGACATCAGGCTGAGATTTAGGATGCAAAGAAATTTCACAGGCAATATGAAGTCTTCCATGTAGATTTTTAACAGTAATAAATAACAGATTTAATAGTACTTATTCTCTTTATGCTACCAATAGTTACTTGTTGCTTTATTCTCCTGGTTTGTTTGTTGTACAGATAACTGAAAAAGAGAAAATGTCTTTTAAAATGGTGGACTCTTTAAAATTGGTGAAAGTTAAAAAGTAGCCAAAGTAATAATTTCTGATTTTACTTTCACTTGGCAGACTCTACTGATACTTTTTAAACTTACCATGTATTTTTTTTTTTTTGTAATTTGCATGTGTATTTTTTCCTTTATACAAAAAAAAAAAAAAAGTAAATTCCAGATGGTCACTTTTTGTTTATCTGGAGAGAATATGCCTGCTTTTTGCTTTTCTCCCTCTGATTTAG
This sequence comes from Halichoerus grypus, assembly GCF_964656455.1. Taxonomy (NCBI): domain Eukaryota; kingdom Metazoa; phylum Chordata; class Mammalia; order Carnivora; family Phocidae; genus Halichoerus; species Halichoerus grypus. The sequence continues at coordinate 185,966,420 of NC_135714.1, forward strand.
TAAGCCAAATCATTCGGTGCAATTGCTGCATGCAAAATTTTGTTGAAAAAAACTAAGAACAGATGGAGTCATTTCATGTCATAGGTTATAGATTCATATTTACTAAAAATAAGATTTTTCTCCCTATTAGTAGTGTTTTATTTTCTCAGTACCTTGTTTAGGGAAAAAAAAAAAGAAAAAAAGAAAAACAGTCCTAAGTAGTTCACTAGAGAAAACTATATAAAAAAGGAGTAAGAAATATCACGACATTTTAATGTGGAATATGTGAACTAAGAATAACTTATATAATCCTTTTATTTTTCCCAGTAAAAATTTGTTACTTATTTTTCATTCAGTTATGTTTCAATACCTGATGCGAATGTAAGATATTTGCTGTTTACAAGAAGGTGGACTGATAGAAAAATAATTATAATTTAGTGTGACAAATGTTATAACGAGTGCTTGGAAGCACAAAAGAAGGAGCAACTCACTGCCTAGAGAACTTGTACTGACTTTTCAGCTGGTTTTGATACAGTGGAAAAAGGAGTTTCCCAGACAGAGAATGAATGATAATATTCTAGTAGAAGGTCCGGCAGGTACAAAAACATAAAATGAGAGAGAATATTCACAAATGCTTAAGAGGAAATTGATGAAAGGTTACTTTGGATGGATAATGAAAATCTTCCCATACCTTGCTAAGAAATTTGAACCTTATCTGAATTCACCAAGATGTGGTCTGTATGTGCCAGTTGAGACAGGATACATGAGTTCTAGGACTGGCTTTTACTTTTTTAAAACTCTGATCTGTCCCTTAGATCTCCACATCCTTCAAATTCTAGGGTCTCAAGATGATGACATGAGATAAACATCTTTTGGAAGTAGAAGTGCTAATATAAAAGACAAAGGGTACACTAGCAATAATTTTAAAATATTTATATATATATACTTATAAAAACCACATTTGCTTTTTCTCTGAGAAATACATTTGTTTTCCATTTATTATAAATGAATATTATTTTACTTTGCATTTGTTTTCAATCTGTGATAGAGAGCAAATGTTTTAGTATATTATATCCAAGGAAAAACATACTACATATAAATTAATGATGGATGCAAACTGAAGATAATTTTAAATTTAGATCTCTAAGTCTTCTATAATATGTCAACATATTTTTGACGTCTGTTCTCATTTATCTTTAAATTGACATTCCTCATTCTCTTCCTAGAAGTAACAGTAAACATCATGTACAACTGAGAATAGATCATAATATAGTGCAGATGTATTTGTTACTCGTTCAGTAGGATGCTCAGTGCCTCTGGGTGCTATATATAATTTATACAAATAGCAGCTTCTGTTTTATGTGGGATTATGTCAATATTTTGGCTTTTTAATCAGTAAAAGGTGATTGACAGATTCAGCAGAGAAACTCAGGTGTGCACAGTAGTAAGTATATATTGCTGTGACATTATTCAATACAAATGTGAAAGTAATACATGAAGTAGACTGGGTGTGCGTGTGTGTGTGTGTGTGTGTATACACAGGCATTAGCAAACTCAGAACAACAGAAAAAGTCTCAGAAACATAGTCCATCCACTATATAGTTCCATCTCTTATCCTAATGTTGGGACTCTTCAATAAGACACAGCCAAAACGGCCACACTCACAGTTTAATGGCAGAAAATCAGCTGTTACTCCAGAGTTAAACATGGAAACTCGAAACTCTCGGATTTGTGCTGAGTCATTCAACCCTCTACTCAGTGAAGGAAGCCCTACACATCAAGTCTGACAGATCATCATCTAGCTTTTACCTCTTTCTAAAAATTAATACTTTACCTAAAAATTATATTACAAATGTGGGTTTTTTTTCCAAATGATAAGTCTTATGTAGGCCCTTTTTTAACCAAAACTTTTTTTCATTGATATATTGGAACTTAAGTTAAATAAGTTAAATAATAATTCTCAATACTCAAAGGCCTTAATTTAAAAAGGTATCTTTAAATAAAAGAGAGGGAAAATTGGCTAGTTTAAAGCCATTTTACTTTAATTCATACATCTTAATTACAACTATCAAGTTTAAAGTAGGTTCACACTTATTTTTTGGTAAAGCCTAGAAAACTCAAGTTTGCAGGAAATATTCTGAAGACAAGATCACACTTGTTTCTTGACCCTACTGCTTTAGAATAGAGTATTTTACCTTGGAGTTATACACAACCATGTAACTAGTCATTCCTTTGTTTTTAAATCCTACTTTGGGATTGTATGCACTGTATTTACTAAGTTCTTGCGTTTATTTTCAAGTAAATAAAACTAACTTCCTCTCAGATACAACAGTTTATATGCCTTTGGCCCTGCCTTGGATCCTCTGTAACAACAGTTGACAAACTAGGACCAGTAAGTGCCAAATCCAGTCTGTCTGCTATTTTGGTAAATAAAGCTCTATTGGAACATAGACACACCTATCCATTTCTGCACTGGCTATGATTCCTTTGCACCACAACAGCAGAGTTGAGTCGTAGCCATACATCATACAGCTTGCACAGACGTAAGTATTTATAGTTGAACCTTGAACAGTGTGAGTGTTCGGGGTGCCGACCCCTCCCCCACACACATTTAGAAATCCACATAATACTTTTTACTCCTCAAAAATTTATTAATAGCCTACTGTTAACTGGAAGTCTTACTGATAGCAATCAATACATATTTTGTAATATGATCTGTATTATATACTGTATGCTTACAAATAAAGCTAAAGAGGGGCGCCTGGGTGGCTCAGTCGTTAAGCGTCTGCCTTCGGCTCAGATCATGGTCCCAGCGTCCTGGGATCGAGCCCCACATCGGGCTCTCTGCTCCGCGGGAAGCCTGCTTCTCCTTCTCCCACTCCCCCTGCTTGTGTTCCCTCTCTCGCTGTGTCTCTCTCTGTCAAATAAATAAATAAAATCTTTAAAAAAAAAAACAAAAACAAATAAAGCTTAAGAAAATCATAGAGAAACTACATTTATAATACTGTACTACAGTAACAAAAACATCTGCATACAGGTGGATCCCAGCAGTTCAAACCTGTGATTTTCAAGGTCAGCTGTACTTTCTAGGCCTTTAAAGAAAAACTTGGCAAATTACTTCTCTGTAGGGTGTGGTAAGTAAAGCAAAAATCCACAACCTTATTACCTCAAGATATTTGCTGTTAACTTTAATATCTATCCTTACATTTCCAGCTATTTTGTTCCTTTGCCTCTATCATTTTCATCTAACCTTATAATATCATCCTACCTCATTTCTTTTATGTTTTTTTTTTTTTGATTGGCAACTGTCACTTACTAGTTTTGTGGCTTTTCATAAATTATTCAGACCTCTCTGCTTCATTTTCCTTATTTGGAAACTGAAGAAGAGGAAATCTGTGTCAAAGAGCTGTATGGCAATGAATGAGATGATGAACACAAATTTCCTTTTTGGGGGCTAACATTCTAGTGGCAGGAGAAAGACAGTAACTTAAAAAAAATTGAATGTGAAATTTCTTTCAAAAACAATGTTGCAGAGAAAAAACAGGAAAAAAGAAGTAGAGAGGTTGGAGGAGGCTTTTCTGATAAGATGTCATTTGAGCAGAAACTAAAAGGGAAGTGAGTTATGTGGATATTTGGGAGAAGAGCATTAAGCAGGGGAATATCAAGTACAAAGATGCCAAGGCAGAGAGTCCAGTTTTGTTGGAAAAATAGCTAGTAGGACAAGATAAGAGCAAACAAGAGCAGACAAGTATAGGCTATGGATCAGGGTGTAAATCATGTATGGTCTAGAGGCTATTTTGAAGTCTTGTTTATTCAGAGTGACATGGAAAGCTTTTAAATTGTTCTGAACAGAAGAATGACATTACCTGACTTAAAGATACTAAGAAAGAGAATGTTTTTAAGATTTAAGGGTAGGAATTTCATAAGCAAGAAACCACAAAATTCAGAGGGAAAGATATATAATTTGTCACATTAAAATGATAACTCTGCATAACAAAGCAATTTAAAAAAAGAATGAGGTCAACATCATCACAATATGAGTTGTTCCTTTTGCCTTTTGATTTACAAGTAATTGGACATCTGTAACCAAACAAAAGTACCTCTGCTCAATACAGCAGGACACCCCTCTGTATCCCCTATAGTCAGTGAATAGGATGTCAGAGAGGGCTGGATCCAAAGGAGTTTGTGAGCCTTGCCCCATACCCACCTGCTGCCATCAGAAAAGGTAATGTGGAGAGTGAAAAACTGCTACACTAACTGGAGATGGAGTATTTTGGGGATCCCACCAGCCTGATGGAAGAAACTGGCAGAGTCAGAACAGAACAGAGACAAGGAGGCAGAGAAAAAAAGAGGAAAACATACCAAGTTGCCCTTCTGCCCCAGGGCAACACTGCTACCTGCTAGGCTTGGAGGGTGGCAAGCAATAGCAACTACATCTCTGGCAGAAGAGGTGGAAAAGCAAAGTGGTGAGGGACAGATGGCCTGGCAGTGTAGGCTGCAGGAACCAACAACACCCAGCTCTCTGAGGGGGAACCTTATGACTGGGGGGAGGAAGAGTAAAAGGAAAAAGGCAGACAAGAACATCAAAGGGTCTTAAAAGTGTTTCCTGCAATAGGCTCCAGGATTTCAGCAGAAGGTCAGCCCATGGACCTCTGGGATTTTACCCCTGGAGGATTCTCTTACTGGCTCAAGGGTACTCCCAAAGCTCCAGGTGCTAAGCCCATACCTACTCAGACTCTGCCACCAGTTTTTTTGTTTGTTTGTTTTTTTTTTTTTTTTTTTTTTTTTAAACACAGTTCTTTTTACAGGCCTGCTCCTGAGGGTAGCAGTGAAAGCCATCTCTCATAAGAAGGCCCAAAAACCTGTGCTGTAGCACCACCTTCTGGAAAACAAGATAAAGTTTTCTAATTGCCAGCCTGTTGAACTGCATGTAACAAAGTAAACAAGAAAGTGGGTGCTACTTCAAATGGGACAGCAGAGGCACATTTCATTAGAGACTGTGAAAAATCATACTAATATGGTATCACAAAAAGGATAATTCAACAACCAAACTTCAAGGCATGGAATATTATAATCTAACTGATAATTCAAAATTTTTTCGTAAGAATGAAGAAATTTAATTAGCTACAAGAAAACTCCGGCAATTCAGTGAACTCGGGAATAAAATTAATGAACAGAAGGAGTTCTTTACAAAGAGATTTACATTAAAAAAAAATGAAACAAATTCTGGAGCTGAGAAACTTAATAAATGAGATAAAGAATACATTAGAAAGCATAGAAAATAGGGCACATCAGATGGAAGAAAGAATAAGCAAGTTGGGGGATAGGAATTTAGAAATGACTCAGTTGGAAGAAGAGGGAACTAATATTTTTAAAAAGTTAAGAAACCCTAAAGAGTTATTACTCTATCAGACAAGCAAATATCAGCATAATTGGTATACCAGAAGGAGAAGAGAAGGAGGAGGTAGAGTTTATTTAAAGTAGTAATAGCTGAGAACTTCCTAAACCTGGGAAAGAAACTAGACATATAAGTCTACTAAGTTAAGGGAACATCTTATTATCTCAATGCAAAAAGAGCTCCAAGAAACTGTTGAAAATCAATTATAAAGAAATCATCTTAAAGGCAGCCAGGGAAAAAAGGAAAATAACCTAGAAAGGATTAAGCTATCCCCCATTAAGTTATCAATGGATTTCTCAGCAGAAACTCTATAGGCCAGGAGAGAGTAGAATAACCTATTCAAAGTATTGAAAGATTAAAATTACCAGTCAAGAATACTTTATCTCATAAAATTGTCCTTCAAATATGAATGAGAAATAAAGGCTGAAGAAGCTCAACACCACCAGATCCGTCTTATAAATAATGCTGAAAGGAGTTTTTCAAGTTGAAATAAAAAGATGCTAATTAGAGACACAGAAAAAAATGGAAGTCCACAAAACTCTGATAAAGGTGATAGAAAACTGTAACTTTATAATAGAATAGTATGTTAACCACTTAATATAAAGATTAAAGGAAAGAATATTAAAAATAATCATAGCTACTGCAATTTTTTAATGAATTCACAGCATAAAAAGAGATATTTTGTGACATCAAAAATAAAAAGGTGAGGACTAAGGGGTAGAACTTTTATGGGTGAATCAAGAAAAGTTTTTTTTTTTTTTTTTCCGCTGATAGCAACTTATCTGAGATGTTTTATCTAAGCCACATGATAACCACAAGTTAAAAATCTAGAGACAGGAAACAAAAAATTGGGGGAGGACTTAGGGGGGAGACAACAAATTACTATGGAAAACCACAAATTTACAAAGAAACGGGGAAAAAGAAACATTGGAGATACAAACATCCAGAAGACAAAAGATAAGATGGCAGTAGTAAGTCCTTATATATCACTAATCATGCTAAATGTAAGTGGATTGAAATCACCAATCAGAAGGCACAGACTAGCTGAACAGATATTTTTAAAAAGCAAGACCCAAATATATGCTGCCTGTAGGAGACATTTCAGCTCTAACCACACACGTGGGCTCAATATAAAGAAATGGAAGAGGATATTCTAAGCAAGTGTAAACAAAAGAAAGTGGGACTAGCCATACTTAGATTGGGCAAAATGGACTTCAAGCCAAAAATGTTAGCAAAAGACAAAGTAAATCATTATATAATGATAAAGTGGTCAATACATCAAGAAGACATAACAAATGTAAATATATATGCACCCAACATATCAGAGCAGCAAAATATATTCAGCAAATACTAGCAGATCTGAATAGAGAAATAGAACACAATGCAGTAAGAGTAGGGAATTTCAGTAACCCAGTGTCAGCAATATATAGATCTATCCAGATAGATCATCAACAAGAAAATGTTAGAATTGGACCATACTTTAGAACAAATGGACATAGGACATTCCATCCAACAGCATAAAACACATTCTCTTGTCACGTGCACATGGAACATTCCCCAGGATAAATGATTTCATAAGACCCACAGCACATATTAGCAAATTTAAGAAGATTGTAATTATACCAACTATCCTTTCTGACCACAATGGTATGAAACTATAAATCAATAAGAGGAAATCTAGGAAATCTACAAATATGTGGAAACTAAACAACATATCTCTAAACAACAAGTAGGTCAAAAAGAAATCAAAAGGGAAATTTAAAAATATTTTCAAAAAAATGAAAATGGAAATACAACATACCAAACTAATGGGATACAGCAAAAACAGTTCTGGGAGGTAAGTTTATAGCAACAAATGCATATATTGAGAAATTATCTCAAGTAAACAACCTAACTTTATACCTCAAAAAACTAAAGAAAGAACAAGAAATTAAGTCCAAAGTTAACACAAGAAAGGAACTACAAAGTAGAAATAAATGAAATAAAGACCAGAAAATCAATAGAATGGACCAATGAAACTAAGAGTGGATTCTTCATAAAGATACAAAATTGACAAACCTTTAGCTAACCCAAGAAAAAAAGACTCAAAATCAGAAATGAAAGTGGAGATATTAGAACTGATACTTCAGAAATATGTAGGATCATAACAGACTTCTGTGAATAAATATATGCCAAAAAATTACATAATGTAGAAGAAATGGATACATTTCTAGAAACATAATTTCCCAACACTGAATCAGGAAGAAATAGAAAATACGAACAGATCAAATATGAGTAAAAATATTGTATCTGTAATCAAAAACCTCCCAACACAGAAAACCCAGAACCAAGTGGCTTCACTGGAGAACTGTACCTAACACTTAAATAAGAATTAACACCAATCCTTCTCAATTCTGCCAAAAAATTGAGGAATAGGGAACATTTTCAAACTCATTCTATGAGGCCAGCATTACACTGATACTAAAACCAAATAAGGACACTACAACAAAAGAAAACTATAGACTAATATCCCTGTTGACTACAAATACAAAAATTTGTCAACAAACTATAAGTAAACCAGATTCAAGAACACTTAGAAAGAATTATACACCATAACCGAATGGGACTTATCCCTAGAATTCAAGGATGGTTCAACACGCAAATCAATAAATGTAATACATAACATCAATAAAATGAAAGATAAAAGTCATGTGTTCATCTCAATAGATGCAGAAAAAGATTTGACAAAATACAACATCCTTTCACGATAAAAATCCTTAATGGATTGGATATGTCAGAACATCAGAACATACCTCAGCATAATGAAAGCCATATACAAGTAACCCATAGCTAACATTGTATTTTTTTAAAAGATTTTATTTATTCGAGAGAGAGAGGAAGCAAAAGTAGGGGGAGGGAGAGGCAGAGGGAGAAGCAGACTCCTGCTGAGCAGGGAGCCCTATATGGGGCTCGATCTCAGGACCTTGAGATCATGACCTGAGCTGAAGGCAGACACTTAACCGATTGAGCCACCCAGGCGCCCCGCTAACATTGTATTCAATGGAAAATATTGAGAGCTTTTCCTCTAAGATCAGGAACAAGACAAGGATGCCCACTCTCACCACTCTCATTCAATACTATACTGGACGTCCTAGCTAGAGCAATCAAGACAAAGAAATAGAAGGCATCTAAATTGGAAAAGGAGAAGTAATATTGTTGCTACTTGCAGATGATATGAGCTTATATATTTCTAGATCAGTATCATAGAGAGAATCCCAAACTCTGAACCAAAAAACTGTTGCAACTAATCAACAATTTCAGTAAAGTTGCAGGATACAGAATCAACTTGCAGAAATGAGTTGCATTTCTTCACACTACTGATGAAACATCTGAAAAGAAATAAAACCATCCCATTTACAATAACATCAAAATCAAAAAAACCTTAATAAATTTAAACAAGGAAATTAAAAATCTGTACAACAAAACCACAAGACTTTGCTGAAAGAAATCAGAACACAAACAAATGGAAGTACATTCTACATTCATGGATCCAAACAATATTGTTAAAATGTCTGTACTTCCCAAAGCCATCTATAGATTCAATGCAATCCTCATCAAAATGTAAAGGCATTCTTTACAGAAATAGAAGAAATAATCCTGAGGTAAAAGAACAAAGCCAGAGGTATCACACTTCTAGATTTCAAACAATTCTTCAAATCTATAGTAATTAAAGCAGTATTGTACTGGCACAAAAAACAAACCCAGAGACCAAGGGAATAGAACAGAGAGCCCAAAATTAAACTCCTACATATAAAATCTAATATTTGACAAGGTATCCAAGAACACTCAGTGGGAAAAATACAGTCTCTTCAACAAATAGTGTTAAGAAAATGGATAAGCACATGCAGAAGAATGAAATTGGACCCCTATCTTGTGCCACTCAGAAAAGTGAACCCAAATGACTTAAACATAAGATCTGGTACTATAAAACTCATAGGAGAAGACATAGGGAAGAAGCTCATTGACGCTGGTCTTGATGGCAATGATTTTTTGGATATGTCTCCAAAAACATGACAACAATAGAAAAAAATGGGACTACACCAGATTTAAAGGCTCTGCAAAGCCAAAGAAACAACAATATGAAAAAGCAACCTACAGAATGCAAGAAAATTTTTGCAAACCCCAAATATCAGATAAGGGGTTAATATCCAAAATATATTAAGAACTCATGCAACTCAATTACAAAAACACAACCTGATTTAAAAATGGGCAGAGGAACTAAATAGCCATTTTTCCAAAGAAGACATGCAAATGCCAACAGATACATTAAAAGATGCTCAACATCACTAATCATCAGGGAAATGCAAATCAACACCACCATGAGATATCACCTCACTCTGTTATAATTTAAGCCTGTTATCAAAAAGATAAGAAATAAATGTTGGTGAGGCTGTAGAGAAAAGAGAATCCTTGTGCTCTGTTGATGGGAATGTAAATTGGTGCAGCCACTATGGAAAAACAGTAGGGAGTTTCCTCAAAAATTAAAAATAAAACTACCATATAATTCAGCAATTGCACTTCTGGGTATGTGTCCAAAACCACTAGTTTAGATACATACATGCACCTCTGTGTTTACTGCAGCATTATTTAGAATAGCCAGATATGGATACAACCTAAGTGTCTGTTGATAAATGAAGGGTTAAAAAAAACTGATGCACAAATATTGTTCAGCTATGAAAAAGTAGGATGTCTTGCTGTTTGCAACAATATGGATGGAATTTGAGCACATTATGCTAAGTGAGATCAGTCGAAGGACAACTACTGTATGGTATCACTTATATGCAGAATTTTAAAAAGCCAAACTTGTCAAAACAGTAAAATGGTGGTTACCACAGGATGGTAGGAAGGGTGATAAGACAGTTAAGGGTATAAAGTTAACAATGGGTAGCAAATAAACCATAGAGAATCAATGCACAGTGAAATGAATATAGACAACAATATTGTACTATAATCAAATTTGTTAAGAGTCTAGAACTTAATTATTTCAACCTTTAAAAAAGGATAATTATGTAATGATAGAGGTGATAATTATCACTACGATGGCAATCAAATTACAATATATATCAAATTAATATGTTGTACCCCTTAAATTTACACAATGTCTTATGTCAAACATACTAAGGTTTTAATACATAAAAAGAAAAAAGGAGAGGAGACTTCTCTTGCATTGTAGTTAAGAGCAGATGGGCACTGGCTCAGATAGCCCTGGTTTGAATTCTGGCTCCAGCACTACTGAACACCTTGTGCCAGTTATTGATCTCTAATTTTCATTATCCCAATTTATAAGTCAGACTAAAACAGTACCCACCTCACAGCACAGTTAGAGGGCTTACTGAGAGAAATCCATGCACAGAGCTTAGCTCAGTTGCCTGCACATAGTTGGGGTAAATAAATGTTGGCTATTAGTATTAAACACATACATACATATATATAAGACAACACATAAAGGAAGAATCCAGATACAACACTTGAATCAATTCGCATCCAGAAAAAGGAAGCACCGTACAAATTAAAAAAATACAAATATGGGTAAAAGATTTACAGGGAAATGGGCAAAAAAAAAAAAAAAAAGCAATATACAAAAGGTTAAACAAAAAGAGGAATGAACTTATCAAAGTTCATTATCTTAATACAGATTGTCACTCATCAGTTTGATAAAATCAATAGTTTGGCAAAACTATTGGTGAAATATAAGAAAAATACAATATGACTGTACCTTAGTAAATTTGATAATACACATATGCCCTCTCTAAAAAACTCTGCCTCTAAGTATAGATCTTACAGAAAATATTGCACATGTACATGTAAACAGATAACCTTGTAGGAATATTTATAATAGCAAACATTTGGAAACAATTGTGCATCAGTAAGATAGAGCAATAAAATGTGATTATGCTTATGAAAATCCTATGATTCTGTCACAAAGTGAATTTGCGTGAAATTCAAAAACAATTCCAACAAGAAGCATGTTATTCACATAGTTTTCACATTGTAACTTAACTATTTGCAGAGGAAAAGTAGTCAAAAATGGTATGAAGATCTTTTAATAAAGATATGTTATACTTGTGTAACCATAGTTAATATCCAATATTCTTTTGCCTAATAAAGCATACTTTTTCTTGAGATTGTATCTGTGAATAGGTGTGTTTATAACACACACATATATATGTGCACACGGGTGTTTATATATAAAATTTTATCCTGAAAATATTTTTACATATGGCTATACTTTTATTAAAATTGTTAAGCATTTAATTTTGTAAAACTTATTCCCCAGGAATAGAAAGTTCCATTTTCCCCACGATTTTATTAGTGGAATTTCAGAAGCATTTGGAGTGATATTTATTTTACTTATAGTATCTACATAAAATCATCTTAAATGTCATTTATATTTTGAATATTTGCAAAAAGTATTTTGTTAGAGTTAAAATAATCTGGAATCCTGTGTCAATTTTCAGATCAAATGTGTATATTTAAATGTGTAGATTCAAATTTGTACCTGAATATAATAAAGGGTGTTAAGGTGACTTACAAAATAGAAACCAGACTTAAGAATTCCCTTAGCAGACAAAATCATTTAAGCCACATGAACAAGACTAAATCTAGCCCTTTTCATGAATATAAGTGAAACTTAACTTGGGATATTTCTTTTAAATGTCTCTGATAATCATAAAAGAAACTGAAGTCATCTTCCTAAAAATGGCATGAGAGATCTATCACTTGTAACCAATCCCCTGTGTGGAAACCCCCACTGTAATAACCAATCACTGTAAAGGTCAACAACTTCTTCATTTTTACTTTATAAGCCATTCTGGGGGCGCCTGGGTGGCTCAGTCGTTAAGCGTCTGCCTTCGGCTCAGGTCATGATACCAGGGTCCTGAGATCGAGCCCCGGATCGGGCTCCCTGCTCCATGGGAAGCCTGCTTCTCCCACTCCCACACCTCCTGCTTGTGTTCCCCCTCTCACTGTCTCTCTCTCTGTCAAATAAATAAATAAAATCTTTGAAAAAAAATAAGCCATTCTGTAACTTCATGTCCCTGAGTTTTATATTAGTCCTTGAATTTGGGGACCCCTAGTTTAAAAACTGTTATTACACTCCCAATAAACTTTTATTAGGTACTATTTATTGATGTGATGGTTTTAACTTTGTTATTTCTGGATTTTGGACAGATGTAACCAGAGAAAGATGAAAGGGAAACCTAATTTAACTCCTTATTAATGATCTAAACAGTCACAGTAGCTTAGCTTCACTAAGCAATAGAAATTCCCTACATATGAGCAGTTTGAGTGATAGGAACTTTTAATTTTTTTCCCATCACTTTATTATTAGCATAGTCCTATGACTCTAGGCTCAAAGGAATTTTTATCAGTGGATTGTCCAAAACATTTTAAGAATGAATCCTTTAAGTCCACAGACTACCATACTGGTAAAATGAAATATTTGTTCTCTTACATTACTCTTTTCAGGCCATCAAGACATGACTGAAACTCAAGGAACTCAAGAATTACCCAAATTCCAATGGTTCTCAAACTATGTATCATGGTTCCCTAAAAGTTCATTGGTAGTGTGTGGTATATATGGATGTTAGGCTTGGTGTGAGAATGGGGAGTGGGAGGGCTGGTATTGCATAATGCTGATGGAGGCTTTTCTCTTGTATGCCGCAGGTTTCCCATCAAGGTTGGCTGGTTGGTTTTCTCCAATAAGGGTTCCATAAAGGATTGCTAAATAGAATAGACTGAAAGCCATTCATATAGAGAGAGGTTATTGTAAGCATAAATGCCTAACTGGAGAAGTCGGGTATTTATTGTTTTCCCGAAGTTGGATAATATGGTCATGAAAGACTCAATTACTTTATAATTATTAATCAATATTTTGATATAATGGTTATGAAAATAGAGTGGAAATATTTACTCTGCAGAATTTTCCCTGACCTCCTCCACTTAATTGTACAGACATAGCCAAATAATATTCTTGTAGCTTTCACTGTTTGGAGTAGAAGACACTTAGATATATCCCGTCCAGCAGACTTACTGGCGCTGGTTGTACGTACATAGCAGTAGAAATGAATACAAGGAGACCATAATAAATTTGAACAAATTGAGGAATTTCTGGGCTAAAATTATTTTAGTTTTCATTTTTCAATCTGTTAGTCCTTTGGGCAGAATTCATAATATATTTCCAGAATTGATGAGTTCTTAAATCTTAACAATAGTCCTTGTCAAACCTGTTTTAATAACATAGCAAAGAATGTTCTAATAAAAGTGAAAAGCTCCTATCATTTTCTTAATCTCTGGCATCTTTCAGTACAGTATGAATATATTCATCCTGCTGCAAGCAGACATATTAAGTACAGAATTTTGTGTTCATTCTTAAAATGTCAATTTAACTAAATTAAGATCCTGCTAAATGTGTGAGAGCGTTTTATTATAACGTGCTTATCGCTTTTGTAAGACTTGTAATTGGTAACAAAAATTTCCAAGTGACACAATACCAGACCTTAATAAATATTTCTTTAAACAAGGTAATCTGTGAAACAACACATGAAATAGAAGCCAAGAAAAAGAAAGCTATGCACACTCTGATTTTCTATGATTGCCGATGAAATTTGTCCCTGTGACTATAACTATTATATATCTACATCTATAATGTGAAATGGTATATAACTGATTATGGGAATCCATATAATTCCTATGTGCTAAGAAAATGAAAGTCGTGGAACTTAATTAACATTTAGAGTTAGACCTTCAAAATCTCACAGTTTCACGTTATTTATTTTTAAAATTAAGGCATATGCAACACACGAAGAATGGTAATTTTGTGTTAGATGGAGAGAGTTAAATCATAGCTAGCTCTGTGTGCAGTTGTAACCTACCCATTCTGGAACAGAACACATGGTGTTCAGGTCCAGAAAAATTAATAGATTTTATTTGCATGTATTTCTACTGTTTCCTTGACAAGTACTATAGATGCTGCTATCACCATGGGAATGGTTCTTCTAAATGAAGCAGCAACATCCAAGGGAGATGTTGGAAAAAGACGGAGTAAGTCTGTGTTGCTATTTTTGTAGTTTTGTTTTAAGATTTAAGTAAAATGGGAAATATATAAAAATCCTTAATAAACATAAATTTCTAAAGAAATGTTCTGATATGAGAAAGGTTGCAGTTTGTTTTTGTTTTACTTCTTTCTATTTCTTGGATGTGAGTGTACAAATACTTAAAAATATATTTCTTCCAAAATGGGATTGGGTGATTTTCTGTGGAATTGCATATAAAGGCAAGCTGTCAGTCCTTGCCAGGGGTGCTCTGACCCATGTCTACTGAAGCTGTAGTCTCCATAATAATGTCCACACTACAGGGAGACACACAATTCTGTGGCCAGAGTCTTCAGAGATTTTATTGGCAAATGCTGTGTTCCTTATGCCACAAAATCAGGTATACATTCAAGGACTCAGAGTTTTCAGATAGGTTTTGTACACTGAAATATAATACCTTCCGAATACCTCCAGACTTCTTCTGATCAACATTTGAAAAGGAGTTATCTGTTGATAGTGTCTTTTCCAGGCTCTTTGCCTTTTCCAGTGGTATTCCAAGATTTACAACTCCACGGATTTCCAGCATTATGTTTCTAAGCAAGTTAACTATGTTTTATCCTTTGATGGAACTGTTTCCTTTTTTTGGGGGGGGGATTGTAGGAAAAAAATCATTTTTATGAAGTAATAGGTTTTGACAAGACAAGGGAAGAACACAGGAGAAAAATCTGCCCTTAGGAGCATAGGTTAGGAACGAAGAGAGGGCCTTAAAATTTCGTGCCACAAACCTTTTTATTATTATTATCAAGTTCCTCTGTAATTAAATGATTAAACCTATAATTAAAATTTTTCCTACTATGCTTTGCATTTCTGGAACCTTTTTAAACTCAGAATTTATGTGTGAGCAGCATAGATGTCTGAGAAAGAAGATTTATTAAGTTTAAAATAAAAATCCAGACTTATTTTCTTCTTGGAAGTATTAGCTATGGTGACATGTATATAAATAAATCATAGTGATTTCTAAATAGTTGTCTTAAGTGTTAAAATATTTTGGATATAATACACAGTTTAGTCTGTCCTTTGTTTTCCCGTGATGGTGTCTTTACACCATTGTAAAGAAACCACATAAGAATCTAATGCATTACTTTCAGTTAAGCATTGTGCAGAATGTCATTTTATGATACATCTTTTGAACAATGTAATGCTCTTGCAATTGACAGTGTTTATGAAGACAAATTCTTATGTGATTACTATATATCTTGTCTTATTAAACTAAGTAATAGTAATAAATACATAATTTTTTTTTATCTTATAACATCTGTGATACTAAGTTTACAAAATCACTACCCCCAGCTTCCCTCTTGGTAGATGTTTCTCTACATATCACTCCAACACTCAGCACGGTCAAATTATTTATTCATGTGTAGGGTGAGAGAAAGAGAGAGACATGGGAAATATATTTTACAGTTACCCCTTTCTGATATATAGTACAACTACTGTGATTATTATTGCTCAGATCAGAATGATCCTGTGTCATCACAGCACTTTCTTACAGGTATGTTACCTTGTCTGGGCTGCAATGGTCCATTCAGTACTTACTCCTTACTGCTGCTCACTCGGTTCTGCTGCTCCCTTCCCTATATACAAGGACTTGAGCAGCACTGTTCTTTCCACTGCACAGAATCAAGTAAATATATTGTTTTACTTGATCATGTACTTTGAGCTTCATTTCCCATTGAGCACAACCCAAGTGGCAAAGGGAGTAAAAGCGTTTTATTTAGCTTCTGAAAATTTAAAACAAGAAAGGAAAGGATGAAGTGTTTGATAAAAATACCGAATGTGGTAAGGTGTAAAATAAAGCATTAGGTAATTAATTCTGGGTTTAAGAAGGTTGTTGTAAGAAGGGATGCTATTATTGTTGTATCCAGTGCCAGGTATCTGGCATACTTGGATAGTCTACATATTTTTAAAAAGGTGTTTTTCATTTTGGGATATTCAGCAACCTACTTTTTACTTTATCTTCTGCCAATATTCATTTGAAGTTCAACTGCCTGAACTTTGTCTGAAATGGAATGTCACAGAGGCTACAGTTGAATGTTGTTAAGCACTTATGACTTCCAGCAATTTATACTCAAAACTGAAAGAATGATATTCCTACAGAGCTGAAAGGAAACTGACAGATTCCTAGACCATTTTTTGACAGTGTCAGAACTTATCCACTCCTTGATTTCCAGGATTGTAATTAAACCTGGTCTCAGACCTGCTAGAAGGATTTTTTTTTTAATGTATTTCATCATTATGGAAGTATATTGAACTAACTTTTCCTTGTGTTCCTGTGCCTTCATTTATTTTCTCTTCTTTCTAATTATTTCAGATATTTTCAGTATTTTTATAAGAATTCTCTGAAACTAATGAAAGGATACAAGTATTGTACAAGTATACAAGATTTTTCTTAAGAATTAACTCTATTTTCTCCTTACTTATGGCATAGATTTAAGTCCATTTCAATTCTTTAAATACATTTATTTTTTTATTCCAAACATATCTACATTTAATTGGCTCAGATTCTTAAGCATTTTAATTTTATAAGCACATATTTTACTAATAAATCTTGTTTATATACTCTATATATTTGCATACATAATTCCATTGTATGTATTATATTTATTACTCTTTGACTTTAGAATAAAATCTTCCTAACCATAACAAAAAGGAAAAGAAAACAAAAAAGTATTTTCCCTCTTGTTAACTTGGCTGGGATAAAGGGATACTGAAAACCTAGACCACAGCACATTCTACTCTAATATTAGCCTTCTGTTCATTTGTTAAAAGAAATAACAGCACTTTGACACAATTATCTACTCTGTGGGGGGATTTCCCCCCTTTGGCTCTCCAGAATCCATATTATTTCACTCCCAAAGGTTTTATTCCTAGCTTTTTGTACACTAGGATGACTATTTCTAAGTAACAGACTTTTACCGAAGCAGTAATCTAACCAATAATCTAAAATGACATTTCTTTGTAAATATTGCATGGCATCTGAAAAGAATAAAATTCTGTTTAGTATTCTAATAATGCAAATGTCTATGCTAATATAGCCAATGCTTTATAAGGCAGGGGCTGGTAATCTTGTTTGTGGTTTATCACATATTTTGTTTTGTTTTGATCCCTCTGAGGCATTTTAGTACTTGTAGGAAGGAACTCTGTAAGAGAAGAAAAGCACCAGAAGACTTAGATCAGTCACTTTTGTTGTTTTCATACCCCAAATAGTACATTTTCATTGAGAAGAATGTGGAAAATAATGAATACATTGTATTTTGGATTATCTGGTTTGTTGTGCCTGTATGTGCCATGAACTATTAAAATGTAAGTATACTGTTATTAATTGAATGCATTTATAAAACATACGCATTTGGGTTCCATGTGTCTAGACACTAATGGCATTTTCTGTCTCTTTCTAGTAATTTGCCTAGTGGGATTAGGCCTGGTGGTCTTCTTCTTCAGTTTTCTACTTTCAATATTTCGTTCCAAATACCACGGCTATCCTTATAGGTAATATCATTATACTAATGTGAATGTTTTTAACTAATAAACAATTTCATTGGTTAATGTATATTTAAAGGCTAATATAAAGTAGCTAACTCATTTGCCAAGTGATTTTAAACTCAGTTAAGCAAGTCTTTGAGCACCTGCCATTCGTTCGGCTCAGACTTTGCAAGGAGCTATAAGGCATGGGGCCTTACAGGAAGAGTAGAGTTTCATTTTAGAATGAAATAGTTTTCATTCTGTACATATATACAGTGGGTTTTAGCTTTATGGAATTCATCAAATTTCTTTTTCTCTTGTTTTGTCTGTCCATCCGATCATTCACATTCAAATTCTTTGGCTTCCTCAGGTTTACATAGGATATATGTTTCCTCCCATGACATGTAAATAAATGCATGTCTCAGAACTAACAAAATATAGTAAAGGGAATCAGTATGCACCCCCAAAATACCAATTTTACATTTGAAAAGTTTTCTGTCTTAATTAATCTAGCACATGGATTTATGCTAAAGTTACCTTAGTTGTGGTAGATCTTCCTTGTTTTTTTTTTTTTTTTTTCAATTGCACTGCATCATTTTCCTTTTGAATTATCTTTTATTTTTTTCTCAGAAATTTTAATCAGTTGTCTTGTCAATGTGGTAATAAATAGATGATAAACATCAAAAGCAAGTGTAGCTAAAAGGTCTGCAGAGATTACATGCCAGAGATTTGGATAAATCCTGAGCTAAATCCTAAAAACCTGACAGCACGGGGGGAAGTATACATCTATACAGCTAGTTCACTGGAGCAAAAGTAAAGATGATAGCACAGGCAGGAGTGAGAGAGCTAATAAATGAAAGAGTGGGGGAGAGAAATAATTCTGAGAAGTGGAAATGTGAGATGTTGCTAAAAAAGAAAAAGATCCCTCTTCCCACGGAATTATTCTGCTTGAGAAGCTTGGTCAATTATGAACGTAACATAGCACCACATTCTCAGTTTGCATTCCCAGAAGTGTGTTTCTGTGGCACAAGCATTGGAGTACTTGATTAAAAAAGAAAAAAAAAAATCAGCTTTGCTCATCTCAGATAAAGACAGTTTATAAGGAATAAGAGAATGATATACAGGACACCATCTTTATAGGAAAGGAAAACATGCAGAACATTCCAGAAGGCATGTGCTGGCCTGAGTACTTCTGAAAAGACATTTGTGGGTATCTGTCTGCACAGAGAGGCCCTGCTGTTAACCCTGGGGACCAAGAGCTAAGTTAATGCAGTCATTTGTAGCAGACATACACTGAAGTAGGCTTGCAAAAGAAAGGAAGAATGGTTTTGTCCTAGACCATATCCTTGACTTTGAGATGAACTACAAAGACAAACACACTTTTTCCTTTAAAAAGATTGAAAAACTTCCCACTTCTGCCCGCTTTAGCTAATACCGGTACTTTGGATAAAAGTGTTGAGCTATCCTGTAGTGAAAATGCACATTTGAACATAATACCATATACTAATTTAAAAATCACCTGTAGCCAGGGACTTCAGCTCCAGTGCCACAGTACTTTCTTGGGTGTAATGCCTTAGCGTTTTGTGGCCTTCCATTTCTTCCTTTTAAATTTCTAGGAGTTACAACTTTTGTATCAAGAAATACTACTGATAGTTTAAAGGTTATAGTTCTGGACATAGTTCTAATTTTTTATTCCTCATAATTTTGAATTCCGTTTAATCTACAACCTTTAATTTCTTCTGTGTGGTGATCTTTATGTGTTTTATTTTTGTTTTTCTTTTAATCTTAAGCCTCACAAAACCTTAAAATTTGTGTTCTTCATTATATTTTCTTAGTACTTCACACTGTTATTTTTGTTGATCTTTGTAACTATTTAAAGGGATAAGTGTCTGCTTGAAATATTTATCCTATTTCCTTAAATCTCTCCCACATTTTAGGCTTAAGGGTGCTTTTCCTACAGTACCAATAGGTTTCACGCCATCACTGAATTCTCCCAGATTCTGTCAGGTTTCAATAAGCAAACTTGCTGGGTTTAAATTCCTGATTAAAAACAAAAACAAAAACACCTCCTGATCTGTTACTGTGTGACCTTGGACAAGTTACTTAATTCTTCTAAATGCTGGTTTTCTCATTTGTAAATGGAAAAAAAAAAATTACATACTTCATTTGACTGTTGTAAGGATTACATGAGAGAATGCATGTAAGTTACTTAACACATTGCCAAGTATTAGTAAATAACACATAGTATTACTCAATAAATGTTAGTTGCTTATTATCATTAATTCAGATAGATGTAAATATTTCAAACTCATTTATATTTAATTTACTTTTCTAAGTAGGATTTTCTTTACACTGAAGATTAAGTAACTTTTCTATTTGCATGGTTCAGTTGAGTGAAGAACAGATTGTCCCTGAACCTTTTGATGAACTTAATTGGGCTCCTCAGTCCCTTGAAACTACCAGTGAACTATCAAGATTATTAAGAATTTGGTCTAATTACCATCTGAGCCATAGTTCAAAAAAAAAATTTTATTCCAGTGGTAGCACTGCATTCATTTTGTGTATTAAATAAAGATTAACTTTAGGTGCATCCCATTTTCAAAGAAAAGCAAAGAGCTAGTAGCAATACATGATAGTCTTTACTTAGGGGTAATTTCCCATTTTTTTTTTTCCACTGATGCACTTTGACCTACAAAAATTCAAAAAATTTCTATAAAAGTACTTCTGACCCATGTCTCTACTTTAGTAAAAAAAAAAAAAAAAGAAAGAAAAGAAACATTCTCTATTCTATCACTTTGCATCCTATTTATAAAACTCTTTAGTTGTCTTAGCAAGATAGAGTAGCAGAATGGAAAAATAATATTTACAATCAGAAGAGCTGAGTTCAAGTTCAATATATAATTTTGTAATTAAGAGCTCTACCTCTACACTCACACAAATCTTTGTTTGAATTTTAGATCCTCTCCACTAACTTTGGGACTTGAAGTTAGTTACTAAGTTCTGGGTCTCATTTTTCTTCATTTGGAAAATCATGCTTTAGTTTTTTTACGGGGTTGGAGACAGGCTCAGTTGTTAGGTTTGTCTCATATTATTTCTCTATCTTTTGCCAAAATATTTAACTTTATTGAGCTTCTTTCTTCATTTGTAAACTTGGTATAAGACCTATCTCAGAATTCTGTGGGGATAAGTTATATGATCACTTTGTAATGCCTGAAATGTAGTGGGGATCTCACTAAATATTTACTTCACTTCCTTCTTAACCTGTACAAGCCCTTCAACTTCAGCATCTTCATTACATTTTTGTTCAGCACTTTACTTCATTACATTGTTCATTAAGTATTCATACATAACTGTTTTATATATTAAAGTCACGTTCATTCTGTAATATCGTGATATATTTTAGAAAAGAGTCTATGAAAATACCTTTTTGTATCTGCAAAGTGCTGTGCGCATAGTAGGTGCTCATCATATTAATTTACTATTTAACTCAAAAACATTTTTTCTTTATTATCTAAATGCAACAGGAACCATTAAGATAGAAACAGTGAAAAGAAGAGTACTGGTTTACCACATTGTACAACTCCACCTCGTGGGGTGGTCAGGTTATTCCACACACCTAAAGGGATGTGTGGTGTGTGGAAAGATAATTATTCCAGAAACTGGAGCTATAAAGATACTTACTGCAAACTCAGATTGAGTCTTAGCTGGCTGGCATAAATAATAAAAATATATTTTAATTAAGCTTATAATGGACATAGAAACTATCTTCTATTGTCTTTAAAAAAATACTTTTAATTCCTGATGTCCTTGGCTATTTTGAGAGATAATGAATAACAAAAAAAAAAAAAAAAGGAATGACATTCACTAATGGAAAGTACAGAATAACAGCTAGAAATGAGAGACATTCATATGAATTTTGAGGAAAGTATGATAGTGAACAAGCATAGCAAGGCATAAAAAATCCCAGGGTATACAGTATAGCAATCTCACATTCATTTCTATATCTTACATGTATATCTTTCATCTGTAGAGAAAATATTAAATATAATCTTGAGCTGTACAAATAGAAAAATAATATCGAAATGATGTGGTGATCAACCCACAATACCTATCACTGATAAGAATTTCACTGGGATTGTCTTTCTCCTGCTGAGTTCCAGCTTTGAAGAATGACATAAAGGACCGAAGATTTAGAGAGGATTGGGAGAAGAGCTGGAATGCTCTAAAGGCACCATTGTCTGGCCCCTATCTTATCTAGATAAGGAATACAGTGCTAAATCTTGTAATAATATTTTGCAAATGGAAATTGAATCTTAAGGACTATTTTTTCCATATTGTTGTATTTCACTGTGGTGTATTGGAAAGTGATCTGGACTTTGAGTGAGAAGATGTGATTTGGACCATGGCACTTTAAAACTATAACCTCAGGCAAGTCTTTTAATCTTCTCTGAGCCTCAGTTTTCCTCATCTTTCAAATAAAGACCATAATATTTCTCTCATACGTAAGACAAGTTGTAGCAAACTATTGTTTTACAGATGTAAGATAACTTTTAACTGTGAGACCCTACATTCCGGTCTTAGGCTGTTGTACTTTGCTGTAGAGATAAGCCCTCAGGTACAGGTGTCTGCAATAGACTTTGACCCATGGAATTAACCATTTGACAAACAGTAGGTTTTTAAAATACTCCCATATATGCATAGGCGCTCCACTCCAAACAAAATATAATTTCATTTAGTTACTTCTCTCTTATAACTTTAGGGAGGAAAGCAGAACTAAAACAAATGACAAAAATACATTTCATTCTGCCTAGGACAAATGTAGTCACGTCTCTCTTTCCACTAACAAACGGTATAAATTTTAATTTCCAAGATAGTAAAGACAAAATACAAATCTTTTAAGTATGTACTAAGATTTTTAATCAGCACTTGGTAATTTCAGAACTAGATAGTAGGAACCTCTATATGAAAGAAAATAATTTCTGTAGAAAATTGTTTTTTGTTTTTCTTTTACATTTTGTACTGCTCGTTCCAACCCCTCCAGCCTCACAACACACGGTCTGAACAGACATGCACAAAATAGCTCCTAGAGGGTGAGTTCCATCTTGAAAATGCAACTTTCTGACTTTGACAGAAACTCCACCATTCAGCAACCGATTGAAAACAGTAAAAACATAGGCAGCTCCTGTGGTCTAAAAGACATTTTTCTTCTTCACCTATCCCCCAACCTTATTCCGTACACTAGCTTTATTATTCTTTTTCCCCCAGACATAGTATCCACCTTCCTGATCATGCCTAATTATTAATAACCATGCTATGAAAGCTGTTACTAAGTCTCTCAGTTTAGGCTGCGTGGAGAAGTGGCCTTAGCAGTAGTGAGACTTAACTGTTGTTGCCCTGTGTAACCATAGATCTAGAAAGGTTTCCATCCCAAAGATCGTGTTCTGTTCTCCTCATGAAGCCTTCAATTTCTCTAGGCCTTTTTTTGGATTGCTGACTTCAGACTTGAAAATTTTTCTGGGTTCAGTAATCTTCTATTACGAAGCAGAGAAGCAGGCTAAGGAGGACTGGCTAACAGCCATAATGTACTTCTCTCTTGCATCCCCTTAGAACATTTATGAATATAAAATAAAGGTTAAGAAAACCCTAACAACAGTGAATCACTGAGTTCCACTAACTGCAAGGCCAATTGAACAATTCAACCAGTGGACGATCCATGCTCTGAGTAAAGAAGCGAGCCTTTCCCTCCCTTCCACACTTTCTTTTCAATACAGAATGAAATCTGAGTAACTGCCCCTTAATCACATAAATGATTTCTGTAAGACAGAGTGTCATGTCACCATTAGGTCTCCCTGACTCTTCCCCAGTTGGAGAATAGGAAGTACAGTACACAAGAAAATTCTGTCCATCTGAAGAGCTCAGAGAATTTAACCAGCTCCCAGTTGGACAGAATTCATTTAAGAGCACTGTGGACACACTGTTTTTTTTTAAAACACCAACAACAGATAATTAGTTTAAGGTAAGTAAAAACAAAATGCAAGCCACTATTTCATGCCTACTTAGATTTTTCAGAGGAAGAAAATAGGAATAAACATGCTTTACATATAATATGGGTCTCCAGTGACCAAATCCAGAGGTTTTTTCTCATTCTACAACAGCTTAGTTGAGTGGTTTCAACAGAGACTTACAGCCCACAGTGTGTATTCACTTCCTGGCCTTTTACAGAAAGTGTATGGACTCCTCATACTGAATATACTCCCCATACTGAACCTAACACACTGTTATTTTCATTCTTTGGCACCTTTCTTCATTCCTGTAGCCTAGGCTACTATCTCTTCATTTAACTTGTTTTCAAAGTCAGAGTTTTGCTTTGTTTTTCAATTCCTGTAACACTTGGACTTGCCATCATATCAAGTATGTCTGTGTTACACTTAATTGTGTCCAGGTCTTACTCTCCTTTAGGAAAGAAACCTAACGGCCATGACTTTTAGTCATTACATGTCTTACAACACCCTTCTATACACAATATTCTTATACACAATAAATGGGCAGTAAATCTTTGCTGAATACTGATTGAGACAGACATTTTTTGGCTCAACTTTGAGAAAATAATTACCATTTTAAATAATGTTTCTCTAGAAAAACTTACTTGGAATTTCAAATAATAACCTTGCTACAAACTTTTGGAACATCACTTTTCTGCAAGTCAGGGACCACATTTTTATGTAAATCCTGAATGTTAGTATGAGGAAGTAATTAGGAAAGAACCAAACTTGCAAGTTTTTGGAGGTCTTCATCCCATTCCTTCTTTGTATACACAATGCCTGTCTGCATCCCTGATGTACTTTTAAGCGGTAATCAAATTACACAGACCAGAAGGGAATAGTTGCATCCCTTCAAGCTAGAAAAAGAGGGAGTTTCTGGGGCATATTCATGCTGGTTCTAGTCTGCTCTCTCATATTTCTGTGTACAATTCTCTAGACTTGCCATGTAGCCTCCATCTTCTGTTGCTGCTTGAGTCAGTTGACCAGTCACTTCAAATTAAGCTAGCTACAGTAGTCAGTGTTAACACATGTACACACTACCATGACCTGTGAAGAGAATCATTCATGACAGAGGGTAGAGGGGAGTCCAGACAGAAGTTGATGGTGGTACCCAAGGCAGCTGCTCCTGCTCTGAAGAACCCAACCACAACACTGAAAAATACATTCCAAGTAAGAGGAGTATATTTGGTTTTTGGTATTCAACAGTTTCCATGTTATAAAAGTATTTTTAAACATTTTTACAATAAGCATTACTAGGAAAGATACTATCCAAGCACTATTAGAAACATAAATATAGGAGAACTGTTACATTATACATCAAAATTACTAGACAGGTAAATGTGAAAAGAAAAAATCATGTCAGAACCTGACAAATAGGAATGAGGGACTAATCTCGAGTGATGAAATCCATATAAAACACTCATACTGGAATATACCTTGGATGTTTAATATTAATACTGAATGATTACCTAGAGAATAATAGTTTATGCTTTTCTAAGAAAGATTTTAACAAACATTTTTGACACACTTCGATCTTTCCAATGTCTTGAACAAACACTTGTAAGTTTTTAACTTTTTATGAAAAAGATTTTAAATATAAAAGAACAGGTAGTCTGTTAAACTTATCCTTTATTGTAAGACAATAGGATCGCGTTCAAGATAAAATACATATTTGTCATTGCATAATAAAATGTAAACAAAAGATTGTCTTAACAGCTTTTTTTTAGAAAAAAATAAGTATTTTAGTTTGGGAAAAATCCCTAGTGTGAACCAATAGTGTGGTAACTAAGGATTCTTAGTTTATTTTAATAATAAGATACAGAGATCCTTTTATTTTGTGAATTTAACAACATCTAAAAATCAGAATCTTTTGGACTTTTCTAGGACTATAAAGTTAGGAAGTATAAAATAATCATAAGGGTCACATTACTGTTTTTGCTTTTATGGTATAGTATTTTTAGCAGTGATAAAAGGTGATCTTTAATGCACACAGCTGGAAATGTTTAGACCAGTTAAAAAATAAATAAACCCTACAAATTCTGTTTTTTTAAGTCATAATTTTTTCAACTTTAAGTTTTAAGTATTTTATGATCAAGTTTTCTTTTCATCATTAACCCTCATTCTTCACTTAGCCTTTAGTCTTTAGGGGAACTTAAAGGCAGAAAATGCCAGAGTTCATCTACAAAGGACACATCTCTGCACACTGCCATCAGTGTTAGGGATTATTTGGATTGACTAGCAGCCACTGCTTACCGCTCTGAGCAAGTTTCCCTGCTGACACTCTTCTTCATGAAGATGGTTACCCTTACAGGATCTCAGTCATAACTAGTTATTTTGAAAAATAGAAGCAAGGTCTTATTGCATCGAGGGATCAGCATGTGGTTTCTAGCCTTTAATAATTCCTCAGAAATGGAGTACTTATTTTAGTTTGTATAGCCTTTTTATTTTATAATTTTGTATTATATTTATTTTTATTATATATTATATAACATTTTAAGTATTATTAAATACGTGTTTACTTTGAGCACATAGTGTCACTAGGGTCACTAGGTTGATAAAATACGAGCACTATAAAGAACTTTGGAGATCAACCAAACAAACATTCTTTTCACTAATGAGGAAACCGAGGTTCAGAAAGACAAAGAAATATATTCCTAGGATATTAGGATTTAAACATCCAGATGTTAAACTTAAGAAACTAAACAGTTTTCCAACTACGTGGCTTTCCCACTATAGCAACAATTAATTTCATTTTTGTTTTACTATTTGGTTAAAACATGGTTTGTCTCTGGTTGTCCTGCAAAGTTGTATTGTCAAGACAAAAAACAAAAAACCTTGCCACGTGTTAGAAAAAAGGTAAAAATATCAAGCAGAAACTTAGTAAATGTTATTTAAATTGACTTACCATCTTACAACTTATATTTCTGTTCATAGATTAAAACTTCGCTTAGGGAAGTTAAAAAAAAATAGCTCCCTTTTACTTTTATTTCTATCTGTACAAGCATCTATGTACAGATATTTATGTACTCAGAATCTAATGACACTCAATTCATAAATACATTCTTTTTGGTTGTACAATATATTTCAGCTATAAATTTCATTAAAAAACATCAAGTGTTTAGTTATTTTATGTAAGTGAATGAACTATAGATTGAAGATTTTTTTTAAGACATTGAAATGACCCACTTCAAATCTTTGTTTTAACCTACACTTTTTGTTCCTCTTACTTACATTACCAGTTTAAATGCTGGTTTAACTACTGCTCTAAGCAACAATGAAAGTGGCTCACAGAAAGAAATAGGGTATTTTACCCAAACTTAAACACTGCTAGTTCAAGTTCTTATCAGCATCCTCTCCCAGCCCTGGCCTATTCTCACCACAGGTGTTGACCCCATTCCAGGAACTAGTTCAGAGAAATTGCCCTGATAAAAAATTAGAATGGGATGAATATAATTATGACATTTTTATATGCTATTTACATGTACTATTTTAGAGTGAATAAAAAGTATATTGTGTTTTCCTTATTTTCAGCATACAATTTTCTTTCTTTTTCAGCTTTTTAATTAAATGAAGCCAAGTGGGATTTGCATAAAGTGAATGTTTACCATGAAGATAAAGTGTTCCTGAGATATAGTTTGAATTCTTGAGTTCATTTCCATGTTGTGATAATTCTAGCTTATTCTTGTATAATTTTTGAAATGTGTTTTCCTAGTGAATTTAATTTATAGAAGTGGATGGTTAGATTTCATATTAGCACTGGAAAGAACAAAGGAAATACTGAAGTGTTTTCAAGCATATTCTATTCAGTATATGCTATAGGACTGAAATAAATGACAATGTAATTACGAATTCATGTGTTAGAACTGTTCACTCATTAGTAAAGAAAACCACAATGTTAGTAAGGGAAAACTATGAAATATATGTTAAAGAATCCTTAAGGTTGTACAGAGATAAGGTATATGCATGATATGTCACGTACTAAAAAATTATACTCATTGTCATTTCAGTATAAAGGATGTGTGTATGGTTACAAATGTTTTGTTCTTATTAATCACAATTAGATAAAGAGACAGGGAGCTGGATGAATAGTGCCTGCAACTTGGAAGCCTAACCTGGGAAATGGAGGTTTTCCCAGAACATAAATTTTAAAGCAAACAGGACTAAATCAATAAGCTTGAAAGCATCAGGTGATAGAAGCAACACACCAAAACTAGAAATTAATTCCTCTCTAACTTTAGAAGGGTCACCCAGGAATCCAGACTTGTAACTGCAAAACTAACCCATGATGGCCATTTCCCCCGTGTGTTATATGGAAAAAGTTTGCCATCAAAACTTCATTCCCTGAATCCAGATGAAAATTATCCTATGCATGAATGAGTCAGTGAAGCTTTCTTGAAAACCAAGTATAGGAGTCTAATCATTATTATGTTTGTATATCCTCTTTTAGTTTATAAAGCACTTTTGCAAATGTTATCTTTTTTCTTTACAACAACCCTGTAAATTAGACAGGAAATATAAATTTTGTCTGATTTACAGAAGTATTAGAAGCTGAAAGCCAAAAAGAATAGAAAAATAGAGCTTCTAACTGGGCTTTCAAACTCTGAAACCTGAATTTTTATTTTCTGTGGTGCTGAAGAATAATTTAAAAATGCAGTCAGTTCAATAAACTTTTTTCCTTTTTTTTAAGGTTTTGTTATCTAATTTTCTTTTTTTTTAAATATTTTTTAAAGATTTTTATTTATTGAGAGAGAGAGAATGATAGAGAGCATGAGAGGGTGGAGGGTCAGAGGGAGAAGCAGACTCCCTGCTGAGCAGGGAGCCCGATGCGGGACTCGATCCCGGGACTCCAGGATCATGACCTGAGCCAAAGGCAGTTGCTTAACCAACTGAGCCACCCAGGCGCCCTCTAATTTTCATTAAAATCTAAATAACAGAACATGGAGAACTTTGTTAGTTAGGAGTTTCAGGTATACAGTCTCAACAGGAACCAAGTGCACATCTACTGAATTTACTTATTTCATACCTTTATGAAATTCAATAAAGAAAGAATGGGAAATATAAAATCCTACAGGGGTATATGAAGCTAAGTTCCAGGGCAATATGTGTGCTAGCAATAAGTTATCATCTTGTCAAAACAGGATATTCAGTGAAAATTGCATAATAATTCAGAACTATGTTCACCTTACCACATATTCCCAAATCTATTATTAAAAAGCACATTAAGTCCCCTAGTTCCTGTTCAAAGTGTGATAAATTTAGTACTGGAATGACATTTATGGAAAAGCATTAAGTGATCATGATCATTTGTTTAATGCCTATCCCTAGGTAGCACTTGACCTGTAAATGTAAATCCATTGAGTATTTTTACATTTTCTAAGGTTCATTCAGAACAGGTATTACAATTGGAGTCTGAGACCAAATTTTACATGTAAACATATCTTGATTATAATTATTTTTGTTTGTCCCCTTAAGGCTCAAAGTTGTTATTAAACAACATACATTTAGTTTGTCTATAAAGCTTTAATATAATGTTCAGTCACGACCAAAGTCAGACAATGACCAAGGTAAGGAGAACATCCCTATTCCAGATTAGTAAAAGTTTTATAGCCTATATTATATAATTTCCTCTCAGTAATTATATGCCTACAACAAAAACAGTCTTTTAGCATTTTACAGCTAGAGAGCTGTCACTTTTCTATAGACTGTTGTTGCATTAGGGAAGTGATTCTAGAGGGAAATAAACTGCCTCAAGACAAGTTGTTCTGGAAAGTGCTATAGGCAAAACTACAGAGTGGTTCAAATGTAGTTTCCTTTCAGAATTTAGCATATGGAAAATCACATATGTAATATAGGCTATCTTTACCTTTGCCAAACAAATTAAATTGAAAAATTAATTCTTATCTGGTATGCTGTATCCTCCAATGTCACTTTTCAACCAGATTTACTGTATTGAAGGCTCCCTTAAATACTGATTATATGTTGAATAGTCTTCAGTTAGAATAAAAAGAATTGCTTTCCTACTTAAAGGAGAAAATCTTAACATAAAATTCCATCTAAAGGAGTTTAATTTCTAACAACATCTGATGAATAAAATGTTGCATTTTGCTCAGCATACTGTTCCTTGCATCAGATATCCACATAAGTAAGCCCAATAGTGTTGTGTGTTTACTATAATTTTCTTTTGTGTATAAAGTAATATCCCTTGTCAATTAACAATTCAGCAAGCATGGTGATTTGGGGAGATTAGATCTTGTAACCACAGAACCTCCCTAAGGGTACATGAAGGGAGTAGTTATTTCTAAATAAGGCATGACATATTATTTTGAGATCAAAGACAGTAAACATTGTGTTTTAAGAAATACTGGTAACAAAGGCAAACATTAACTAGAGCATCTAGCAACAAAACATTTGAATGGACTTTTGGAGACAATGTTCCTAAGAGCTCATTAACATTCAATTTAAAATATTAAAAAAACAAGAGGATTTTCATATTCTAGCAAGAACCTGTATTGGGTCAAACTAATTATTGTTCTGATAGTATTTTTTCTAATAGTGTGAGAAGGGTGAGCATAGTAGTCACACTACAAGGGTACAAGTGTGTTCATGCTAGCCCCTCAATTCCCTTATACAATTCATGAGTATGTGTCATTTATGAATTTTTCTATACTCCTTTTTTTTTTTACCTACTTATGTCTGAAATATATATGCAATGTTTTTATCATATAACTAACAGTGTAAGTATTCACTAAGTTTTAATAAAGCATCACACATTCGGACTATAATAGGAAAAATCAGGTCACATTCAGCCAAATGTTGGTGTGTCTGTTTCCACTAAAAATTATGCATGCTTATAGGCAATGAAAATGGCAGAATGAGGAACTCTTAAGGACCCATCCATTCCACAAAAACACTAGAAAGACTGGCAGAAACTGTCACTCAATATTGTTCAAAGTCTGGAAGATAATGTAACATAAATCAAATGAAAGCTTAAACAAAAAATGACTGAAACTCAGATGGATAGCTTAATAGCATTTGTATTAGTCTTTCTCCATCCTCCTTGCCAGTCAGTAGTGGAGGAGGATGAAAAATTGCAGCCTGTAACTGGTATAGGGACCTGGTTCTACAGGAGGCAGAATGCTCCTGTTCCCAAGGAATAGTGTTTGTTTTGACCTGAGGGCTACTGGGAGAATTCAAGCAAGGGGTTCACCTTTGTTTCACCTAACTCAGAAGTTTCTCAGGGTGTTGCTACAAGAGGGTGTTTCTCCAAAATACTGAAAAGGAAATGAACTTGTCCTGCCTAAGGCAAGAGTTAAGAGTTGTGACAGACAGTAGACACATGGCTGAGGCCTGAATGAAAGGAAGAGCTGGAGAGTGCAGTACTTTGGGGAATAAAGGCTTTGAAAAGCTGCCACATGCCAAAACCCAGATCAGTATACATCCTCAGAAAAGATCTGAGAAGACCCTAGGCTTTTACTTCTTAATGATGTTTACACCCAGCCCAAGCAAGACTTGTGAAGGCTAGAGCATAGTTCTAAATCCCTGCATAAGTACTGATGGCGTGACCCAACAGAGTCAATCTGCAAAGCCCAGGGAACTAGTTTCTTTTATTTCTTTTTCTTTCTTTTGTCTGCAGGCACTTAAGGACAGCTCTGTCAAACCGCTAGCTGACCACTAATGAAATACAAACTTCAGAGACCACACATGACAAGGAACACTATTTTTATAAAAATAGCTTTGAAAATTCACTAAATAACTACAACTTAGATCAAGCAACAAAACTAACTCTAGAGAGGGAGCAGAATCCAATTTCCAGAGTTGCTACATTGGAATATTTAGAATGACCAGTTTGAAAAAAAGCATACAAAGAAACTAGAAAGCATACAAAGAAAGAGGAAAGAGGTTAACACTGTCCTTAAAGCAGAAATTCGCTTGCTAAAAACTTTAACAGTCTTTAATGTATTCAAAGAGCTAAAGAAAACCATAGACAAAGGAACTGAAGGAAACGAACAATGCATCACCAAATAGAAAATATCAATGAAGAAATAGAAATTATAAAAGGAGTCAAATACCAATTCTAAAACTGAAAAACCATAATTGAAAAATTTGCTAGAGGGACTCAACAGAACACACAAATCAGACACAGTGCATGAAATGTAATTTGACAGTAATCTCATAAAAACAAATGGCTAGAATCGTAGAGGAGCAGTTCTTGTATATTGTTGAATGTAAGCTGCTATTCCAACTAGACTGTTATAAATTTAACATAAACCACAGAGTAGTAATGGAAGAATTGAGTAAATATATATCACATATAGAAAACAAGTTGTAGAATGACAGAAGTCCCTATCAGTAATTTCTTTATAAATGCACTAAACATTCCAACTAAAAGCAGAGATCTGTGAAGGATTTTTAAAGTATGATAGAACTATATAAAATTATATACCAAAATAAATCTCAAATCAATACCCTAACTTTATGCCTTAAGGACCTGGAAAAAGAAAAGCAATCTAAACCCAAAGGCAGCAGAATGAAGGCAATAATAAGGATTAGAGGAGAAATAAATATGATAAAGAATAGAGAAGAGAAAAAGTCAATCAAAGCAAAACTTGGGTCTTTGGAAAAAGCAACAAAATTGAGAAACCTTCAGCTACACTAATAAAAACAAAATAGTTCTCAAACTTCTAAAGTTAGAATGGAAAGTAGGAATGAAAATTAACACCTATCCTACAGAAATAAAAAGGGTTATCAAAAAGTTCTATAAAGATATTTCAGGAAAATGGTATTGGGGGAGGATCCTGAGCTCACCTCTTCTTACAGACAAATCAAGGCATGACCTACATATAATGCAACTCTCTGAAAGTGACATAGTGAAAATGACAGAAATCAGAGACACAGTGGGAACCCACAAGCAGGAGGGATAGTATAGGTATGAAGGTCATCCATGAGGAACAAAAGGATCAAGTCCCATATGGGACACCCCCAGCCCTGGGGACCTGCACCAGGAAGGTGAGCCTCCTAACAACTAGCAGGGCTTAACTCTGGGACCTCTGCAACTCAGTGGGGCTTAACTCCACCTAAATGCAGTCAGGACTGGCATTTTCCCAAAAGCAACTACCGCCCCACCACACCTGGCAGGCAGCCCCAGCCAGGACCAGCACTCCTTGAGAGCAACTCTTGCCCTGGCGAAGGGGAAGCCAACCCCATTCACCAACACTTCCACAGCGTTGCAACCCAGTCACAGTAGGAAGGGCCCTACAGGATGCCTTCTACATAAGGCCACTCCTTCAAAACCAGAAAACATAGCTCATTTCCTTAAAGCACAGAAACAGAGACAGATAAAATAAGATTATGTTCCAAACAAAAGAACAAGGCAAAAAACTCCAAAAAATACTAAATGAAACAGAAATAAGCAATCTATCTGATAAAGAGTTCAAGGTAATGGTCGTAAAGATACTCACTAGACTGGAGAGAAGAATGAATTAACTCAGAACTTCAACAAAAAGAACATACAAAAACCATTCAGAGCTGAAGAATACAATAACAAATGAAAAATATGCTAGAGGGAATCAACAGCAGATTAGAGGATGCAGAAAAACATACAGTGATGTGGAACGCAGGATAATGGAAAGAACCCAACCTGAACAGCAAGAAAAAAGAAGTTTAAAAATGAGGATATGTTAAGCGATCTCGGCAACAACATCAGGTGTACTAATGTTTGCATTAAGGGATCCAAAAAGAGAGAAAAAGAAAGTGGCAAAAAATTTATTTGAAGAAAATTTCCCTAACAGGAGGAATCAGGCATCCAGCTCCAGGAACCACAGAGCTTCAAACAATATGAACACAAAGCAGTCCATACCAAGACACATAATAAAGTCAAAAATTAATAAAGAGTATCTTAAAAGCTAAAAGAGAAAAGCAAATAGTCACAGACAGTGGAAACCCTATAAGGCTATCAACTCATTTTTCAGCAGAAACCTTGAAGTCCAGAAAGGAGTGGCATGATATATTCAAAGTGCTGAAAGAAAAAAGCATACAACCAAAAATATTCTACCCAGCAAGATTATCATTTGGAGTTGGAGGAGAGAAAGAATTTCCAAGACAAAAGTTAAAGGTGTTCATCACCACTAAACTGGCTTTACAAGAAATGTTAAAGGGACTTCTTTCAATGGTGGGGGGGGAGGCCATAACCAGAAGAAAATTATGAAAGAAAAAAATGTCATTGGTAAAAGTAAACATACAGTAAAGGTAGTACATCAAATACTTACAAAACTAGTATAAAGGTTAAAAGACAAAAGTAGTAAAACCAATTATCTCTACAAAAATTAGTAAAGAGATACACAAAATAGCTGTAAAATATGTTATATACATAAAACATGGCAAGGGGCAGGGAGTAAAAATATAGCCTTTTAGAGTATGTTCAAAGCCAACTGATCAA
The DNA here is from genome assembly GCF_964656455.1 of Halichoerus grypus. Classification (NCBI taxonomy): domain Eukaryota; kingdom Metazoa; phylum Chordata; class Mammalia; order Carnivora; family Phocidae; genus Halichoerus; species Halichoerus grypus. Next base: position 186,000,866 of record NC_135714.1, read on the forward strand.
CTTAATATAGGAAGTTATTTACTAACCTCATGTTAAGCACAAACTAAAAATCTATAATAGACACACAGAAAAATAAAGAAAAAGGAATTAAGCATAACACTAAAGGCATCAAATCACAAGAGAAGAGAGCTAGAGAAGAAAGAACAGTTGACAATAAAAACAACCAGAAACAATTATCAAAATGGCAATAGGTACATAGCTACCTATAATTACTTTGAAGTATTAAGTCCATTTACATTTAATGAGAAGACATAGGGTGCATGAAAGGATAAAAAAAAAATCTATATGCTGTTAAAGAAGACTCACTTTAGTACTAAACATACAGACTGAAAGTGAAGGAATGGAAAAAATAGTCCATGCAAATGGAAGCAAAAAATAAAAAATTAGATAGCAGTACTTATATCAGACAAAATAGACTTTAAACAGACTGTAACAAGAGAAAAAGAGGGCCATTACATAATGCTGAAGCGACCAACTCAACTAGAGGATATAACAATTGTAAATATCTATGCATCCAACATAGAAGCATCTAAATTTATAAAGCAAACTTAACAGATGTAAAGAGAGATTCACAGTAATATAATAAGAGTACTTTAACACCCCACTTAGACCAATGGATAGATCACCCAGACAGAAAATCAATATGGAAACCAGTGGCATTTACAGATACGTACAAAACATTTTATTCAAAAAGCAGAATACACATTCTTTTTAAGTGTGCATTCTTTTTAACATTCTCCAGGATAGACACGTTAGGCTACAAAACAAGTTTCAATAAGTTCAAGAGACTGAAATCATATTAAGTATCTTTTCTGACCACAACACTATGAAACTAGAATTCCAAGAAAAATGGGGGAAAAACACATGGAGGCTAAACATTCTACTAAACAACCAATGGGTCAAAGAAAGCAAAGAGGCAAATAAAAATTACCTGAATGCAAATGAAAATGGAAACAATAGTTCAAAATCTTTGGGATGCAACAAAAGCAGTTCTCAGAGGGGAATTTGTAATGATACAGGCCTACCTCAAGAAACAAGAAAAATCTTAACAGTCTACCCTTGCACCTAAAGGAACTAGAAAAAGATCAAAGCCCAAAGTTAGTAGAAGGAAGAAAAGATTAGAGTGGAAATAATAAAAATCAGAGTGGAAATAAATGAATAGAGACTGCAAAAGAAAACAGAATCAATGAAACTAAAAGCTAGTTCTTTGAAAAGATAAATAAACGTTAGAGTCATCAAAAAAAGGGGCGGGTGGAGGAGGACTCAAAATCAGAAATAAAAGAGAAGTTATAACCCACACTACAGAAATACAAAGGATTATAAGTAACTCCTATGACAAATTGTATGCCAACACATTGGAAAACCTAGAAGAAATGGGTCAATTCCTAGAAACAAAATCTTCTAGAACTGAATTGGAAAGAAATAGAAAATCTGAAAAGACTGATTACTACTAATGAAATTCAATCAAAAAACTCTCAACAAATGTTCAGAATCATATGGCTTCACAGATAAATTCTATAAAATATTTAAAGAAAAATATGTATCCTTGTCAAACTATTCCTGTATGTATATATAGAGAGAAGCAATGCTTCTACCTTAATTTTATGAGGCTAGCATTGTCCTCATACCAAAACCAGACAAGGACACTACCAGACAAACAAACAAAAAAGTTACAGACCAATATCCCTGATGAATATAGATGCTAAAATTCAATAAAATATTAGCAAAACAAATTTAACAATATATGAAAAGGATTATTCACCATAATCAGTAGGGTTTATTCTAGGGATACAAGCATAATTCAACTTCCCAAATCAATCAACATGATACAACACATTAGTGAAATGAAAGATTAAAAAAAAAAAAAATCATGTGATCATTTCAATAGATGAAAAGGCATTTAATAAAATTCAACATCCATTCAAATTAAAAAAAAAGAAAGAAAAAAAACCCCTCTCAACCAGATATGAAGAGAGGGAACATAACAGGATAAGGGTCGTTCATATATGAAAACACACAGCTAAAAACATACTCGATGACTCAATGGTAAAAAGCTGAAAGCTTTTGCTCTGAGATCAGGAATAAGATAAGGACGTGTTCCTTAGAAACATATAATCTTTCAAGATTGAATCAGGAATAGAAAATCTGAACAGATTTTCATTTTCTAGGAACAAGATAAGTCCACTATCACCAATTTATCCAACAAAGAATTGGAAATCTTAACCACAGAAATTAGAAAGTCATCCAAATTGGTAAGGAAGAAGTAAAACTGTCACTATTTGCAGATGACAGGACCCTATTCATAAAAAGCCCTGAAGAGGCCACCAAAAACTATAGAATAAATGAATTCAGTAAAGTTGAAGGACAGAAAATTAATACACAGAAATCTGTTGCATTCCTATACACTAATAATGAACTAGCAGAAAGAGAAAATTTAAAAACAACCCCATTTACAATTGCATGAAAAAGAATAAAATACCCAGAGATAAGTTTAACCAAAGAGGTGAAAGAAAGACCTATACTCTGAAAACTATGAGACAATGATGAAGAAATTTAAAGACCACACACACACACACACACACACACACAAATGGAAAAATATACTATGCTTATGGAGTGGAAGAACACTGTTAAAATGTCCATAAAAGCCAAAGCAATATAAAGATTCAATACAATCCCTATCAAAATACCAATAGTATTTTTCAACAAAATTCAAACAAGTAATTGTAAAATTTATATGGAACCGCAAAAGACCAAAAATAGCCAAAGCATTCTTGAGAAGAAAAAAAAGTAAAAACAAAACAAGCAGAAGGTATCATAAACCCAGAACTTACACTACAAAGCTACAGCTATCAGATGAATTTGTTACTGGCACAATAGACACATAGATCAATGAAACAGAAACAAACCTACACCTATATGGGAATTAACCAACAAAGGAGAAAAGAACTTAAAGTGGAGGAAAGATAGTCTCTTTAATAAAATGTGTTGAGAAAACTGGACAGCTACATGCAAAAGAATGAAAGCAGACCCCTTTCTTATTACTATACACAAAAATAGAATTCAAATGGATTAAAGACCTAAATATGAGACGTGAAACCATAAACCTTCTAAAAGAACACATAGGAAGTAAACTCCTGGTCATCAACCTCAGCAATATTTTTCTGGATCTATCTCCCCAGACAAGGAAAACAAAAAACAAAAAATCATAACTAGGCTTATATCTAACTAAAAAGCCTTTGCAAGGTGAAGAAAATCATGAACAAAACTAAAAGGCAACTTACTGAATGGGGGTCAGATATTTGCAAGTGATATATCTAATAAGGGGTTAATATATGAAGAACTTATACAATCAACACCACAAAAATTCTGATTAAAAATGAGCAGAGGACTTGAATAAACATTTTACTGAAGATACACAGATGACCAACACATAAAAAGATGCTCAACACATCAGGGGAATGCAAATTAAAACCACAATGAGCTATCACCTTACACCTGTCAGAATGGCTATTACCAAAAATTCAGGAAATAACAAGTATTGGTGAGGATGTGGAGAAAAGGGAATCCTTTTGCACTGTTAATGGGAATGTAAATTGATACAGTCATCATGGAAAAACACTATGGAACTTTGTCAAATAATTAAAATTAGACCATACAATTAGTAATTTCATTTCTGGGTGTTTACCCAAAGAAAATGAAACGCTAATTTGAAAAGATATATGCACAAAGGTCTGTTTATTGCAGCATTATTTATCCAAGATATGGAAGCAACCCAAGTATTTATCAATAGATGGATGGATAAAGAAGAGGTGGTATATATATATACTCAATGCAATATTTGTATCTAAAGACAAATGAAATCAGATCTGGGGAAAATGGTGGAGTAAAGGGATCCTAAGCTCACCTTGTCCCATGAATACACCTTTACAACATCCACATTAACATAAATAATCCAGAAAACAACCTGAAGACTGATAGAACAGACTCACCACAGCTTATCTAGAGAAGAGACCACATTGACAAAAAGTAGCAAGGGCAGAGACATTGTCAGGAACCAAAGTGAGCCACAAGACTGACCTTGGGAGAAAAGGACACTAAAAGCACAGAGAACAGAAAGGAGCAGACCCCGTCCAGGCACCCCAGGCATGGGGAGCACACACTAGAAGACAAATCCCATGACATCTGGCTTTGAAAACCAGAGGAACTTAACTTTGTCAGTTTTTACTATCAGTGGGACCTAACATCAAGAACTTTAAAAATCAGTGAGCAGAGCTCTGTGAGAGCTGGACAGCAAGAGGAAATAGTCTCTGCCCTTAAAGAGATGGCACAAAACAAACAATGCCACTAAGATACAGCACAGAAACAGGAATTTGAAAAATGCCAGGGATATACAGGCAGGAGATTTATTTACTAATCCCAGAACAAACACAACAGCATCAGGGATCTTTAGGAGACTTCAAAAACAAAAGAGCTGTAAGCCACCATTTCTCTCCCATGCTCCCCCCATCTCATCAAGATAAATGGACATCTGCAAGAACCAGCATAACCACTCCACTTAGCTTCCAAACCACACAGCCTAACCCTACAATTGCCTTCTGATCCGCCCCATCGAATCCACCTCACTTGGCAGGAGTCCATCTGAAGTGGCACCATAATAGTGGCATTGTGCAAGCAGTCTGGAAAGGGGCCACCACCACTCCAAAGTGACTCCTGCCCTGGGGAAAAGGTAACCACACACACCAGTTTGACTGCAGCCCCAGCAGGGGGCTGACATCTGGTCTGACTACAGGCCCAGTCCGCCAACAAAAGTGTCACAGGGACAACACCATGCACTTTGTTGTGACTGCATCTCCAGCAAACATCTGATCTGACCCAACTTAAGCCCAAGGCAGCTGCAAACGGGAGCCTTAACAACACAGAGACCAAACCCTGCCCACAACAGGCAAGAGAGCCACTGCAGATGACTGAACTGAAAGCAAAAGTGTCACAGCTACAATAGGGGGCATGCAACAGACATAGGAGACACCCCTGAAGTACCAGGATCTGGTGAACAGGGAAAATTGCATGGGAGGGCACTACAGGATCTCTTCTTCACAAGGTCACTGCTTTTAAGAGCGGAGACCTAGCTGACTTTCTTAACACATAGAAATCGACAAAGAGTTAGACATGATGAGGTGACAGAGGAATAGGTCCTAAATGAATGAATAGGACAAAGTTATAGCAACAGAGCTAAATGAAATGGAGATAAGCAATATGCTTGATAAAGTAATGGTCACAGGGTCATGAAATTGAGCCTTGCATCCAGCTCCATGCTCAGTGGAGAGTCAGCTTAGGATTCTCTCTCCCTCTCCTTCTGCCCCTCCCCACTCTCTCTCACACTCTCCCTCAAATAAATAAAATCTTTAAAATTTTTTTTTAAAAAGTAGTGGTCATCATGCTCCCTTCAGTAGCACATATAGTAAAAGTAATGGTCATAAAGATACTCACTGGACTCGAAGAAAGAATGGTGAATCTCAATAAGACCCTCAACAAAGAGATAGAAAATAAAAAAAATTAAAAACAAAAACAAAAACAGAGGTGAAGAACCCAATAACTGAAATTAAAGATACAATGGAGGGGAAACAATAGTAGACTAGAGGAAGCAGAAGGATGAATCAGCAACCAGGGGGTAGAATAATGGAGAGCAATCAAACTGGACAGGAAAAAGAAAAAAAGAATTATAAAAAATGAGAATGGGTGAAGAGAACTCAGCGACACCACCAAGTGTAATAACATTCACATTATAGTGACCTCAGAAGGAGAAGAGAAAAGGGGGCAGAGAATTTATTTGAAGAAATAATAGCTAAAAACTTCCTGAATCTGGGGAAGGAAATAGAAATCCAGATCCAGGAGGCAGAGAGCCCCCAACAAAAATCAATCCAAGGAGGTCCAACCCAAGGTGCATAATATTTAAAATGGCAAAAAGTAGTGACAAAGAGAGCATTTTAAAAGCAGTAAGAGGAAACAGTTACATACAAGGTAAACCTCATAAGGCTATCAGCTCATTCTTTGGCAGAAACTTTATAGGCCCAGAAGGGAGTGGCATAATATATTCAAAGTGCTGAAAGCAAAAAACCTACAACAAGAAATACTCTATCCAGCAAGGCTATCATTCAGAAAAAAAGTAGAGATAGTTTCCCAAACAAAAGTTAAAGAAATTCATCACCACTAAACCAGCCTTTCAAGAAATGTTTAAGAGGATTTTCTGAGTAGAAAGAAATGACCATAAGCAGGTGTAAGAAAAGTAGGAAAGGAAAAAATTTCACAGGTACATACAAACATAATAAAAGCATTATTCACTTACAAAACCGGTGTGGAGGCTAAAACACAAAAGCAGCAAAATCAGGTATATCTATAAAAATCAGTCAAGTGATTCACAAAATAAAAGGATGTAAAGTATGATACCATATGCCTAAACTGTGTGTATGTGTTGGGCAGGGGAGGGGGGAATAAAAACTTAGTGCTTTTTAGAATGGGTTCAAACTTAAGCAACCATCAATGTAATATAGACTGCTATATGTATAAGATATTAAAAATAAATCTAATGGTAACCACAAATCAAAAACCTATAATAGATATGCAAAAAATAAGGACAAAGGAATCCAAGTATATCATAAAAGAAAGCCAGCAAAACACAAGAAAGGAACAGAACTACAAAAACAACCATAAAACAAATAACAAAATGGCAGTAAGTACATATCTTTAAATTACTTTGAATGTAAATAGACTAACTGTTCCAATCAAAAGACATAGGGTGACTGAATGCATTTAAAAAAAAAAAAAGACCCATTTATATGCTGCCTACAAGAGACTCATTGCAGACCTAAAGACACATGCAGATTGAAAGTGAAGGAATGGGAAAGCAGTTATCATGCAAATGGAAGTGAAAAGAAAACCAAGATATCAATACTTGTTATTAGACAAAATGGACTTTAAAACAAAGACTGTAACAAGAAACAAAGAAGGACACTATATAATCATAAGAGGAACAATCCAACAAGAAGATATAACAACTGTAAATATTTATGCACCTAACATGGGAACACCCAAATACATAAAGCAGCTAATAACAAACATAAAGTAATTGATATTAATAAAATAATAGTTAAGGACCTTAACACCCCACTTATATCAATGGATAGGTCACCCAAACAAACAAATATTAAAAAGGAAATGATGGCTTTGATTGACCTATTGGACCAGATGGATCTAAGATATAATCAGAGCATTCCATCCCCAAACCGTAGAATACCCATTCAAGTGCATATGGAACATTTTCCAGAAAGATCCATGTTAGGCCACAAAACAATGCTCAGCAAATTCAAAAAGATTGCCATCATATCATGCATCTTTTCTGAACACAATGCTACGAAACTAGAAATCAACCACAAGAAAAAATCTGGAAAGACCACAAATACATGGAGGTTAAATAACATGCTACTAAACCATTAATGGGTCAACTAAACTAAAGAAGATTTGAAAAATTACATGGAAACAAATGAAAATGAAAACACAACAGTCCAAAATCTTTGGGAATGCAGCAAAAGCTGTTCTAAGAGGGAAACTTAGAGCAATACAGGCCTACATCAAGAAGAAAAATCTCAAACAATCTAACCTTATACCTAAAGGAGCTAGAAAAAGAACAAACAAACGCTCAAACCAGCAGAAGGAAGAATATAAGATTAGAGCAGAAATAAATGATATAGAAACTAAAAACAACTACAACAACAACAACAAAACTACAAAAATTACAATAGAACAAATCAATGAAACCAGGAGCTGGTTCTTTGCGGGGCGGGGGGTGGGGGGTGAGGGGAATCAACAAAATTGATAAAGCTCTAGCCAGACTCAAAGAGAAAGGACTCAAACAAAATCACAAATGAAAGAGGAGAAATAACCAACACCACAGAAATACAATTGTAAGAGAGTACTGTAAAAAATTACATGCCAATAAATTAGACAACCAAGAAGAAATGGATAAATTCCTAGAAACATATAACCTACAAAAACTGAAGCAGGAAGAAATAGAAAATTTGACCAGACCAATTACTAGCAAGGATATTGAATCAGTAATCAAAAAACTCCCAACAAACAGAAGTCCAGGGTCAGACAGCTTCACAGATGAATTCTACCAATATTTAAAGGAAGGTTAATACCTGTTCTCATACTATTCCAAAAAATACAAGAGGAAGGAAAATTTCCATATTCATTCTGAGGCCAGCATTACACTGATATCAAAACCAGATAAAGATGCCACAAAAAGAAGTGAACTACAGACCATTATCTCTGTTGAACACAGAAGCAAAAATCCTCAACAAAATACTGGCAAACTGAATCCAGCAATACATTAAAAAAATCATCTCAATCAAGTGGGATTTCCTCCTGGGATACAATGGTGGTTCAATGTTCACAAATCAATGAACATGATACATCACATCAATAAGAGGAGGAATAAAAACCATATGATCATTTCAATAGATGCAGAATAAGCATTTGACGAAGTACAATATTCATTTATGATAAAAAAAAACCCTTAGCAAAGTAGATTTAGAAGGAACATACTTCAACATAATAAAGGCCATATATGAAAAAAGGTACAGCTAATATCATACTCAGTGGTGAAAAACAGCTTTTCCCCTAAGGTCGGGAATAAGACAAGAATGTCCACTCTTACCACTCTTACTCCACACAGTACTGGAAGTCCTAGCCACAGCAGTAAGACAACAAAAAGAAATAAAAGCCATCCAAATTGGTAAGGAAGAAGTAAAACCATCACTATTTGTAGATGACATGACACAATATATAGAAAACCCTGGAGACTCCACCAAAAAACTACTGGAACTGATAAATGAATTCAGTAAGGTTGCAGGATACAAAATCAATATACAAACCCTGTTGCATTTTTACATACTAATAATGAAGCATCAGAAAGAGAAATTAACAATCCTATTTATAATTGCAGGAGAAATGATAAAATATCTAGGAATAAACTTAACCAAGGAGTCAAAAGAACTGTACTCTGAAAATTATAAAACACCAGTGAAAGAAATTGAAGATGACATAAACAAATGGAAAGATATGCCATGCTCATGGATTAGAAGAAAAAAACATTGTTAAAATGTCATACTACCCAAGGCATTTTACAGATTTAATGCAACCCCTATCAAAATGCCAACAGCATTTTTCACAGAAGTAAAACAAATAGTCCTAAAATTTGTATGGAACCATCAAAGCAAATAACCAAAGCAAGCTTGAAATCAAGAACACTGGAAGCATCACAGTCCCAGATTTGAAGATACAGTACAAACCATAGTAATCAAAACAGTATGGTAGTGATGCAAAAATAGACCTATAGATGAATGAACAGAATAAAGAGCCTAGAAATAAACCCATGATTATATGGTCAATTAATCTAAGATGAAGCTAGAATATCCAATGAGAAAAAGACAGTCTCTTTAACAAATGGTGTTGGGAAAACTGGACAGTTACAGGCAAAAGAATGAAACTGGACTACTTCTTTACACCATACACAAAAATAAACTCAAAATATAGAAGAAAGCGTAGGCAGTAATTTCTGACATTGGCCATAGCAACATTCTTCTAGATATGTCTCCTAAGGCAAGGAAAACAAAAGCAAAAATAAACTACCAAAACTACACCAAAACAAAAAGCTTTTGCACAGCAAAGGAAATAATCAACAAAACAAAAAGGCAACCTACTGAGTGGGAGAAGATACTTGCAAATGATACATCTAATAAGGGGTTAATAACCAAAATATATACAGAGTTTATACAAGTCAATACCAAACAAAAACAAAAACCTGCATCCAATTAAAAAATGAGCATGAACAGACATTTTTCCAACGATATACAGATGGCCAACAGACACATGAAGATGCTCAACATCATGCATCAGGGAAATGCAAATCAAAACCACAGTGAAATACCACTACACACATGTGAAACCTAGCTAAAATCAACAACACAAGAAACAAGTGTTGGTGAGGATGTGGAGAGAAAGGAACCCTCCTGCACTGTTGGTGGGAACACAAGCTGGTGCAGCCACTGTGGAGAACAGTATGGAGGTTTCTCAAAAAATTAAATACAGAACTACCATATGATTCAGTAATTCTACTACTGGGTATTTACCCAAAGAACACAAAAACACTAATTTGAAAAGATATGTGCATCTCTGTTTACTGCAGCATTATTTACAATAGCCAAGATTATGGAAGCAACCCAAGTGTCCAATGATAAATGAATGGATAAAGATGATGTTATATATATGTGTGTGTGTGACATAACACACACACACACCATGGAATATTAGCCACAAAAAAGAATGAAATCTTGCCATTTGCAACAACATGGATGGACTTAGAAGGTATAATGCTAAGTGAAATAAGTCAGAGAAAGACACATATAATTACACACATACTTGGAATTTAAGAAACAAAACAAATGAAGAAAAAGACAAAAAAACAGACTGCTAAATATAGACAACAAACTGGTGGTTGCCAAGAGGAGGTGAGTGGAGGGATGGGTGGAATAGGTGAAGATGATTGACAGTACACTTAGCGTATGAACACTGCATAATGTATGGAATTGTTGAAGCACTATATTGTACACCAGAAACTAATATAACACTGCATGTTAATTATACTGGAATTAAAAAATAAATAAATGAAAATTAATAAGAATGCAATCTTACCCATTTGCAACAACATGGGTGGACCTAGAGGGTATAATGCTAAGTGAAATAAGTCAGTCAAAGGAAGACAAACACCATATGATTTCACTTATATGTAGAATCTGAAAAAAAAATGAGTAACAGCAACAAAAAAGAATAAAGTTGAACAGAGAAAAAGCTGATGGTTGCCAAAGGGGTGGGGGTTGGTGGACAGGAAAAATGCGTGAAGAGGATTCAGAGGTACAATTGTGCAGTTATAAAATAACATATGCTATGGGGGTAAAAACTCTTAACATATGAAATGCAGTCAATGATATGATTTTATATGGTGACTACAGTTATTATGGTGAGCATTTTGTAACGTATAATTGTCAAATCACTATGTTGTACACATAAAATATATTTCATGTCAACTTCAATTAAAAATAGAAATTTGGGACACCTAAGTGGCTCAGTCAGTTAAGCATCTGCCTTTGGCTCAGGTCATGATCCCAGGGTCCTGGGATCAAGCCCTGCGTTTGGCTCCCTGCTCAGTGGAGAGTCTGCTTCTCCCTCTCCCTCTGCCCTTCTTCCCCGCTTGTGCTGTCTCTCAAATAAATAGATAAATATTTTTAAAAAATAAAAATTCAACCCAAAAGAGTACTATAAAAAATTCTACAGCAAGAAATTAGATCACCTGGATGATATAGACAAATTCTAAGAACATAGAACTACCAAAACTGAACCCAGAATAGAAAGTCTGTACAGACCTATATAACACAAAATGAGATCAGTTTTCAGAAACCTCTCAATAAATAAAAAACCCAATAGGTGATGACTTGTTGGTAAATTCTACCACATTTTCAAAGATTGGTCACCAATCCTAAATTTTTCCAAAAAAAAACCACAAACAGATGAGAAGCAAGCACTTCCTAACTAGTTCTATATAATCAGCATTACCCTGATACCAATACCAAAGACAATATAAGAAAATAGAAATACAGAGCAATAACTCTTATGACTATATATACATACTCAAAAAAATACTGCCAAATGTAATCCAGCTGAATATTAAAAGTTTTGTACAGCATAACCATGTGGGATTTATTCCAGGAATGTAAGGGTGATTAAACATATAAAAAAATCAGTGTAACACACCCTATTGATAGAATGAAGAGGGAAGAACTACATTATGTTATGTGTTCATGCAGAAATAGCATTCATCAAAATCCAGTACCCATTTATATTTAAAAAGATTAGACAAACTAGAAAGAAGACAACTTCAACTTGATATAGGACATTTTTGAGAAATGCCAGCTATCATACTCAGTGTTGAAAGATTTAAATCTTCCCCCCTAAGGAATATGAAAAGGTATCCCTTTTCCCCATTTCTATTCAACATTGTAGATATTCTAAGCCATAATATTCATCAAAAAAATAAATAAATAATCAATGCACAGAAATCAGTGGCATTCCTATACACCAACAACAAGACAGAAGAAAGAGAAATTAAGGAGTCTATCCCATTTACAAATGCACCCAAAACCATAAGATACCTAGGAATAAATCTAACCAAAGAGGCAAAGGATCTGTACTCAGAAAACTATAAAATACTCATGAAACAAATTGAGGAAGACACAAAGAAATGGAAAAATGTTCCATGCTCATGGATTGGAAGAACAAATATTGTGAAGATGTCAATGCTACCTAGAGCAATCTACACATTCAATGCAATCCCCATCAAAATACATCCACTTTTTTCAAAGAAATGGAACAAATAATCCTAAAATTTGTATGGAATCAGAAAAGACCCCACATAGCCAGAGGAATGTTGAAAAAGAAAAGCAAAGCTGGCGGCATCACAATTCCAGACTTCCAGCTCTATTACAAAGCTGTCATCATCAAGACAGTATGGTACTGGCACAAAAACAGACACATAGATCAATGGAACAGAATAGAGAGCCCAGAAATGGACCCTCAACTCTATGGTCAACTAATCTTTGACAAAGCAGGAAAGAATGTCCAATGGAAAACAGACAGTCTCTTCAACAAATGGTGTTGGGAAAATTGGACAGCCCCAATGAGAAGAATGAAACTGGACCATTTCCTTACACCACACACAAAAGTAGACTCCAAATGGCTGAAAGACCTAAATGTGAGACAGGAGTCCATCAAAATCCTAAAGGAGAACACAGGCAGCAACCTCTTTGACCTCAGCCGCAGCAACTTCTTTTTTAAAACATTGCCAAAGGCAAGGGAAGCAAGGGCAAAAATGAACTATTGGGACTTCATCAAGATAAAAAGCTTTTGCAAAGCAAAGGAAACAGTCAACAAAACCAAAAGACAACAGACAGAATGGGAAAAGATATTTGCAAATGACATATCAGATAAAGGGCTAGTATCCAAAATCTATAAAGAACTTCTCAAACTCAACACCCAAAGAACAAATAATCCAATCAAGAAATGGGCAGAAGACATGAACAGACATTTTTCCAAAGAAGACATCCCAATGGCCAACAGACACATGAAAAAGTGCTCAACATCGCTCGGCATCAGGGAAATCCAAATCAAAACCTCAATGAGATACCACCTCACACCAGTCAGAATGGCTAAAATTAACAAGTCAGGAAATGACAGATGTTGGCGGGGATGCAGAGAAAGGGGAACCCTCCTACACTGTTGGTGGGAATGCAAGCTGGTGCAGCCACTCTGGAAAACAGTGTGGAGGTTCCTCAAAAAGTTGAAAATAGAGCTACCATATGATCCAGCAATTGCACTACTGGGTATTTACCCCAAAGATAGAAATGTAGGGATCTGAAGGGGTACATGCACCCCGATGTTTATAGCAGCAATGTCCACAATAGCCAAACTATGGAAAGAGCCAAGATGTCCATCGACAGATGAATGGATAAAGAAGATGTGGTATATATATATAATGGAATATTATGCAGCCATCAAAAAGAATGAGATCATGCCATTTGCAATGACGTGGATGGAACTGGAGGGTATTATGCTGAGCGAAATAAGTCAATCAGAGAAAGACATGTATCATATGACCTCACTGATATGAGGAGTTCTTAATCTCAGGAAACAAACTAAGGGTTGCTGGAGTGGGGGGTGGGGTGGGAGGGATGGGGTGACTGGGTGATAGACACTGGGAAGGGTATGTGCTTTGATAAGCGCTGTGAATTGTGCAAGACTGTTGAATCTCAGATCTGTACCTCTGAAACAAATAATGCAATATATGTTAAGAAAAAAAAAAAGAAGAAGAAGATAGCAGGAAGGGAAGAACGAAGGGGGGAAATCGGAGGGGGAGACGAACCATGAGAGACGACGGACTCTGAAAAACAAACTGAGGGTTCTAGAGGGGAGGGGGTGGGAGGATGGGTTAGCCTGGTGATGGGTATTAAGGAGGGCACGTTCTGCATGGAGCACTGGGTGTTATACACAAACAATGAATCATGGAACACTACATCAAAAACTAATGATGTAATGTATGGTGATTAACATAACAATAAAAAATGAAAAATGAAAAATAAATAAATAAATAACAAAATTTGAAATGAAGACATAATATTAACCACTGTTAAAAAATCCTAAAGAATTTTTTAAAAAGTATTAGAATAAATGAGTTCACCACAGTTGCAGGATACATGGTCAACTTGTTGGATTTTTTACTCACTAACAATGCACAATCTGAAAGGAAATAAAACAATTCTACTTATAACAGGACCAAAAAGAAGATGATACTTTGGAATAAATGTTACTAAAAAACTAAAATAGGAAACATTGCTGAAAGGAAATAAAGAAGACCTAAATAAATGGGAAAGCACCTTGTGTTTGTATATTGGAACACTCAGTATTTTTAAGATGGTAATACTCCCCAAAGCAATCTGCAGATTCAATGCAATTCCTATTAAAATCCAATGTCCTTTTTGCAAAAATGAGCAAGCTGATTGTAAAACTCGAATGGAATTGCAAGAGGCCCTAAAGAGCCCAAACAATATTGAAAAAGAGGAGCAAAGGTGGAAAATTCACATGTCCCAGTTTTCAAACTTTATACAATGCTGCAACAATGGAAACACCGGCACTGACAATCACAAGTTTCCAAGCATTAGGCACTGGCCTAAGGAGAAACATATAGACTAATGCAACATAACTGAGAGATCAAAAGTATACTGTAGTCTCTGTTCTTTTAATTTTTTGACAAAGGTGCCAACACTGTTCAGTAAGAATGGTCTCTTCAACAAATGATATTGAGAAACTGGGTTTCCACATGCAAAAGACTAAAGGTGGACACTTACCTCACACCATATGAAGAAAATTAACTCAAAAGGGACCAAAGCTAAATATAAGAGCCAAAAACAAACAAGCTACAACTTAAAACTTTTACAAGCAAAACTTAAATCTTTTATAAGTAAACATAGGTATAAATCTTCATGACTTTGGATTTGGCAATGGTTTCTTAGATACAAAACCAAAAACACAAGAAAAAAAAATAAATTGGACTTCATCAAAATTAAAAAGTTTTGTGCAAACATTATTAAGAGAATGAGAAGACCATCCACAGAAATAGAGAAAATATTTGTGAATCAAATCTGAACAAGATCTAATATCTAGTATAAATAACCTTCACAAATCAAAACCATAAAGACTGCCCGAAGTAAAAAATATATGTTACAGATTAAACTGTGTTCCTCCCAAAAAAAATATGTTGAAATCCTAACACCAGTACCTCAGAATGTCTTAACTGGAAATAGAGTGGTTGTAGATGTAATTAGTTAAAATGAAGTCATATTGGAACAGGGTAGGCCTCCAATCCAATATATCCGGTGCCCTTATACAAAGACCACCATATGAAGACAAAGGGAGATACTCATACGGAGATGGAGGATTGGAATGATGCATCTTTATACTAAGAATGCCAAAGATCGCTAGCAAATGACCAGAACCTAGGAAGGGATAAGGCAAGATTTCCCTGATGATTTCAGAGGGAACATGACCCTGCCTGTATCTTGATTTTGGACTTCTAACCCTCCAGAACATTGAGACCATGAATTTTTGTTTTACCTTATCTAGTTCATGGTACCTTATTTCAGGAGCCCTAGAAAACTAATTTGATGGGCAAAGGCCCTGAGTAAACATTAGGGCAAAGATACACAAATGGCCAATGAACACAAGAAAAGATGCTTATTGTCTATATTTATTAGGAAATACCATTCAAAAATCACAGTGAAACACCACTTCACATCCACCAGAATGGCCATCATTTAAAAAGAAAAATAAATGTCTGCAAGGATGTGGAAAAATGGGAGCCCTTATACATTGCTGGTAGGAATGTCAAAGGAATAAACTCCTTTGGAAAGAGTTTAATGGCTTCTCAATGAATTAAACGTAACTATCATATGACCCAGCAATTTCACTCATTGGTATATACCCCCCAAAATTGAAAACAGATGTTCAAACAAAAATGTGTACATGAATGTACATAGCACTATTTGTAATTGTCAACAGATGGAAAACTCAAATAGCCATCAGCTGATAAATGTATAAACAAATGGGTATATCCATACAATGAAACATTGTCCAGCCATAAAAAGAATGAATTATTGATACATGTTATAATATGTATGAACCTTGAAACATTATGCTAAGTGACAGAATCCAGACACAAAAAGCCGCATATTATTAAGATTACATTTATATGAAACGCCTGGAATAGCAAAATCCAGAGACAGAAAGCAGATTAGTGGTTGCCAGAGGCTGGGGGAGGAGGAAGATGGGTAGTGACTATGTCATGGGTTCAGAGTTTTCTGAGGTGACAAAAGTTCTATATAAATGTCTATACATGCACACAGGCACACAAACACACACACACACACACACACACACACACACACACACACACACAAATAAAATATCCATAATGGTGAAAGGCAACATTTAATCTTGTCAGAGAAGGGAATCACTACTCCTGAATGTGTCTCTTTTTCCCATTGTAATGTGTCTTTGTATAGGAGAAAAGAGGTTGATTGGTATGGAAAGCAAGAGAAAATGAGCGAAAAACAAGATAAACCAATGAATGAATGAATGAATGAAAGAAAGAAGGAAAGAAAAAGAAAGAAAAAAAAGAGAAGAGAAAAAGAGAAAAGAGAGAAAAGAAAGAAATAAGAGAAAGAAAGGAAGAAAGAAAGAGAAAGAAATCCAATTAATTGACCAGGGAGGAAGTTAATCAATGGTTTTTCAATTCTTAAGTTTTACTGTATGAGTTTTAGATACAGAAAAGATATGCTTATCTAATTCACTGCTTTTCAAATGCATAGCAGTTTCTATATGGTAAAGCACTTTTAGCTTATCACTGTGCAAAGGACAGTAGCCTTGAATATCTTAACTGGTGATTGCTTTTATATCAGCAGGTTTTCAACCTTCCATTATGAAACAAGAGTCACCCTATTTTAAATTTTTTTTTTCTTTTTCTGGTGTCTCATTTTCACCTAGGATCACTTTTTTTCTGTGACCCTCAAGAAAGAAGACATTTCTATTTTTTTTTTAATTTTTTGTATTTTATTTGTTTTTATTGGAGACATTTCTATTTTAGCCTATATTTTCAGATTTCTTTATTAAAGGATAGATATCCTAAAAATGTGAACACATAGCCTACCATTCCTCTGGGAGAGAAGGCTGTAGCATGATACCTAGGGAATACTATTTGTTGAAACATTTTTGCAATACTTAACATGTCAATATGCTGTTTTCCAAGTCCAGTCTTATCATAGCTCAAAATGCAGGTCTTAGATTTATTTGCCTTGTATAATTATTTGTAAGTTTCAATATAGTTAGCTTTTAAAACTTCTCTATATTACCATGCTTTAGTGTTTAAGAAATATTATTCAAGTCAATTTTTAACATTTGGAGATTTTTAGTAATATTTTCCCCTTATTCTTGCTGTCTACAATTGGCAATGAGTTATATTATTTTTTAAATATTATTTCACAAATGCTTTTATATTCTATCATTACAAAATACTTATGATTAAAGATTTTATTTTTTATTTATCTGACAGAGAGAGACACAGCGGAAGAGGGAACACAAGCAGGGCGAGTGGGAGAGGGAGAAGCAGGCTTCCCGCCCAGCAGGGAGCCCGATGCGGGGCTCGATCCCAGGACCCTGGGATCATGACCTGAGCCGAAGGTCGATGCTTAAGGACTGAGCCACCCAGGCGCCCCATAAAATACTTACGATTTTAAAGCCTTTTTTGGATATTGTATAGTAGACCCTTGAATAACAGGAGGGTTGTGGTGCTGACCCTACACAGCTGAAAATGTGCATATAACTTTTGACTCTCCCAAAAGTTAACTAATAGCCTACTGTTGACCTGAAGCCTTACTGATAGCAATTAACATATTTTGAATGTTTATGTATCATGTACTATGTTCTTATAATAAAGCTAGAGGAAAAAATAATAAGCGGAAAATATATTTGCAGGACTGTATTTATTGAAAAAAATCTGCACGTCAGTGGACCCCTGTATTGTTCAAGGGTCAATTGTAATCATTTTAACTGATATGTTCCAAAAAGATTCTATACATGTCTGTAAGATAAAACTTGTCACTATTACGTGAAAAAGGCAGAGTAACAGGATGAAAACAACTTGAGACTGAAGTGCAACAGGTTATATTTTTATGTTCATTAAAAAATCATTTAACTTCTGGGCATTGCTATATCAGCCTTTAAAATAAAGTAATGACCTGTACCTACTACAGACAGGTTGTGGAAACATGTTTTACACATTTCTTTGTTTAGGTCTCAACATTTTTCTAGCTAGAGACTTTGAAGAGTAGAAGGCACAAAAGGAGAACTTTTCCAGCCCTTTCTTAGACATTGGAATTAGGTAAGTCACCTGCTATTTAACATTTCCAACTTCAAGTTATATAAAAAATAACAGTTCAGAAAGTATACCAGCACCTCAGAAAATTCAAAGTATCTTGATTACCTTCACCTCCTTTTTAGGGGTGAGTGGTGCTATCAAACTGTTCCCAAGGTGAAAAAAAAAAAAAGGTTTCCTCTAGTTTATATTTCCTTTACCTCGGTCATAACCACCCATAAAGGGAGATTTTATTTTATCGGATCATAGTGCCAGTGCACAAAAGTTAATGGGTAGAAGATAGACATCTTTATGTATTCTGCTTTAAATATAAACTTGAAAATAATAATTCAGTTTTGCACTGTTTCATGTTAGGGGGTCAAAGAAGAAAGACTCCGTCCCAAAGCTCAAGCAAATAGTATATAAATAGTACGTTTTTACACGGCATCTTTACTTATTGAAATTTTTGCACATTAATTATCTCATTTGATCCTTACACTTCATATAGTTAAGAAGGCAGGTGTAACTACTTATTTTATAGATGTCTAAGGTACAGAGAAAAAATGCTCAAAAATTGATGGACTGTGATGCCTATTCACTAACTGTTCCTGATTCATCCTTTTTTCCTCTTTGAAATTCCCTTTTAAAATACCACATACATATACATAAACACATGAAAAGTATAAATCCATAAAAGTTCTTAACAATTAAGGCTATTCATATACAGTCTTGTCAGTTTCTTGGAGAAATTAGCATAAATTGAGGGTAGATGGATCAGATTCAAAATTATCAAAGACTCACTCTACGCCTAGATCTTTGAAATGAAAAGAGCATTGAAGAAGATCTTCATTTCCCTCTTCTTGCCTCCACCAATCCCAATGTGCTCCTTATATCAGAGATTCTGAGCCCATATTATCAGGCAGAAAAACTGGCTACCACCACCCTTGTTTTCAACTAATGAGGAGCTGCTTCTCAGGTACCAAAGCGGCTTCTCCCACCTGACTTTCCTAAGGACCAGATTTACTACATTCATTCTGGAAACTATAATCAGCACTAAGGTAACAACATAAAGTGAGAAAGAGAAAGTGTTAAAAGTAACAGATATCATTTTCCCAATAATGATGTCCTTGTAAGGTCCTGGAAAAAGCAGACAAGAAGACAGGCAAACATTTTTGCGTTTTAATATTAGGTGTTTTCAACTAATCAGCATCCACTATGCCAGGGGACTAAAATTCAAGCTTGACTCAAAAAAGGCAACTATTAACAAAGATTTTATAAATGTAAGCATCTTTCTTCTTTTATTCTGCTGCCAACATTTATCATCACCTGATGAGCACAATACAAAAGGTGCCTGTGCCACTCATTTAAAATCATTTTTTACCTAGATTTTATACAAAATAGGGGAAGGGTGTATTTCCAAATGTACTTCTCCCAAAATGGATCTTTTCACCATAGAAAAGAAAATAATTGGCCACAAAAAAAGGTGGTTTTCACATAATGGGATTTTGCATAATGGGAGTGAAAGTTCCAGCAATAAACACTTTATGCAAGGCATTTTGCCTTGAGTTATTAAATATACAACAATGAATACAGAATAAGGCATTTAAAAGTTTTCAGTCTTTCTGAATTTGCAGTCATTCTATTTGAATATTAAACCCCAGATGTTTTTTAGTTCACTTTATTATCATTTCTATATAAGTTTAATAATACTTCATTAGAGCTGGAGTTGGGATATTCTGTTTCAGTTATGTTCATACCCATCCTGGAAAAGTACTAGGATACTAGTACCACTAATACCCTTAGCATTATTTTTTTTCACGTTCCTTACAAGGTTTTAGATTATCTGGAAAGAAATACTATTATGAATGGGATCAAGGGAAAAGCCCACGTATCTCTAATACGAGGAACCAGGACCTTGCATAAAGGCTTTGTGGTTGCACTGTTGAAGAGGATGGATAAAAACTGGAAAGCGATCCTAGAGAAACCTTGGAATTAGAAAATGTATTGCCAATAAATACCCCTGATTTCTATTACTTAATGAGTAATAATATTTACTAATAAAGAGAAGAAATATCATGGAGCCTATGAATAGCTTGTGTTACACAAAAAAATATCATACCAAATTTATAAAGAAAAAAACATATTAAATAGTATATTTATTTTTTAAAAAGTAAAAAATGAACAGAACCTTGAGAGTAGTTTGCCTAGGGTGTCATTATTGACCTTTAGATAGGCCATGCCAAACACATACAATTATCATCTATTTTTAAAGATATTCAGAGAGTCACTTGTATCTTTAAAAGATGTAGCAAAAAAAATTAAAGATGTAACAAAAGCCACACATCAAAAAGCATGTTGTAGTATGTAAGCAAAATATTCCATTCTCTAAGCCAATTTGTTTGTTTGTTTGTTTTTTTAAGATTTTATTTATTTGAGAGAGAGAGAGAGAAAGGGCACTTGCAAGGGCGGGGACAAGGAGAGAAGGTGAGGCAGGCCCCCCGCTGAGCAGGGAACCTGGCCAATTTCTTTTAACTTTGTTCTCAGAAGCAAAAAAGAATATGTCATTTCTTTCTAATTATTAACTTCTTGCCCAGTCTTTTCTTTTTTTATCCACATGAAATATTTTCTGTTTTCCTTAATAAAGTTTGTTTTTCAGCTTTTAAAAATAATTAGAATGCTCTTTCTTCTATGTACTATCCCTATTTATATCTGATCTGAATACAAGTGTTTCGTGAGGACCAACTTTGCTTTGAAATTCATTATCTGTATAGTCCAAGAATTTATCTGACGTCTCGAGAGGGTACCTTTCTGGATAAGTTTGAAAAGATAAAAGTACCTTTAGTTTCCATGTATTTCCATCAGTCTTGGACTTCTGTCACTCTTCCTACATCAGCACATATAAGGCACTCAGCCTGGAGTCTCAGCATCCACCTAGAAAAATTTTGAGACAGAAAGATCAGAGGTGTAAAGAACAGAAGTGGTGATGCAGATTGTTTAACAGGGAAGCTATTCTTTCAGGGACATGTTGGTGGATCTTCTGAAATATAAGAGTAGTAATAAAAGTCCTCACGATGTTTTTGCAGATTATTCTATGACAGTAGTGAAACCCTGGACATACTCAAGAAATTTTTCCACATACGTGAACAAATGCCCTAAATTTCAATTGATTGGTCATTGATTTATTCATTGAATTGTGATGCTACACTGTCCAATAGGCTCACTAGTTAAGTGAAAAGTAAAAAAGAGAAAATTAAATCTGCTTTGTGTTTTCAATAAAATGTAGACAACAAAACAAACCATGCCTGGAGCAGTGTAAACTAAGATGAAAGGGGGCATAATTAAGATAGGAAATAAGATTAAAAAGAGATGGCAGTGCTGAGACAGCAAAGAAAAAAAAAGCAAAATGGAATTATAAACTGAATTGACGAAATTAACAAATAGAAGCAAATCTGCAGGAAATCAAATCAGTGTGGTAGAAGAGTTGAGACTAAGAAGTCCCAGCAGAGATTAAGACAATTAGAATACTGAGAAAAGACAGAAAATATGCAAATATTTAGACAAATATGTCAAAAAATTATGGACATTCTTCAAGGGAAACAAAAAATAAACCATTGGGACTACATCAAAATAAAAAGCTTCTGCACAGTGAAGGAGACAATCAACAAAAATAAAAGACAACCTATGGAATGGGAGAAGATATTTGCAAATGACATTATCTAATAACGGGTTAGTATCCAAAATATATAAAGAACTTTTAAAACCCCCAAAACAAATTATCCAATTAAAAAATGGGCAGAAGACATGAACATTTTTCCAAAGATGACATACAGAGGGCCAACAGACACATGAAAAGATGCCCAACATCACTCATTATCAGGCAAATGCAAATCAAAGCTACAATGAGCTATTACCTCACACCTGTCAGAATGGCTAAAATCAACAATACAAGAAACAACAGGTGTTGGTGAGGATATGGAGAAAAAGGAACCCTCTTGCACTGTTGGTGGGAGTACAAACTGGTGCAACCACTCTGGAAAACAGTATGGAGATTCCTCACAAAGTTAAATATAGAACTACCCTAGGATCCAGCAATAGCACTAGTAGGTATTTGCCGAAGGAATACAAAAATACTAATTCAAAGGGATACATGCACCCTGATGTTTATAGCATTATCAACAATAATCAAATTATGGAAAAAGCCCAAAGGTCTATTGACTGATGAATGGATAAAGATGTGGTGTATATATACCATGGAATATTATTCATCCATAAAAAAGAAAGGACTCTTTGCCATTTGCAACAATGTAGATGGAGCTAGAGAGTATTAAGTGAAATCAGTCAGATAAAGACAAATACCATTTGATTTCACTTATATGTGGAATTTAACAAAACAAATGAGCAAAGGGGGAAAAAAAGAGAGAAGCAAACCAAGAAACAGACTCTTAACTAAAGAGAACAAACTGATGGCTACCAGAGCAGAGGGCGGTAGAGAGATGGGTTAAATAGGTGATGGGGATTAAGGAGGGCACTTGTGATAAGCATTGGGTGTTGTATGAAAGTGTTGAATCATTAAATTGTACACATAAAACTAATATTACACAGTATGTTAACTAAATGGAATTTAAATAAACACTTAAAAAAAGGATATAAAAAAAATAATGAACATCCTTAAGGAAGACTGTAAAAATGGACATTGAAGGAATAACCAAATATATCCTAGGAGAAAGCTTCCTTGTGCTAAAGAAATAATCTGGATATATAGGCAAAAATGGCTCAACAGGTTACAGAATAAGCTAATAAACTAACCCCAAGATATATTATAAAGAAATAATTAAATTTCAAGACTAAAGGGGGAAAATTCTATAGTCTAGAAAAAGTAATAAAAAAATGAACAGAAATCAGGTTTCTCTTTAAAGTCTCTCCAGCTAACATCAAATAAAAGACAACACTGAAATAGTGTCATTTTATAGTTTCAAAATGTAGTGACCCAAAAAATTATAGTGACCCTAAATTTTATACCTATCTAATGTGTGACAGCTTTACTTTCTCTATGAGTTCAAATGTATTATCCATTTACTTTTCATGGAAAACAAAACGTTACTCAAAATATTCTCCATTCAACCATGTGATTAATTTAATCTAAGAACTCAAGAAACAAAAAGTTAGGCCCAAGAAGGGATCAATGGGTGTTGATACCATGGCAGTATGGAAATTGTCTAAAACATTGTTGTGAATAAGGTCAAGTAATTGATTTAAAAAAAAATTTGTTTAAATACATTTAAAATTTAAGTACTTTAAAAATTTCAGTAATCACAATCTATATATTCCTACAACTTACACTGGTAATGACTAAAAAAGGGAAGAAGAGTAAAAAATGTAAAATCCCAGGGTAAGATACATGGTATAAAAATGAACACCTCATTTTTTAATTCAATTTTTTTAAAAAAGGTAATTCAACTATTTTTGAAAAAACATCTAGGTCATCAATTTGTTTTAACATCCATAAATTCAAAAAGTCACTGGAGAAAAATCACATCCATTTCTGATTAAAAACTGTCCAACTAGGCAGAAGAGAACTTCAAGCTGATAAACAGCATCTATGGAAACCCTATACGTTATGTTATACTTAATGGTGGAAGCTATCTTTCCCACTATTTATAGTCAATGTACTAGAGCGAGGTCTTACCCAGTACAGTTAAGCAAGAAAAATAAATAAAAGTCACCCAGATCAGAAAAGATTAAGTATAACTATCTCAGTTTGAAGATGACATGATCGTCTATGTAGAAAATCTGATTGAAACTGCCAAAAAAAAAGTTATTAGAACTAAAGAATTTAGCAAGGCTATAGGATACAAAACAAATATACCAAAATTAATACACCAAAATCAAATATACTTCTAGATATAAGCACTGGAAAAAATTAGAAATTGAGGCAAAAAGTCCATTTACAATACTTTCAAAACATCTGAAAGACTTAGGAATAAATCTGATGAAAGAAATATGAGATTTGTACATTGAAGTCTATAAAACATTGTGGAAATAAATTCAAGAAAATCTAAATGCCAAGAGATACATTGTATTCATGGATCAAAGAGTCATTTTCATTAAGAATTTACTTCTCCCCAGATAGATCTATAGATTCATGAAATCTAAATCAAAATCCCAGGAGACCAGGTGGGTTTTTTTGGTTTTGTTTTGTTGTTTCTTGTGGTATATAAACTGACAAGCTGATTGTAAAGTTGATGTAGAAATACAAAGGACCTAAAATAGCCAAAACATCTTTAATAAAAAGGGAGAAATTACATTAATTCCAAAACAATATAAAACCATAGTAATCAAACACATTTGCATAATAATGAACATATACATCAACAGAACAAAATAGAGTCCACAATTAGGGCCAAAGATATGGGCAACTGATTTTTGACAGAAGTCAAAAGCAGCAAAAGTGCAAAGGCAATGCAACAGAGAAAGGACAATTTCAGCAAGTGTTGCTGGAACAATTGGATATCCTTATGCATAAAAATTTTTATATATGAAGGAGTTAAGGGTAAAAGTTAAGTCAAAATGCATTACAGGCCTAAATTTAAAATCTAAAATACAGGGAGAAATGTTTGTAATCCTAAGTTAAACAACTTTATGGATATTACATTAGACATATGATTTGTAAGAACCCTAAATGATAAATTAGAATTCGTTTAAAATAAAAAGTGTCTGTTCTTCAAAGGATACCGTTAAGAGAATGAAAAGACAAGCCAGCAGAAAATCTTTACAAAACATGTATCTGGTAAAGGACCTGTATTTAGAATACATAAAGAACTCACAATAACAACCTAATTTTAAAAATATTGAAGATTTGTAGATGACATATTATTAACTAATAAGTACATGAGAAGATGCTTGGCATCATTAGTCATTAGGAAATGCAAGTTCAATCACAGTGAGATAGGACTACACGTCCTTTGTAATGGTTAAAATTAGTAAGACTGAGTACTCAACACACTGGTAAAGGTGAAAAATACATAGTATCAAAAACTCCAATGCTTTAAGAGGATAGTGTGTTAACTACTTAATTATATAAAAGTTAAGGGAAGAGAATATTAAAAGTAACTATAGCTACTATAATTTAACCAATACATAGATAAGAAGTAAATTGTGACATCAAAAATATAAAAGGGAGGTATAAAATAATGGAGGTAAGTTATAGGCGAAAGAAGGTAAGTTGCTATTAGCTTAAAATTGACTGTTTAACTATGAGATGTTTTCTGTAAGCCTCAAGCAGAAGTATAGAGTAGATTCATGAAACATAGAAGGAGAAACAGAGCATACCACTATGGAAAACTACCAATTTACAGAAGGTATGCAGAAACAAAAGAAAAAACAATAGAAATACAAAACCAGAAAGCAATCAGTAAGACTGCAGAAGTCCTTACATATCAATACTTATTCTAATGTAAATGGATTTAAATCACCAATCAAAAAGCAAAGCGTTGTTTGATGGGTTAAAAAAGGCAAGTCCCAAGTATATGCCACCCATAAGAGATTCATTTCAGCTCTACAGACACACAGGATCAAAGTGAAATGATGTAACATTCAAGTGGAAACCAAAACAAAGTTGAAGTAGCTATACTTAGATCAAAAAAATAGCCAAAAATTATAACAAAGGACAAAGGTCACTATATAATGGTAAAAGGGTAAATATATCAAGAAGATAAATATATATACACACCCAATATTGGAGCATCTAAATATATTAACCAAATACTAATAAATCTGAAGAAATAGACAACTATACAGTAATAGGGGACTTCAATAACCTACTTTGAATAATCAATAGACAGAAAATCACCAAGGAAATATTGGACTTGAACCATACTTTACACCAAATGAACATAACAGACACATATAGAACATTGAATCTAAAGGAAAGGATTACACATTCTTCAGTACACATGGAACATTCTCCAAGATAGATCATATAGTAAAATGTAACAAGTCTTAGCAAATTTAAGAAGATTGAAATCATACCATCTTTCCTGGGCACAATGATGCAAAACTAGAAAACAAGAGGAAAGCTGGAAAAATCTACAAATATGTGGAAACTCAACAACATACCTCTAAATAACCAATGGGTCAAAGAAAAAAATCAAAAGGGAAATTAAAAAAAAATCACAAAACAGATGAAAATGGAAATACAACATACTAAGTCCTATGGGATACTGCAAAAACAGTTCTGAGAGGAAAGTTTATAGTGATAAATGAATATATTAAGAAATTAGAGGGCGCCTGGGTGGCTCAGTTGGTTGGGCGACTGCCTTCGGCTCAGGTCATGATCCTGGAGTCCCTGGATCGAGTCCCGCATCGGGCTCCCTGCTCGGCAGGGAGTCTGCTTCTCCCTCTGACCCTCCCCCCTCTCATGTGCTCTCTCTCATTCTCTCTCTCTCTCAAATAAATAAATAAAATCTTTAAAAAAAAAAAAAAAAAAGAAATTAGAAAGATCTCGAACAACCTAACTTTGCACCTCAAGGTGCAAGAACAAGTTAAGCTGGAATTTAGCAGAAGGAAGAAAATAATAAAGAGCAGAGTAGAAGTAAATGAAATAGAGACCAGAAAAATAATAGAAAGGATCGATGGAACTAAAAGCTCCTTTTTAAAAAATATAAAATTGACAAACCTTTAGCCAGACTAACCAAGAGAAGATTCAAATAAAATTAAAAATGAAACAGACATTATAGCGGATACCATAGCGATACATGGGATCATAAAGACTTCTTTGAACATTTATGTATCAACAAATTAGATAACTTGAAAGAAATGGATAAATTCCTAGACACACAAAAGCTACCAAGACTGAATAAGGAAGAAAAAGAAAAGTTGAAAAGACCAAAACAACCAAAGAGATGGGATCAATTATCAAAAAAATCCCAACACAGAAAATCCTAGTACCATAGGGTTTCACTGGTGATTTCTACCAAACATTTAAAGCAGAATCAATGCCAATTCTTTTCAAACATATCCAGCAACAACAACAGCAACAACAACAACAACAACAACAACAACAAGAAAGAAAACCATGAAAATGAGGGAATACTGCCAAACTTACTCTACCGGGCCAGCATTACCCTAATCCCAAAGCCAGATAAGGACTCCAAAAGCAAACTATAGGGGCACCTGGGTGGCTCAGTTGGTTAAGCCACTGCCTTCGGCTCAGGTCATGGTCCTGGAGTCCCGGGATCGAGTCCCGCATCGGGCTCCCTGCTCAGCGGGGAGTCTGCTTCTCCCTCTGACCCTCCCCCTCTCATGTGCTCTCTCTCTCAAATAAATAAATAAAATCTTTAAAAAAAAAAAAAAAAAAAAAAAAAAAGCAAACTATAGACCAATATCGCTAATGAATATAGATGCAAGTATACTCAAAATATTAGCAAGCCCAATTCAAGAACACATTAAAAGGATTATATAGCATGACCAGTGGGATTTATCCCTCAGATGCAAGGATGGTTCACTGTATGAAAATCAATAGATGTGATATACCACATTAACAGAGTGAAAGATAAAAGTCACAGGATCACCCCAATAAATGCAGAAAAACCATGACAAAATACAACATTCTTTCATAATAAATACTTTCTACAGATTGGGTATAGAAAGAACATACTTCAGCAAATAAAGGACATTTACAACAAACCCATAGCAAACATTATAGTTAGTGTTGAAAAATGGAAAACTTTTCCTCAAAAATAAGGAACAAGCCAAGAATGCACATTCTCACCATTCTTATTCAACATAGTACTGGAAGTCCTAGATAGAGCAATCAAGGAAAAAAAAAAAAAGGGCATCCACATCAGAAAAGAAGAATTGTCAGGGCACCTGGGTGGCTCAGTTGTTAAGCATCTACCTTTGGCTCAGGTCATGATCCCAGGGTCCTGGGATCGAACCCTGCGTTGGGCTCCCTGCTCCGCGGGAAGCCTGCTTCTCCCTCTCCCACTCCCCCTGCTTGTGTTCCCTCTCTCGCTTTATCTCTCTCTGTCAAATAAATAAATAAAATCTTAAAAAAAAAAAAAAAGAAAAGAAGAATTATCCTTGTTTGTGGATGATATGATCTTGTATATAGAAAATCCCAAAGACTCAACTAAAAAAAGCATTGTAACTAATCAACAATTCTGTAAAGTTGCAGAATATAAAAAATAACATAAAAATCGTTGCATTTCTATATACTAATGATAAAATATTTGAAAATAAAAAACCTATCCCATTCACAATAGTATCAAAATAATAAAATACCTAGGAATAAGTTTAAGATCTGTACAACAGAAACTACAAAACTTTGTCAGAAGAAATCAAAGAAGACATTAACAAATGGAAAGACATCCTGTGTTCATAAATTGGAAAATACTGTTAGAATGTTCATCCTACCCAAAGCCACTTTATGGATATGATGCAATCCCTATCCAAATTCCAATGGCATTCTTCATAGAAACAGAGAACAATTCTAAAATTTGTATGTACCCACAAAAGACTACAAATAACCAAAGCAATTGTGAGAAAGAATAAAGCTGGAGACATCACACATCTTGATTTCAAATTATATGATGAAACTATAGTAATTAAAACAGTATGGTATCAGAATAAAAACATACACACAGACCAGAACTGGCAAGCCAGAATTAAATCCTCATATATACATCAAATAGTATTTGAGAAGGGAACCAAGAATATTCAGTAGGGAAAAAATAGTTGCTTCAACAAACAATGTTGAGAAAATTGGACAAACATATGCAGAAAAATAAAATCAGACCCTTATCTTACACTGCTCACAAATTTATGTCAAAATAGAACAAAGACTTAAACATAAGACCAAATCTCCTTGAAGAAAACACAGGGAAAAAGTTCCTCAACATCAGTTTTGCCAATTATTTTTTGGGTAAGACACCAAAAACACATATGAAAGCAAAAATTAATGAAGTAGACTACTTCAAAGTTAAAAGATTTTGCACAAAAGAAACAACCAGCAAAATGAAAAAGCAAACTGAAGAATGGGAGAAAATATCTGTAAACCATATATTGGGTAAAGGGTTAAGATTCAAAATATATGAAGAACTCCTACAACCCAACAACAAAAATAAAATATACAATCTGATTAAAAAATGGACAGAGGAACTAAGTGGACACTTTTCCAAAGACAACATCCAATCATCAACAGGTACATGGAAAGACACTCAACATCACCAATTACCAGGGAAACCCAATTCAAAGCATTATAAGATATCATCTCACACCTGTTAGAATGGCTATCATCAAGAACACAAGATGACAAATCCTGGCAAGGAAATGGAGAAAAGAGAATCTTTGTATACTTTTGGTAGAAATTAAATTGATTTCACCTTTAAGGAACACAATATGGATATTCTTCAAAAAATGAAAAATAAAACTATCATATGATACAACAATTCCACTTCTGGGTATATACACAAAGGAAACCAAATCAAGATCTCCAAGAGATATATTCACTCCTATGTTCATCGCAACTTTATTCACAAGAGCTAAATTATGGAAACAACCTAAGTGTCCACATACAGATAAATTAATAAAGATGTGGTATATATGCACAGTGAAATATTATTCAGCCATAAAAATGAAGTCCTGCACATTCACTACAACATGGATGGATCCTGAGGACATTATGCTAAGATAAGTCAGACAGAGAAAGACAAATACTGCATAGTATCACTTACATGTGGAATCTAAAAATGCCAAACTCCTAAAAAGAGAGTAAAATGGTGGTTACCAGGGGCTGGGTGTGGCTGAATATGAAAACTGTTTTTCAAGGGTACAAATCTGCATCTAGTGGGCAAATAAGTCCTAGAGATCTAATGCAAAATATAGTACATATAGACAACACTGAATTACAATTATCAAACTTGCTAAGAAACTAGCTCTCTATTCCCACCATAAAAAAGAATAAATAATTATGCGACATGGTAGAGGTTCTATCCATTGCTACAATGGCAGTCATATTACAATATATAAATGTAATCAAATCAACATGTTGGATACCTTACAGTATTGTATGTCAAATATATTACAACTTAAAAATGTCAAGTTATAAAAGATAAATTACAATTACAGATCTGTTTTAGAATTCTAAAATCTTTATAATTCCTTACATAAAAGTTTTAGAATCCAAAATTATTATAATCAGTGAAAACATACTCCTTAAGCATGTTAACTTTTAAAGCATTATGAAATCAATCGATTCAATTAAAGAAATTGCAATAAGAGATGAATAAAGAAAACAGGAATAAAAGCATAAATTAGAGACCTATAATAACTGAAAAAATAAAGATAATCTTTTGGTGATAAAACAGGAACAGCAAAAAAAGCAGCTAGCTCTGACAAAATCAGTTTGCAGGGAAAGGTTATCAAAACTACACATAGTAATACAGATATCTTAATAGATATGAATGCAAATTTTGAAATGTTCAAGTACAGAATAAAAATAAAATTCATCTCAAATTCAGGGTGACTTATTAGTAGTGCATGTACAACATCATGAGAAGAATTTTTTTATTAGAAAAAAGGGCAGCACCCATTCTGGATTTTTATAAATTGCTTTCATAATTATTAACTTCCTCCTGAAAATTCATACCATTGATAATTATTTGAAAGCATGAGTGTGTGCAGAGGATACATGAAAAGATTAAACATCCTAGAATCAATTGAAAACTTTCCAATAACTTGGGTTCAGCTGTACTGCATTTGCAGAAGTTTTTGTATTAATATAAAAAACTCCATTGACAACAACCACAGTGAAGATGAAAGATGAGAGAGCTCATTTACAAAAACAAAGAACACTTAGAATTGATCTTAGGTAGAATTCTGTGGGGTTTTTTGTAATAAATTATAGAAAGAATAAATGGAGATCCCTCACTTTTGAACAGGAAGATTGGGCAATTTAGAGAAGCCAGTTATTCCTAATTCCAACAAGATTATAATTGTACTATTTTTAAATGTCTACCACACAGTATGCATTCATTTCAATGAACAGTTAAAAATTTTATTAAAATAATTTAGCCCAAGGGTTGTACATACACTTACAGACAAATGGAAGAGACCGGAAGAAAGTGAATGAAAATGTTAAATGATAGGCAGTAGTAGAATTAGGGTGATTTTTGTTTTTTCTCATGTTAATTTTTTTTTTAGTTTTTTTTGTTGTTGTTAAGATGCTCAAGGTCACAATGATATTTAATGATAAAGAAGATTACCTTAATTGTACCACAAAAGAGCAATTTTTATAGAGCTGCTTTTTGGGCCACAGTTTCCCCCAGATCAGCATTTGAATAATTTTGGCTCAGATGTACTTGGGACTAAAAGAGCAAAGCGTCAAAGGCAGTAACATACGGGGTGCCTGGGTGGCTTAGTTGGTTAAGCGTTGGACTCGATTTTAGTTCAGGTCATGATCTTAGGATTGTGGGACAGAGCCTGGCATCGCGCTCCACTCTCACCAGGGAGTCTGCTTGAGATTCTCTCTTCCTCTCCCCCTGACCTTCCCACTACCACCCCCACCCCCCAACCAAAAAAAAAAAAAAAAAAAAAAAGCAATAGATGTATAGAGCCGAAGGAAGCTACTCCACGCCTGCTGGAAAACCCATGACCCTGAAGTGTGCTGAAAGCCCTGTGGTCTCCTGCTCGCAGTCCACACAGATCCTAGCTGTGACCTGAGCGAAATGTTGTATATCCAAGAGCGTTTTCACAATACCTCACAGAGGCAAATAAAATAAATGAAGGCATGCAGTCATGGAAGAGACTGTGTATTTATAAAGAAACAAAGCCATGACTGAAGAATAAGAAAGAGAAAGACAATGACCTTTAGGATCCCAGGTTTGTTGTTGGAACTGAATAAAACATTTATATTACAGAAACTCTTTGAATGTAGTTCTCTTATAATTTATTGATCTACAGACTACTAATTCTTCCGTTTTAAGGTACTTCAATAGACTTATTAGTTGCTGTTTCAAGGAGGTACCTAAATATAGACTTCAAAATTAGTATATGGCAAGTATTTAATGTACAGCCAAATATCTCCTTGGATTAACAGGAAAATAAATGTTCTGACAGTTTAGAATGATACTCTTCTAAATAAAAGGATACATGTTAATATATTGTTTATATTTATTTATGCATTTATTATCTATATACATTAAAATATTTTTAAAAACACATTTCAGTCTGTGAACCTTTGTGATTGTATTGCTCTAAATATCCCATTTTACCTGGTGGATAAGCAGATGAGTCAGCCACATTTGGCTGGTCACCCGGTTTCCGACAAATGGCTTTCTAAACTATTTGTCACTGTCCATTCCTTCTAATCTCTCTGTAAAAATCTTTTTACTTATCACGATAGCATATACCTGTAGATTTCACTCTGCCTGGCATATAGTAATGACTAAATTACTTAGAACTACTAGAGCTCAGGTTGTTCAATTTCATTGTCTACATCTTTTTTTGGCATTCTCATATGACATTAAAAAACAACAGGTGAAAAGTTGCTACTAAAATATGATCATCTAAATTTCTGTAAGGAGTGTCTTTTTAATTCAAATACAAAATTTTGCGTATGATTTACCTAGTAATTTTGATTGCCATTTTTAACGTAAACTAACTTCTACCTTCTAAGGAGAGAATATGGAACATCTAGGAAACATTTTTAGAGGATAAATATGTATTTTCTTATA
Source organism: Halichoerus grypus (assembly GCF_964656455.1). Classification (NCBI taxonomy): domain Eukaryota; kingdom Metazoa; phylum Chordata; class Mammalia; order Carnivora; family Phocidae; genus Halichoerus; species Halichoerus grypus. The sequence continues at coordinate 186,034,172 of NC_135714.1, forward strand.
AAAACAAAACAGAAACAACCTTAAACATTCCTTGAATTTTCTTTATCTTCTGATCTCACAAATTAGCAATATTTTATACCAATCTAAAAAAAGATTTGTTAATCTAGTAAATTATGAATGTCCAACATTAGTTAAAATATTTAAATATGATATAAATTGCAGTTTAGCTTCAACAATTGAATAGGAGTTTAAAAATCTCAGCGTGCAAAGAATTAATTTGACGTATTGTTTCTGTAGGTACATTGGCCACTAGTGCTGATAACATTTGTGTACAATAAAATGATTAAATTAAAATATATTGTATTTAGGGGGCACCTGGGTGGCTCAGTTGGTTAAGCGACTGCCTTCGGCTCAGGTCATGATCGTGGAGTCCCAGGATCGAGGCCCGCATCGCGCTCCCTGCTCAGTGGGGAGTCTGCTTCTCCCTCTGAGCCTCCCCCCTCTCGTGTGCTCATTCTCTCTCTCAAATAAATAAAATATATTGTATTTAACATGGTACATAAGCACATGTGTTTTCTACACCTCTTAAGATACCACTGAAACTTCATTACAGGCAAAAAAAAAAAAAAAAACCCAATTGGAAAAAGGCTTGATAACCACCAGTATGCAATTGACGGCAGCAAAAATTTTTTTTAATTGATTTCAATAGACACAAAGTTATTGGGATCTTATTAAATTAACAAGAGCAGAGACAGCTGGGAGGAGAGGGCGGTTGTGTTACCTGTGGAAGAGTCTGTGCTGTGTGAATGGAGGTCCTGGTTCTTGGATTCCCCATGAAAGATTTACATGAGAATCCATGCTCCAATAAAGACAGCCAGAAGGAAAGCAGCAAACACAAAAGAGTTTATTAAGGACAGTATACTCTCCAGAAGGGAGTGGGCAGGCCCAGCGATGGCAACTGCCCTGAGGCTACAGAGGTCTTTTATGAGAGTGGGGTCTTGGGTCATGGACAGGGTGGTCTCTAATGGCGGCTGCTTCTAATCATTTGGGGGACCCCTCCCACTTGTTGGGAGGGAGAGTTTTTGACGTTAGAAGGTTTGTACCAGAACCAGCATGGCAGGCTTCCCCAACTGGGCAGGGCCGGGGAGGGGGTGGGGGGGTGGTAGGGTAGGGTGGCGGACTGGTGGCTAAACCTGCAAAGCAAATGCATTATAATGAGCCTAAGAGTGACCCCAGGGCAGAGGTGGAAGGGGAGAGCATGTGTTCTACACCTGTGGCTCTTCACCTGTTAGGCCTGGGGTCTTGGAAGCCACAAGGTCAAGATGTTGTGCCCCTAGGCTCCTGCTGTGTAACCTATTTATCACCATGTTTGCCTCCAGCTCCTGTCCGTCTACTCTAACAATTATTCTGTTGATACTTCCTCGAGCTGACCAATCAAGACACAGAAAATAAACTCCTTTAGAAACATGGTATTTAGAGAAATAATTCAAAAACCAGTAAATAAAGTATTTGCCTATGGGACGGACCCTTGAGACACAGGGTGGATGTTTACAGGGGAAGGAGAGTAAGAGAGAATTCCATTTTTATACCATCATTGTTTTAGTAGGTTTTTGCTAAGTTCTATTACTCTAAAGTAATAACTGAAATATTATACCTAAATGTATTTTTCAAAGGTCTGGGAAGGTGTAGGCACACGTGTAGTTGATAATAGTTGTGTCCATTTTTGAGTTGACTAAAATTAATACAAGGAAAAGAATTTCTATTTTTCTAGGTAGTCTTCTATTTGCAACAGTATTACATTCTTTCTGATGTAGAGTCCAGTCAACTCAGAAGAACTGAGTGGGAAGTGTAAATCCTCTCTCACTTATAGCTCCTCTGCACTAGGCAGAGTTGATAGTTGGGTGGGTATCCTATTGGATTTTCTTCAATGCAAATTCATCTCACTTTTTTTTTTTTTTAAAGATTTTATTTATCTACTTGACACAGAGAGAGAGAGAGAGCGAGAGCGGGAACACAAGCAGGGGGAGCGGGAGAGGGAGAAGCAGGCTTCCCGCTGAGCAGGGAGCCCCATGTGGGACTCGATCCCAGGACTCTGGGATCATGACCTGAGTCGAAGGCAGACACTTAACGACTGAGCCACCCAGGCGCCCTCATCTTACTTTTATAAATTCTGTAAAGACATTTTTATTAAAAAAGAAAACATCATAATGATATAAAGATGTGAAATACGCTCATCACAGTCTGCTAGGTGAAAAAGGACTAAAATGAAAATTTATATGTGATTATTACAACCAAGTAAACCGTAACAAAATGTCTATGCAGAGAAAACCCGTAATAGTCCAAAATGCTGTATCTTTTATTTGACAAATAACTTTAAAATAATAACAAGACAACAACCATCACCAGTTCAGCTCTAGATTAGAAATTTTGAAACTTTCATCGTATTTGTGCCATAGACACACATCACCTTGTGGAAAAAAATACAGCGATTTGTGAAGCCATTGTGCTAATCTGTAAAATCAAAGATTTCATCAAATGATAGCTAAGGTCCTTTTAGCTCAGAAGTGGCTCTTTCCTATGATTCCAAATAAAACTGGCAAGAAATTCTAATGCATTAGTAAATGGAATGAGAAGACCATGTATAGTCTATGTTGGACTTCTGAAACTGTTTTGGAAAAGTGATATTTTTTAAACTTCTCACTGGTATTTCCATTGCAGTTATCTAGTACTTTCCAAGTTATTTTCACAATATTTCTAACATCTCATTTATATCCTGAATTGAAAAATAACTGCATTTTCATACCCTGAGTTATTTTTTTCATGCATACCATATATTTTTGAGCCCAGTTTTAACAAGGTCCAAGGTAGGCCAGGATAAAAGTTAACTATGTTTGGAAACAAAATTTATCAGACCTTATGACACTATTTTATTGAAGTAGTTACTAAATGTTACCTTTAAAAATGTTAAGAATTGGGCTCCTGGGTGGCTCAGTTGGTTAAGCGACTGCCTTCGGCTCAGGTCATGATCCTGGAGTCCCGGGATCGAGTCCCGCATCAGGCTCCCCACTCAGCGGGGAGTCTGCTTCTCCCTCTGACCCTCCCCCCTCTCATGCTCTCTCTCTCTCTCATTCTCTCTCTCTCAAATAAATAAATAAAATCTTAAAAAAAAAAGATGTTAAAAAAAAAGTTAAGAATTGAAAACATTTGTCTTAAAGGAGCAATATGTCCCGGTACAGACCACTTTTAGGGTAAAATATTTTACTGTATTTTTAAAATGAAAGATGAAAGAATTGGAAGTAAAGTACTCAAAAGGACAGAAAGCAAGCTGGTGGTTCTTGTTCCAGGACATGAATTTGCAACAGTAAGTTTCCTCGCTTTTGAAAGACCTGGAACTAATTAGGGAAGTCCAACAGAGAGGAGGAAACAACAGGATACATTTCTAATTCCCTTCTCTTCACGAACACACTTGCACATACGCAAATGCAGACGCCCTCAGAACATACTAGAAACCAGTTAGAAATGACAGAATGAGATAATACAGGGTAAAAGGAAGGTAGAAATGGAGTTGCAAAGCTTCATGGCTTTTGACCTATATTGTTACTTACTATATTTTGTTTTCTTCCTTGTCTTCTTATTCATTTATCCCATCACACTGCACCTCAAAATTTAGAACTGCAACATTCTCCAGATATTTCAGACATGTGTATTGTTACAGTTTTCTTCTGTCCCAGAATTTATAATTTTGCTGTGGTTAAAATTAGGCTATCAGTTACATCTTTTTCAGAAAAATAAATTACCTTAGAAATTAATTATTTTTGTATACAGATAGTGTTAAATTCAAAGATATTTTTCAACATGATTTCAAAAGTAAAGTAAGCAAGTTGCTTTTGCCATCAGGATCATACACACTACAGAGTGAAAACATCAATGGTTAGTAGTGGATTAGAACCAGTCTTTGATAAGGAAAGTAGGCAAGAAATATGAAAGGCAATGGACAAAGTAGATGATGATTTGGTCTGTGTGAAATACTGCCAACAGATTATGTGTTTATCATTGATTATATTTCTTGGAGTGTTTGGGTCAAAGTCTTGTACAACTTCCAAGAAAATTATATTTGAATGGATTTTATATTGCCAGTGAAAACCTTTCTTAGAATATGAGACCAATATTAGTGACTGCCATTTTCTCACCACACCCGGTCACTTCTTTCTCCTGAGATAGGTTTTCCACAAAATTAAAATTTGATGTTCTCACCTCCTAAGAGTCCTTTCCTGCACTTAATCAGCATACACAACAAAACCAATTGGAACAATTTCTATTGTTAGACTGCTTATTCCCCTTTATCCTAGACTGAAAGTCTTTGAAGATAGAACCCACTTCCTGGGGTTAATACTAAAAACACAGTTCATATAATTCCTTCTCCTTCTTTAAAGTATTTATGCTTGCCAGGTTGATTTTAGTTACAAGTTCTAGTGTTTGCTAAGGAAAGTCACCATTTTCATTTGGAGTGGTGAGTGGACTTAGGTAGTCACAACACATCAATTATTATTTCTTGAGTATTCCTTTCCTAGCACTCAGGAGGGGTATGTCACTTTCAGGGAATTGTTTCCAAACTCCCCTGAAGTGCCTAGCCTGACGCCCTCTGCCCTCAGGAGTCAGTCCTCACCTTCACAGAGGGATCTGGATTTTAACAGACAGTGGCTGTAAGGACCTTTGGAAAACAGCCAAGAATATTTGGGGGGAAATTCTTATTTGAAAGAACTTGGTCTAAAAATAACTAAATCTAAATAAGATAGACATTAACAAAACTAAGTCATGGTAACATTTACATTAGAATACAGGCATCCTTCCATCCTGGTGGGGGAGGCAAGTATTTATCTAGGAGTTAAACTTTTAAAGCTGGTTAAAAGAAAATCAGGGGGTCATCCAGGCAGCCTATCTGGAAACTGATGGAAACATTGAGGATGAATACGATGAGGTGAAAGGTTAATTTCTCTCCGATGCCTCTTATTTAATCAGTCTCTTACCTCAGAGCACGCCAAGAATGCTGTAGGCACTCAGGAAGCCAGACTTAATGCTGACAATGGCATCGCCTCGAGGTACCAGCATCCTTTTCGTTTCAGAGCAAAGGGCTAAGTTGGAAAGCCACTCTCCTACTAATGAAAGCGAGGGCCTTGAAAGAAGTTATTGTTGATGTCTCCACAATGCTCAGCCATTTTGGGATACAAGAGGAGTCTCACTGGCAGGTGTTCGATTATTAGGAAAATTAAGCAGATGGCATCGGCAAACCATGGCTCCCCTTTTCCTCAGCTGCCAGGAATTCCTACCCTCAGGCTTAGCTTCACATATGTTTGTTTAATAAAGTTCCTGCCATTTCAAGGAAAGAGAATCAGTGTCAGCATTCAAGCATGCCCAGAACTGTGAACTAATAGCATCATCCCACATTTTCCCAGACTGGTAGGCAAAAAAAAAAAAACAAAAAAACCTCTTGGTGTTTTCTGTGTCACTCACACCTGTCACAGTGGAGTCCACTGAGGCGGCCCCTGTCACTGGCTCAGAGGAGGGAAGTGTGTGTGTGTCTCAGTGGTTGTTTGCAGTGTTCGGCAGACTGTAAAATGGATCTGATGCCCTATGTTAACACATGCACAAGAGCCGCCCAGCCTCAAGTCTCTGCACAAGAAGTAACAGAAAATACCATTTCCAAGAAGAGTATTTCCTATTGTCTAAACCCAGGCCACCTTGGTAACATTATGTTTAGCTGTTAACGGTGGACTCGTTTGATTTATCAGCCAGTCTTTTTTCTTTCTTTCTTTTTTTTTTTTTTTTTGAAAAAGAGAGAGCACAAGCAGGGGGAGGAGATGGAGAAGCAGACTCCCTGCTGAGCTGGGAGCCCGACACGGGGCTCGATCCCGGGACTCCAGGATCAGGACCCAAGCCAAAGGCAGATGCTCAACCGACTGAGCCACCCAGAGGCCCCTCAGTCAATCTTAAGGGACAGCTCGCAAGTTTACTGACAGAGGATCTCCTGCAGATGCCTCATTAAGGCCACTAACATAATGAAACCATGAAATTTTATGAATTAAAAACATTCTGAAAATTCAAATCACCCTAATAAAAATAAAATAAACATCAGTTGTGATTGTACATATCAATTTTAATATGCAGGCATAGGAATAAAATATAATCAGTTCTAAATATATTATAATGAACAAAAACTTATTCGTTCAACAAAGACTGCACATTTACCATCAGCCTAGCCCTAGGACGTACACTGGGGCTACAATAAGGAACAAGACAAATACATTTCCTGCTCTCCATGAGCTTTTGAATGACAAGGAAAAAGAAAAGCGGATGGCAAGGAAACAAAATGATAGGCCAGTGTGAGCACATAGGAAGGATACCCACCTCCAGAAGGGCAGGGGTAACAGAGAAATGCCTTGTGATACCCGGAGGAGGTCAGGCAAAACACACAAATGAGAGCTCCTAGCAGAAATTGGAACTTGAGGAGAATCAAGGTATATCTGAGGACATGAGATTAGTTCAACATGGTGGAGAGGTCAGGAGTGAAGGAGGGGGGAGGGGCAGAAATGTGCCTGGAGGCATCCGCAGGGCTCCCATCATGGAGTTGATCGCTGAGTCTGTCAGCAAGCCACTGGCAATTTTCAAGCAGGGGAGAGGTACAGATTTGCTTTTTTGGAAACAGCACTATCACTACCATGTGGAGAATGGATTGGACTGGGGCAGGCATGGAGGAAGTTGGAATACTCAAGACAAAAAAATTGATGAACTTCAACCTGGGTGATGGAGGTAGGGATAGAAGAAAAAACAAACAAACAGAGATTTTATCTTAGGGAAGAAAAAAAATTAACAACCTTACCCCAACCAAATGTTTTATGAGAATCACCAGGCAGAATTACCTTACTGAATCAGTCTTGTCTTTAATTTGTCCATTTGCCAGGATAGATGCTAATATAATGATTAAAAGAAAAAAAAAAGGCTAACTGGATAACCAGCCCCTTCTTAGTCCATGGTGTTGGTTATACAAATGCAGTAAGGCTCATGCACACACACACACACACACACACTCATCCTGTATTTGCCTTTAAATACGAATATGTGTCATGGTAAATAGTGGCAATCTTATCATTCAGGTACAAAAACAGAACATACCCTTTGAGTTGTTCTTATATTTATATTTATATGCACAGATCAGCCAACCTGAATGCATGGCACAGATTTAATTGTAAACCTGGACTAGAGACCACCTAATCTGGTTCCTGCTTGGGTAACAAGACTGGGGAGTCCACTCCTGAGAAATACTGTCCCACTATTGGCCAGCTTTGTTAGAATTTTTTCCATTTACATTATACCTAACCTTCTCCCAACAAATTTCACAGCATTGCTAATGCTGAAATACAAAAAAATTCCCATTCTTACACACACACACACACACACACACACACACACACACACACAAAATAAAAGGTCAGAGAGCTCTGTCACTCACAGTTTTAGAAATTTACTAATTTAACCTCTTGATAAAACTATGGGCCTTCTGTTAGCCATGTTTTTATCATCTTCATGATATGTACATGCTATTCCACTCTAGTTTATAAACTGCTTTAAGTAACAAATCTCATTCTACGACATCATCTACATGGCCAACTTTTATCCCTTCCTCTTTTTTTCCAGTATGAAAACTCACCTATTGAGGGAAAAAGTGAAATATTGAACTGTCTCCAAGACTTTCCATTCTTGAATATAAGAAGGCTATAGATGTTTCCGTTTGGGTTATCAATCCCATTTGGATGAGGAGGGTGTTGTGGTTTATGGGTTATCTGTCTGCCTTCCAGTCTGGATTTAGGATTTAGAAAGCAAATGAATCTGCTATTAACCCACCTCCAACACACACATGCATGCACACACGTGGGAGTGACCATTCATTCATCACTGATTGCACAACTAATATATACCAAGCAAGGTTTCCAACTTAGCAGGGAATGAAGTAGAATATACATCTGCTTTCACACTTCCATATGAGAAATGGGTAGCACCCAGACAACTAAATAAACAAGAAAACAGTGCCACAATGCTATGCAGGGAATTAAAATAGGTGGATGTCATTTTGGGGTGGGGGCGGCACTGTGGAGGAAGGGAGAGAGAGGTCTCTGAAGAGGTAACATTTAAGCTGAGATATGGACAAAGACTAGATTATTTCATGTCTGTACCTAGAGCTGGCTTCAGCCTGGAGACAAACACATGAGCATGCTGAGGGAGTCTCATTTGAAATTCATGATCACAGATTTCTACAGGACCCTTGACACTGCTGGTGATGAGATCACATTTTTCTAGTCCATTACGTACCCACTATTTTCCAAACCTCCAATATCTCCTTTCCTCACGCTCTGCTGAGGCCCCAGCCTCTTATTTCACTGAGAAGGGAGAAACAGTCACAGACGGCTTGGAGAACGAGAGATTCTCGCTGCCATGTCTGCCCACCCATGCTGCCTTTCTCCTGTTGTTCTGGATGGGTCTTCTGGGCTACTACCCAAGGCATTTCCTTTCACTTCTGCCCCAGGTAATTTGCCTTGTGGCTTTCCCTAAGGTGGCTTCAGATCCACTCCCCACTTTCTCCTATATCTTCCTATTTCTTTCACTCCCTGATTAATCCAATCATCGGTCCAGCCTGTCTGAAGATGGAAACTGCTTCTCCTCACACACAATGGCAGCCCACGTCCTTGCAATGACCACAAAGATCACCAAGATCCGGCTTTGGTACTTGAGGACTTTAGCTCCTCCTATACCATCCCTCTCTCACCTTGCTCTAGCCACACCAGCCTCTTGACTATTCTTTGAACATGGCACAGAACACTTCCATCTCAGGGCCTTTGTGCATCGGATTATTTTTTTTCTGCCTTGACCTGTCTTCCTCCAGATTTCTATGTGACTCAACCCCTCCTCCTGTGTTCTTTGTTCAAATGTTACTTGTGAGATAGTCCCTACACTCCACTTAAACCCATCACAATTACCCTGCCATTTACTATCTTCCTTAGCAGCTTTATTTTTCTCATTTCAAATTGATCATTAATTGAAACAGGTTTTATTTATATTCCACTAGAATATGAGTTCTACGAGGGCAGGATTTTCTTAAATCATTTTGTTTAATTATTGCCCTATCTTCACAGTATAGAAAAAATGTGACATGCATAGGGTCTCACTAAATGTTTGTTGAATGAATTAAATGTATGCAAGAAGCAGCTAGTTTTCCAAGGATCATGGAAAGGAATATTCCAGGCAGAAGGAGTAGCTCAAACAAAGGCTCCTGTGAAGAGAAAAAGCTTGGTGTGTTTGAGAAAACCAGAATAGGTCAACAGGACGAGAGCAGGTCAACAGGACTAGAGCAGAGGAGGAGAGGGGCACTGTGGTCCAAGATACTTCCTCCTGAAAAAGTAAGGGTCAAAAAACTGACACTGGTCTTTCCTAGACCCTGATCATTGCCTGCCATTCCTGATACTTTTCTCCCTCCACTAGGTAGGGCTTCCAGTTGTTAAGTATTGAATGAACTGTACATTTCAATTATGGCACTTTTGGAACACCATACATTCTACTACATAATGGCCCTTACAGGATCGGCTGCCGGACTACGACTCTACCTCGGCCCTTGAAAATCACTCTCTGCTGGGCTCTGCCTTTCTCTCCTTGCCTGTCACATTTTTCTGAAAACCCAGCCATCTTTGAGACTGAACTTTTTCCACTGACACAGCCAGTATAAAAGCTCTTATTTTTCTAATAAACTATTCTAGGGAGGTGATCACTGGGTCTTCCATCTTTCCCTCTAACTAGAAAATAAGATTACATTTTTATTATATAAAATTGATGACGCCTCCGAAATAGAGGAATAGTTCTAGCATATTTGAATTCACTGAAATTTATCACCAAGAACTGTAAAGAATTGGAAATTTTTATCCTACTTGCAAGCTAACAAGTTAGCCTGACATATTTTCATGGGGGTAGGCAGAAGGCATCAGATCCCTCATCAGAAAAGACAGTTTATTACTCAAAGCAGTGACTGCAGCCAGATCAACTGTATCTTTTCTGCTAGTTTTCCCAGCTCCAATTCCAAGAGAGCAAGACAAAGAGGGCTGGAGGATCCTGTATGTGCAATGGGTTGAATGACAGGAGAGGAACCCTAAGCTTTGGAACCCCATATGTTTATAATAAGCAGTGATCATGTTCCCCCCTTGCTCCAGAGGGAAACATTACCTTTATTCTACTGGTGGATATGTGAACATGCCTGCCCTTTGCTTTAGGAAAACACACGGTCTCTGTTTTCCATTGTTGTTGTCTGTACAAACATATTTCAGAAGCCAATCTGGAACAAAGGGAAATCAGCGCCTCATTTCTATCCCATCCTGGCTTCTGGTAAACCTTCCAAATGCCACTCAGACAGCCACTCTGCCACCTGATAGAGGCTGGGACAAATCCTTCATCTTATGTAGCATTTTATTGAGACTATTAGCAACAGGAGTCCAAGCAGCAGGAATCCCAGACGCAATCACTTTAACAAATCCGTAGGCCATCAGGGTTAACCATGGAAGGCCAGGCAGCTTTTGAAGTTTCTCTACTGACCTTTCTATCTGGCTGAAAACATTGATCCATGCACAGCAGGATGTGTTAGCAAGTGTGCAAAGCATTTGCACATACTCTGCCTTGCCCGCAAGTAGAAGGCATAGGGCAATTCTGTCCTCATAATAACCCTGGCCAAGGAGCAGAAACTGATACGATGGTCTTCCAGGGCCAAGCTGACATCGCTGATCCCTTCAGCTAAAGTCAGGGACAAATTTTATCATTTCTAATTGGAGGATTCCCTATGTACGGATTACTGCTTACAGGTTGCATATGAATAATGTGTCATTTACTCTCTTCATTAACCGAGGGTGGCTTCCTATTGGAGAGATCTGAGGTCATCTGAGAGCTCTCAGATCTACCTGTAAGGTATGAGTCGCCATGTTTTCAGGAGGGAGGTAAGAAATGCTTGTCTTTAGACAAGAAGCATGGACGTGGGAATTACACAGTGCCTCTGGAAAGAAAGTGCTGTTTACATTAGTCAGAGTGCCCCAAGTAATAACTATACCAGTCTTTGTGCAAAGTTCACAGGGCCTTTAATGTGGCCTCCCAACCGACTGGTGAATGCTAGGGTTTCCAGTTCAGTTTGAAAAATGTAATCAATTCTTCTTTGGGACGGAGTGCTTGAGGTCAGTGGTTCCAACCTGTCCTTTGGGTTTATACCACCAGCTGAGTGCCCTGTGTCTACCCCAAAGAATGCCCCAAGGTCAGATGAACAGACTGGAACAGCAACAATGCAAACTGAAAGTGCATCAACAGTGCTGAAGCACCATCAGTAGGCCTGAGAGGAGGTCAAAGTTCAATGTAGCCAATCTTCCAGGAGGAGAGTGGACCAACACTCCAAACAACGTGACCTCCCTTACCTGAAGACAAACTTTCAGCATGAGTCGCAAGTCTGACTTGTATTAGTTGCCTCTGCATCAGACCACAGAGACCCTTCCTTGGTACCCAGGGTATATTGATGGATGGGATACCATGCCTGGTATCATGATAGGTCCAGAAAGCAAAGATGACAATCTGGTGCTTAATTCAGTTTAGTCTCATTAAAGAACAGGCTATTACTGTGTGCCTATGTGATTGACCCAGACCGTCTGATTAGCACCTATGAATAATTCCCTAGTTTGGGACCTCAAAAAGGGGTATTTTTAATCTGCCACTCTGCAGCTTTCCAAGTGTCACACCAAACAGCCACGCCATTGGCTAAGACTCCCTAAAAATAAGACCGAGTTCACAAAGGATTGTAGCAGCCAGAGCTATACGAAGGACTTGGAGTTATGTCCACTGATTGAAGTGAATCGCCTACTTTTTCTGCATAGCTACTATGGAGATTAAAGAGCCCTAGCAGCTGAGTTATACTCATGGGTTTCAGCTCAGCCAAGGCGTCAGTGAACCAGGCCCAGCCATTTAAGAAACAAGACATACAAAGAGCTATCGATCTGTGTAATGGATTCAACTACTCTTACAATGTCTGCATCTGCTGAGGCTGTGGAAGGAACAACAGAATTCTACTGCTGATAATCTGCTGCCAACCTCTAGCTCCTGTGAGCTTTTCCTGCTGATTGTGCAAGACTCTTGTATTCCCCTAGTGCATCTCTTATTTTACTTCCTTACTTTTAAGTCCTTCATTGAGCCTGCAATTTTCCTTCCCCATTCTCAGATGCTGTCCTCTTTCTGTAAGACCAGCCAGGGGAAGATGGGGATGCAAAGTGGGGAGCAATTTCCACATTCCACTAGTGTTTTTCTGCATGTGGCTCTTTCCAATCAAGAGAAGCGCCCCTCTCACATATCAATTTCCACTATACATACAGATGTGGAGACATCAACAAGAGAACATAGGCTACGCCCACACGGCCACACTAGTTCCCTTTCCCTGCTATGAAGTCTTTGCAAACCTGGCCAACTGCATCTAGGCACATTTTCCTCCCATTAGTCTGTTTATGATTAAGCCTGAGGCAACTATATCCAAAAGCCATGAAAGTTTAAGTTCTTCCCCATTCAAAATTCCTGACCCTACATAGGTGGGTAGATTCAGTCTGAGCCCCTCTTGGGGAGGGAGACCTCAACTATACCTCTGGTTGTCCTCCTCTAAGTAGCTGAGGTCAGCAGGAAAGGAGATTGGCCTGGGGGGGGGGGGTGGGGGCACAGAGAGCAAGGCTCTGTGCCATCCACCAAAGCTTCACACTGACCGGTAGTTCTGGGTGGTGTAGCAGCAGCTCTGATTCCACCAAACGGACTTCGAAGGTTTTCACCCCACTCAGTACTCTATGAGAGGGGAAGGGGCTGGTGAGATCCTCTCGCTTGTCATGGGAAGCCCCTCCACTCAGCAGCCCCATTGATGTGATTTGAAGTGGAGCTGAGAGCAAATTCTTGAGAGGTTTTTGGTGCAAAAGGTGTTTTTATTAGAACCCCATTGGAATTGTGAGAAGTAACTGATTATATACTTTTAAGTTTTTTGGGGCCGGCGGGTGGGGGAGATAGAGATAGCCTAGGCCTCTAAAGGAACTTCGGCATGTGTTTTTTTTTTTTTTTTTTTAAGATTTTATTTATTTATTTGTCAGAGAGAGAGAGAGAATAGCAGGCAGAGGAAGAAGCAGGCTCCCTGCTGAGCAAGGAGCCTGACATCGTACTCGATTCTAGGACCCCGGGATCATGACTCCGAGCCTAAGGCAGACACTTAACCAACTTTACTTAAGTTTCACTGGGTCAGTTTTTCATCCTCCAGTGGGTCTTCTACAAAGTCAGCATTGTAAATCCAATCCAGGCCAGCAAGATCCAGAATACTAGTCAATGTCTCTTCTATGGCTGGCCCAGGACTTTAATTGTCTCAGAGAGACCTGCCTAAAAGGGTTAACACTTTCTTATCAAAGCCAGGATCCATGGCAAACAAGAAAAAACAAAAACACCCCACCCCAACGAACAAGCCAACCTTTGAAGCCTATACTGTTGTCCTCTAGAGTTGGCATCATGGGCTGCAGGGGGATGGGGCTGTAAGATGGCCCAGCTGCTGCCACTCTTCCTAGATGAGCTCCTTGCCCTCACATACCAAGGGAACCAGCCAAGGTTCTAAGAATTAGCTTAGTTTCTCCTGTGAGTAGCCCCACATTTCTCTCTTCTACACTCAGTGTAGACACACAACTCTGTAAATGTTGCCTAAAAAGGGTAGGAAACTTCTGCCTGCCTGGGATGAATCTTAGCCCTAGTTGTTACAATCCAGTGGACTTGGGCTGATGCTTAGGCTCTCAAGGAAGGGTCCTCTGCCTCAAGGAAAGTCAACCACAATGACATACCACTTAGGCAGTTGTTTTTGGTCTGCTTCCTGCTTTTCTCAGCCTATGACCACTTCCCCAGTTTCCCCTCATTAATGGTCAATGGTGAAGGACCATTTATTGTCCAACTGATCACACAATTTGATCAACATGTTCAATTCCCATAGACTCCCTTCACGTGTTGTTAATCAGCCCATGAAGTCCTCATTCCTTATCTTCTAGCAAGGCAAGTCTTCGTGAGCATCCCACCCTCATTGCTGACACCATCAAGGACTACGAATGGTCTGAAATATTACCCTACTTTTGACTAACAAGTTAGCTGCCACAGGTTCATAGATATTGGTAGATGACATGAAACTTCAGGTCAGAGATGAAAGATAAATTATCACTCAAAGCAACAGCAGTAGCCAGAGTGTTTGCATTTTTGTGCCAGTTTCCTGAGCTCTGGTTCCCACAGGGCCACACAAAGAAGACCAGATGACACCAGCCAATGTGGTGGGTTGTACCACAGAAGAGGACCCACAAAACTGCATTTTTTATAACGTGAAGTAGGCATGTTTGACTTTTGTTCCAGGGAGACACACTACTCTATCTTCCAAGACCGTAAGCAAATTTGTTGTTTGCTATAGATAGACACTACTATCTCTAAGGCTATTCCCTGAATAGACAGTTCACAACAGAGGGCAGTCAGTGCCTTGCTTTCAAGACTTACAGAAACCCAGCAGAGTCAAAATGAGCTCTTTGTAGCTCGTCCCTTACAACACGATGCGGAAACTGCATAGATAATGCTTTCTTCTGAGATGAACCTTCTTTCCAGCAATGCTGCTGATATGACTACTTATCCTCAGCCTCCACCAGCTGCTAACTGGCCAACCTGCTCCACAGAATGTGACTTATTCATTCCATAACTTCGAGACGGTACCTCCTACTCCCCTTTACTTATTTTGCCCATCCCCTCTAGCAACTATCAGTCTCTTCTCTGTATTTATGGGTCTGTTTCTGCTTTTTTGTTTGTTCATTTGTTTAGTTTTTTAGATTCCACATATGAGTGAAATCATATGGAATTTGTCTTTTTCTAACTAATTTCACTTAGCATAATACCTTCTAGGTCCATCCATGTTGTCACTAATGACACGATTTCATTCTTTTTTATAACTCAGTAACATTTCATTGTATGTATATACATACGATGAAATATTTTATATATATATACACCCCACATCTTCTTTATCCATTCATCTATCAATGAACACTTGGGTTGCTTTCATATCTTGGCTATTGTAAATAATGCTGCAATAAACATAGGGGTGCATATATCTTTTCAAATCAGTGTTTTGGTTTTCTTTGGGTAAATACCCAGTAGCAAAACCACTCTTTTTTAACACAAGAAACATGCACAATCTTATTCTTAATTTGATATATTTTTCCTTGGCTTCTACTGGTCTCCCCCCGCACCGTAAGATCTTCACATGCTTAGTCTAAAAACTCCAAACAATGCAGTTAGGGACTACTCCAGTCATTTAGTCACCCATACAATATTGATTGAGCTCCTACTACATGGCTAGTACTGTTCTATTCACTGAGGATGAAACTATAGAAACCAGCAGGATTCTTACTCTTGTGAGTGTACATTCTATGGGAGTAAATATCAAAATAAACAAATATAGGGCCAGTGTAATGGAGAAAAATAAAACAACATAAGGAAAATAGGTGGCGCTGAATTAGAATGATAGGAGCTATCTTACAAGATGGTCAAGGAAGTCGTTTATGGTAAGGTCATATTTGAGTTCAAAGCTAAGGTAACCCTAAGTAACCCAGGTCACCCACTATCCCACGCAAAGGAATCAGCAAGTAAAAGGCCTTGGGACCTGGGCTTGCTTGGTGTTTTTGAGCCACAACAGACTAGTGTGGCTGGAACAGAATGAGGACTGGAACAAGCAGTAGGACATGCAGTCCAGGAGGTAGCAGGAAGAGGGAGAGAGGGGGTGCTTGTAAGCCATTTTCATGGCCTTTGGATTTTACTGAGTGAAAAGTCAACAGAGAGTTTTGAGCATGACATGATCAGATATATTTTAAAAGGATTACTGGCTACTATAAGGAGATAGACTAAGGGGGTGAAGGGAGAAATAAGAGGGAAAATGTGGAGGCAGAGAATCCAGTAAGGAGGCTTTTCATTAAATTAGGTGAGAGGTGATGGAGGCTGGAATGAGAGGAGGAAAGTGGAGATGGTAAGAGTACCCTGTATATAAAGCTAGAGGGTTTGCTGATGGCTTGCAAAGAGTTCTCATATACCAATGTGGGGACAATTGCCAGAATTGGGATGGGCAGGTAGGGTGAGTGAGGAATCAGGAGTCTGGTTTTAGGTATGCTAATATTGAGACACCCCATTCGGTAAGCAGTGAGTAGGTAAATCCAAAGATCAGAGAAGTTGTAGGGGTGAAAAAATTTTCCTTCTTCCCTCCTTTGTTCTTTGACCAGTCTAATAATTAAATTGACATAAGACAGATTAACAGGAAAAAAAAATTACTTTTAGAAGTATATGAAACTCAAAGAAGTGACCAAAGCAGGCAGGTTTTAAAACTTTTAGAGACAGAAACAATAACTTTGTGAGGAATTGGCAAGACAAAGGGGTTTGGGCTTAGAGTAGTAAATTGGTGAAGAAGTAACAAGATTTGCTCATACAGTCTCCTTGGTCCTAATTTCCCTCTCTCTGGTGATAAAGATGCATTATACCCTCCTGTACAGGAAGGTACCTGTCACATGGGAGATTTACGTCCTGCTTTCAGGGAGGCAAAGGTGAGTTAGACTGTCCTTGTACCAGCTGTTACTCAAGTACTTTTTATTCAAAATAATCAATATGCCAAAGTGGTGTATTCTGCTCTCCTTCAAGGTCCAGGCAGGAGGTATACATTTGGGAGCTGTCGGTGTACATATGTATTGAAAGCCATGGGAGTGGAAGAGATCACCTAGCAAAGTTGTGTTTACAGAGATAATTACAGAGTCCCAAAGGCACTGAACCCTGAGCCGTCAAGAGATGAGGAGCCATCAGCTATGCAGATTGAGGATGGGGATGGGTAGTAAAGCAGAACCATACAGCCACACCCAGCCGACTCCAAGCCTAGAGTGAGTAACGGTCTAGTGAGGCCAAAGAAAAGACCTGGAGACCGCGACTGAGACATAGGTTTGTTGGGGGAACTTACGTACAGGGAGTCTAGGAGCTACTGACTGGACTGAGCATCCGCTGCTGGGATCTATGTGCAGCAAGTTTTTACATCATAGCAGCTTACTCTAGCAACTACCAGTGACCCTTCCTCTCCTTGCACGGCCAGCATTTCTAAGGAGATCACAGGGTGCCACTTGAAATCTCTTTGTTACAAGAGAGACGCTCCTGGTTGGCCACCCCCAGAACCCCTGACCTTGAACCCCAAACAACACGTTCTGCTGCACATTCTGCTTGTAGAGAATATAGAGGGAGGACAGGATTTCTACATTCTCAAGACAGTGATTAACAAGGACATTCAAGGTATGCTCGCACAAACTAGCTATCCAGCATGTACCATCCAAGAACCAAAAAGATGGTGTTCTGGAAGGCAAGTGAAAGAAAAGTTTTGAAAAAGAGGAGTCATAAGCTGAATCAAATGCTGCTGATAGGTCAAGAAGGTGAAGACTAAATGCTGCCCCTTGGGTTTGCCAATGTGAGGCTCTTGGTCACCTCGACAAAATCAAGTTAAGCGAAGTGACTTGCGACAAAATCAAGTTAAGCGAAGTGACTTGCGCAGAACTAAAGTTAGTTTGAGGGACAATGCCAGAGTATTTGGATGCAGTGAAATTAGACAACTGTTTTGAATTTTTTTTTCTGTTAAAAGATATAAAGAAATAGGTAGTACCTGTGGGGCAACCTGCTCTGGTGGAGGCGGGCAACACAGGGTGGGGAAGGGCTGGGAGGGCAAGAATTCACCTGAGGCAGAACAAAGGAGGTAGAAGTTTATTGAATCCACTACAAAGGAGCAACCAGCGGGACAGCAAAGGAGAGACTGTCTGCCAGGAGGCAGTGGTGGGGGGGGGCTGTAGTTAAGGGGGAAGGAGGAGGTATTGTTTCAGGATTTCTTTCCCTTTAGTGCCTGTGTGGTTCTTGGTCACGTTGCTTCAAAGAATGAAGAGGCAGACCAGACTGAAGAGTGGTGGGCAGCAAAGCAAAGTTCATCGAGTGATAGTACAAAGCTACTGAAGAGGGAGGGGACCCGAGAGGGTTGCCAATTTGGTGTTTAAATTTAGGGGTTTTTATGGGCTCTTTGGTGTGGGCTGTTTTAATCTGATTAACCCTCCTTGCACCTATCACCCTATTGAACCTGTTGTCTTGTTTATTTTTAACAATTTCCCATTCTTCCAAAACACTAATGTTAACACCAAGTTAGATTTAGGGCATGGCTTATTTTTAGGAGCATCTAACACAAGTCGTTCTTCTAATACACAACTAGTTTGATTTCAATACAACTCCACAGTCAGGTTGTTCTGATAATAAAGATGGGGTTGCATTTACATGTCACAGAAAAGATGTAGTTTGATTCTACCTTGCCGGGAAACACCTTTTCCCACCACCAAATGTACTTCCATTTCCACATGAGGCTTGGGTGTCTTTTAAAAACCCCAGTGCTTGAGAGATGCTTCAGACCGAGACATATCATCCACATGTTCAGAATCTAACCTGGAGGGCCTCAGAACGCAGGAGGAGAACTCACAGGTGAGAAAGAACAAAACAAGGGCACTGAAGACACACTTGCCAAATTTATAAGTTTGAAAAGCACAGTTTTACGAGGGTTTAATTCAAGTAAGAGTATCCCTGCCTTTCTAAATCTCACTCACTGTGTGAGGGGAATAAAAAATTTTAAATACATTTTAGTTTTAAAAAAAATGTAAATATTTACATTGAAGAGTATGACTAAAAGAGGTCCGTTAAGCCTAGCTTGTAAGATCTTGAAAGCATGGAAGAAGTATCAAGAATTTCCTGTAAATAATGCCTAGCCGACCGGTGTGTGCTCATTAAGGGATGATGGCAAGGGTGTGCTCTGAGCTTATTTTCTAAATTAAGATGCAGAAACCTCCACAGCAAAGTTGCCTGAAAATCAAGATGAGAGGAAATATAACTATATCCCCCAGCTACTAATAAAATTGTAACTACGATTATTCCTGAATGTTTACAAAACAGTCACAGACTCCCATGTTGCTGCAAAGAGAAGCATTTAGTGAGGATATCAAATCAATCTCTCTGTCCATTAAACCCTTCAGTGAGTCTGATGCCTGTTGTGTTTCTAAACTTTTCAGCGATAAATTTTTACTATGTGGCTTCATGCTCTAAATCCTGAGAACATTCCAGGAACCTGGTGGTGTGTTCAGGGGGAGAAGGACAGTTCAAAGAATTCAACAGTTCATGCAATTGCTAGAGCAGGATTGCTGAAGAAATCACATTTGTGTGCTGAAACAGCTTCATAGATTTTACTGTGGGAATAACTGGGCTCTGCTATTATTTCTTGTTAAATCCTTTTAACTAGCATTCATGAGGAGATAAAACAAAATGACCTGTCCATTTCTGTATCTTGTGGTTTTTAGCAAACCTCACAACTGTTCTCCTTAGAGAAGAATCTTGGATAATGCCTACAGGAGAGAGGGTATTAGAACCTAAAAACTGCAGGGCTGTTCAACGCAACTCTTGGCTGTGCACAATTTTTTTCTGAAGACACACCACCCAGGAGTAGAATGAGGAATGCCTGAGTCCTCAGTTAAAGCACAACATTCACTACACATATTTTAATCCACAATAGAGAGTGGGAGAGTGGGTGCGGAGACACTGAGTGAAATCCCATATTGCAGTCATGAAGAGCCCCAGAAATCACCAGGTAATTAACACTTATCTTCGTTCTTGTCAAAACACATGGCATTAATAAGCTGTGTTGTTGGTTCATGGTTCTCAAGTAAATTCCACTAAGATTCAAGTGCCCCTTCTCAAATATTAATTATTCATATCATAATATGGGAAGAAATAGGAATAACTGTGGAAGTTCCTATAAAAGAATTTTTTTTGCCTAGAAATTTCGCTTGCTTATTTAAACATATAATATCTCTGTTAGATTACAGAGAGGAACCGATCCTTCAAACTTCAAATGAAGTTAAAAAAATGCTTGAGATTGGACATCTTCACTGAACTTCAAATTTATGAAGAGAATTTTGAATGGATGGGGTCTCACTCAGCTTGGGCTACTGTAACAAAATACCCCGAACTGGGGATTCAAACAACAGACAATTCTTTCTGCTCAGTTCTGGAGGCTGAAAGTCCAAGACCAAAGCTCCAGGCTGGCCAGGTTCTGGTAAAAGCTCTCTTCCTCACTTGTAGATGGTACCTTCTCACTATGTCCTCACACGACCTTTTCGTGGTGTTGCTTGGAGTGTTTGATATAGAGCAGAAGCCTTCAGCTGGTGAACAGGACACCTAGAGATGCTGACAAGGTGGAAAAAAGATAATTATGCTGTGACAGGAAACACACTGGTTTTCCTGCACTCAGAGAGCCTGACGTCTGTGTGGTGCCCTGGATGAGAAGAGAGATAGGATATCTCTGTAACTGGTGTCTTCTTTGTTTGTAGACTTACCTGGAAAGCCGTATTTTTCCTCACCTGTGGCATGGCTATAAATTGCATCTACTGAATAAACAGAGGGTTAATCACTTTTTTTTGTGATCCAGAAATATCTCTCTGTCCTATAACCCAAAGTGTGGTCAGTCTGAGAACCATTAATCAGATAGCAGACAGAATTCTTAGGTAACACAAATGAAGCATATCTTCTCAAAAGAAAAGCTATTTGTGTAGCCACAGGCCCAGAATTTGGCTAAATGTAGCAGAAAATTGCTAATTATAGTCATGCTCAGTGGTCATTCCAGCATTAAAATTTTAAAGATTAATAAGCATAAGCAATTATTATGTATGTACTGTCACCAGCAAATAACTGCTGGATAAAAACAGTATTCACTTTAGGTAAATGTGTGATCCTTACAAAAAACACTCGGCAATAATGGCTGGGAGGAGACAGAAAAAAATTAAAGAACGCGGTCGATGTTGATGTTCAATCCTTTTTTCTGAAAGTTTACTCTCCTTATAGCACCATAATCATGGCAGCAAATAAACAATGAGGGCAAGTCATTTTCAAATTGTTTAAAAAGCACTTCATTTTTTAAAATAGGCTTTCTCTTGTAGGCAATGTACTTTCATGGCTCTATTTGATGATTCTTTTCCAGGGAAGAGAGGTAAAGCCT
Source organism: Halichoerus grypus (assembly GCF_964656455.1). NCBI lineage: Eukaryota > Metazoa > Chordata > Mammalia > Carnivora > Phocidae > Halichoerus > Halichoerus grypus. The sequence goes on from NC_135714.1 coordinate 186,055,305, forward strand.
AATAAGAAATATTACATTGAACTGCTTACATGTTCTTAGTAAAGTTAGTATTGTCATCCTAATTTGACACATAGAAGGCAGTTTAAACCACTGTGAAATCTGTTATTGTTATTAGGCTATAAAATAACTTTATAAGCCTATACATGATTGTAAAAATCTAACTTCTTTCAACATTGTAATTTCTGAAATCAAATAAAGCCTTTCTAATTAAAGATAAGAACGGTCACATTCAGCAAATGAGAACTGGGGAATTTACTACAACAAAATATATGCTCTTATACCAGGTTGAAATAAATATTCGCAGGAAATTTCAGTAGCATAAAAGGCTAAATAGATATGTTTAAAAATGTTTACATTAGTATCATTTTTTAAACTGGTGTATAGTTGACGCCCAATGTTACATTAGTTTCATGTGTGTAACAGAGTGATTGGAGAGCTCTCTACCTTCTTCTGTGCTCACCACCAGTGTAGCTCCCATGTGTCACCATACAACACCATTACAGTGCTATTGACTCGATGCCTTATGCTGTACCTTTCATCCCTGTGACTTATTCATTCAGTAACTGGAAGCCCATACCTCCCACTCCCCTTCACCCATTTTGCCCATCACCCTCCTCTCCCCTGGCAATCATTAGTTTGTTCCCTATATTTAAGAGTCTATTTCTGCTTTTTGTTTGTTTGTTTTGTGTTTTACATTTCACATATAGGTGAAATCACACAGTATTTGTCTTTCTCTAACTTACTTAATACCCTCTGGGTCCATCCATGTCGTCACAAATGGCAAGATCTTATTCTTTTTATGGCTGAGTAATATTCCGGTGTGTGTGTGTGTGTGTGTGTGTGTGTGTGTACCAAATCTTCTTATCCATTCATCTATCCATGGACACTTGGGTTATTTCCATATTTTAGCTATTGTACATAATGCTGCAACAAACATAGGGGTGCATATATCTTTTCGAATTAGTGTTTTTCTCTTCTTTGGGTAAATAACCTAGTTACACTAGTATCTTTTTAAAGCCTCCTACATATACTAGCTTATCAACATATTATGAACATATTACCCCATATCATTTTATTGTAGAGATTCAGAATGCTTTATGTTCTGACCTGTGTTAGAAAAGATTTGATTGCATAAAAATTACCCATCATCTTCAGTACACACACTTCCTTTACCTGGTAACAATTGTTCCCTAAGAAACACTAGCATTGCATAGAATTTTTGTCACAAATTTTATCCCATTATCATTTTAATACTGAGTTTTATTTTAAAATATTAAACATAAAATGAACATAATCATTTTGAAAAAATGCTATATCGTGAGCAGTGGGGGAATAAAATGAATACATTTACTTCAATATGTAAGCCTTTCTTGAAATTCCTTTGCATTTTATTACTACACATGAAAGTTTTGATGTTAGACAAAGAAAAGTTGAGGAGATAGGAAATGTCTTTGTCTATAGACCTTCCACTGGCCATTTCTGCCTCCAGCCTGAGTCCGATTGTTCAGATCACTCTGTAACTGATCAACTTCAGACCTGCCATTGTTACTTCTTCCATGAAACTAAGAATAGGGAAAACAGAAGTAGTTCATGTAAGAGTCTTTTATACTTCCCAAGAGTTAGAATGCTGGAGATCGTAGATGGAAATTTGCTTGATGGCTTCTCGTTTTAAACGATTTCTAGGCGCAAATGTGTGTTGATGTTCACCTGGGCCTGCTACTGCCCCTGGAAACCTGGCTTTGTTTCTGATTTGCCTGCCACCTGGGTTGCTGCTTATGTGTTCATTGAACCTGAAGCTCCTCAACCTACAAAAAATTGTGTTTTTAAAGGATGTTTCTGTAGACTACAAACATATATATAATTAAATGTAATTTAAAGCTTCTCACCATTTGGCTATCTTTACACCTGGTAATGCTGGCCTTCGCCCAGCCTAAGGGAAAACATTTGACCCTATATTCCTCCTGTTCTTTAGAACCTTAATGTTTTGCAAACTCTAATATGCATACAAATCATCTGGAGAATGCACCTTGTTAAATCATCTAGTTAAAATGCAAATTCTAATTAAGTAGAACTGGGGAAAAGGCTGAGCTTCTGAATTTCTGAGTTGCTCCCAGGTGATGCCTATCCTGCTGGCCCACGGATCACACTTTTAGTAGCAAGACTTAGAACAGTGTTCTCAGCGTGTGGTCCTTGGATCACCAGCTGCAGCAGCAACGGCAGCAGCACCCGAGAACTCCTTTGAACTCCAAATTGTCAAATTACATGAGATTTACTGAATCAGAAATTGTGGGCGTGGGGCCCAGCAACATGTATTTTAATAAGTCTTCCAGGTGATTCTGATGCACTCTGAGAATTTCTGGCTTAGAGAAATATATATTAAAATATTTCTTCTACACTAAGTCATTAGACACAAGATGTTGAATATCACAGCAAAACTCATTTTGCACAGTTGAAACTAAAATATGCCTTGTATTCAAATAGTAGGCTACAATGGGGAACAGATAAAAATAATCTGTAATCTTCATTTTCTTTCTTTTTTTTAAGATTTTATTTATTTTAGAGATAGGGAGAGATGAGAGAAAGAGAGAGAGAGTGTGTGTGTCGGGGGGAGGAACAGAGGGAGAAGGGCAAGCAGACTCTGGGCTGAGCACAGAGCCCAACATGGAGTTCGATCCCATGACCCTGAGATCATGACCTGAGCTGAAATCAAGTCAGATGCTTGACTGACTAAGCCACCCAGGCGCCCCTTCATTTTCTTTTTAAAAATTTAAAAATTTTCTTTTACAGTTGCCATGCTATACATTACATCCCCATGACTATGTTGGATATATTTCTGTATGATTGCCTTAAATGTCTCTTTCTGGTGTGGGTACAGGATTATTTCGTAACTGGAAACTTGTTCCATTTGACTACTTTGTCACTTTCTTTATGGAGAGTTGATATGTGAAAGTTAACTTTGTTCCCATGTTATGAAATAGACTAAGGTGTTCAAGAATCACTCCACACAAACAGGTTATAAGGCACCTAAGTGAGAAATAACAGAATACACCACCCCCAAATACGACATTTTGGCATGTGAATATTTTTGATTTGAAGACAATCAAGGCCTAACAGAACTGTTTACCTTCCCCTAACTGCCTAAAAGAATTTAGATAGAGGGCCTTTACCAGTAGAAAGCTAATACTAAAGATAACTTTTCATCAGAAAGACTTATCTGTATAACATGGCAAACATATTTTTACCAAACATTTGCTCTATTCATCTTCCTGTGACTTGTTTTCTTCCCCTTTGAAGCCCAAAACTCCTACCCACTTCTCCTTAGCTCAGCATGGCCTATAAGCCTCCACTGCTGATGATCTTTGAGTCTCATGTCTTTGGGGCTCCCATATACATAAAATTTGTTTTTCTCCTGTTAATCTGTCTTATTTCAATCTAATTATTAAACAAGCCTAAGAACCTAGAAGGGATAAATGGAAAAGTCTTCCATCCCAACATATGTAATGGAATGTCTACTGTTTCAATCACTAGGGTATGATGGCAACCAAAACAGACAAAAATATGTTCTTGTGCTCATCATATTGTGGAGACAGAATAAATAAATATTTGATAATATATATTCTGTTGTGTATATGTAAAATGGCACATATAAATTAATATATAAAGATAATATGTTATGAATACAATTATATTAGAAGACAGTAATGATAGGAAAAATCAAGACAGGACAAAGTAGAACAAAGAATAATACTTTAAATGTAAGAGTAGGGGAGGGGGTAGTTAGGGAAGACCTCACTGAGAAAGACCTCACTTTGAACAAAGACTTGAGGAAAGTGATGAGGGAACCATGTAGCTATGAGGGGTGCAGGGAAAATCATTCAAAGCTGAAATAATGGCCAGTGGAAAGGCCCTCAGGCAGGAGCATGCCACGTGTGTTCAAGGAACAGCATGGTCACCAGTGTGGCTGGTGAGGATGCAACAAAAGCAGAGACACTGGGGATGAGGTCAAGGTGGTAATCCAACACTTGATCAATGGGAGTCTGGAAGGCCATAGAAATTTGGGGTCTTACTCTTATGGGAGTCTGGAAGGCCATAGAAATTTGGGGTCTTAGTCTTATGAAAATAAACAAAGACCACCCTAAGGAGAACAAGCAGAGCTGATCTATTCAGAGCTGGCTATAACAAGGGAATCAGTCACCATCACTTGCATTTAGCAGAGACCCAAAGATAGTCAGGGGGGGTAGGAAAACTTTACAGTAGAAAAAAAAAAAGAGAGAAATCTTCAGATAGCAATCTGGTCAAAGGATGTTGGCTGGGGGTGGGCTAACTAGGAGTGGGACACCTTATGTAATTGGTTTGGAGATTTTGTTTGGCTTTTCCTCATTGGCCCTGAGTTGGAATCAGAGGTAGGGGGGAGTGGTAAAAAAAATAGAGAAATTTTCAGTGCTTGACCAAGTCCTGATCATTCTGAACCAATTGCTGCAGAGGTTGTGGTATGGCTTCCTGGATTGGTTACTGCAGAATTTGTGAGTTGTCCTCCCTGCCCAGTTGCTGCAGAGGTTGTAGGTCAAAGTTCTATTTTCATATACAATCTGGCCATTGTCCTTTTATATATTCAATCTCTCACTTTGAGAGAATGGAGAGATGTTGTGGGGTTATGAACAAAGGGAGTGGCAATTTGATTTATTCACTAAAATGATCATTCTGGCTCTTATTTGGAGAATAGATGGTAGGGAGGCAAGGATGGAAGCAGAGAAAACTGCTCGGAGGCCTGTATAATAACCCAGGCAAGATGTGATTCTTACTGGCATCCCAAAGTATTATTGTTGGAGGTGTGAGAAGCAGTCCACTTCAGAGCATCAATAGGATTTGCTGACACACTGAACATGAGGTCTGAGAAAAAGGGAGGAGTCAAGGGTGACTACAAAGAATTTGGCTTGAACAAGTGGAAAAGATGAAAGTGCCATGAACTGAGGGAGAAGACTGTGGAAGAGGTTAGTGGTGGGGAAGATATGAAGTTCAGTGTTAGACACATTAGGTTTAAAATGTTTACAAAGCATTCAAGTAAACATGTTAAGTAGGGAGTTGTATAAAAAGAGTTCAGGGTAGAAGTCTGGATGGCGTGTAAACTTGGGAAGTGTCAATATAGCGATCGTAATTATTTGTTTTTTTATTTTTTTAAAAGATTGATTTATTTTAGAGAGAGTAGAGGGGAGGAGCATGGGGGGAGGGAGAGAGAATCTTAAGCAGACTCTGTGCTGAGCAGAGCAGCCTGATGCCGGGCTTGATCTCATTACCCTGCGATCACCACCTGAACTGAAACCAAGAGTGTGATGCTTAACTGACTGCACCACCTAGGTGCCCCAAGAGATTCTATTTGAAGCTATGACTGGATTGGACTTCCAAGGGAATGAATGTAGATATAGAAGAGGACTGAGGACTGAACCCCTGAGTGACCCACAATAAAAGATCAGGGTGATGAAGCAGAAGTAGCAAGGAAGACAGTGAAGTAGGGAGAAAACCATGAGACTGAAGTGTCTTGGAAACCAAAAGGAAGAGCCAGCCAACTACATTACATGCTGCTCCTTTTCCAGGTAATGTGAATGACTTGACCACAAGTTAGTAATGGGGGGGTCAGAGGGAAGACCAGCTTCAGCGGAGCAAAGGGGAAAAATGTTGACAGGAGCAATTTTGAGAAAATCTGAAGGAAGAAAAAATAAAAATCATAAATATAAGTGTCTTTTTAGGAATTTTTCTGATAGTTTGAGTATAACTGGAACTTAAAAGAAATCCAATCTGATACTCTTTGACTTTTAACTGGAAATTAGTCAATCATATTTACTATAATTCTTGATCTCTTAGACATGTTTCTGTCACATTAAATTTGTGTGTTTTTTTTTTAAAGATTTTATTTATCTGAGAAAGAGAGGGAGAGAGAAATAGAACATGAGTAGGGGGAGCAGCAGAGGGAGAGGGAGAAGAAGATTCCCCGCTGAGCAGGGAGCCCGATGCGGGGCTCGATCCCAGGACCCTGGGATCATGACCTGAGTCAAAGGCAGATGCTTAACCAACTCAGCCACCAGCCGCCCCCATCTGTGTTTTATATTATTGAGAGAAACAATAGCATGTTGGTTGGTTGATAGAATAATTTAATAGAGAGAAATTGATTTTGCAAGAGATGGGAGACTCAGTGGAGCAAGGTGCTTGAGCAGTTGAGGGGCATGGGGGCCAGTGCACACTGGAGGGTCATCTTAGACATGAGCTCTGGGTGAACACTGGGTGAGAGGAGTGTTGAACCAGGTTTGAGGAAAGAGGAAAAAGTATGAAAGAATCAATTAGGAGAATAGACCTGTGAACAGGCTTGGGAAATTCAGCATGTTTGTCTTGAGGCATTAGGACTCATTGTTTATGGTAATTGTATTAACACAAGGGTAAGCAGATGACTCTCACAAACAACTCCCAAGCCTCAGAGGCTAAATAAAAGCTTTTTATTTCCCTCTACCTTTACATTCCAGAGAGGTTTAAGGGGAGAAAGAGGTGCTCTGTTCTGCATAGTCTTTTCATTGAGCATTTCCACTCCCTCTCAACCCACTCCCTAAATTCAAAGTCCTCTACTAAAATTTCTTCATGGACCTGATGAAAAAAAGAAAGAAAAGAAGAAAGAAAGAAAGAAAGAAAAGAAAGAAAGAAAGAAAGAAAGAAAGAAAGAAAGAAAGAAAGAAAGAAAGAAAGAAAAAGAAAGAAAGAAAGAAAGAAAAAAAGAAAGGAAAGAGGGAGGGAGGAAGAAAGGAAGGCAGAGAGAGAGAGAGAAAGAGAGCGAGAGAGGAAGGAAGGAAGGAAGGAAGGAAGGAAGGAAGGAAGGAAGGAAGGAAGGAAGGAAGGAAGGAACAACTTCCCAGGTTTTTAGGAGTCATACATCACTTCTGCCCACATTCCACTGGTGAGACCTAACTTCCAGGGCTCCTGTCAGCTGCAGAGGAGATTGATGTGGTCAAGCTATGTGCCCAGAAGGAAGAGGAAACTGAATCTGGTGAAGACACTGAAGTGTAGGCTATAGACATGACTTTAGAGTGAAACCAGACAGTATGGTTGTGTTTTTTCCCAGACACATTCAGCTGCATGGATGATATGAAACATATATGTAGAGTTGGATTTGACCAGGATGTGGGGTTTGCAGGGCAAGCACAAAGAAGCAACTGAGAAGCAAGGAAGGAGAGGGTGTGAAAAACTAGATGACTATTATCTTTGACCTTTGAATTTAATTTGAAAAAGAAGGCACATGAGAAGGGAGACTGGAGGAAGTAAATAGGTGGCAGGGTCAATGGACTTTTTAAAAAAATATATAGTTTTTTGACGATGTGGTAAAGGTTAGAAGAATTATCTGGTGTTAATTATGTTTTCAAGTTTCACTGAGGCCTGTCACATTTATATGAATAGCAAAAGTCTGCATAAAATGGCAGAGCTATTCTCCAGTTACTGATTTCAGCAAGATTAAAAATAGAAAAGAAAAAAAAAACAGTAATAGGTATTTGAAGAACAGAGGGTTTTATGTTCTCTTTGATGATGATCCATTAAAATATTTTGCCCATGGTTTCTTATTGACTTAATTTGCATTCCTTTTATTCTCCAAAGAAATAGGACACAGGATGCAAGACTACTTTTATTGGTTTTCTTGTCAAGGTTCTGGGGACATCCAACTTAGATGCGAACTTTTAATTGTATTGTTAGCAGGCATTAAAGTGCATCTTAAGTTGAAATGTATTTGCTGCCATGTATATAAAACTTATAAACAAATAAGTACTCAATGTAAAATTATCTGAGTTTTTTCATCCAGCAGATTGTAGACTAAGAGTTTCAAAAGAATCACAAACAGTAAATATTTAGAGGGTGTTGTGGAAAAATTCTGAAGACCTTTTTGTGTTTATTAACTGTGTCTACAGGAATCAAAATCTGAAGGAAATGATAGTGTACACATTGATATAACTACTAGTAGCACAATTTTGAAAAATTGTGCTTGATTCTAATATGTCCATTTGCTTATTAAAGAAATAGTCTCAGAGATAACAATAGGTAGATTTGTGACTGCTATAAAAATATGGCCAGGTTATCATTAGGTCATAGGCTTCATCTATCTCAATTAGGTTCCTACTGAGAAAATACATGTACTCCTAGCCATCCACACCTCAGTAGTGGCCATTGGTCCCAAGAAGGGCAACTTATTGGGCAAGGGAGAACTGTGGGTGCTCAGATCACTCCCAGTGGCAGAAAATCAACAGATAACTGTTGCTAGAAGTATATGAATGGTGATACTTAAAATATGTTTTGTCTTATTCCATTGATTCCAATATCCCATGAAAAGTAAGATGGACTGTGAATTTCAGTAATGCTAAGAAAAAAAAAATGCTACCGTTAATGCAGGACACAATTCTTTCAATCACAGAATTTATGTTTTATACTTGCTGGAAGAGTTTGCTTAGATTTAGACACTGTACTCTAACCAAAAGAAAACATAATGGAACAAGATTGGTTAAAATGTTCCTGAAAGTTCTTGCAATTTGGATTCTGAGTCATCTGAAATAGCTTTCAACTTAAGATAGCTGAGTCCTCTGCACCATTAAGAGTATCGGTGATGCAGCATTTATTTATTAAAAAAAAAACAAAACTGAAAAAACAAAATGTATCATTCCTATCTGGGGTTTTCCTCTGAGCCTCTGATGCCATCCTACAAATTTTCATGCTTTCTTTCCTGAGCTTACCAGAATACATCAGGTAATAGCAACCACCTCACAACTATTTTCTTGGTGGCAGCAATTGAAAAATTGAATTGAAAAATATGCTGTAAATTTTAAGGCGTATTTTAATGTTTACATTAAAAATGATGTCAAACATAAAAATGTAAATGATTGAAATGTAAAAATTATATGTTTCTTAGAATCTATGAAATATGATATGTGGGAAAATGGAATGCTCTTCACTTGACAATTTTATATTGAGTACCTGGTATCTATATATTCCTGGACTAGATCAAGATAGCTTATTCCATGATATGAGAGACATTACCTTTTAGACTTCCAATATTTTTCTTTGGTCATTCAACATTAACATCATCAAAGCAGTATGTTAAGGCAGTATAACGAAGTGTGAAGAGTACAATCTCTCTGCAGCTAGACTACCTGGGTCTAAAATCTGGCCCTGCCATTATTCACTTTGTGACTTTGAGCAAGTTACTTAACCTCTCTGTGTCTCAGTTCCCTCACAATAATAGTATCTATCTCATTGGGTTCTTGTGAGGACTACATGAGATAGTAACCATAAAGTAATTAGAACAGTGCCTGGACATAGAAGGCTTTTGTATTATTTTAGTCCTATGTTAGAAAACTATGTATATATTGTTTGGAAATTTGGGACTTTTTCAAAAGAATTTACTTATCATTGCTATTTAGTCTAATGGAGCATCAGCAGGTGTCTCCTGCCACAGTTAAGGGATTAAGAACTCAATTTAATTTTTGACAGACTTATGTTTAGTCTTTCTCTGACAGAGTATATGTGTGGTATTCCTACCAAGTTCCATGATTAAAAAAAAAAAAACTTTCTTTTAGAAGGATGCAGAGACATCCTTTGCAAGAACAAATTCACGTTTAAGTATGAGTAGTAAATTAAGGAAGTGAAAAAGATGTAGTTTTCAATCTACTAAAATGTAAATATAGATGCCTCATTTTTAACTACCTCCATGCAATTTATTTCTAGGAAATATACTTTCTGATTCAACAGTTGGTTGATTTTTAGGGCATTTTGGTTACTGATAGGCTTTAAGTGATTTGAATTTGTTCAAGTCCATAAATATCCACTTGCCCAGAAGTTGAATGAAAAATTTGCATTTATGTTAACATGCAAATACATAATATGTCCTTATTGTTTGCTCATTTCAATTATCTAAAGAGTTGCCTTAAGCAAAATCTTTCCCTTGAGCAAACCAAAGATTTCAGATTGCCTCTGGACTTAGAGATTCACCAGTGTTAAGTATTAGTGAATAATTGTACAAAAATATTCATGAATACCTAGAGATGCGCTGAAAGCCCAGTGGCCCAGAATTCAAGTATACAGAGGATGCAGACTACATACTTAATACTAACAGTGAAGTTAGCTCTGTGCAAAGTGTTACTAAGTATGAAAAAAGTAAGATATATTGGTTACTAAGTATGAGAAAATATATGTTGATTATCCACAGATTGCTTATCATTTAGTTGCTAAAAAAATACATCAAGAAACAAATAAGATGCACACAAACACACAAATTAAATGCTGTAATAATTAAAGCACAATTAATACAGATAATGAGACAATGATGTGGTATAAAAAGGTATTAATTGAATAATAAACTAATCAGTAAATGATTTGCACATAAAAACCTTGCGAGGAAAGTGACTGTGAACCTTCAAGGGAGGTATCACGCAGGAGGTGGATCAGGAAGATGGATAGAATATTAGTAAATAGAGAGATGATGAAAGGGAATTCTAATAGGGGGAAGAACAGGAGGAAATCCATGGACATAATCATGAAAGGTCTTGGGGGCTGGGTAGGGAGAGATAGTAAGGAAGTCAGCATCCTGAATCAGATGGAGGTTCTGGAGGAAATAATAATAAATAATATTTAGTACAGTTGACCCTTAAAAACATGGGTTTGAACTGTGTAGGTCCACTTATACATGGATTTTTATTTTATTTTTTTTAAAAGATTTTATTTATTTATTTGACAGAGAGAGACACAGCGAGAGAGGGAACAGAAGCAGGGGGAGTGGGAGAGGGAGAAGCAGGCTTCCCGTGGAGCAGGGAGCTTGATGCGGGGCTCGATCCCAGGACCCTGGGATCATGATCTGAGCTGAAGGCAGACGCTTAACGACTGAGCCACCCAGGCGCCCATACATGGCTTTTTAAATAGTATAGTACTGTAAGTGTATTCTCGTCCTTATGATTTTCTTTTTCTTTTTAACCCATCCCCCCACCCACCTCCCCTCTGACAATCACAAGTTTGTTGTCTATAGTTAAGTCTTTTTTTCATCATTTGTTTTGTTTCTTAAATTCCACACGAATGAAATTATATGGTATTTGTCTTTCTCTGACTGACTTATTGCACTTAGCATTATATTCTCTACTCCATCCATGTTGTTGCAAATGGCAAGTTTTCATTACTTTTTTTTTTTTTTTAAGATTTTATTTTTAAGTAATCTCTACCCCCAAGGTAGGGCCCGAACTTATAACCCTGAGATCAAGAGTTAGATGCTCTACTGACTGAGCCAGCCAGGCGCCCCATGTTATCATTCTTTTTTACAGCTAAGTCAACCTTATGATTTTTTTAAAATAATTTTTATTTATTTATTTGACAGAGAGAGACAGTGAGAGAGGGAACACAAGCAGGGGGAGTGGGAGAGGGAGAAGCAGGCTTCCCGCTGAGCAGGGACCCCGATGCGGCGCTTGTTCCCAGGGCCCCGGGATCATGACCTGAGCCGAAGGCAGATGCCCAACAACTGAGCCAACCAGGCGCCCCAACCTTAGGATTTTCTTAATAACATCATCCTTTCTCTAGCTTTACCTTATTGTGAGAATATGTACCAAATACAAAATATGTGTAAATCAACTGTTTATGGTTATTGGTAAGGCTTCTGGTCAACAGTAAGCTATTAGTAGTTCTTTTTTTAGAGAGTCAAAAGTTAAATGTGGATTTTAGACTGCACAGGGTTGGCCTTAACCCTGTGTTGTTCAAGGGTAAACTGTATTAAAGATTGAGTCAAAATTCAAAGATCCTTAAAAGAGGTAAATGTGTTTTCACTAAGTACAGTAGACTATTAGGAACTTACAATTTTTGAATGGGGCAGCCACATGAAAAAGTGAAAAGTTGGCTTGAAGCTCAACCCAACAGCAATGTATAGGAGAAATTCCAGCAAGGAAAGGAGAGGTACAGGAAGAGCAACTAGAACTGGGAACAGAAGAATCTGTCAGCACTCTCTGCAAGATAATCTATATCTATTCCAGGGCAAATGCTAGACAGAGTCATGCCTTTCTAAGATTCAGCAAACTCCACTTCTTTTGGCATCCTGCCTCTCTATTTCTCATCCTTTGAGTAATGAGTTCAAATCTCTTGACTCGGGTAAATTACATCTCAGCCCCTTATTAATGAACTTGTAGATAGCATCACTAAATGTTTCCTAAAAATGAGTGCTACAAATTATAAAATAGCAAGCTTAGCATTGTTTCTGGGGAAAATTCCAGAATAAATTGTCTTAATAAATAAATTGTCTTAATAAATAAATTGTCTTAATGTGGAAGAAGGGCTAACACAGGCCCATAATTAGCAAGTCATGAGGCAACCTCATTGCCTCTTCTGGTAACATTTTCAGAAGAAAGAGGAAGAGGTGCTAGATACATTGAATCTAAATTTCAGTGAGGCGGCTTACCCAGTGTATCTGGTGAACTTTCAACACGAATGGCCCCTACGATGAGGGACTGCTTTTCCCCAGTTAGCAGCCATCTTTGGACAAATATAACCTGGAGGGAGGTCTGTAGGGCTCCTACAAGGTTCAGTCTTTGGCTGTGCCCTAGTTTAGGAGTCAGATTCCTAAATTATCTTAACGATTTAGATAATGGAGAGAATTGATGATGAGTTTTAAGAGAGATAACAGAAGGTCTCATTCTTTGAGTTGGGCCACCCATTACATAAGTGTATGCTGGGAATACTTGAATACTGAGGATATAATGGACAGAATAGCAATACATGCATTTTAACTATTCTCCTGAGAACAAATGCCCAGTTTAGGTCATTGGATACAGTAATAATGCTCATAGTGAAAATTCAGGTAATAAAATGAGAAGGGAGATATTACGGGACAAGATAGATCTTTGAAGCACCCTGGCATAGATAGCTCTCAGCAATGAGTCCTGGAAGGGTGGCCTCTTCTATCCTAAAGGACTGTGCAGTTTTCTGGTGCCACCTATTGGGAAACTTAATTCAAATGGTAATTTCCCCCAAATGACAGTTCATTCAATACAACTCTTAGGTCAAGGCTTTTATCCACATTTTAACCTCTAGTGCCTGGAACATAACATACTTATTCACAAACTCACAATTCAGAGCTTTCCCAATAACTAAAAGCCCTCACGGAGTAGCTGCCTGTAATTCAGTGCCATTCAAATGATATATAAGTGAGTTACATAGTTTAGACTGATTTTGTGTTTACAGCAGAATTGGAGATTTACAGTGCCTAACGACATTAGCTCTCTAAAGTTACACATGAAAGGGAAAAAGCAAATTTTTTATTTCTGTTTTTGTTGCTCCAAAATATTTTTTCTTTTATTTCATTGCAGAATGAAATCTAAGATGTGAAGGCCAGAAACTGAAATTCCCAGTTAGTATTTTAGAACTTGCTGTTACAAGAAACATAATAAATTCAGCAGTAACTCCCATATAATGTAATCATTAGCTGTAAGGGACCGCCACTCACTGCTGACTACTACTATTAATGAAGGCACCTACAGAGTTTCTCCCTTTTAAAAACTCTGTCAGGTTTTTTTCCATTTGCTCTTTGGAAGCATGAGGTAGTGGAATAAGTGCAACTGTGAAAACATTCATCAGGATTTGGGTTGTTCATGGTAAGGGTAACCGTCCCACCTATTCTTTCCACCAAGTTAGCGCTTTGGTTTCTGTACAACCAGAGAATAAAGAAATCAAGTCTTGAAATGTACATGCTCAAAGGACAGCAATATAAGATTTAACAAACACATAAAATGAGTTGAAAGAAAACAGAAGCAGAATATATACTCATTTTATGTTCCAAATGGCTTGTAGGTAATTAGTCAACATTCACTGAGCCCTATCACACGGAAAGCATTGTATTAGCCATGACTAAATACAAATGCATACAAAACACAAATATGAACTAAAACATGAAAAGCAAACATCACAAACTACTGTGTCTGTTTATTCTATCATGTGATGTCCTTTGTTTTTTTTAGTTTGTTGACATATGTTAATATATTGAGGTAAATAATTCTCATCTATTTCACTTGAATGTAGTATTGTGTTTTTTTAAATCCTGGTAAGATGAATTATTTCATTCACTGACTCACTAAACATTTACTGAGCACCTTGCACAGGTACTGTTTATTAATAGTAAGATAATAATAGCAATTATTTGTCAGATACATTTTATATGCCAGACACTGGCTAAGGACATTACCTCATCTATTCCTTGCGAGACTGTCTATGAAGGAAATATTGTTATCTGAATTTTATTGATGAAGAAATGGAAGCTGAGAGAGGTGAAGTAACTTGCTTGCCATTTCATAGCCAGTGAACTGCAGTGCTGGACTTTAGGTTCAGATCTGTCAAAGACCAAAGTCCTTGCTCCTATCCCATACACTCTGCTTTCTTCTATCGATTGCACTAATATGTTTATGTATATACTATACATATATATATGCATGTAAATATATATATTATATTATATCCCCAAGGAAAATTATTGCTGTTTTAAATTATGAACAGATGCCAAATAAATAATACTTGTTTTCTTTCAACATTTTATATATCAAATGCATAAAGTTGAAAAATTATTTTAACCAAAATCACACTTATTTTAAAGCTAAGTGTTATAATAAGAAAACATTCATTCATTTATTTGAAAATGTTCATTACAAAAAATGTATAAAATCAGTCCCTTTCATCAAAGCACGCAACATAGATGCGAACAAGAGTAGCAAACTTTTAACCGGTTGTGGGCAGATAGGCTGCAAAGAGAGGATCCTAAAGTTAATAGATGTAGACTTTTAATATAGGAGAGCAATGTTCTTTCTTGAAATGTGTTCTACTTCTGGCATTTTAGTTTTGGTATTTTTCCCAAATTTCTTTATGATATCCTTCAATGATAAAGAATTTGGTTCTATATCTGGATTTCTCATTTCTTAGATCACTGGTTCTTAAGTGTGGTCCCAGGAGTAACAGTTGCAGTATCATCTGTGAACTTGTTAAACTTGTGAATTCTCAGCCACCATCCCCAACCCCCTGAATCAGAAACTCTCAGGTGTGCCCAGCAATCTGTGCTTTATCAAGCCTTCGAAGTGATTCTAAATGCATGCTAATGTTTAAGAACCACTGCCCTATATGAATAGCAAAGGCTAGAATATAAGGAACCTATCAAACAGGAAATTTTAAACTATGCTAATCCACAGCAGCACAAAACAAAGATTTTATATCATGTTCATACCTATAAATTTATCATCAGAGAATGAATAAAGTTTATTCCTTCATATCATGATTAAAAGCACAGGATAAATAGTGTCATATAACTAATTGTACAAAAATACTCATAAATATCTTGGGATGTACTAAAAGCTCAATGGCTTATGGTTCAAGTATTTGACTGCCTATTGCATAGTCAATGCTAATGATAAAATTATGTTGGCACTAAGTACTTCTTAGCATAAGAGAAATATGAGAAATATTGGCTATCCATAAAATGCTTAGAAGCTAGTTGATGGTAAGATGAATATATGAAAAAAAAAAGGATCATACTATACTATATATATATATATATATATATATATATACACACAACTACATAAAATGCTGCTATAAATAGAAGACTACTAATGTAGACCATTTGATAATAATACGATATATAAAAAGATGTTAATCATATGACAAATGTCTGTAAATGTTTAATACAAAAAAAAAAAAAATGCTCACCAGAACAGAGATTATGTAAGCTGAGCCAACAGGGAAAGTATTACACAGGAGGAAGAACTGACTATGTCTTTGGGCCTGGAAGGAAACTGAAAAATGGATAGAAGGTGGAAGGGAATTCTAACAGAGTAAGAGCAGAATGAATTCTTGGACAAGATCATAGAGGATTTATGGGGGTGGGTTGGGGAGAGAGTATAAAAAAATAAAGCAGTTGAATTAGATGGATTTTATGGAGGAAAATCACAAAAAAATCCAATATTGAATGGGTAAAACAAAGCCAGATTTTAGACTCCTTTAAAATAGTTGAAATATTTTTACTAGATGCAAGAAGCTAATAGGATCTATGGTGAACTCTTGAGTAGGGCACTATCATGGTGGAATATTCTGTTTTTGAAGTTCAAACCAACGGCAATTTGTAGGAGAGATTCAAATTGGGAAAAAGTTCACATAAAACAACAAGGAGGCAACTTGTAGGGTCCTTGGGCTACAGTCAGGTCTATCCTGATTTGTATGCTGCTAGACAGGACAAATTTTGAAGGACAGAACCAAGAAGCCAGAGAAATTCTTGGTGTTCAACATAGTTAGATATAAAGAGCTATTGGTCTGGATATGGGCCAGCAAGAATGTGAGTCTAGTCATAATGATCTAAGACTGAGAAACCAATCTAAGTCATTCCAATGAAATATGGCAGTCAGGATGTAATAATGGGGCACTGAGAGGGAAGCAGAATCTGGAATCCAGGATGACAAATCCATTCTTGTAGAGTAGTTGACCAATACAACTCTAAGAATGTAGGCAATTGGTTGCTATCAAATAGATGAGTTTAAAAAGACAAGTTTGGATAAAAATGCATAAAGATCACAATATTCATAAACAAGAAGTTCACTAGAGATAGACTTTACAGTGATGAATCTAGAAACATATTTATGAGCATCATTTTGCAGTCTAGAAAAATACCTGATATTTTAAATAGTATATGGCAACTGATAACCTGATTTAAACTATTCCTACCAGCTTATCGATCAGGTCAAGACAGGAGAAACAGGAAAGTGGTACAGAAAGAAAAGAAACAAAAAAAAATTATATAGATACACAAAAGATAGAGAGAGGGTATCAAAGCATATCACTAGAAAATCATCAGTTTATAAAGGAAGAAAGCAAAAAAGAAAAGAGCAAGGGAACTATAAAATAGCCAGAAAACATGAGATGGCATTAGTAACTTCTTACCAACCAGGAATTACTGTAAAGGTAAATGCATTAGATTATCCAATTAAATAACCTAGAGTGGCTGAATGAAAAAAAAAAAAAAAAAAAAAGACCAAACTATATGGTGCCTACCAGAAAGTCACTTCAGCTTTAAGAAACATATAGGCTCAAAGCAAAAGGATGGAAAAAAATATTTCATGCAAGTAGAAAACAAAAGCAAGAAAGGGTAGCTATACTTAGACAAAATAGACTTTAAGCCAAAGACTGTAACAAGAGAAAAATAAGGTCATTACATAATGATAAAGGGGTCAACTCATCAAAAGTATATAATTGTAAATGTGAATGCAGCCAATATTGGAAACCTAAATATATTAAGCTGATACCAGCCAATTTGAAAGGGGGAGACAACAACACAATAATAGTAGAGGACTTCAGTAGCACACTTTCGACATGATCATTAGGAAACATTGCACTTGAACTACATTTTAGACCAAATAGATGGAACAGACATATGCAAAACATCCCATCCAACAGCAGCAGAACATATAGATTTTTCTTAAGCACACATGAAACATTACCCAGGACACATCATATGTTAGGTCACATAATAAGTCTTAGCAAATTTAAGAAGATTGAAGTCATACCAAATATTTTTTTCTGACCACAATGGTATGAAACCAGAAATCAACACAGGAGGAAAACTGGAAAATTCACAAATATATGGAAATTAAACAACACACTCCTGAACAACCAAAATGTCAAAGAAGAAATCAAAGGGAAAATGAGAAATAACTTGAAACAAATGAAAATGGAAACACAACATAACAAAACTTATGGGATGCAGTAAAAGCAGTTTATGTTAAGAAGGAAGTTTATGCTGATAAACGCCTACATTAAGAAAAAAAGATCTCAAATAAACAACCTAACTTCATATCTCAAGGAACTAGGAGAAGAGCAAAGTAAGCCCAGAGTTAGCAGAAGGAAGAAAGGAATGAAGATCAGAATAGAAATAAATGAAAGAGCAACCAGAAAAACAATAGAAAAGATCAATGAAAATAAGAGCTGCTTTTTAGAATAGGTAAAATTGACAAACCTTTAGGTAGACTGAGAAAAAATGAAAGAAGACTGAAAGAAAATTAGAAGTAAAAGAGGAAGTATTACAACTGACACCACAGAAATACAAAGGATAAGACACTACTATGAGTAATCATATGTCAACAAGCTGGATAATTAGGAGAAATGGATATATTCCATTCCTACAAACATAAAACCTGCCAAGAATGAATTCATGAAGAAATAAAAATTCTGAACATAGTAATTACTAGTAAGGAAATTGAATCAGTAATCAAAAATGTCCCAACAAAGAGAAGCCCAGGACCACATGGTTTCATTAGTGAATTTTATCAAACATTTAAAGAAGAATTAACACCAATCCTTTTTGAACTTTTCCAAAAAATTGAAGAGAAAGGAACAAATTCACTTTTCCAGAATTATCCTGAAACCAAAGTGAGATAAGGACTCTACAAGAAAAGACAACTATAGAAAAATATCTTTTATGAATATAGACATAAACATTCTCAACAGAATATTTCAAACCAAATTCAGCAGTCCGTTATAAAGATGTGCATCCTGATCAAAGGGGATATATCCCTGAGATGCAAGGATGGTAGAACATATACAAATCAATAAATGTGATGCACCGTATTAATAGAATGAAAGATAAAAATCAATTATAGATTGATTAATAGATGCAAAGCATTTCACAAAATTCAACTTCTTTTCATGAGAAAAACTCTCAACAAATTAGGTATAGAAGGAACATACCTCAACATAATAAAGGCCTTATAGGACAAACCCACAGCTAATATCATATTCAATGACAAAATTTGAAAGCTATTCCTCTAAGATCAGGAACAAGACAAGGGTGCCCACTATCACCACTCCTATTCAACATAGTACTGGAAATCCCACTCAGAGCAATTAGGCAAGAAGAAGAAATAAAAGGCATTTGAATTGGGAAGAAAGAAGTATAATTGTCTCTGTTTGCAGGTAATATGATTTCATATATAGAAAATCCTAAAGAGTACTCCAAAAAAACCTGTTAGAACTAATAAAAAAAATTGAGTATTATTGCAGGATAAAAAATCAACATACAAAAATCATTTGTGTTTCTTATATACTAACCACCAAATATATGAAAAGGGATTAAAGAAAACAATCCCATTTACAATAGCATTGACAAAATAAAATACTTAGTAAGAAACAAATAATGCAATATATGTTAAGAAAGAAAAAAAGAAGAAGAAGAATGTAGCAGGAGGGGAAGAATGAAGGGGGGGAAATCGGAGGGGGAGAAGAACCATGAGAGACAATGGACTCTGAAAAACAAACTGAGGGTTCTAGAGGGGAGGGGGTTGGGAGGATGGGTTAGCCTGGTGATGGGTATTGAGGAGGGCATGTTCTGCATGGAGCACTGGGTGTTATGCACAAACAATGAATCATGGAACACTATATCTAAAACTAATGATGTAATGTATGGGGATTAACATAACAATAAAAAAATTAAAAAAAAAATCTATCCAAGGAAGTGAAAGACCTATATACTAAAAACTATAAGATTTTGGTGAAAGAAATTAAAGACACAAATAAATGGAAAGATATCCTGTGTTCATGGATCAAAAGAATTAATATTCGTAACATGTCTGTATTATTGAAAGCCATCCATAGCCTCAATGCAATCACCAACAAGATTCCATTGGCATTTTTCACAGAACTAGAACAAATAATTGTAAAACTGTATGGAACCACAAAAGACCCCAAACAGCCAAAGCAATCTTGAGAAAGTGGAACAAAGCTGTAGGCATCATACTTTCTGATTTCAAACTATACTATAAAACTGTAGTAATTATAGTATAGTACTGGCATAAAAAGACACATAGATAAATGGAACAGAATTGAGAGCCTAGAAATAAACCCTCACATATACAATCAATAAATATTTGACAAGAGAGCCAAATATACTCAATGAGGAAAGGAGAGTTTCTTTAATAAATGGTGTTTGGAAAACTGGTTAATCACATGCATAAGAATGAAATTCAACACCTATCTTATACTATTCCAAAAATTAACTTGAAATGAAATAAAGATTTAAAGATAAAACCTAAAACCATAGAATTCCCAAAAGAAAACATAGGGAAAAACTCCTTGACATTGGTCTTGCAAATGATTTTTTGGATATGACACCGAAAGCACAAGCAACCAAAGCAAAAGTATATAAGTGGGACTATACCAAATTGAAAAGCTTTTGCACAGCAAAAGAAAATCAACAAATGAAAATGCATCCTACAAAATAAAAAAATATTTTAAACCAAATATGTGATAAGGAGTTAATATTCAAATATATGAAGAACTCATACAACTTAAAAGCAAAAACCAATCTAATTAAAAATGGGCAGTGGACCTGAATAGACACTTTTCCAAAGAAGATATACAAATGGTCAATACGCATATGAAAAGATGCTAATACCACTAACCAGCAGGGAAATGCAATTCAAAACCACAATGATATATCTCGTCTCAGCTGTTAGAATGGCTATCACGAAAAGACAAGCGATAACAAGTATTGGTGAGAATGTGGAAAAAAGGGAACCCTTGTGTGCACTATTGGTGGGAATGTAAATTGGTACAGCCACTGTAGAAAAAAGTAGAAGTACTTATGATCCAGCAATCCCACTTTTGGGTGTATATCCAAAGATTTCCTTTGGATCTTGAAGAGGTATCTTTACTCCCATGTTCATTTCAGCGTTATTCCCAATAGCCAAGATCTGGAAACAAGCTAATTGTCCATGAATACATGAATGGATAAAGAAGATGTGGTAGATATATATACAATAGAATATTAGTCATCCATGAGAAAGAAGGATATCCGGACATTTGAGACAATATAGATGAAACTTGAGGGCATCATGTTAAGTGAAATAAGTCAGAGAAAGATAAATACTGTATAATCTCACTTATATGTGGAAAGAATAATAATAAAAAAGAACTCCTAGCAGCAGCAAGTAGAATGGTGGTTATCAGTGAAGCATGGGAAATGTGGGGATGTTTGTCAAAGGGTACAAACTTTTAGTTATAAGATGAATAAGTTCTGGGGATCTGATACACAGCAGGGTGACTGTAGTCGATAATACCATATTATACAACTGAACATTGCTGAGAATAAATCTTAAATGTTCTCACCACACACACACCCAAAAGACAATTAATTATGTGAGCTGACTGAGGTGTTAGGTAACTATTGTAATCATTTTATGATGTCTAAGTGTATCAATCATTATGTTGTACACCTTACATTTATGCAATGTTACGTATTGATTATAGCTCAAAGGTTGAAAAAGAAAGATAATGGAGAAGAATTAACTGATGTTATAGTGTTAGAGGAGAACTAGGAAAATGCAGTATCATAAGAAGGGTGAGATTATAATATCTTGAGGAAAAGAAGCTAGTGCCCAATATTTAATGTGTTAAGATGGCCAAGGAGGATATGGGCATTGATTTAAGTCCTTTTATATGTCAGCACTATTCTAAGAAATCTGCATTCCTGGGGCACCTGGGTGCTTAGTCAGTTAAGAGGCTGACTCTTGATTTCAGCCTAGGTCATGATCTCAAGGTCCTGGGATCAAGCCTCATGTGGACTCTGTGCTTAGCAGGGAGTCTGCTTGAGGATTCTCTCTCCCTATCCGAGTCCCTCGACCCCCCCCCCCCGGCTCATGCATGAGCATGCTCTCTCTCTAAAATAAATAAATATTTATTTATTTTTCAGAGAGAGAGAGAGCACAAGCAGGGGGAGTGGCAGACAGAGGGAGAAGCAGACTTCCCGCTGATCAGGGAGCCCGATGTGGGACTCAATCCCAGGACCCTGAAATCATGACCTGAGCCGAAGGCAGATGCTCAAACTACTGAGCCACCTAGGCATCCCAATAAATCTTCTATAAAAAAAGAAATCTGCAATCCTGGTCTCATTGAATCCACATAACAATTCAAATAAGTGTGTATAATCATTTTTTGACATGTGAATAGGATGCTTGGAGCAATTAAATAATTCACCCAGAGTAAATCACCTAGTAACTGGAAGGTTTGGGGATTCAAATTCTTGTTTTTTTGCCTCCCAAATCCATGTTACTGAAACGACTACATTTTTAAAATATATTTTTTAGGAAATGAACATGGCTAACGTGTCAGGCATGAATGTTGCCCAGCTGTAGAAACTATAGTGTTCAGACAAACTGTCAGGTTTTTCAAGGTCTGGTCAGCACAAAGAGCTGCCTCCCTGAGGTCATGTCTTTTCACTGATCTAGATGGAGTGGGGTGTGTGGATTGTGGAATATAAGCCCAATGTGGAAACTCTCAGACCCAACACTCCGGAAATCTCCGTGTTGTTGGGACAAACTTTGTGGGGCGTCTCTCATCATTTGTCTCCTTCCTCTCCACTCTGGCTTCCTCCAACTTTCTTTCCCAGGTGTTGATCCCTAATAAAGATCTTGCCCCCAAACTCCATCTCAGGGTCTTCTTCCAGAGGATTTGACCTGTGGAAGCAAACTGAGGAAAGATGAGGGGCAGAGAAACTCAGCAGGCTGCCACTAGGGCTAGACTCAAGTCAGAAGCCCTGACTCAACTGGAGATCCTAGGAATGAAAGGAAGAGGCAGCTGAAGAGAGTGTTATGAAGGTGGAAAAGAGGAACAGGGATGGAAGTCACGGTGAACATAAAATTTCAGCTTTAAATTCTAGAACCTTGGAGAAGAGCAGAGATGATTTTAGGTAGATTCAGTAGCAGAAGAACTTGGATTATCAGGAGATCCTGTCACAGGATCCTGTCACAGGATGATGTTTTTTTAAAAAAAAACTTTTAAAAAGTTTTTCTTTCCTCAGTTGATATGCTAAGAAAAAATTGACACATGCTGTTCATTATTCTTTTCAATGATTGAGAGAACATGTATTCAGAGCAAACATCAAGTAACGATTGCATGTATCATTGTACAACTTCAATAGAAATCTTTTCAAACAGCTTTTTGGGACTTTCTTTAGAGCTGTCTTCCTGTTTAAATTATGATTGTACTTTCATTTGCCTCTTTAAAACACCTTCAAATGTACTCTATTTTTAATTTTCATAAAATTGGTAAAATTGAATGTTCTTAGATCGTCGATCGTGCACCTTGAATCTAATCATTTTCTTCATTCTTACCCCACAGCCTTTGCATTTGACAGGTCATTAAAAATGAGCTTTTAAAGAGCATAGAAATCTTTAATTTCCCAAATCTTCTCTGATTGACACCAAAGATCGGAAGAGGAAATTTAAGCAGAATGGTACAAATGAGACTATTTTATCTTTTAGGTATATAGATATGAAGGGCAAACACAATTATGTCTTACAACTGAAACATATGTTTTAAACTGCCTATTCTTTTAAGAACTAAATATCAAAACGAAATTGTTGCTGCTCCAATTCAGTACAATTATCTGTCGTTCTTGTATCATTGCTAACTTAATGGTGAAAGCTTTATTAAAATATATAGCATGCTCACCTTGTCTTTCTTTTCTTTTTTTTTTTTTTTTAAAGATTTTATTTATTTATTTGAGAGAGAATGAGAGAGAGCACATGAGAGGGGGAGGGTCAGAGGGAGAAGCAGACTCCCTGCCGAGCAGGGAGCCCGATGCGGGACTCGATCCAGGGACTCCAGGATCATGACCTGAGCCGAAGGCAGTCGCTTAACCAACTGAGCCACCCAGGCGCCCACCTTGTCTTTCTTAATAAGACAAGTCAATATGGACAAAATAATTTCTTTTATCTGGTGAAAAGTCAGAGCATTCTTGATTATAGAGTTTATTTCATCCTCCATCATGAAAATTCACTGATGGCTCTTCTGGAAGATTATGTTATTTATTTATTTATTTATTTATTTATTTATTTATTAAAAGATTATTTATTTATTTATTTGACAGAGAGAGACACAGCGAGAGAGGGAACACAAGCAGGGGGAGTGGGAGAGGGAGAAGCAGGCTTCCCGCAGAGCAGGGCGCCTGGCGTGGGACTCAATCCTAGGACCCTGGGACCATGACCTGAGCCGAAGGCAGATGCTTAACGACTGAGCCACCCAGGTGCCCCTGGAAGATTATGTTTAAATTAGCATTCTTCCAGATGTAATGTCAGCAGACTGAACATCAATCATTATCTTTAATTCAGTGCCAACCCCATCTCCATTCTGTACCATTTGACATATTTTTTTATTTTTTTTCTTCTTAGGCTTTAATTTCATAAAATTAAAATACTACTGTTCACTATTCCACTCTGCCTCCTCTTCTAATTTGCTTGGTTTTGTTGACTTCTCTAGAACTAATTTATCTCCATCATCCATGATATAACTAATTTATCTCAACCTTCTCAACATTACCTCTAGGCAGGCCATTCCTCATTTATATTTACATCTTAAAATTTTTCTGAGTGCTAGTCTTTATTTTTAACTCTCACAGGCATATCTACTTGATTGTTTCATCAGCTTCTCATGATAATGACACTCCATCAATTCCTTTCTTCCCATACTAGCTGATAGTCTCTTTGAGGATGGTAATTAGGTGTTTCTCATATTTGTATGTCTTTGAATACTTTGTACAGTTGGTGTATAGAGCTGAAAGCTAATAAAATTCATCTGAATTTAGTAACGTTGCCTTTAGCAATACTCAAAATGAATATCTATTGTATGCAGATGATGCCAAATGGTTAAGTAGCTATTAGAATGTTCTAATTCAAAAGTTACAATGTGGGCATTTAAGAATGGTTGAAATTTTCTAGAATCTGGGCTTATCTATGGTAACTGGGAGAATGGGATCTGCCCTTCCTGCCCTATTATCTTCATTTACTCCCTTTTCCAAACATTCTTGTTAGTGAACTGGTCTGATCTCTGATTGAAGACAGTGGTCAGAATTTCCTTTATTTACCTCAAGCTTACTTTAGGTCCCTAAAATGAATATTAATGACCTTTATATTTTCTCTGCTTCCTTCTAGTAGGATTAGATACTTAAGGGAAGAAAAGGATCATCACTGCAGAGCATTTCAGCTTTAAATCTGACTTGTTCCATTACTTCATGTGCATCAGTTTTTCTCAAGGTGCTCATTAATAAACTGAGTGTGACTCTGCTTTTATCACACTTGAGTCCTAGGATGGGAATTAATCAGAAGTCTTTTACCAAAAGTGGTTAAGTAGTCATCTGAAAAATGTCACAAGCCTACTGTAATTTGCTGGATAAATTATAGTTTTTTCAACTGAAACACATGGGAAAGGAGATGGGAGATATTCTTAGGATCCATAAGACCCATTGGCTCAGTTATCAGCTAGCTGTGTGACCTTGGGGACTTTATGTACCCTCTCTGGGCCTTTAGTCCTATAGAAAGATACAGTAATAAGCTTCAATACACCTTCTCTTCCTCCCCTTCTTTATTTCTTAAAAGAAATGATTACTTTTTGAAATTTAAATGGGAAAAAATAACATTTAATCGATATGACTATATATAAGTAGAAATCAAATAGGGTCAGTAATTAATGAGGAATACGGGCCTGAGGTCATAGCTCAGGCATAATTACTATCTGTCTGACAATGCACAAATTATTTAGCCTCCTAATCCCTCAGTTTTCTCATCTGTGGTGTGATAAGAAGACCAACACTTACCTTAGAGGGTTGTTAGCAGCATTAAGAGAAAATTCATATAAAACATTTTGATGTTTCACATCAAGTAAGCCTATAATAAGTGTTACCTGTCATCATCAATGATACTACTACCTTCATCACATCAAATCCAATCAAGAAGACTAAGATGCTCTCTAAAGAAATCATAACTAGAGTAAGATTATTACCAAGAAAGATAGAATCTGACCAACTATGTTGCACAAAACAGTTTGATGGAGAAGTAGCGTCCAGAAATGAGGCACCAAAAAAGCAATAAATTGTCAGTTTGTTGCTACCAGGTTCAGGATACATGATTCCTTGGGTATTTTTTTTTTTTTAAGATTTTTTTTTTTTTTATTTATTTGAGAGAGAGAATGTGCGCAAGAACAGGAGGCGGGGCAGAGGGAGAGGGAGAAGCAGACTCCCTGCTGAGCAGGCAGCCCAGCGCGGGGCTAGGTCCCGTCACCCTGAGATCAGGAACTGAGCAGAAGGCAGATGCTTAACAGACTGAGCCACCCAGGTGCCCCTCCTTGGGT
Source organism: Halichoerus grypus (assembly GCF_964656455.1). Taxonomy (NCBI): domain Eukaryota; kingdom Metazoa; phylum Chordata; class Mammalia; order Carnivora; family Phocidae; genus Halichoerus; species Halichoerus grypus. The sequence continues at coordinate 186,081,498 of NC_135714.1, forward strand.
ATTTCTTAATAGGAACTTACTCATTCAACAGATATTAGTTATCATTTTCTATATGCCAAATGCTGTTCTAGGTTCTGGAGATAAAAGAACGAATAAAAGAGAAAAATATCCCTGTACTCATGAAGTTTATATTCTAGTAAGGTTACACAGATAATGCACATAATAAATGTTACAAGGTGATAATTTCTGGGGAAAAATAAATAGGATGGGTGTAGTGGATAGAGACCGCAGGGAAGAAGAGAAGATTGAACCTTTATATAAGGTGGCCATGTTGGGTTTTGCTGAGAAAACTTAAAGATTTAAATCTTTGTGTGGACATATTTTTTGTTTCCTAGGCATGGAAAGGCTGGGGGCACATGGAAGTTGTATGTTAAACTTTTCAAGAAACTGCCAGTTTTTCAAAATGGCTTTATTATTTAAAATCCCCACTAGCATTGTAGGAGAAATACTAGTTTCTTCATGTCTTTACAGATGCTATGTCTGGTCAATCTTTGTAATTTTAGCTTTTTTGATGGAAGCGTAATGATACTGCATTGTGGTTTTAATTTGCATTTCTCTTATGACTAATGATGTAGAGCATCTTATGTGTGATTGGTCATTTGTGTATCTTTTATGCAGAATCTGTTCAAATCAGTTGCCCACTTTAGAGTTTATTGTTTTATTATATATCTGTAAGAGACGTTTATAGGATATATATTTTGTAAATGTTTTCTCCCAGTCTGTGGCTTGCCTTTTCATTTCTTAATGTTACCTACTATAGACAAAAAGCTTATAATTTTAATGGAGAACAGTTTATCATTTTTGTATGAGTGCATGTGTGTGTGTTGCTGTTCTAAGACAATTTTGCCTATCCAAGTTTGGAAAAATTTTTCCCATGTTTCTGTTTAAACATTTTTATAGTTTTATGTTTTACATTTAGATCTGTGATCTTTTTTGACTGCTTTTTGTGTATGGGGTGAGATAAAGGTTGTTTTTTTTTTTTAATATAAATATTCAGTTGATGTAGCATTTGCTGGAAGGACTTCCCTTTCCTGACTGAATCACCTTTCGGCATTTATTGAAAATCAACTGACCGTGTCTGTGTGTCTATTTCTGGACATTCTATTCTATTCTATTCTATTCTTCTATTCTTCTATTCTACATGTTTATCTTTAAGCAATACCAAATTTTTAAATACTGTTTCTTTATAATAAGTCTCAAAATCAGGTAAGGTAGTTCTCCAAATTTATTCTTTATCTTAATAATTGATTTTGGGTCTTCAATGTCCTTTGCATCTCTATATGTATTTTGGAATCAGTGAGCCAATTTTTTAAAACATCTTGGAAATGAATCTATTGATCAATTTGAGCTTTGCCTTTCTAATGATATCTTCCCATAGTGAGTATTCTACTATAAAAGATCAAAATTGATACTTTAAAAATAACTTTATGTTCTGTGAACTTGCTTAGTTAGTTTATTAGATCTAGCTATCTTGTCAATTCCCTGGGACTTTCTACTTACTCAAATCATCTACAAAAGGGAACGGTTTTCTTCTTTTTTTCTAATCTTCATGCCTTTTATATTTTCCCAGCTCCCCTTCCCCTGACCCCATACTCAATAGTTAAGACCTCCAGTACAATGTTGCATAGAAGTGGAATTGTTGACTTGTTCCCAATCTCAGGTGGAAACAATTCAAACTTTCACCAAGTATGATGTTGGCTGTCAGTTTTTCTCATATGGACTTTATCGATTTGAGGAGGTTCCTGGCTATCCCTAGTTTGCTTTTGTATTTGTTATGAATTGCTGGTAAATTTTGTCAAATGCTCTTTCTGCATTTACTGAAAGATCGTATGGTGTTTCTCCTTTGTTTTTTAATATGTTGAATTACACTGATTAATTTTTAATGATAAACCAATCTTGCATTCCCTGGATAAACACTAGTTCATGATGTATTATGCTTTCTATAAATTGTTGGATTTAATTTGCTGATATTTCTTTAAGAATTCTACATGTATGTTCATGAAGAATATTGGTCTGCAATTCTATTGTTATATCTTTGATTTTGGTATTTGGGTTATGCTGGACTTTCAAAATTAGTTGGGTAGTAATCGCTCTTCTAGTTTCTTAAAATTTTTCTGTAACATTGGCATTATTTCTTCCTTGAATATTACAACCATTTGACCTGGAATTTTCTTTGGGGAAGGTTTTAGATTAAAAGTTAAATTTTTAAATTATAGATCTAACTGATTTTCTGTTTCTTCTTGTATCAATTTTGCAAGTGGTGTTTTTTCAAAAATTTGTCCATTTCAACAAAATTAGTGAATTTGTTAACTTACAGTTTTTAATGGCTTACTCTTATTTTCCCTTTAGTATTTATGGTAACTGTACTCATAATGCTTTTCTCATTCATGATATTAATGACTTTTCTTCTCCACTTTTTCTTGATTTATCTAAAAAGGATTTATTAATTTTATCTTTTCATAGAACCAAGTTTTAGCTTTGTTGATTTTTTCTAGTATTGTTTTTCTATTTTAATGTTTTTTCAATTACTTTAATAGTATTTATTTATTTATGTAATCTACACAGCTCTTTGGCAGAGTGGCTCTCTTTCAGTGTTGTATTGTGCTGGCATGGGGAGGGGTAATGCAGAGAAAGTGAAACTGTTCTTATGCTTTTCATTGCATCATATTTCTCATTTCTGTGTTATAATACCAAGGTATTATAACCTCTGACCTGAATTCCAGAGCTCTCATGAGGGTGCTTTATTCTGTGGATCGCTGTGAAATAAGCATTTCTGGTGGGGGGGGGTAGAGTCTGGAACCTCCTATTCCACTATTCTGCTGATGTCACTCTCTATTTTATTGATTTTTGGTTTTATTTTTATCATTTCCTTTTTTTTTCCTATGGATTTTTTCCTTCTGCTTACTTTGAGTTTACTTTGTTCTCCCTTCTCTAGCTTTGTAATGTGTAATTCCAGGTCAATTTCTAATGTCATCACTTAAAATGCTAGATTTACCTCCAAGCACTGCTTTAGCAGTATTCCACAAATGTTACATGATGTATTTTCATTGTTATTCGTTTCAAAATATTTCCTCATTTCCCTCATGATTTCTCCTTTGACCCATGAGTTGTTTAAAAATATAGTTGACTTGTGAACAGCATCAGTTTGAACTGCATGGGTTCACTTATATGCAGATTTTTTTAAATACAGTATAGTAAATATGTTTTCGCTTATGTTTTCTTAAAACACTGTTTATTCTCTAGTCTACTTCATTGTAAGAATACAATATATAATACATATTATATACAAAATATGTGTTAATCAATTTTATGTTATTGGTAAGGCTTCCAGTAACAGGCTATTAGTGAAGTTTTCTAGGAGTCAAAGTTCTGTGTGGATTTCTGACTATGTGGGGGGTTGGCAGCCCAACCCCTGTATTGTTCAAGGGTCAGTTGTATGTTGTTTAACTTCCAGATCTAGTTGGTTGGTTTCTGAGATATCTTAGCAGCAGTAGTGATTTATAATTTGATTTTGTTGTGGTCAAAGAATATAATTTATATGATTTCAATCGACTCTTTTATGGCCTTGTGTGTGGTCCATCTTGGTGAGTACACCATGTGTACTTGGAAAACATCTGTGTGGGGCACCTGGGTGGCTCAGTCGTTAAGCATCTGCCTTCGGCTCAGGTCATGATCCCAGGATCCTGGGATCGAGCCCCGCATCGGGCTCCCTGCTTGGCGGGAAGCCTGCTTCTTCCTCTCCTGCTCCCTCTGCTTGTGTTCCCTCTCTCGCTGTGTCTCTCTCTGTCAAATAAATAAATAAAATCTTTAAAAAAAGAAAAGGAAAACATTTGTGTTCTGCAGTTGTTGGGTGTAGTGTTCTATAAATATCAATTTTTAAAAATTTACAGATAATGTTTTTGGGTATTTTATATATGTACTAATTTTTTGTCTTATTCTGTAAAGTGCTGAAAAGGGGTCTAAAAATTTTCTGCTATAATTGCAAAGTTGTTCATCTCTCCCTTTTATTCAGTCAATCTCTGTTTTGTATTTTGAGACACACAGGAATTTAAAATTGTTATGTTGGTGGATAAGTTGTCCCTTTTATCATTATGAAATATTCCTCATAATCTCTAGTAATATTCTGTTTATTTTATCTAATATTAAATAGATACTCTAGCTTTTTTATTACAGTTTCCATGGCATATGTTTTTGATCCATTTACTTTTTCTCTCTCTTTTTTCTTTTTTAGTTTTGAATTTTTTTCTGCTTTGAGATATTACCAACAGATAACATGCATAAGGTTAAGGTGTTTAACATGTTGATTTAATACACTTATATATTACAAAATTATTACCACTAGAGCTTCAGCTGCCTCCAAAAAATCACATAAAAAACATTCCTTTTTTTTAATAATTTTTATTGTTATGTTAATCCCCATACATTACATCATTAGTTTTAGATATAGTGTTCTATGATTCATTGTTTGTGCATAACACCCAGTGCTCCATGCAGAACGTGCCCTCCTCAATACCCATCACCAGGGTAACCCATCCTCCTACCCCCCTCCCCTCTAGAACCCTCAGTTTGTTTTTCAGAGTCCATCGTCTCTCATGGTTCGTCTACCCCTCTGATTTCCCCCCCTTCATTCTTCCCCTCCTGCTACATTCTTCTTTTTTTTTTTTTCTTTCTTAACATATATTGCATTATTTAAAAACATTCCTTTTTGGTGGTGAGAAGATTTAAGGTTTACTCTCAGCAACTTTCAAGGATAAAATACAGTATTATTAACAATAATCACCATACTGTACATTAGATCCCCAGAACTTATTTATTTTATAACTGAAAGTTTCTACCCTTTGACAAACATTCCCCATTTTTCCCATGCCCCTGCCCCTGGAAACCACATTTATACTGTTTTACATGAGTTTGGCTTTCATAAATTTTACATAAAAGTATTTGTCATTCTCTGTCTGACTTATTTCACTTAGCATAATGTCCTCAAGGTCCATCTACACTTTTTTGGCTGCATTCCATTGTGTGTGTGTGTGTGTGTGTACGTGTAATATATATAACACATCTTCTTTATCCATTCATCTGTTTAAGAACACTTAGGTTATTTCTACATGCTGGCTATTGTGAATATTGCTGCAATGAATATGGAATACAGGAATTCAGATCTCTCTTTTATACACATATAATATATATAACACATAATATGACTATATATAATATAGTATAGTATAATATATAATTATATATTAATTTTTAAAGGAAACTCCACACTGTTTTTCATAGTGGTTGTACCAATTTACATTCACACCAATAGTGCAGAAAGATCCCCCTTTTTCCTCATCCTCACCAACACTTGTTATTTCTTGTCATTTTCAATAATAATTCTAACAGCTGAGAGGTAATATTTCATAGTGGTTTTGATTTGCATTTCTGTAATGATTAATGATTGCTGAGCCTCTTTTTATGTACCTCTTGGCCATTTGCAAATATTTGGATAAATGTCTATTCAGTTCCTCTGCCCATTTTTAATATCAGAATTTTTTCTATTGTATGAGTTCTTTATATATTTTGGATATTACCCTTTTATTAGATATATGATTTGCAAATATTTTCTCTTATTCTGTAAGTTGACTTTTCATTTTGTTGACTGTTTCTTTTGCTGTGCAGAGCTTTTTAGTTTGAAGTAGTACCACTTACTCATTTTAGCTTTTGTTGCCTGTGCTTTTGGTATCATAGCTACAAAATATGGATGTCAAGAGCAATGTCAAGAGCTTTCCCCCCATATTTTCTTCTGGGAATTTTATGGTTGCAGATCTTATGTTTAGGGCTTTATTTCATTCCAAGTAAATTTTTTGTGTGTGAGTAGTGTAAGGTAGGGGTCTAATTTTATTCTTCTGCATGTGATTATCTAGTTTTCCAAATACCATTATTGAAGAAACTATCATTTCCCTGATGGGTATTCTAGCTTCCCTTGTCAAATATTAGTTGATGAATATGCTAGCGTTTCTTTCTGGGTTCTTGATTCTGGTCCATTTGTTTATGTGCCTGTTTTTATGCCAATACTATACTATCTTGATTACTATGGCTTTGTACTATAGTTTGAAATCAGGAAGTGTGATGCTTCCACCTTTGTTCTTCTTTCTCAGGATTGCTTTGGCTACACAGGTTCTTTTGTAGTTTCATACACATTTTAGGATTGCTTTCTCTATTTCTGTGAAAAATGCTATTGGAATCTTGATAGGGATTTCACTGAATCTATAGATGGCTTTGGGTAGTATGGACCTTTTAACAATATTAAATCTTCTGATCCATGAACATGGAATATGTTTCCATTTATGTATATTTTCTTTAATTTCTTTAATCAAAGTCTAGTAGTTTCCAATGTTCAAATCTTTCACTTCCTTGGTTAATTTAATTCTAATTTCTTTTGATGCCCTTGTAAATGGAATTGTTTTCTTTTTCACATGTTTTCTTTTTAGTGTGTAGAAATGCAACTAATTTTTGTAATTTTATTTTGTATCCTGCAATTATATTGAATTTGTTTATTAGTTCTAGCAGTGTTTTGGTGGAGTATTTAGGATTTTCTCTATATAAGATCATTATCATCTTCAAACATAAACGATTTTACTTCTTATTTTCCAGTTTGGATGTCTTTTACTGCTTGACTGCTCTGGCTAGGACTTCCAATACTATGTTGCATTGGGGTGGTGAGAGTAGGCACCCAAGACTTTTTATTGATCTTAGAGGAAAAGCTTTTTAATGTTTCACTGCTGAGTATTAGTTGTTAGCTTGTCACATATGGCCTTTATTATGTTGAAGTGCTTTCTTTCTATACCAAGAGTTTTTATCATGAAAAGATGTTGAATTTTATGAAATGTTTATTCTGCATCTTTTGAGATGGTCAGATGATTTTATCTTCTATCCTATTAATGTGATGTAGTACTATTATCCTGTTACCTGTGTTGAACTATCTTCGCATTGTAGACATAAATCTTACTGATCATGTTGTTTTATTGTATGACTTTTAAAAGTGCTGTTGAATTCAGTTTGTTAATATTTTGTTGAGAATTTTTGTGTTTATATTCTTCAGGGATGTTAGTCTGTAATTTTCTTTTCTTGTAGTGTTCCTATCTAGATTTTGTATGAGGTTATGCTGGCCTTGTGGAATGGGTTTGGGAGTGTTCTTGCCACTTCAATTTTTCAAAAAAGTTTGAGAAGGATTGGCTTTTTTTTTTCCTTTAAACATTTGGTGGAATTCACCAGTGAAACCATCTGGTCCTGGGCTTTTCTTTGTTGAGACTTTTTTGATTATGGATTTAATCTCCTTATTAGTAATTATTATGCTCAGATTTTCTATTTCTTCATGATTCATACTTGGTAGGTTGTATTTTTAGGAATTTACTCATTTCTTTTAGGTTATCTGGTTTGTTGGCATATTCATGATGGTCTCTATGATCTTTTGTATTTCTGTGGTATCAGTTGTACTGTCTCCTCTTTTATTTCTGATTTGAGTCTTTTTTTCCCTAGTCTAGCTAAAATTTTGTCAATATTGTTTATCTTTTCAAAAAACAGTTTTATTGAACTTTTCCATTTTTTTTTAATCTCTATTTTTGCTCTCATCTTTGTTATTTCCTCTTCCTGCTAATTTTGGGGCTTATTTTGTTTTTCTTTTTCTAGTTCTTTGAGGTGTACAATCAGGTTGTTTATTTGAGATCTTTCTTTTTTCATAATGTAGGCATTTGTTGCTATAAAATTCTCTCTTAGAACTGCTTACAGCATCCTATATATTTTTTTAAAGATTTATTTATTTTAGAGACAGAGCATGAGCAGGAGGCGCAGAGGGAGAGGGAGAGAGAATCTCAAGCAGACTCTGCACTGACCATGGCACCTGACATGGGGCTTGATCTCATGACCCTGAGATCACAACCTGAGCTGAAACCAAGAGTCAGATGCTTAACTGACCATGCCGTGCCATCCAGGCACCTCTCTCTGTTTTTTTTTTTTTTTTTTTTTATGTTTTGTTTCCATTTTTGGTTGTTTCAAGATAACTTTTATTTCACTTTTATTTACTTCTTTGATACATTAGATGTTCAGGAGTATGTTGTTTAATTTTCACATATCTGAATTTTACAGCTTTTCTCTTATTGATTTTAGGGTCATACCATTGTGTTCAGAAAAGATACCTGGTATTATTTCAATATTCTTAAATTTGCTAAATACTTGTTATGTGACCTATCATAGATCTATCCCAAAGAGTGTTATGTATGCATTTGAGAAGAATGTGTACTCTGCTGCTGTTGGGTGGAAAGTTTTGTATATGTCTTTTAAGTCCATTTCGTCTAAATTATGGTTCAAGTTCAAAGTTTCTTGTTGATTTTCTGACTGGATGATCTATGACTATTCAAAGTGGGGTAATGGAGTCCCTACTATTATTTTTTCTATGTCTCCCTTCCTATATGTTAGTGTTTGCTTTAGATATTGATGTTGGCTGCATATATGCTTATAATTGTTTTACCTCTTTGGTGTTTTTATCCCTTTAGCATTATATAATGATCTTTTCTCTGGTTACAGTTTTGCCATAAATTGTATTTTGTCTGACATAAGTATAACTACTCTTACTCTCCTTTAGTTTCCACTTGCATGGGGTATCTTTTTCCATTTTTTTCACTTTGAGTCAATATTTGTCCTTATAGCTGGAGTTTCTTGTTAGACAGCATATAGTCTTGTCTTAATTTTTATCTATCCAACCACTCTATACCTTTTGATTGGATGATTCTATCCATTTACACTTAGAGTAATTATTGATTGATAAGGCTCTCTCACCCATGGGTGATTGTCTAAGTCAGTGTTCTCCAAGGACTCTCAGACTGTGCTTGAGAAGCTGGAGACATTTCATGGGCTGTTGCAGGGTCCATAGATGGTTACAAAGTCTCTCTGCCTATTACCCAATGAATGGGTGGGTTAGACTTCTTCTGGGTCCCTTGGTATGTGGCAGTGAATCCCACAATTCCTTCAAAGGCACTTTGTCTGTGGAAGGATGCCAAATTTTTGTTGCTGATGAGGGAAAAAAGAGTTATCTTTTGCCACCATGAAATTGACATCCTTGATCCATTTACTTTCATAGTCTGTGTTTTTATATTTAAACACTTGTTGGAAGCATACAGTAGTGCCTTCCTATTGATATACTCTGTCAACATTTGCCTTTTAATTCAAGTATTTTGACCATTAAAATTTAATATAATTAATGAGATGTTTGGATTTACATCTATCAAGTTATTTGTATTCTATCTTCATTGTTTTTTGTTCCTTTATCCCCTGCCTTCTTGCTATATTTTGTATTATTTAAAATGTTTTTCCTTTAGTTCAGTTTAATTTGCCCCTAGGCTCTTATTTTTTTAACCTATATCTTTTTTATTATTTTGGTTTTTTTTAAATTTTTTATTTATTTTTAATTTTTATTTTTTTATTATTATGTTCAGTTAGCCAACTTATAGTATATCATTAGTTTTTTATGTAGTGCTCAATGATTCATTAGTTGTGTAATACACCCAGTGCTCATCACTACATGTGCCCTCCTTCACACCCATCACCCAGTTACCCCACTCCCCACCCCTCTGTAACCCTCAGTTTGTTTCCTGGAGTCCAGAGTCTCTCATGGTTTGTCTCTTATGGTTTGTCTCCCTCTCTGATTTCTTCCCATTTAGTTTTCCCTCCCATCCCCTGTGGTCCTCCGCACTATTCCTTATGTTCCACAAATAAGTGAAACCATATGATAATTGTCTTTGCTTGACTTATTTAGCATAATCCCCTCCAGTTCCATCCATGTCAATGCAAATGGTAGGTATTCATCCTTTTTGATGGCTGAGTAATATTCCATTGTATATATGAACCACATCATTATCCACTCAGCTGTTGAAGGACATCTCAGCTCCTTCCACAATTTGGCTATTGTGGACATTGCTGTGCATCTGCCCCTTCTTTTCACTACATCTGTATCTTTGGGGTAAATACTTAGAGTGCAGTTGCTGGGTCGTAGGGTAGCTCTATATTTAATATCTTGAGGAACCTCCATACTGTTTTCCAGCATGGCTGTACCAACTTGCATTCCCACCAACCGTGTAAGAGGGTTCCCCTTTCTCTACACCCTCACCAACATTTGTTGTTTCCTGTCTTGTTAACCTATATCTTTTAATATGCATAGTTTTAGTTGTGATTTGGAATTTCAATTTGCATACCAACTTTCCAAAATCTACTTAGAGTTAGTATCATACTTATGTAGAATCTAGAAACTTGCAACATGTTCACACTGACTTTTATAATTTTATTACCTATTTCATCTATGTAAACTTTTTTTTTTACATCTATGTAAATTTTAACCTCACAGGCTATTTACCATTTTTGTTACAAGAATTGATTTTGTTACAAGCTTTTCTGAACATCCAGTTTTCTCTCTGATGTTATTTCCCTTCAACTTGAAGTATTTCTTTACTTTTTTTGGAGAAATCTGGATGTTCAGAAATGCTTTGATGGTCTCTTAGTTTTCCTTCATCTGAAAATATCTTTATTTTGTCTTCATCTCTGGAGGATACTTATGAATATATAATTCTGAGTTGGTAGTTCTTTCCTTTCTGCATTTGAAGGTATTGCTTCATTGTTTTTTGGACTCTGATTTCTGATGAGAAATTTTAGTTATTCAAATAATTGTTCTGGGGCGCCTGGGTGGCTCAGTTGGTTAAGCGACTGCCTTCGGCTCAGGTCATGATCCTTGAGTCCCAGGATCAAGTCCCGCATCGGGCTCCCTGCTCAGCGAGGAGCCTGCTTCTCCCTCTAACCCTCCCCCCTCTCATGTACTCTCTCTCTCATTCTCTCTCTCTCAAATAAATAAATAAGTCTTTAAAAAAAAAATAATTGTTCTATGTTTGTAATATGTCTCTTTTTGCCAGAAGTATTTGAGATTTCTTTATCTTTGTTTTTTAGCAGTTTGATTATAATATGAGTTGGCAAGTTTTCATTCAGTTAATCTTATTTGTGATTTACTGACCTGTAACTATATTTCTTCCACACAATTGGGAAGTTTTCTACTATTATTTCTTTAAGACTTTTTTTTCTCCCCTGTTTCTTCTCTTTCTGGAACTCCACTTACATGTCTATTAGACCTTTTGATAACTATCACACATGTCCTTGAATCTTTGTTCTTTTTCAGTTTTTTTCTTTCTGTTCTTCAGATGGCACTCTTTATATTGAGCTACATCTTTTAGTTCATTGACTCTTTCCGCTGTCATTTTCGTCTTTACATTGAGACCATCCAGCATGATTTTTCTTTCTGATATTGTGTTTTTTACCTCAACTTTCTTTCTTTCTTTTTTTCTCATTTTAACAGTTTTTATTTCAAGTTGTTGCATATAAGATTACTTTACTCCTGCATCTTCTCAATTGTTTCTTCCTTATATATGCCCTTTTCCTTTCCTACTTGGCAAGATTTAGCTTTATGTTCAAGGATGTTTTTGTAGTCTTTGTCCAGTTTTAGTCTAGTGACAATCACCTTGCTAGAGTGAATGCCCACATGGATGGTTGTGCCGTTTGCCTTCTTCCTGTAAACCTGGACGACTTTGCCAATCTGCTGACCTTTGTAGTGTCCTCACACAACCTGCACTTCATCATCCTTTTGGATGGGCATGGATTGAACATTGTACTTCTGTCTCAGCTCTTTGGAAAGAGGGGAAGACATGATATTCCTGTGAATGTGGATAGGTGCATTGAAATGCCGTTTTTGGTTCTTGCTCTGATCAGAAGTCACAAAAGGATTGAACTTCATTTTGGCCACTGGTGCGTCAGCGATGGCCACAAGAGGGAAGGCTTTCACCCCAACTTTCAGTATTATTCCTTTTGATTTCTTTCCCTGCTTAGACCTCCCATTTTTAAAATTCATTTCAAGAGAATTTTCATTTATATTATGGAGCACAGTTAAAACAGTACCTTAAGTTTCTGTCTGGGTTCCAAGATCTATGCAGTCTCAGGGCTGGCATTTATTGAGAGTCTTTTCTTTTGAAAATGCCCACATTTTACCGTGTTATTTTTTTTTTACCCAGATACTACTTATTTATGTATTTATGTATTTTGCATAGTAGTAATTTAAATTGTGTCCTATGTTTTGAATGTTGTTATAAAAATACTCTGGGTCTTATTATAATTCTTTGTAAAACACTGACAGTTAAAACAACAACAACGTAAATCAACTGAGTTAGGTTCAAACATGAGTTCTGTATTGCCTTCTGTGGGTTGTCCAAATTTTACATCACTTCTCAAAGCTCTTGACATACTGTTTCAAGTTCATCTCATGCATCAGTAGCTCAGAGACAAGGCTTGGGCTGTGTTCAGGTTCATACACAGAATTAGACTAGCCGTATCTCTTTTTTTTCTCCAACAATATTACCTTCTTACTCACCCAGAAAGATGTGATTTGGGGGGAGTTTTGTCTGCCCATGCTGCTAGTCTCCTTTGTGACTAAAAATTGGCCAAACAATTGAAGCAAAACCCATAAGAAACGAAAGCAAACCACCGCCCCCCTCCAGCTAAGTTGCTTCTCTAAGTTTTGTCTTCCTTCCATAATCTGCTCCCTTTTATTTGCTTTTGAAAGTCTACAGGTAGCTTTGTTTTCTTTTTCTTTATCTTTGTATTTTGTTCAGAGATCTTTGTTGTAATAAGGCAGATTAGATTTAATGTGTTTGTACTGTACCATTAAAGTGTAACTGAATTTCCAAATTCTATTTTAAAAGGATCATTCTAGTTGCTCTGTTGAAAACAGACTATAGATAGGTATGGAGGGAGGCCTGCTGGCATGTGATTACACACATCCTGATGAAAGATGCTGCTGAATGGACCAGGCTGGTCGTAGTGGGGATAATGAGATGTAGTCTTTTTTCAGTACATATTTTGAAAGTGGAGCCAACACAATTTTCTGATAAATTAGATAAGGAGAAAGTGAGACATCATTGGTAACTTTGAGAATTTGGGCTTCTACAACTGGAAGGAAGTTTTGGCCATTAACTGAAATGGGGAATACTACAAGTGGAAAAAAAATATATTGTCAGAAGCTTAGCTTTGGCACATAACTGTTGAAGCACTTACAATACATATAAGTGGAGAAATCATATTAGCAATGGATATATAAATCTAGGATTCAGAGGAGACTAGGCTACATACATTAAAACAACCAGAATCCAAAGTTTACAAATGGTATTGTAAGTTAAAAAAAAAAAAATCTATAAAATCCCCTAGGGAAATGTTTTTCAAACTTTAGCATTCAGGAGAATCACCTGAAGTGCTTATTAAAACTAAATCGCTGGGCCCCAATCCCAGAGTTTCTGATTAATTAGGTCTTTGGAGGGACTTGAAAATTTGCATTTCTAACAAGTTTTCAGGTCATGCTGATGCTGCTAGTCTGAGGACCACACTTTGGAAACTACTGCCCTATGGTGAATGTAGATATAGAAGAGAAGTTCAGTGGCTCAGCTTTGGGGGCATTTGTGCTAAAAAATTGGGGGAAAAAAGATGAGGAAACAATATAGAAGATAGAGAAAGAGCAGTCTGTGAGGTGGGAAAACGAGGAAAATGGTGTGCTGGTAATGACTGTCTCAGGGAAGAGAGATTATCAGCTTTCGTTAGCTGCATATAGGACAGTAAAAGAAGAATAAGAGTTGACTATTGTATATACCAATATGGAAATTATTAGTAACCTTTACAGTATCAGTTTTGTTGGAGAATTAGGGCAACAGCCTGTTTGTAGTGGATTTAACTCATATCTTTATAGTGTAAACAGATTAACTGTCTCTCTAGCTCAGTGACACCAGCGACTAAAATCCTTTGCTCCGGTATTATCCTCAACAAGTACTGTTCCTTGTTGATTTTTTAAAGGAAGAAAATAAGCAGATCAACCCATGTGATTTTTGTATTTGCTTTATAGTCAAAAAAATCTTTAGTTCAAATTAATATATTGGATTTTGCCTTATGGCATCAGTCTCTTAAAATCTAGGCAAGCCTGAACCAGTTTCTCTGATCCTGATAAATCCTGATCCTCTGTCAACACAATAGGGTTTCTGGAGCTCCCCCTGAAGACCAGACTGAATAGTTGAGGCCCCATCAAGGTATCATTTTTCCTCTGAAGTCCAATTTTATCTTTTTTTTTTAAGCAGCCCTAATCTCAGTTTTATTTTATGAAAGTAAGAATTCTGGACTTTGTAGTTTCAAAAGTTACTTTCATCTTTAAAGTTCTATGATTCTATGCCTTTACATTGGGATAATATTCATAAAGATGTCAAACAACATTTCTCTAAATTTCAATATTTTCATATTGTAGTCAGAATATCAGGAGTCTTACTTATTCATTATTGTAGGTGTTTCCAAATAAAAGAAACCATTGTGTATTTGATTTATAAAAAGTTATAGAATTTTTAGGCAAATATGTCAAATATTAAAAAAAATTTTTGACGATGTAAGATCTCTCCATGTAAAATGTTTGCACTTAATTGCAAAACTGATGTAAACATTTCTATTATTTAGAGAGAATTCATAATTGGATCTAAAATAAAAGTGCAGAAATCAGGTTTCTAATCCTATAGCCAAATCAAACTGAGACTGGAAAGTTCAGCTCTTTAAAGAATAACCACCCTATGTTATTGGTACACAAGCAGTGAATAACAATAATCTTCCTACTACAAATCTTTTCTGTACAGTGTTACTTATTATTTGGTTTCCATTGAGGGACAATATAATCTAGAACTGAATATGATGCCTTTCCTGTATTGGCTCAGCATTAAGAAAATTAAGATGTAAGAAACAATGTTTTCTATTACGTTAGAGCTTTGGTTCTCAAAGAATTTAAAACTTTAGAACAAGAAAATGTTTTAAAGTAACAAGTGTGACCCTGTTTTTTAGAAAGAGGAGGAAAATAAGGTTCAATAAATGCATGGTGGTCCTAACTCATGGCAGCACTGAATTGAGAATCAGTCTTTTGTCTCAAAGAAATAAATTATCACAGAAGTGGAAGATATTTTATTTTTAGTGTCCAACTATTATGTGATGCATGCATCACCCCCATGGTCTCCTCCATAAGGTCCTTTCAAACATCTGTTCATATACAGAGTGTAAGTAAACATATTTAACACCCAACAACATTGTCCTAAAGTAGTTCTATTTATCAGCAAAATGTAAGTGTTAACCAATAGGATTAATCTGTACAGTCTTTATGCTGGGGCTCCTTAAAATCTATGGGTCTGTCCTGTATCTTTCCTATGTAATTGTCAACAGAATTTCCATCACAAATTCAAGTCAATCTCCTAATTCTCCCAAAGTATAGTATTTCCTGCCTCTGTTGAATTGGAATGAAAGGTTTAATACCTGTTGGCAAAATTTGCTTTAGACTGCCATTTCTGTCTTGGTCAACTGTATGTTTGCCTCTCCATAGGAACTAGAAACTTGAGACAGAAGTCAACCTTTTTGTAGTTCACTCACTTAAAGTTTCAAAGCTAATAGTCACTGGCCTGGTAACTCAGTTTTTACCAAATCCTATGGCCATGCTATTTTGTCCTTTCAGGCACTAATGGTATCTACTGCCAGAAATTATTGTCAATGCCAAGGGCAGGAAGTAAAGACAATGGCAATTTCATTCATTCATTTATTCACTCATTTCATATTTATTAAGTACTTACTATGTTTTAGTCTGGCAACAAGGTGCTGAGATACTCAAGCACAAATAAGTCACTGTATTTATTCTTAAGGAAATTGAGATCCATTAGAAAAAGGCAGGCATGTATACAAATATTTGCCTTGAAATAATATAGATCCTGTGGGATATATACACATTTGGGTTACAAGGCAGAGAGAACCTCCTATGTACCTTTTACCCAAGTATTTTGTTGGTAAGGCCTTAACTATTTTCCTTAAGTTCATTTTTTAATGTCTCCAATAAAATAATTCCTAGTAATCAATTACTGAACTATTTAGGAGTTTAAAAAAATTCTTCAAAAACACTCAACACACTTAATGAGTTTCTTTGCCTGGGAAAATTCATGGACAAACTTGAACACATTAAAATGAAAATTTGCTGATGTGATTCAGTTTTTAGTTCAAGGTAAAATGCCATCAGCATGACATTTTCCACTTCATATTGTATTTCTGTGTACAGATATCTTGGCTTGTGAATTGAGCTTAGAGTCTGTAGTGCATAAGTGTGATACATGACTGATGAGTTTAAACAGAATTCATGCATCCTTTAAAAAGATTTTAGAGAGCACTTAAGAATGTAATTTTGAAGGATGGCATTTTTAGCGACAGTGGGCATTTTGAAATGTATGAAGTTACTCTGGATCATTTAGATTATTTTGAGCACTCATAGAATTTGCCCTGCCCCACCTCAACCATAATCATTCTTCACCTTCCAAACAGCATATATGTGACAAGTGAATACCAAGTAGTTCCCTCTATGCTTTTAAAATAATTCTAATTTCTTTTTCAGCATATTCTTTCCTGAAAATACAGATACAAAAGATAAGGATCTTCTAGCTTCATAATGGTACACAAAATATCAATATAATGGTGCTGTTTAGTGAACACTACTCACCAGGGTGGACACCTGTGTCTTGCTTTACTTAAGAGTAAATTATTTCAGGTCTGGACTTTCATCTGAGCCATTTTCTCCTGCTTTTAAGATGAAGGGTTCTGTGGGAATAAATGAAGACCACCCAAATGAGAACAAGCAGAGCCTCTTTATTCAGAGGCTGCTATAGCACAGAAGTCAGCCACCATCACTTGCCTTTGGCAGAGATTCAAAGGCAGGCAAAGAAACAAGAAAGCTTTATCGTGAAATAAAGGAAGGATTTGGATATACTCTGATTAAAAGTTGTTGGCATGGGGAAGCTGGAGATGCACTAACTAGAAAGGACACATCTTAGGTGATTGGTTAGAGGAGCATATTGAGCCTTTTCTGGTTTATCCTGAGTTGGAAGTAGAGGTAAAAAGTACGAAAGTCCAAGTCCTTGATCAGGTCCTGACCATTTTAGGCTGATTGCTGCAGAGGCTGTAGTCAGGGTTCTGTTGTTATATATGGTCTGCCCATTATCCATTTGTATATTCAGTCTCTCCCTTTGAATTCCTCTCTACATTTCCAACATTAGATTACTACTGTCTGTTGTCTCAACCCGATGCAAAGGCAAATTAGGGATCCTGAATACACCCTTCTCTATGATTCTCCATAACTGATGGAAAACCACTGGGCTTTTCAGTGTGAGCAGTGTGAGCATTTGTAAAATAAGCATGAGCTCTCCTGTGTAACACGAAATTCTAACTTGTATAAGACTGAAAAAAATACCATTTATGGAGGAATAATGTCTTACTTAAGATACATTAGAAAAGTATTTATCAAATTACATTTCAATAAATCCTAGTGTGATGTGTGATATTCATGGATATTCTATTTAAAGATAAAAATGAGGGGGAAATTTCCTCTACAAGTAAGCTTGAAGACATCTCGGTGGAAGTTTGGAACAGCCTGGATAGGGTATACTGAGGGTTTCAATGAATAGTGCTAAATTTCAACTGGGCTTTGTTGTGTGATACTAGGATAGATTATAATTTTCTTATTGATTATTATACAAATAAAATCTTGTTTCTAGGTTAATATAAGTGAAATACCTTCAAAGAACTAGAAAATGATAAGTATTCATCTCTAGAGCTTTGGCTTGAAATTGTTGCTATGTTTTCACTACTACAGCACTTAAAAAATATTTTACCCCCAGATTTTGCTAATTTGTACCTTTTTTTTTTTGTACTGTTGGTTTTTGGACTTAGTTCTTCCAGAGCCAGAACGCTTCTCATAAGTTTTATCAGTAAACTTAATCATTTGGCTCAGGATGAATCATACCCTAGTTCTCACCATAGTTAATTGGAATAATTTAGATGATGAGATTTGGGACTTTGAGTTGATTTTGCTGATAATGCTTAAATGAAACTTGATGCTATAATGTCAAAGTCTTTCCAGGATGTTGGGATGGTGAATATATTTTGCATGTAGGAAGGACACGAATTTTGGGGAACTAGAGGGTAGACTATTGTGGGCTTCATTTTATCCCCCAAAACATGTTGAAATCCTAGCGCTCATACCTCAGAATGTGACTTTATTGGAAACCAGCTCTTTACAGACTTAAGATAAAATGAGGTCATTAGAGTGGGTCCTAATCCAATGTTGTGACTGTTGTTCTTATAAAAAGGGGGAAATTTGGGCACAAAGGCAGACATGCACTGAAGGAAGATGATGTGAAGACACAGGGAGAAGACAGCCATCTACAAGTCAAAGAGCATGTGAGGCTACTAGGAACTAGGCAAGAGACCTGGAGCAGATCCTTCCCTAGTGCCTTCTGAGGGAATGTGGCCCTCCTGCCAACTTGAATTGAGACTTCTGGCCTCCAGAACTGGAGACTACTTCTTTGTTCTAAGCCACACAACTTGTGGTACTTTGTTATGGTAACCCTAGGAAACCAATACAGATTTTGAAACCATTTTTGAATCAGCAATTTGTGCAATTAGGTTTTATATTAACATCTGTATGTACCTATATACTCTTAGACTTTTCAGCTAATGTCCTAGTTACCTTTCCCATTTAACAGACTGCTATTTGACTCGAGATACTGACTGGACTCTTTAAATATTTCACAAGCTACTCTTAATATTTTCCTAGTGGCTGAAGTGTGTTACCAAACTTTTATTTTATTAAATAGTGAACAAATGAGAATTGTGATTTTTTTTCATATCTTTACTAGAGAAGCTGAATTACAAAGGCATGCATTCACTATTGCTTTTGGATCAAAAGGAATGACATGTTAGCAAACAGGAAATACTTTCCTTACAAAAATATTTAAGTATTTAAAGTAATATCTAATATTTGACTTTTCAGCTAAACTATGATACCAGAGATAGAAACTGGAACAATTTTTGCCAGTTATTATATCTTAGTGGCAACCAGCTAGACACTGGCTGCCTAACTTATTAGGCTGGAAACTGTTTCTTTTGTTTTTCTTTCTTTGTGTACTAAATCTTTTTGTGCCATTTGTTTTGTCACTGAGGGAGGAAGGGAAGCCAAAGAAACAAAAGTTGCAGTGAAAGAAAATATATAAATTCACTAAATATTTAAATGGTAGTTTCCCATGTTGACAAAAAAGCAAGATGCATCCGATTCTAACAGCAATCATGACAACCTTCCAACTCATGCTTTTTTTAATCAATTTTCCCCAAATTTTCATTTTTGCTTTATTGCACTTGGCAAGTATTGCACCTTTTTTTTTTTTTTTTTTTTTTTAAACATAATGAAGGTTTGTGGCAACCCTGCATTGAGCAAGTCTATTGGTGCCATTTTTCCAACAGCATTTGCTCACTTCCGGTCTCCATGTCACTTTTGGTAATTCTCACAATATTTCAGACTTTGTCATTATTGCATTTTTTTTTTTTATGATGATCTGGATCAGTGATCTCTGGTGTTACTATTTTAATCATTTAGGGACACCATGAACCATACCCGTGTAAGATGGTGAACTTAAAAATGCTGTGAGTGTTCTGACTACCCCACTGACTGGCCAACAGCCCATCTCTCTCCCTCTCCTCAGGCTTCCCTATCCCCTGAGAAACAACAATATTGAAATTAGGCCAATTAATAACCCCTACAATGGCCTCTCAGTGTTTCAGTTAAAGGAAGAGTTGCATGTCTCTCATTTTATTTTATTATTATTTTTATTTTTTTAATTTAATTTTATTATGTTATGCTAGTCATCATACAATACATCATTAGTTTTTGATGTAGTGATCCATGATTCATTGTTTTCGTATAACACCCAGTGCTCCATGCAGTACGTGCTCTCCTTAATACCCATCACTGGGCTAACCCATCCCCCCACCCTCCTCCCCTCTAAAACTCTCAGTTTCTTTCTCAGAGTCCATAGTCTCTCATGGTTCATCTCTCCCTCCGATTTCCCCCCCTTCATTTTTCCCTTCCTTCTCCTAATGTCCTCCATACTATTCCTTATGTTCCACAAATAAGTGAAACCATATGATAATTGACTTTCTCTGCTTGACTTATTTCACTTAGCATAATCTCCTCCAGTCCCATCCATGTTGATGTAAAAGTTGGGTATTCATCCTTTCTGATGGCTGAGTAATAGTCCATTGTATATATGGACCACATCTTCTTTATCTATTCATTTGTTGAAGGGCATCTCAGCTCTTTCCACAGTTTGGCTATTGCAGACATTGCTGCTATGAACATTGGGGTGCATATGGCCCTTCTTTTCACTACATCTGTGCCTTTGGGGTAAATACACAGTAGTGCAATTGCTGGGTCATAGGGTAGCTCTATTTTTAATTTTTTGAGACACCTACACACCGTTTTCCAAAGTGGCTATACCAACTTGCATTTCCACCAACAGTGTAAGAGGTTTCCCCTTTCTCCACAGCCTCTCCAACATTAGTTGTTTCTTGCCTTGTCAATTTTTGCCATTCTAACTGGTATAAGGTGGTATCTCAATGTGGTTTTGATTTGAATTTCCCTGATACCTAATGATGTTGAACATTTTTTCATGTGTCTGTTAGCCATTTGTATGTCTTCTTTGGAGAAGTGTCTGTTCATGTCTTCTGCCCATTTTTTGACTTGATTATTTGTTTTTTGGGTGTTGAGTTTGAGAAGTTCTTTATAGATCGTGGATACCAGCCCTTTATCTGTTGTGTCATTTGCAAATATCTTCTCCCATTCTGTAGGTTGCCTCTTTGTTTTGTTGACTGTTTCCTCTGCTGTGCAGAAGCTTTTTATCTTGATGCCGTCCCAAAAGTTCATTTTTGCTTTTGTTTCACTTGCCTTTGGAGATGAATCTTGAAAGAAGTTGCTGTGGCTGATGTCGAAGAGGTTACTGCCTATGTTCTCCTTTAGGATTTTGATGGATTCCTGTCTCACATTGAGATCTTTCATCCATTTTGAGTTTATCTTTGTGTATGGTGTTAGAGAATGGTCAAGTTTCATTCTTCTGCATGTGGCTGTCCAATTTTCCCAGCACCATTTATTGAAGAGACTGTCTTTTTTCCATTGCATATCTTTTCCTGCTTTATCGAAGATTATTTGACCATAAAGTTCAGGGTCCATATCTGGGCTCTCTATTCTGTTCCATTGGTCTATATATCTGTTTTTGTGCCAGTACCATGCTGTCCTGTGATCACTGCTTTGTAATATAGCTTGAAATCAGGCTACGTGATGCCCCCAGCTTTATTTTTCTTTTTCAACATTTCCTTGATGGTTTGGGGTCTTTTCTGATTCCATACAAATTTTAGGATTGTTTGTTCCAGCATTTTGAAAAATGTCATTGGAATTTTGATCAGAATTACACTGAAGGTATAGATTGCTCTGGGTAGCATAGACATTTTAACAATGTTTATTCTTCTGATCCATGAGCATGGAATGTTTTTCCATCTTTTTGTGTCTTTTCAATTTCTTTCATGAGTGTTCTATAGTTCCTAGAGAACAGATCCTTTACCTGTTTGGTTAGGTTTATTCTGAGGTATCTTATGGTTTTTGGTGCTATTGAAAATGGAATCGTTTCTCTAATTTCTCTTTCTACACTTGCATTGTTAGTGTATAAGCAAGCAACTGATTTCTGTGCATTGATTTTGTATGCTGCCACATTACTGAATTGCTGTTTGAGTTTTAGTAATTGAGGGTGGAGTCTTTTGGGTTTTCCACATAAAGTATCATGTCATCTGTGAACAGAGAGAGTTTGACTTCTTCTTTGCCAATTTGAATATCTTTTGTTTCTTTTTGTGGTCTGATTGCTATTGCTAGGACTTCTAGTACTATGTTGAACAATAGTGGCGAGAGTGGGCATCCTTGACGTGTTCCTGACCTTCAGGGAAAGGCTCTCAGCTTTTCCCCATTGGGATAATATTTGCTGTGGGTTTTTCATAGATGGATTTTATGAGCTTGAGTAAGGTTCCCTCTATCCCCATACTCTGAAGAGTTTTAATCAGGAAAGGATGTTGTATTTTGTCAAATGCTTTTTCTGCATCCATTGAGAGGACCATATGGTTCTTCTCTCTCCTCTTATTAATGTGTTCTATCACATTGATTGATTTGCGAATGTTGAACCACCCTTGCATCCCAGGGATAAATCCCAGTTTATTGTGGTGGATGATCCTTTTAATGTATTGTTGGATCCTATTGGCTAAGATTTTGTTGAGGATTTTGGAATCCATATTCATCAGGGATATCAATCTGAAATTCTCCTTTTTGATGGGATCTTTGCCTGGTTTGGGGATTAAGGTAATGTTGCCCTCATAGAATGAGTCTGGAAGCTTTCCTTCTGTTTCTATTTTTTGAAACAGCTTCAGGAGAATAGGTAATATTTCTTCTTTGAATGTTTGGTAGAATTCCCCAGGGAATCCATCAGGCCCTGGACTCCTGTTTTTTGGGAGGTTTCTGATCACTGCTTCAATCTCGTTACTGGTTATTGGCCTATTCAGGTTGTCAATTTCTTCTTATTTCAGTCTTGGGAGTTTATAGGTTTCTAGGAAGCCATCCATTTCATCCAGGTTGCTCAGCTTATTGGCATATAGTTGTTGATAATAATTTCTAATAATTGTCTCTATTTCCTTGGTGTGAGTCGTGATCTCTCCCTTTTCATTTATAATTTTATTAGTTTGGGTCCTTTCTCTTTTCTTTTGGATAAGTCTCGCCAGTGGTTTATCGATCTTATTAATTCTTTCAGAGAACCAGCTTCTAGTTTTGCTGATCTGATCTACTGTGTTTCTGGTTTCTAACTCATTGATCTCTGCTCTAATCTTAATTATTTCTCTTCTAATATGTGGCTTAGGCATCGTTTGTTGCTTTTTCTCTAGTTCTTTAAGATGTAAAGTCAGTTGGTGAAATCAGGATTTTTCTATTTTTTTGATTGAGGCTTGGATGGCTATGTATTTCCCCCTTAGGACTGCCTTTGCAGTATCCCATAGGTTTTGGACCTATGTGTTTTCGTTCTCATTGGTTTCCATGGATTGCTTACGTTCTTCATTGATTTCCTGGTGACCCAAACATTCTTGAGCAGAGTGGTTTTTAGCTTCCAAGTGTTTGAATTTCTTCCAAATTTTTTCTTCTGATTGAGTTCTAGTTTTAAAGCATTATGGTCTGAGAATATGTAGGGAATAATCTCAGTCTTTTGTTATCAGTTGAAACCTGATTTGTGACCCAGTATGTGGTCTATTCTGGAGAATGTTCCATGTGTGCTCAAGAAGAATGAGTATTCTGTTGTTTTAGGGTGGAATGTTCTGTATATATCTATGAGGTCCATCTGGTCCAGTGTGTCATTCAAAGCTCTTGTTTCTTTGTTGATTTCCTGCTTAGATGATCTGTCTATTGCTGAGAGTGGAGTATTGAGGTCTCCTACAATTAATGTATTGTTATCCATATGAAACTTTATCTTGGCTAACAGTTGGCTTATGTAGATGGCTGTTCCCGTGTTGGGGGCATAGATATTTACAATTGTTAGATCTTCTTGTTGGATAGACCCTTTAAGAATGCTATAGTGTCCTTCCGTGTCTCTTAACTACAGTCTTTAGTTTAAAATCTAATTTGTCTGATATAAGAATTGCTACCCCAGCTTTCTTTTGAGGTCTGTGGCATGGAAGATGGATCTCCATCCCTTCGCTTTCAGTCTGGATGTATCTTTAAGTTCAGAATGAGTCTCTTGTAGACAGCATATGGATGGGTCCTGTCTTTTTATCCAATCTGCAACCCTGTGCCGTTTTATGGGAGCATTCAGCCCATTCACGTTGAGAGTGATTATTGAAAGATATGAATTAATTGTCATCATGCTGCCTGTGAAGACCTTGTTTTTATTGATTGTCCCTGTAAATTTCTTTTCTATATCACTCTTGGGGTCTTTCTCCTTTTATAGAACCCCCCCTTTAATATTTCTCGCAGGGCCGGCTTAGTGGTCACATATTCTTTCAGTTTCTGCCGGTCGTGGAAGCTCTGCATCTCTCCATCCATTCTAAATGACAGCCTTGCCAGGTAAAGTATTCTTGGCTGCATGTTCTTCTCATTTAGTACCCTGAATATGTCTTGCCAGCCCTCTCTGGCTTGCCAGGTGTCTGTAGATAGGTCTGACGTTATTCTGATGTTCCTTGCTCTGTACGTAAGGAATCTGTTCCCCCTAACTGCCCATAAGATGGTTTCCTTGGTTCTAAGATTTGCGAGTTTTACAATTACATGCTGAGGTGTTGGCCTGTTTTCCTTGATCTTGGGAGGGGTCCTCTCTGCCTCTAGGACACGAATGTTTTTTCATTTCCCAGATTAGGGAAGTTCTCAGCTATGATTTGCTCAAATATATCTTCTAGTCCCCTCTCTCTCTCCACCCCCTCAGGGATTCCAATAATTCTGACATTGGAACGTTTCATGGTGTCACTTATTTCTCTTATTCTATTTTCATGGATTCTGAGTTGTTTTTCCCTGGCCTCCTCTTTTCCCTTTTTTTCTATTAATTGGTCTTCTAGGTCACTAATTTGTTCTTCTGCCTCGCTTACCCTAGCTGTTAGATTATCTAGATTAGATTGGATCTCACTGATAGCATTTTTAAGTTCTGCCAATTCAGCTTTCATTTCTGCCCTTAGAGACTCTATGTTGCCATTAATCAATTTCTCCCTTCTAGCTATTGTCTTCACAATTGCCAGCCTGAATTCCATCTCTGACATCTTGGTTATATCTGAATCCATTTGTAAATCTGTGGCATAAGTCATAGTCTCTGAGTCTTTCCTATTTTGGGGGTTCCTCCTCCTAGTCATTCCACTGAGGGGTGGTTGAGGGAATGTGTAGAGTCCAAATTATTGACCACAACCTAAGCAAGATGCACCTGTTTTCTAGGGACCTTAGGTTTGCTGGCCTCTTGTTTTCCCAGCCTGTCTTCTGGGCAAGGGGTCTGCCATGCTGTTACTCAGGCAACCCTGTTTGGGCAGAGTTGCCCTGCCCCCCTGTGGGGGGGAATGGGCTCAGTGAAAACCATTTTTGGGGGGCTTTTGGTCTCTGGCAGCTTTCCCTGATGGCTTTCCGTGTCTCTTCTGAGAGTCAGAGCAGAAGGGACTGTTTCCAACCCTCTGCCTAAGAGAAGAGAGATCACAGTCAGTTCCTCAGTGAGCTCTCCAGGCCACACTACCTCCGTTTCTGTCTGCTGCTATAAACTGCAGCGTTCTGGATTGTGCTCCCCCAGCAGCGTTCCCAACCCCTGCCTCGAGGTCAGGGCACATCTGCCTTTTGTGTTTCTAAAACCGCCAGCCACGCCAGTTCACATGCCCGGCCCCACCACTCGGTTTCCATCTTGGGGGGGGGGCTGCCCTAAAGTCCTTTCCCTGCCACCACTGGTCTGTGAGCCTGTGCCCTATCCCCAGCGCAGGAGGCTATCACTCACCGGCAGTGTAGGATCCCCATGGCTGGCTCCCTCCCCTGCTGTTAATCTCTGATATCTGCCCATGGAATCACGGCTCCCCACTTTGTACCTCAAAACCAACCACCTGTGATATTCTGTTTGTAGAGATCCAGATCTATCTTCTTACATCTCAGGCTGATTTCATGGGTGTTCAAAGTGGTCTGGTAGATATCCAGCTTAATTCCAGGGACTGGTTGGAATAGGGTCCCCTACTCCTCCGCCATCTTTTTTCTCCCCCTTCCACATGTCTTTCATGTTAAATTAAAAGCTATAAATGATTAAGATTGGTGAGGAAGGCATATTGAAAGCCAGGATAATCTGGAAGGTAGGTCTCTTACACCAAAGAGTTAACCAAATTGTGAATGAAAAGGAGAAATTCTTAAAGAAAATTAAAAGTGCTACTCTAGTGTTCACATGAATGTTAAGAAAGCAAAACAGACTTATTGTTGATATGGAGAAAGTTTTAGTGGTCTGGATAGAAGATCAAACCAGCACAACATTCCCTTAAGCCAAAGCCTAATCCAGAGCAAGGCTCTAAATTTCTTCAATCTCATGAAGGCTGAGAGAGGTGGGGAAGCTGCAGAAGGGAAGTTGGAAGATAGCAGAGGTTGAGTCATGAGATATAAGGAAAGGAGTCATCTCCATAACATAGAAGTATAGGGTGAAGCAGCAAGTGCTGATGTAGAAGCTGCAGCTAGTTATCCAGAAGACCTAGCTAAGAGAATTAACAAAGGTGGCCACACTTAGCAGCAGAGTTTCAATGTAGACAAAATAACCTTCTATTAGAAGAAGATACCATTTAGGACTTTCATAGCTAGAGAGGAGAACTCAATGTCTGGCTCCAAAGTTTCAAAGCTCAGACTGACTCTTGTTAGGGGCTAATGCAACTGGTGGCTTTAAGTTGAAGCCAATGTTCATTTACCATTTCAGAAATCCTCTGGCCCTTAGGAATTAGGCTAAATCTACTCTGCCTGTGCTCTATAAATGGAACAAAACATGGATGACAGCACATCTGTTTACAACATGGTTTACAGAATATTTTAAGCTCACTGTTGAGACTTACTGCTCAGAAAAAAAACAAAAAAAGTTCCTTTCAAGTGTCAGTGCTCAATGACAATGCGTCTGATCACCCAAACACTCTGATGGAGATGTACAATGAGATTAATGTTTTAATGCCTGCTAAGACAACATCTATTCTGCAGCCCATGGATCAATGAGTAATTTTAACTCTCAAGTCTTATTACTTAAGAAATACCCTTCACAAGGCTGCTATAGGTAATGATTCCTCTGATAGACCTAGGCAAAATAAATAAAAAACCTTCTGGAAAGAATTCACTATTCTAGATGTCATTAAGAACATTCATGATTCATGGAAAGAGGTTAAAATATCAACATGAACAGGAATTTGGAAGAAGTTGATTCCAGCCCTCATGGATAACTTTGAGGGGTTCAGACTTCAGTGGAGGAAGTAACTACAGATGTGGAGAACCAGAATTAGAAGTGGAGCCTGAAGATGCGACTGACTTACTTCAATTGTATAATAAAACTTGAATGGATGAGAAGCTGCTTCTATGGAGGAACAAAGTAAGTGGTTTCTTGAGACAGAATCTACTCCTGATGAAGATGCTGTGAAGATTGTTGAAATGACAACAAAGAATTTGGAATATTCCATAAACTTAGCTGGTAAAGGAGTGGAAGAGTTTGAAAGGATTGACTCCGAATTTGAAAGAAGTTCTACTGTGGGTAAAATGTTAGCAAACAGCAACACACACTACAGAGAAATCCTCCATGAAAGGAAGAATCAATTGGTGCAGCAAACTTTATTGTCTTATTTTAAGAAATTGCCACAACCACCTCAACTTTCAGCAAACACCAGCCTGATCAGTCAGCAACCATCAACATCAAGGCAAGACCCTCCACCAGCCAAAAGGTTATGAGTTCCTGAAAGCTCAGACAATGGTTAGCATTTTTAGCAATAAAGTATTAAGCTATTGTACACTAAAAAGACTATATAGTATAAACATAACTTTAATATGCACTAGGATGCCAAAAAATTCACTTGATTTGCTTTACTGTGATATTTGCTTTGTCTTTGTGGTCTGGAACCAAACCCACAATATCTCTGAGGTATACCTGTATATATACTGGATTTCATTTGCCTATCTTCCATATCTATCATTTTCTCTTATCATTTTAAATTGTGTATTAAATTCCATTTGATTTTGCTGATTCTTTCTTTCCTCCATTACTGATCAATTATCCTTTGGTTGGTTGTTTCTTTCTTTCTTTTTAAAAGATTTTAATTATTTATTTGAGAGAGAAAGTGAGTGAGAGAGAAAGAGCACAAGCCAGGGGAGAGGCAGAGAGAAAGGGAGAAGCAGACTCACCGCTGAGCAGGGAGCCTGCCATGGGTCGATCCCAGGAACCTGGGATCATGACCTGAGTCAAAGGCAGACACATAAGCTACTGAGCCACCCCTGTGCCCACTTTCAGTTGTTTCTAATTTCTCCTTTAGTTCAAGGATTGTTTTTCTTCTATTTTCTTCCTCAGATCTGCCAGCATGGCTCATATTTAATATTTTTCTGGTGTCTTATTACCACTTATCTGAATCTCTTTTTCTTTCCTTAATACTCATGCTTCAGAGTTAATTAATTTTCTTAATTCATGGAAAACAATTTATTGTAATTTTTATTTGCTTTTTAACCATTTTCTGGTCAGTGTCCTTTGCCTGTTATTTGTTTTTGCTTTTTAAACCCTCCTCTTTTTCCATAGTATGGTGGTTGATATCTTATTTTGCATTCTATTTATTATTCATTTTTAAAATCAATTTTTCTTTAAGGAAATATTTACCAGAAGTTTATGTAAAAGAAGCGTATAGGGCTGTGTTCCAGATGGCAGGAATTTTAATCATGACTCGGAATTGTTGTATTGTGTACAGTTGTTCATAAGGCGAATTCTGTCTCAGCCTCTTGCATCATCAACAGACCATCTCCTGCAAATGTGCTTTTCCAAAAGAGCCATTGTTTGTGCTCTGAAAATATTTTCCCAGACTTTGCACCCTTCTCTATTATTGTAAACAGAGGATTTGGGTTTAACACCTCAGATTGTGTCTCTTGCCTCTGGGACTTATACTTACATGCATTTTTAGGGACATACAACCACGTGTCCTCAATCTGGTTCATTTTGCACCGAGTTAGATTATCACAAGCCACCTCAGCTTCAGATAATTTCTATTTTAACTAAAGCCACAGTTATGTAAAGATGTTCAGTTTCCAGACTTGGCCATATATTATGACTATGAACAGCCTTCTCCCATCACCTCTCTTTCCAGATTTTTGAGTGATAAAATCTCCTCCATATTCAGACCCAAAGTTTGACCCATTTCCAGCTCTAGGAAGTTGACATGTTATTAAATGGGAATCTTTACTTAAAAAACAAAATTCAGGAGAGCAGAAGCAAAGAATGAAAAATCTTAAAGATTTGGTAAGATATAAATTCTAGGTCCAGGAGTAAAAAGCTTAAAATTTTTATATTTAAAAATACAAATACAGTGAAAGCAGAAGATTATAAGATAGAAAGAAGATGGTAATAAGACATGAAAGAGAAGTGTGAAATAGGTTTCTACTTTTTGAAGTCCCTTAAGGTTAATTTCTAGTTAACACTCAATAGCTTTTTACAGTATGGGATAAAAAGATCAGCTCAAAAAGAATCAGAACAGATGTCATAATTTTTGCTTGTTTAGCCAGAGAAAATCCTATCAAGTCCATGATTTTCTCTATGTGAAAGAAACAATCATGGCTCTAAATTAATTGTACATCCGAAAGGATGCCAATGGTAAAGTGATAATTAAAAATGTATGTGGGTCCCTGAGCTTAGTTAACGATATAATAAACAAGAAGTAAAGTCACTAATTTAACGGCAAATGCAGTGTGGATATATGGATTAGATTGAAGCAGAACATTCTTTTTGGTCCACTGTTTTATTGAAAGTGGTTGCTGGAGGACATTTATTTTTTGTGTTTCATAATCCATTATTAATATCATTAAGAGTCCCTTTAGTCCAATTAAAAGCTCTGTTTATATTTTCCATTAGCTGAAATTGTTCCCTAGTTTGGCACTAATTATCACAGCTATGTAGCCAGTATCCAAATTTATCGTTCATCTGCTCTTTGGCTTCTGTAAATCTTAAAATTGCATAGAGCTATGTTATTATTCATATAAAATTTAAAATCAGTTTGTTTCAGTTTCTGTAGTTCAAAGATATAGATCCAAACTCCATATTATACAGGTTAACCAGACTGGGAATTGGATTACATGTATTAACACAATCCATTGTAGTAATTAATGGATTACATGGAAATATGCAGTAAATAAATTTACTACCCAAGGTCACAATCCTCCCTTCATTCTATTTGTATGTAAATTTTGTTCATGTAAGTTGTATTCTAATATAACCAGCCAAATTGAACTAAATTTTATTGCTTTCTTAGGAAACTGTTATACCAATCATTGCACAAAGAAATAACTCTTTACTCTGTTAGGAGACAACATTGTTCTTTTGTTGGGTGTGTAACACAAATGCTTTTCATGTACTCCATTGTAGTGAATTCAGTTTACACACAAACCATCTATACAAAATCTGGGCATTTTCTACCTGTGGCTTATTTTAAGATTCTAAATATTTTATAATCTATTCTTTAAAACCTGTTTAAAAAATTGCATAATTAAATTAAATCATTATCCCATAGGATGGTTCTGTCAGTGACTTGCCACTTGAGATTTAACTGACAAGAATGTTTCCCACATTCTGAACTCCCGAGAGCAGTACAGCAATCATTCAACAAATTTTTCCTGAGCACCTACTGAGTGCCAAGCACTTTGCTAGGCATTTACAGATACATTGATGAATGAAATAGATAAAATCTCTGGTCTCAAGAAGCTACATCCTAGTAAAGTGATTAAGAGTCAGTCTGACTTTGGTTGGAAGTTCATCCCAACTAAATAAGAGGAGAGTGACCTTGGGCTGATTACTTATTAGTTCTGACCCTCAGTCTCTTCATCTATAAATCAATTCTAATACCTACCTCATATGGTTATTGTGAAGATTAAATATATTGTACACAGATCACTTAGCACAGTAACTGGAACATAATAAAGCTTGATATATTTTTAATATCTACATGTATTTATTATATCCTAACAGTAACCACAAGTGTCTGCATCAGACGCAAACTGATTATTTACTTATTGGTGATTTTAACATTAGTTTCCTATGCCCTAATCCCTCACAGGGCAACATGAGGAGGGCAGATATTGTGCAGGCAATAGTAGGATTTGCACATTCAAGAGAAGCCCTGAAATTACAAATCTCAGAGCTCATATGGGGAGTGAGACAGCTGTCCCTCTCCCCTCCTAAGAGAGGGAGAAAAACTTTTGTTCTCGAATATAGAATGTAAACAAGTCCTCTCTAGAAAGAAAAGGGCAAAGTTGACCACCCCTTGGAATGTAAACAAAAGGCTCCAAGCGAGAGAAATCTGTACATCTTTGTAGGGTGTTTAACTGTCTTGAACTTTCAGTGCTTTAGCCATTCACTTACTCTTTTAGCTTGGTTGCCAGTAATTTTTGGTCAGAAAGTGTTGACCATGTCAAAACATGAAAATATTCACATTGTTTTTTGATAATGTTCGTAACCACTAATGGTTACCCTTGTTAACATTATTAGCAGCAATTGCAGGATAGGAACCCAGGGGAGAGGGCTTTGGAAAAGTGACCCATCATCTGCAAAATGATGACAATTATCCTCATGATATATTTTTTTCTCTATTTTGAGTACCTCATCATGGGTTTCTCTACACACAGGGCCCCCCACCCTGACCTTATCTATGGCAATAAAACCATAATGCATTAGTGTGAATGAGTTCATAGTATCCATTACCAATGATACTCTGTGTAACACTAGTCCGAAAATAGGTTTCTTGAAAAAAGATTCTAGGTCAAATAAGTTTAGAAAAGGCTGTGGCATGTATCTCCTTTCTTGGAGAGTCAAAAGACAAAACCATGCTATATATTTTAAGAAATTTTGCAGAAATGCTTAACTAATAATTTTCCAAAATTCCAAGTGTGAGAAGCATAACTTAAGGGAATGACTCTATAGGAATGGAGTCTCTGATTCTGAAGCACGGAAGGGATAAATCTGAGAGCAGGACCTTCCTAGAACCCTTCAAAAATCACTTGACATATAGGTAAACACCAATTCAACACAATTTTTATATAGATATAAAATATATATCTTAAAGATATAAAACAAAGTTTTATTTTATTATGTGCCAGACTTCATACTGAATATTGAGGACACAGAGATGTCTTATGAGACAAGGTTTTGCCCTTGAAGATCTGATGTATACACAAGATCTGTCCTGAACTGTTACTCAAATCTCATAAATATTGCATAAAGTCTCAGGATAATCCTGTCTTAAGCACTATGTGAAATATTTGTGTTTAGTAAATCAATCTCTGGTTTATTGGGGGGTAGAAGGGACATCTGATATCTAGCAAATCCATTAGCTGTACTTTCTCAAATGTCCTAATCAATTTTAGTGAATTTGTAAGTTTATCATTTTCCCAAATTATTCTCTAAGGAGGTATGATCCCTCCTTCCTTTTTCTTTGCTAATATAATGGAATCCTCCATGACAGGGAAAGGACAGGGAAGGTATGATGAACCCAAGTGTTGTCTGAGGAGAGAGGAGTAAAATTGGAGGAAGACCACGTGCCCATAATTGAGAACTATGACACTTCTTTTTTGCTTGTTGATGTTGCTAAATAACCAAGAAATAATGGTTACTTATTGTTATATTGATAATCTCTGTTATTTAAATGACACATAGGTTTATAACCTCCAGTTTGTCTACTGGTCCTAAGAAAGTCATTCTTGAAATCTTTGTGTTAAGGTAAACATGCTCACCTCATCGGAAAACCTAACAACACTAACTTTAGATTACCATCCTATGAATTTCAATACAAGTGATACTGGCTCAGATACTTTAAAGCGTACTTATTCTAGATTCTCATTTACTTTAACATAATAATCGAGTAGTAGGAATATCTGATACTCTGAGAACTACCTTGGGATATCATGAGTGGTCTTAAATTTTTTTCTACGACCCCTTAAAGTGATATATTACCCTGACATTTCAAAATAACAAGAAAAAAGTATTGAAAGTACCAGGGAAACAGCATATCAGAAAATGCAGTTTATGAAATGGACATAGTACAACCTAATTAAAAATTTATTTTAAACTGAATTCCTCTGGAAGTTACTAGTGGTGCCATTAGGGCAAAATCTTGAATCACAAAAACAAGAAAAACCCTGATGGTTAACTTTATTAGGTAATTTTAAGTTCCTCAAGTAATGACTTCCTGTAATTTGGGTGGTAACTCTATTCGGACATGGGCTAAGTATTGAGCTACTTTGTTCTTGCCCTGAACCAGCACCAGTTAGCCATGTGATCCTGGGAAAGGCACTTGATCTCTGAAAAATGAGGTTTTAATTTAATTGAGGGTTCCACTAGCTCAGGAGTTCTTAGTCTGATATCAGGGATAAAGAAATCCTTGCACCCCCTAAAGTTATATGCAAATGACATTAGTATGCATATGTGCATTTTTTTCAGGGAGTGATTCCAAAATTATCTTAGATTCTCTTCTCTGCACAAAAAGTTAATAACCACCAAACCAGGTCATTTCTAACACTGCCTTTCAGTCTAAAGCATTTAAAGGTTCTGTGATTTTTTACAGTCTAATATTTTAGTCACATTTTCTCAAGGCACAGGCAGTGTTTGGAGTAAATTGGATCCCTTAAAATAACTGATCCATTTGAAGTCTTGAGTTGTCATTTTTTAGAGGGGAGCAGTATTTTGTTCTGCTCTAGGAGTCTGGAAAAGTAAACACAATAGCCACAAGCCCTTCACTCTTTCCCATTTTACCTATTTCTTCATGTATGTGTATATGCAAACATTGTAGGTCAGTGTCATTAGGACTCATCTGTAAGAGTTACAAAACCACTTGCAGATAATTCTACTTTTCAATGGTGGTTCTTTTAGATAGAAAGATTGAGATTCGTGCATTTACTTCTCCAACACAAGTTCACATGCCTCAATTTTTAAAGAGTGCTTCACTTAATCATGGTACATATCAACAGACAGCCTGTAAGCCCACAGATTTAAGCCAGAGGAAAAAAAGATTCCATAATATGTGTGTCCTGCTGCCCAGAGGCCATACAGATGGCCCCGCTCTCAGGAGAAGGCCCTGTTCCCTAAGAAGATCTCTGGGACACCTCAGTGTAAACTCCTATCTACACCAAGCCTAGAATAAGACCTCTGATTTTTGAAAATTAGATACATCCTCATACCCCTGGACCCATGGATTTCAAAAAGATTTCTTTGAGAGGTTTGCATAGATTGTGAGGGATTGGAGGTGTGAGGGACAAGCAGAGAAAGAATTATGAATCACAGGGTTCTGCCATGTATGTGAAGCTATGTATGAGACAGCAGAAAAGAGAGGTGTTTTTATATGAATTCTGCAGTAAAGAAGTGTATTCAATTCATATCTCTTTAATTCCTTCTGGTATGCTGGAAAGAGTATCCATTCCTCTCTTGGCTGCTTCTGATTTTCCAACATTCTCTCTCATGTGGCGCAGATCTCTCACTCAAAGTACTTGGATCTGAATCCATTTAAACATCTGTCCCTGTGTCCTTGTCCTGAACACAGAGTACAAACAGGCTACCTCTTTCTCTCCTCTGTGCTCCTGTCCCCGTTGACTTCTGGTCTTCTCAACTGCGTTTTCTAACCCAAACTGACTCTACCTAGATGACACTATTTTCTCTGCTGTCCTCTCACATGGCAGGCTGTGAACTGTAATGGAAAGAGTAGGAATTTTAAAGTATTTTTTAGAAGTTTTGATTTGGAAAGCTAACTTCTACTTTTAAGTTATGTGATCTTTAAAAAGTTAGATAACTTCTCTGAGTGTGTAGAAATAAAGCTCAGAGGCAGAATGCACATACAAATATCAAAGTTCAACCTCCAATATGTCTACTTGCTAACTGAGTGGGGAATTAGAGGATTTTCTGTACCACTGTGTCTAACACAAGACTTTCTACTCAACAGAGTATGAGTGAACATTTGCTGATGGAGTGAACAACCTCAATGTCCTTACTGAAGCTAGGAATAACCGCACCTTGCAGAACGGTGAGGAAATAAATGAGATCATTGAGCCTTTCATCCATCAAATATGAATTGCTGCATATGAAGCACCAATCAGTATGGTGGAACACAGTGGACAGACAATACTTGTGAATTGTTTCTTTTTCTTCCTTTTCTGTCTCCACAACTCACCGTAGATGGGTGCTGGGAACATTCCTCTTATTTCCCCATGTCAATCCTGGCCTCTTGCACAGTCATACATGGCTTCTCCATAAGCGAAGTTAAGTACATGCTCTGTCTGCAGTCAACCACAGGACGCCAACCCCCCTGTCACCTCAGTGGTCATGGGTCAAGCGCCTGCTTTAATCCTCCTCTACTGTGACAGGAGTACAATAGCGAGGTTGCAGTACGAGCCCTCAACTTGGAATTAGCAGACTTTGGTTTGAGTAGATTTCGGGGTTCCTATGGTGATAACTTCTCTGGGACTAACATTTACATTCCATAAAACAAGGAGCTTAACTGATTTGATCTCTAAGATGCTTCCTGTTTTATTTATTTATTTATTTATTTAAGATTTTTATTTATTTAACAGAGAGAGAGAGCACAAGTAGGCAGAGCAGCAGACAGAGGGAGAGGGAGAAGCAGGCTCTCTGCCGAGCAGGAAGCCCGATGCGGGGCTCGATCCCAGTACCCTGGGATCATGACCTGAGCCGAAGGCAGCCGCTTAACAGACTGAGCCACCCAGGCGCCCCAATGCTTCCTGTTTTAAATTCCAGAACTTAGCACTTAACCTCACTGACTCTCATATAGTATTTTCTTTTATTTCGAGTCTTATTTCTTTACCTCAGTGGAAAACTTCATATAGGCAGAGATTATCACAGGTGTTTCTATATCCCTTACACGCCCAGAACTCTCTTTAATGAAGAGTTAAAATCCTTATTCTTTAATTAGTCATAGGAATACAGAATATTTCAGATTTATGTAACAGCCTCCAGGACTTAAAAATCAAAGATATTCCATTTGGTCAAGGTTGTGAACATTTAGTTTGGGGCATTTAAAAAAAACTATACTGTATTCTACTTATATCAAAATATTTGGGGGTGATTATATTATATACATTACTAAAATCATGCATTAAGAATAACATTTATTTCACAGAACGGACTCGCTGATGTATAAACATTACCACCCTGGAATTCATTTTATGAAAGACATGTACCTTTCTTATAAAGATCCATCTGTTTCCAAACAAGAATGTTTCCACATGGTGAACCTAATAATTAAGCACACTTGGTTCTGGGAACAGGTATTATGTTAAATCTGTAGGAAATAAAGTACAATACAATAAAAAATATAAAGCCTAAATCAAAGAAATCCATGAGGAAGTACAATTTCTATGACAACAAAGTGTGCTTTCAGCTGGGCATCCTTGACCAGAGTCCTCTGCATCTTTCAGCCTCCCTCTCAAATTTTCAAACCCTGCTGGAAGGCTCACAGGAGAAGGACAAAGACAACTGTGATGGAATCGGGTTCTAAAGAGCCCCACATAGTGCCCATCCACTGACTAACTCGGCTGTCTGCGCATCACAATGAACTGTTCTGTTTCCTGGGTTTAAACCTAAGGAAGGAAAGCCAAAGAACTTGAAAAGCAGACTTTGTGTGTCTCACCTCAGTGCTGACCTCCAGGGAGGTGGCACACGCCGGTGCATCAAAGTGGTAAAGGAAAGCGAGACAAGTGTTTCAAGGAAGAAGCAATAAAGAAGCTGGAGTGCTTAAAGCATTCGCCCCAAGTTGTTTTCCATTAAAGGTAACATTTGATACCATTCATCTTCAACTTCCTCTGTCTCCTCAGGGCCTCTATTTCTACATCTACTATCTTTGTCCCACTGTGGTGCTGGTGGTGATTCATCAAACTGTTAGATCCTGTTGATCTTTTTGTGCCACAGCTTGTTTTTCAAACATTACGTCTCTCAAATGTCCAATTTAACCTCTCTCAATAAGGTTTATGGTACTCTGAAAATATGAAATTAAATATTAAATCAATGATTATTATGTAGAGTTAGTATCCATACAAGGCATGTTGTGTTTCACTCAGAAAGGTTGTTGCAGCATCTGTAGCCTCAAAGGGAATATTCAACCCCAGTAGATCTTTCTATTTTGGGCTTGTTCTCCCATAGCTGATTGTACAAATGGCTATTCCAATTGAGTTGTATTATTCATTATATAATAAATTTTGTTTGCTGACATTTATATGATTATTTTCTACTTAATTTAGCTCACTAATGATTTTATTCTATTAACATACTCATTGCTCAAATATTATTTTAACTTGCTCTCTCCTCATATATTGTTTTCAACCTTATCACTGTATGAAGAGGTTTGGGCTTATCAACTCTTTCCCACTCATTCAATTCAATAGCCATGAATTATTATTGGTTCTTTAAAAATTTTGGTTTATGGCGGAGCAAGATGGCAGAGGAGTAGGAGATCTGGATTTTGTGTGGTCTCAGGAATTCAGCTGGATAGGGATCAAACCATTCTGAACACCTACAAACCCAACAGGAGATCGAAGAAAATAATAGCAACAACTCTCTGAACAGAAAAGCGAACACTTTCTGGAAGGTAGGAGGTGCGGAGAAGGGAATCTGAGGCGATATTTGGGAGGATAGACGGCAGGGGAGGGGGCCTCCAACGGCTGCTTCTGGCAAGTGATAGAGCAGTGGAGCACAAAATCGGGACTTTTAGAAGTCTGCTCCGCTGAGGGACGTTGCTCCAGTGGCTAAGTGGGGGGTGGAACCCTCGCGGGACAGTGTGATCTCAGGACCCTCGGGGTCACAGAAAGACCAGGGGTGCCTGAGTGCGGCAGAGCTCCCAGGTATCAGAGCAGGGAAGCCAGCTGCAGAGACAGAGCTGAGGCACAGGCTCTCAGCTCGGGGTGGCCATAAACCGTGATCCATGGCACAGTCGGGCCACTGCTCCTCCAGCAGGGACCCAACAAGCAGCAGATCTGGGGACACTCCCCTTCCTCCCCCGGGAGGAGCGGCGCGGGAGTGCACCACAGGGACCTGCAGGGTTTGGAGACTCCACACAGGGTCGTGTGCCAGAGATAGAAACGCTCGGTAACAGGCTGGGTGAGCACAGAGTGCGGCTGGAGACTGGGGAGACCGGGGAGATGGGAGTGATTGACTGCTTTTCTCTGGGGGCTCACTAAGGAGCGGGGCCCGAGTTCTCGGCTCCTCCGGGGCAGAGATTGGGAGGCCGCCATTTTCACTCTCGTCGTCTAAAGCTGTACGGAAAGATGGCAGGGAACAAAAGCTCCTGAGAACAAACCTGAGCAGATTACTTAGCCCGGACAGGCAAGGGCGGGGCAATTCTGCCTCTGGCAAAGACATTTGGGAACTATGGCAACAGGCCCCTCCCCCAGAAGATCAGCAAGAACAGCCAGCCAAGACCAAGTTTACTGATCAATGAGAACGGAAGAACTCCAGCACTAGGGGAATACTGCACATAGAATTCATGGCTTTTTTCCCATGATTCCTTAGTCTTTCAAAGTTAATTTTTTTTAAACTGTCTTTTTTTTTTGAATTTTTCTTTTTCCCTTTCTCAACCAACATCTTATCAATCCCTTTTAAAAAAACACATTTTTATTTTTCATTTTTAGAGTCATATTCTATCCCTTCATAGTAGTTACCCTTATTTTTGGCATATATATATATATAAGCTGTTCTCTCTTTAAAATGTTGAGATACAGTTTCTTCTAACAAATCAAAATATACCCTAAATTTCTAGTGTATGGCTTTGTTCTAGAGTCTCCTGCCTGATCACATTCTCTCCCTTTTTTTTCTTTTTTTTTAAATCCTTTCTTTTTTCAAACAACTTCTTATCAATTCCTTTTATAAAATTTTTTATAATTTTCATCATTACAGTCATATTCCATCCCTTCATCATATCAACCCTTATTTTTGTACATATATAAGTTTTTCTTTCTTTAAAATTTTGGGAGGGACTTTCTTCTAACAGACCAAAATACACCCAAAATCTAGTGTGTGGCACTGATCTATGCACCAGCCTGATCGTATTTGATCATATTCTGTTTTTTTGTTTGTTTTATTCTGGTTTTGTTTGTTTTTATCTTTTTCTTTTTCTTTTTTTTTCTTTTCCTTTTTTCGTTCTTTCCCTTTCTTTTCCCTTGGCTTTAGGTCTCTTCTGATTTGTTTAGAGTATATTTTCTGGGGACATTGTTACCCTGGTATCATTTTGTTCTCTCATTCATCTATTCTACTCTGGACAAAATGACAAGAGAGAAAAAATCACCTCAAAAAAAAGAACAAGAGGTAGTACCAACTACCAGGGACCTACTCAATACAGACATTAGTACGATGTCGGATCTAGAGTTCAGAATCATGACTTTAAAGATACTAGCTGGGCTTGAAAAAAGCATGGAAGTTATTAGAGAAACCCTTTCTGGAGAAATAAAAGAAATAAAATCTAACCAAGTCGAAATCAAAAAGGCTATTAATGAGGTGCAATCAAAAATGGGGGCACTAACTGCAAGGATAAATGAGGCAGAAGACAGAATTAGTGATATAGAAGGCCAAATGATGGAAAATAAAGAAGATGAGAAAAAGAGAGATAAACAACTACTGGGTCACTAGGGCAGAATTTGAGAGATAAGCAATACCATAAGACGAAACAACATTAGAATAATTGGGATCCCAGAAGAAGAAGAAAGAGAGAGAGGGGCAGAAGGTATATTGGAGCAAATTATAGCAGACAACTTCCCTAATTTGGGGAAGGAAACAGGCATCAAAATCCAGGAGGCACAGAGAACCCCTCTCAAAATCAGTAAAAATAGGTAACACCCCGACATCTAATAGTAAAACTTACGAGTCTCAGAGACAAAGAGAAAATCCTGAAAGCAGCTCGGGAAAAGAGACCTGTAACCTACAATGGTAGAAACATTAGACTGGCAACAGACCTATCCACAGAGACCTGGCAGGCCAGAAAGGACTGGCATGATATATTCAGAGCACTAAATGAGAAAAATATGCAGCCAAGAATACTAAATCCAGCTAGGCTGTCATTGAAAATAGAAGGAGAGGGCACCTGGGTGGCTCAGTTGGTTAAGCGACTGCCTTCGGCTCAGGTCATGATCCCGGAGTCCTGGGATCGAGTCCCACATCGGGCTCCCGGCTTGGCGGGGAGCCTGCTTCTCCCTCTAACCCTATCCCCTCTCATGCTGTTTCTCTCTCTCTCTCTCTCTCTCAAATAAATAAATAAATAAAATCTTTAAAAAAAAAAAATAGAAGGAGAAATAAAAAGCTTCCAGGACAAACAAAAACTAAAGGAATTTGCAAACACGAAACCAGCCCTACAAGAAATATTGAAAGGGGTCCTCTAAGCAAAGAGAGCCTAAAAGCAACATAGACCAGAAAGGAACACAGAGAATATACAGTAACAGTCACCTTACAGGCAATACAATGGCACTAAATTCCTATCTTTCAATAGTTACCCTGAATGTAAATGGGCTAAATGCCCCAATCAAAAGACACAGGCTATCAGACTGGATTAAAAAACAAGACCCATCGGTATGCTGTCTGCAAGAGACTCATTTTAGACCCAAAGACACCCCCAGATTGAAAGTGAGGGAGTGGAAAACCATTTACCATGCTAATGGACACCAAAAGAAAGCTGGGGTGGCAATCCTTATATCAGACAAATTAGATTTTAAACCAAAGACTATAATGAGAGATGAGAAAGGACACTATATCCTACTTAAAGGGTCTATCCAACAAGAAGATCTAACAATTGTAAATATCTGTGCCCCTAACATGGGAGCAGCCAATTATATAAGGCAATTAATAACAAAAGCAAAGAAACACATCAACAATAATACAATAATAGTGGGGGACTTTAACACCCCCCTCACTGAAATGGACAGATCATCTAAGCAGAAGATAAACAAGGAAATAAAGACTTTAAATGACACACTGGACCAAATGGACCTCACAGACATATTCAGAACATTCCATCCCAAAGCAACGGAATACACATTATTATCTAGTGCCCATGGAACATTCTCCAGAATAGATCACACCCTAGGTCACAAATCAGGTCTCAACCGGTACCAAAAGATTGGGATCATTCCCTGCATTTCAGACCACAATCCTTTGAAACTAGAACTCAATCACAAGAGGAAAGTCAGAAAGAACTCAAATACATGGAGGTTAAAGAGCATCCTACTAAAGAATGAATGGGTCAACCAGGAAATTAAAGAAGAATTTTAAAAATTCATGGAAACCAATGAAAATGAAAACACAACTGTTCAAAATCTTTGGGATGCAGCAAAGGCGGTCCTAAGAGAAAAGTATATAGTAATACAAGCCTTTCTCAAGAAACAAGAAAGGTCTCAAATACACAACCTAAACCTACACCTATAACAGCTAGAGAAAGAACAGCAAATAAAGCCTAAACCCAGCAGGAGAAGAGAAATAATAAAGATCAGAGCAGAAATCAATGAAATAGAAACCAAAAGAACAGTAGAACAGATCAACAAAACTAGGAGCTGGTTCTTTGAAAGAATTAACAAGACTGATAAATCCCTGGCCAGACGTATCAAAAAGAAAAGAGAAATAACCCAAATCAACAAAATCATGAATGAAAGAGGAGAGATCACAACCAACACCAAAGAAATACAAACAATTATAAGAACATATTATGAGCAACTATATGCCAGCAAATTAGATAACCTGGAAGAAATGGATGCATTCCTAGAGATGTATCAACTACCAAAACTGAACCAGGAAGAAATAGAAAACCTCAA
Source organism: Halichoerus grypus (assembly GCF_964656455.1). Taxonomy (NCBI): domain Eukaryota; kingdom Metazoa; phylum Chordata; class Mammalia; order Carnivora; family Phocidae; genus Halichoerus; species Halichoerus grypus. Next base: position 186,123,007 of record NC_135714.1, read on the forward strand.
CAGACCTATAACCACTAAGGAAATTGAAGCATTCATCAAAAATCTTCCAACAAACAAAAGCCCAGGGCCAGATGGCTTCCCAGGGGAATTCTACCAAGCACTGAAAGAAGAATTAATACCTATTCTGAAACTGTTCCAAAAAATAGAAATGGAAGGAAAACTTCCAAACTCGTTTTATGAGGCCACCATTACCTTGACCCCAAAACCAGAAAAAGACCCCATCAAAAAGGAGAATTACAGACCAATATCCTTGATGAACATGGATGCAAAAATTCTCACCAAAATACTAGCTAATAGGACCCAACAGTACATTAAAAGGATTATTCACCATGACCAAGTGGGATTTATCCCTGGGCTGCAAGTTTGGTTCAACATCTGCAAATCAATCAATGTGATACAATGCATTAACAAAAGAAAGAACAAGAATCATATGATCCTCTCAATAGATGCAGAAAAAGTATTTGACAAAGTACAGCATCCTTTCTTGATCAAAACTCTTCAGAGTATAGGGATAGAGGGGACATACCTCAATATCCTAAAAGCCATCTATGAAAAACCTACAGTGAATATCATTCTCAATGGGGAAAAACTGAGAGCTTTCCCCCTAAGGTCAGGAACGTGGCAGGGATGTCCACTATCACCACTGCTATTCAACATAGTATTAGAAGTCCTAGCCACAGCAATCAGACAGCAAAAAGAAATAAAAGGCATCCAAATCGGCAAAGAAGAAGTCAAACTCTCACTCTTTGCACACGATATGATACTTTATGTGGAAAATCCAAAAGATTCCACCCCAAAACTGCTAGAACTCATACAGGAATTCAGTAAAGTGGCAGGATATAAAATCAATGCACAGAAATCAGTGGCATTCCTATACACCAACAACAAGACAGAAGAAAGAGAAATTAAGGAGTCGATCCCATTTACAAATGCACCCAAAACCATAAGATACCTAGGAACAAATCTAACCAAAGAGGCAAAGGATCTGTACTCAGAAAACTATAAAATACTCATGAAAGAAATTGAGGAAGACACAAAGAAATGGAAAAATGTTCCATGCTCATGGATTGGAAGAACAAATATTCTGAAGATGTCAATGCTACCTCGAACAATCTACACATTCAATGCAATGCCTATCAAAATACATCCACTTTTTTCAAAGAAATGGAACAAATAATCCTAAAATTTGTATGGAATCAGAAAAGACCCCACATAGCCAGAGGAATGTTGAAAAAGAAAAGCAAAGCTGGCGGCATCACAATTCCGGACTTCCAGCTCTATTACAAAGCTGTCGTCATCAAGACAGTATGGTACTGGCACAAAAACAGACACATAGATCAATGGAACAGAATAGAGAGCCCAGAAATGGACCCTCAACTATATGGTCAACTAATCTTTGACAAAGCAGGAAAGAATGTCCAATGGAAAACAGACAGTCTCTTCAACAAATGGTGTTGGGAAAATTGGACAGCCCCATGCAGAAGAATGAAACTGGACCATTTCCTTACACCACACACAAAAACAGACTCAAAATGGTTGAAAGACCTCAATGTGAGACAGGAGTCCATCAAAATCCTAAAGGAGAACACAGGCAGCAACCTCTTCGACCTCAGCTGCAGCAACTTCTTCCTAGAAACATCGCCAAAGGCAAGGGAAGCAAGGGCAAAAATGAACTTGGGACTTCACCAAGATAAAAAGCTTTTGCACAGCAAAAGAAACAGTCAACAAAACCAAAAGACAACCGACAGAATGGCAGAAGATGTTTGCAAATGACATATCAGATAAAGGGCTAGTATCCAAAATCTATAAAGAACTTATCAAACTCAACACCCAAAGAACAAAGAATCCAATCAAGAAATGGGCAGAAGACATGAACAGACATTTTTCCAAAGAAGACATACAAATGGCCAACAGACATCTGAAAAAGTGCTCAACATCACTTGGCATCAGGGAAATCTAAATCAAAACCTCAATGAGATACCACCTCACACCAGTCAGAATGGCTAAAATTAACAAGTCAGGAAACGACAGATGTTGATGGAGATGCAGAGAAAGGGGAACCCTCTTACCCTGTTGGTGGGAATGCAAGCTGGTGCAACCACTCTGGAAAACAGTGTGGAGGTCCCTCTAAAAGTTGAAAATAGAGCTACCATACGATCCAGCAATTGCACTACCGGGTATTTACCCCAAAGTTACAAATGTAGGGATCCGAAGGGGTACGTGCATCCGATGTTTATAGCAGTAATGTCCACAATAGCCAAACTATGGAAAGAGCCAAGATGTGCATCAACAGATGAATGGATAAAGAAGAAGTGGTATATATATATATAATGGAATATTATGCAGCCATCAAAAGGAATGAGATCTTGCCATTTGCAACGACATGGATGGAACTGGAGGGTGTTATGCTGAGCGAAATAAGTCAAACAGATACAGACATGTATCATATGACCTCACTGATATGAGGAACTCTTAATCTCAGGAAACAAACTGAGGGTTGCTGGAGTGGGGGGTGGGGTGGGAGGGATGGGGTGGCTGGGTGATAGACATTGGGGAGGGTATGTGCTATGGTGAGTGCTGTGAATTGTGCAAGACTGTTGAATCATAGATCTGTATCTCTGAAACAAATAATGCAATATATGTTAAGAAAAAAAAAGAAGAAGAAGATAGCAGGAGGGGAAGAATGAAGGGGGGGAAATCGGAGGGGGAGACGAACCATGAGAGACGATGGACTCTGAAAAACAAACAGGGTTCTAGAGGGGAGGGGGTGGGAGAATGGGTTAGCCTGGTGATGGGTATTAAAGAGGGCACGTTCTGCATGGAGTACTGGGTGTTATGCACAAACAATGAATCATGGAACACTACATCAAAAACTAATGATGTAATGTATGGTGATTAACATAACAATAAAAAATTAAAAAAAAATTCAGTTTGTCTGCCCCAAACTGTCAACCACCATTAATTAAAAGAATGAAGTGAAATTATTTAGCAAGTAACGGGAGTGAATGATAACCAACTAATTTTAAAAGGATACTGTAAAAAGAACTTTAAATCAAAGTTTTGAGATAATATTTAGACAAAAATAAATAAATAGAAGAAAGATCGCTCTGTGTATTGTGAGCAACAGAAAAGGGCAGATAATCTTTAGAAACAGGTCAGTTTCATTTCTAGCTTCTCTGAATTGAAACCCTCTGGGAATTCCTGTTCTATCTGTTCCTACTGTTATCAAATATTGCTCCCATACTCTGTGAAAGCTTGCTCCTGGCAGGTATACCCCTCCCACATTCTAGGTCTTTATTTTAGTGACTCAAGTGGGTACACTCATTGTTTCCGGTAAACAGGTATAACATGTATAAGGCAGTGGATAGTGTTTGCTGGAAGGTAACACTTTAATAACACCTCAAAATTAATTACCTAAAACCATGTCTCATCATCTGGCCTCCAGTGTAATTTCCTCTTTTTACTTATTTTGACCAAAGCTCTGTTATTTTTGTCAGTTTCCAATGTCAAATAATAATGATAGTTTCTTGAACTTATCATTTAGTGACCATCTGCTATGTTTCTGACACTATTCTAGGTGCTGGAGATACATCAATGTAAAAGCAGACAAAATCCCTGCTCTTGTACATCTTACATTCGAGAGAAACAATGTAATAGAATTCTTTTATGGAAATTATAATGATGTGATAAATATTTTTGAATAATTTATCATGATCAGAGACAATAATGAATTATTTAAAAGTAGTATTTTAACATACACACACAGCTGTGAGTTGCATGTTATCATCCTCATTTTATAGACAAAGAAACTGTGCTCAGAGAGGTTTACATAATTTCCCAAAGATAAGGGACAAGTGAGCAGCCTGATTAGGGACTGAACCTTCATCAATCTGACTCCATATCTATCCTAAGACTGCAACTATAGTCCTTCACTGTCTCAGTTCAAGGTTAACTGATTTCATTTCTACATTTCTCCAACAACTTGCATAGACCTTCTTTCTCATTTTCAGGTAGATCCTCTTTCTCCTTTTTATAGTTAGTATTATATTATTAGCTTCCCAATTGGTCCTTTAAATGCATTTCTAGTATCTCCTTCTTCTGGTCTAGACTTCCCATGACAATGAGTTATGTCCTTGAGGCAGTGCATTTATGATTTATTCATATTTTAGCAGCTTTCCATTGTGTAGAGTTGTCTTTTGAAACCTTCATCATGGTGTTTAAGGATCTCTTCAGTGTCATCCTGATCTATCTTATTTTCACTCAATGTTTACCATTCTCAGTCTTCCTAAATATAACATGAGAATCCTACCTTGTGAGTCTGGTTCACACATTTAGAATTTTTATTATAATCTAGTTTAAACACCAAAACTCCATGGAAAATTCTTTAAACATCCTGGTTCATATTACAATTTCTCTTGTCTCAAAGATTGTCATGTAATTCATTTTATATTGTGACTTCCTTTGCAAGATATTATTTTAGGTATAATAAGTTCCAATATGTTATAATCCAGGTGGTCATGACTCTCATGAATAAAAAGGCAACCTGAATAGCAGATACCCATAGGATTGTCTTCTTTGCTCATTACTGCAACTACTCTTCAAATTCCTTGGGCTCCGAACGTTGCTTCCTTCTCACTCTATTACTTCCATTTTCTTTTAAATATGTGGCATTTTATGCCTCCACTTCACCCCTCATTTACTTTGCCTTGGAACCCACCACCTGGGTTCCTCTTTCTCACCTCACCCCAACACTGCTCCAAGGAAGATAGGCTGATGATTCAGGTGGTGAGAATAAGGGAATGGAAAATCAAAGCCCTATTTATTTTTTCCTTATCCTGCACCTCTGCCATTGGTTCTCTATTTCTAGTAATGACCCCAGCCCCATCCTGTCTATTCTCCCTCATTCTCTTGACCCTATGCTCAGTTCAAATCTGATTTGCTATAGCAAATTTGCCAGTACTGTAGCTCGTCTCATCTTCTTACCACTAAGAGTACAGTAAAAATTTGTCTTTAAAAAAATCCATGTAAAAAATAAATAATCCATGTATGACTTTGTTTTTATCTACCATGTCTTAACAAAAAACAAAGAGAATTAAACATTTATTTTTGGTATTGATTGAGGTGACAAGATGGGAAGTGCCAACAATATGCCAAACAATGTTCCAAATATTTTCTAGGTATGACTCAATCACTACAATAATCTAATGAAGTGGGTGTTATTATTACTATTTTATAGATGTAGAAACTGAGGCACAGAGGGACTAAGAAACTTGCCCCAAATTATATAGGTATTAAGCAACAGGATAAAAACTCAGACAGTCTGGCCCCAAAGGCAGTTCTCTGATCTTGCTACGGTTCTCTCGGCTACAATTGCCAGCAGGAAGGGAGGGAGCCAAGTCCATCATGGAGCCTTATAAGAAAAGGAATGCTATGTCTAGGTAGTTGTCTAGGACAAGCCATGTTCCTAGCTTTTGTATAACTTCTTAACCTTTGATCCTCTGGGGGTGCATCCCTGATCCTTACCCTCTTAGATTCCTTGCCTCAGGCCATTGTAGTCACCATTAGGCTTGGGGGGACAGAATTCCAACTCTGTTAAAAAAAAAAAAGTGCTCCTGGGGCGCCTGGGTGGCTCAGTTGGTTAAGTGGCTGTCTTCAGCTCAAGTCATGATCCCAGGCTCCTGGGATCGAGCCCCACATCGGGCTGCTCCCTGCTCTGCGGGAAGCCTGCTTCTCTCTCTCCCACTCCCCCAGCTTGTGTTCCCTCTCTCGCTGTGTCTCTCTGTGTCAAATAAATAAATAAAATCTTTAAAAAAAAAATGCTCCCATGTGTTACTGTGACAGGTTGAGCTTCTAGTACTCTTTGTCTAGACACTTTATTTCAGGTGATTTATGGACCAAATAAGATTTTTGTTATGTACAAGAAATCTACAGAAAATGGTCTTTGCGTTCCAAACAAGCTTTAAAAAAAATGAAGTCAGCAATACTTTTGTTTCTTCCATCACTTTACACAACTCTAAACACAGCTGACCTTCAGTAAACCTTGCTAGGGGCTTTCAATTTGATTGAGAGATGCCTCTTCCACGATTTAGTTGACTTCCATCAGTCCCTCTAATTTGGCCACCATTTCATAGACAGATGCCATTGGTTACTAGGGGTCAAGTGAGAGCCTGTCCTCAACTTTGCTGAACAAAGATAAACAATAAATATAAGTACGTGGGATTATGAATTCTTTCTTGAACTGCTACACGGAAAACACCTCTTATTGTTGAGGCTTCACTCATGTCAATCCATGTGACTCCTTCCATCACTGCCTACCACGTCCAAGACCGCCTTAGTTGGCAAGAGAAGGGAAAGAAAAACAAGTGAAACACAGTCTCCTCCTAAGCACAATTATAATTGTTCGCTTATTCATTTGAGGATTGCAAAAGTATAAATTCACTTAAAATATTGTCATGGCCTTTTCCTCAAGTAGTTAGCAAGCAATTGAGTTGTGATCTAACAACAGATGTTTTAGTAAGAAAATAAAAAAGATGTGCTGAAGGACCTTGAAATAAATAATAATGCAGCCACCCCTATTTTGCAGAGAGGAAAAAATAATTTTATTCATACATATTCATGGCTGAATAAAATTATTTCTTTTTTGTAAATGTAATAGTGTGAATTAAAAAAACATCAAATTACTTCTGTTGGAATTTGTATAAGCAAAAGAAAAGACATATAATGGAGTCCTATTTCTGAACAACGTATCCCTCATTAATGGAGTAATAGATCATATTAATGTTACATTTATAAAGAGAAATGGACATGGACGAATTTAGTATAAATTTTCCTGATGAACAAAAAGGATAAAAAAATAGTATATGTGGTCATTTTACCATTTATTGCTGCACACGATCTTCATTTAGAGTAATTACACCATTATAATAGTAGAAGGATTGCAGAAAACCTCACCTTACAACAAAGCTTTAAACTTTAATATATGAACAGCTTGTGTACTTCCCTACTTCTTCATTTTACACAAATACAAATTTCTGTGGCATTTTTAGGTAGATCACAAGAAAAACTAATCTGAGATTTATTAACTCAACCTTATATTAAGGTTGACTCTGCATAGTTTGCTTTAAAGGGATGGCAGGGTAAATTTGTGTTTCAGGAGTCCCTACCTGCCTGTCCGCTCTGGTCCATGAAAAAATATGTCCCCGATGTTCTCATCTTTGGCTCTTAGACCTTACTGAATTGAACTGGCACAAGGAAATTCTCCGAATCAGCTTAAAATATAAATTATTTGAAAAGAAATAAGGTTATTGAACTGCTTTAATTTTCCTAATGTTATATGAGGACCCAAAGGCAAAAATTTTCAGCAAGGTCCACAGATTGATTTATGTGTAAAGGTTTATTTCCCTACTCTGATTTGAAGAGGACTTCCAAGCAGGCAGAACTCCAAAGAACAGCCAGGTGCAAAGGAAGCTCACATTCTTTCACCTGACAGATTACTTCATCAGTAAACATAAAAACAGTCATGCCTACTAGATGTCCTTGAATGTCAATAAGCAGCTTCATGGATCAAAATTTTCCTTTCATCCACCTCTCAGAGTCCCAGATTTTGAACTTTTGAATGTGTTCTACAAGCTTCTGTGGTCCCTACTCAGGTTGGTGATTAAAACAAAAACAAAAAAACAAAACAGAACAAAACAAAACACACTTTCCCTTTATGTATAAACTATAAATCATTAAAAAAGGAAAATGAAAGAATTATTCAAAACTTGATACAAATGTATTTGCTGTTAGTACTTCTATTATTTATAATAACTGGCTTAAGTATTGATTTGTATTATTTGCTGTAGTGAATGAGGATGTGTAATATCGTGGAAAGAATATAGACTTTGGAATCTAACATTTGGTGGGTTCTGTCACTTAGTAGATATGTAATCTTGAACAAGGTGCTTAAACTTCCCAAACCTTATCTGAATCACCTAAGAGTTTAGCAACACATTATTCTTCATTAGGCTACAAAAATGTGTTGACATTGGACACTCAAGATGGCATTGATTTTTAGATATTCATGGATAGTCTGTTGGCTTTACTATGAAAATGTATGCCATTGGAATAAAGTCAATTCAGCAGAGTTTTTCTATAGACAAATACATGAAAATGTAGAAGGCTGGCAATGGCATCATCAGGATACTTTATTGACAGATTTCACAGATTCATTGCAGAATTGGGCTCTTCACATGGATTTACTGCCACTTTGGAGGCAAGGTGGTGCCAAGGTCCTGGGAAAAGGCTTTTAGTCGGATTCCCCCGCTTTCCAGTCCAGTTTTGCCCTTGCCATTTATTTAATCTATGTCACTTACAAATTATTTTATTGCTTAAATGATACTTTCTGCTTTGTAGCACTGTGATAACAACACCAAATTTGTGTGGGCATTTGTGGAGTTTAAAACAATGATGTACGTGCAATGCTTATTTCTGTCCTATTTCTCATTCTCCTTTCTTGTTTTTATTTTTGTTTTTTTTTTTTTGATGACCAGGAGAAAGCTGCATCTGTGATGAAAGTTAATGCATAAAAATCTCACTCCTGGCCATAACCACACATTTGAGCATGATTCTGAGCAGCATCCTTATCAGACTTTCTGAGCCCTCAGAATTGAGTGGCTCTGTGCAAAGCTACTCTGCTTGCTTATGACTAGGACACCTCACAAAATCCACAGGGCTTGAGGAATTGGCCAGTAATAGCATTCCTAGGGATAAGAATTTTGGGGGAAACTGCATAAATTATCTCAACACCCACCCCCGAGATTTAAACATTGGCAACAGATTATGATATTTTGTATTACTATATTTAGAATATCTTCCTAATAATTTGACTTTTAGGAAGCACTCAGATGAGAAGAGAGCTAGACTTAGATGCCAAAGGCAAAAGAACAAAACATGATTTTGTGAAGATATAATTTTCTCTAGCATTCTCATTCCTAACTCAGGAAGGATTAATCTCTCCCTCCTCCACATTCCATAGAGAGAGAGACTGTCCTGCTCCATATTTATTAGCATTATGCATCATACAGATCTCTTTTCATGCCTGCTCCCTGCCAGTAGACTGCAGCCACTTGATGTCAGGGTCTCATTCACTTCTGAGTTCCTAAGGCCTAGCATAGAAAACATTTTTAAAACAAAATAATAGCTGGATGGTCAAGAAGGATGTAAATGTGAGAGGCATTAATTCTTTACTATTATTATCATTTAGGATACTGATAGTCATATATTAAAAGCCAAGAAGAGGGGCGCCTGAGTGGCTCAGTAGGTTAAGCATCTGCCTTTGGCTTAGGTCATAATCTCAGGGTCCTGGGATCGAGCCCTGAGTCTAGCTCCTGGCTCAGCAGGGAATCTGCTTCTCCCTCTGCCCCCCTCCCCCACAGCTCCCCACTCATACTTCTCTCTCTCAAATAAATAAAATCTTTAAAAATATAAAATAAAGTCAAGAACGAATCATGGAACACTACATCAAAAACTAATGATATAATGTATGGTGATTAACATAACATAATAATAAAAAAAAAAAGGAAAAAAAAAGTAAAGAAGAGACGGGTGCCTAGGTGGCTCAGTTAGTTAAGTGTCGGACTCTGATTTCAGCTCAGGTCATGATCTCAGGGTCATTGGGCTCTGCGCTCAGCATGGAGTCTGCTTGGGATTTTCTCTCTCCCTCTCCCTCTGCCCCTCCCCCTGCTTGCTCTCTCTCTCAAAAAATAAAATCTTAAAAAAAAAAAAAAAAGCCAAGAAGAGAGAAAGAGTCACGTTTTAGATAGCACTTCTCAGAAGAACAGTTTTCCTATAAAGAGATTAAAATCATAGACTTCGGTATTGCTGGGTCTGGCTTTCTTTTTCAAGGGGCAGCCTGTGTTAACTGAGGAGCAATCAGAAATCACTTTCGTTGTCTCTGTTGTCCGGCTCTTATCTGCCATCTTCTGCATTTCATTCTCCTTTCACATTCAGTGTGAAGACTTGCCCATAACCAACATCTTTGTCTCTTTGTCAACCGCTTTACTCTTTTCTGTGGGTTAATCTCAATTCTTTCCACAAGAGTAGATTTTTGTGCCCAAGGGTTCTTTTGTATGAATAGTAACTCAAGGCATATTAGTTTACTGGTGAAGTAAACATACGGCACAAAACAGCCTAAAGTCAGATTGAATAAACGAGATTTCCTGGTCAATTTAGTTGGACCCAGCTCTTTCAGAAAAATACTACCATTCTCTGCCTGCCTCGCATGCCCCATCCTCCTTTATTACGTGGCATAGCACTTGATTGTCTTCCTGCCCCATGAAAAGCCTTCCAGTCAATCAGATTAGTTGTTATTGGGGGGTCAGCTCCTGATTTAATTCTGATTCACCTTGTTAGAAAGGTAAGTTGTGGTCAGGGTGGAGATGGAACAAGTTTTGATAACCCACCTGGCCACAATAATGTAGGCTTTTTAAAGCAACTGGCATTTGAGTCTTTTATACATTACAATCACACACTTATTTAAAAATATTCATAATAAACCTTGTTGCTTTTACTTTTGCTAGTCATGAAAAATAGTTCTCTTATTAAATTAGAATCCTTTCCCTTCTTTCCCACTCAGCCCCCATATTCCGATGATTTCAATTGCTATTTTATAAAGAAATAGAAAGTACCCATCAAAACTGGACATATCCCCTTTGTTATTCTCACTCATGTTGGTTTCATAAGAACACTGATGACACTATTCTTCAAGAGCTATTTCATATTTATGAAAATGAATAATTCATATTCAATCAAGTTGATGCATGATACTAATATTTTAAAATGTGGAGTTATCTACCCTCAGTAAACATTAGCTAGGCATAATTAGATTGAAATAACTGTTCAAATAAATAACCCCCAAAACTCAGTGGGTTAAAAACAATAAAGTGCATTTCTAGTTTACATAAAGTCCAGTATGATCAAGCAAGATCTAAAAGGTAGAAAAAGCAAATATGTATTCAGACTACAGTATATTTAACCAGGAAAGAAAGCTTGATTGTCTTCTGTTTGACCTTTGATTAATAATTATTTACATACTTTTTGTTACAGTAGAAAAAATAACCAGACTCAACCTGAATAAATATAGTAAAAACTTATTAATGCTTAATAAATATTAGTATATCAAGATTAAAATTACATATCTCTTCACTGAAATTTATCCCACCCTTTACTTTATTCTCAGAAGAGAATTGGTAGCTACTGTTCTTCTCACAGATACTGTAGCATCCCTATTTCTCATGTTTGTGTCTTGGGAGGTAACTTCTAATTTGAAGCTGAATGTCTGATTTCTGCAAACCTGATTCATAGAAATATTTCAATAGTCAAGTAATTTTTTCTTGTATGTAGGGCTAGAGTAGACTGAAATCTTCCATTTTTATCTTCTCAAGTTTAAGGCTCAGAATGTGACTTCTCTGTAGCATAGCCAATGGGATTTTCATGGCAGCATTCCTACCCAAATGGTAACAATGAGGGGAGGAGATGTTGCCTGAAGAAATACAGATACAAATGTGCTCATAGAATAAAATATTGTTGTAAAAATGTGGGCAGAAAAACACTGACTACTTATTACTAATCTTACATGCATAGCAAAATACCACAGTATTGATTTTGAACAGGGTATCAGGGTTTTTTTGTTTGTTTGTTGAATTTCCAAGAGTCCCATGGTTGGGCTTAAGTCTACCATCTTGTTTGTTTTCTATTTGTCTCATCCTCTTTTTTCCCCACTTGTTCTTCCTTTTTTGACGTCTTTCAGATTAAACCAGTATTTTCTACTATACACGTTTTTCTTCTCTATTGCATTTTTAGTTATTCCTTTTTCTAAAAAAAATATTTTTGGTGCTTTCTTTAGGGATTAAGGTATGTTCCTCAAGTTATCACAGTCCACCATAAAAACTGTAGGACAGTATAATTCCATTTATTTTCTTTTATTATTTACCTACTTCATATTTAATTTCTACATATATTTAAAACTGTCATTTATTGTTGCTATTTTTACTTCAAACATCTAATAAGAGTCTTTTTTTGTTTATTTATTTTTAAATATTTTATTTATTTATTTGACACAGAGAGAGAGAGAGCGGCGAGGGAGGGAACACAAGCAGGGGGAGTAGGAGAGGGAAAAGCAGGCTTCCCACTGAGTAGGGAGCCAGATTCGGGGCTCAATCCCAGGACCCTGACCAAAGAAAAATGCTTAATGACTGAGCCACCCAGGCACCCCTAATAAGAATATTTTAAGGAAACTTTATACATTTTTTTTTTTTTTTTTTTTTTTACATTTAGCAACATATTTGCTGTTTATGGTGCTCTTCATTTCTTCCTGAAGATACAGATTTCCATCTGGAAGCATTTCTCTTAAGCCTGAAGTATTTCCTTTAGTATAATGGGCTTTCTGTGAGAAATTCTCTTAGCTTTAGTTATGCTTTTAGTTTTGAAGAATATCTCTGCTGGAGATAGAAATCTGAGTTGATAGTTATTTTTTCTGCAGCACATTAAAACTATACTATTGTTTTCTGTTTATCATTTGTTTTTTTATGAGAAGTCAGTTATTATTCTTAATATTGTTCACCTGAATTTATTAATGTGCCTTTATTCTCTGGCCAGTTTTGCAGGGAATGGCCAGCAATCCCTGTACTGATGGATGAAAGATTACTCCAGACTTTGCTGTGAAAGAGAGAAGGCAAGACCCTTTGCTCTTCTTTGCTCTCACCTTTATTCATGCTTCAGGATAATCATAAGTCTTTATTACTCTGTTTCTCAAGCAAATGATATGTGGCAAGGGGTCTTACAGAAAATAGAAGAGTCTGATTACAGGAAAGATACAATGTGCTGATCAGCTTGTTCTATGAGTTCTGCTAAACATAGCTTTAGGGGACAATGCAGATATCTCTTAGATCACAGAGCAGCTGCTTGGGCTAAGAAAGCTTCAGGGAAGATAACTCCCCAGGGCATTCCCACAGCCAAGTGGTCACACAAGCCTCTCATTCCAAAGGCCTATGCCTTTCTCTGAAAACTTCCATTGTCCCCAATGGCCTCCATGTTTCATACTCTACATTAACCCCAACACACTTTTAGCTTTTCTTCTTTGTTTTTAAGATTTTATATTTCAGGGCGCCTGGGTGGGTCAGTTGGTTGAGCGACTGCCTTCGGCTCAGATCATGATCCTGTAGTCCCGGGATCGAGTCCCGCATCAGGCTACCTGCTCGGCGGGGAGTCTGCTTCTCCCTCTCCCACTCCCCCCTCTTGTGCTCTTTCTCTCTCTCACTCTCTCTCTCAAATAAATAAAATCTTAAAAAAAAAAAAAAAAGGATTTTATATTTCAGTAGGTTGACTCTGATATGCCTTGCTGTGGTATTCATTGTATTTAAAATGCTTGAAGTTCCCTGGGCTTTTGGGATCTGTGGATTGATATCTTTACACATTTTATAAAAAAGTCAATCATTGTTTTTTGTATATTTCCATTGTTCTACTCTTTATCTCTTCTCATAGGGCTCTGTTACTCTATTAGTCCATGGGTCACTGATTCTCTGTTTTATTTATTGCTTTTTCTTGCTTGCTTTGGTTTGGATAGTTTCAGTTTATTTCAATTGACTTCAATTCACTGATCCTCTCATACTGTTTAACATCCTCTTACACCTACCTATTGAATTTTCCACTTAAAAATTGTATCTTTCAGTGCTGTACTAATTTGATTCTTTATAGATTTTCATTTCTTTTTTTTTTTTTTAAGATTTTATTTGTCAGCGAGAGAGAGAGAGGGTGAGCACGCACACAGGGAGGGGGAGTGGCAGGCAGAGGGAGAAGCAGGCTTCTTGCTGAGCAGGGAGCCCTATATGGGACTCAATCCCAGGACCCTGGGATCATGACCTGAGCCAAAAGCAGACACTTAACCGACTGAGCCACCCAGGCGTCCCTAGATTTTCATTTCTTTAAACAATGCCATAATTATTGATTCATTTTGTGCATCTTCTAAATCCATTAACATATTTATAATAGTATTTTAAGTCTTAATATACTAATCCAAAACTCCTCATTTGGTTATTGAGATATAATTGACATATAACATTATATTAGTTTCAGTTGTACAACATAATGATTTGATATTTGTATATATTGCAGAATAATCACAGTAAGTCTAGTTAACAGCCATGAGCACACACAGTAGCTCATCTTTTGATAATGCTTCTATTTATATTTTCTTCTCTTGCTTATGGGTTTTGATTTGGCTTCTTCACATGTCCTTCACATGTCTCAAAATGTTTTATTGTATTCCAGATACCATATATAAAATAACAGTTGATATTGAAGTTGAATAGATGTAGTATATAGATACAGATAGAGATATATTTTCCCCCAGAGAGGTCTTATGGCTTTGTTAGCCATTGATGGTAAGATCTCTGAACCTATTAGGAATTATTTGCAACTTTGATTGGTTTTATTTTACTTCTGATTCCAAATATTTCGAGAGTTTGGTTAGGCACCCACTCCAAAAGGGCTTTGGGGTCTGAGCACCATTTCTGCACTTGCAAGGTGTTAAAATCTTCAATCCCATGAAGAAATTAACTGGGTAGAGGCTGGGTCATTGCTTTAATTAGTTTCATTTTATTAAGGAAACTTTTGTTTTGAGGTTGAGGTCAGATGCCTTCTCCAGCAAGAGTTTGGCATTAAAGCACCACTATATCTTCCTCCATGCCCTCACTCCCTCCATACTCATTTTTTTTTTTTTTAACAAAATATACTCTGTGAGAGAATTGGAACATTGGGATTATTAGTTTTGCTTTTGGGGCTCTTCCACATTTCAGTTCCTCATGATAGTCCACATGTTCATTAAAAATTCAGCTGATTTTCTTTGTCCTAAGAAAGTCTTCCTGCCTCTGACAAGACTGGTCCTCTGTCCTCCCCAAAACAGACTAAAACAGACTAGGTTGCAGCCCCCAGCTATGTGAGCAGCTGCTGCTTTCTTATTTAAGAAGGCCTCATTCTTCTCCAGAATTTAGTTCATTTTTTGACTTCTTTGCATCTATAGCTCTTAGATGGCTTTCAAGAAAAGAATGATGATGTGATTTCCCCAGTGTTCTTTTGTTACAGCAAGAGCAACCATATGGTGGTTCTTATCCTTGTCTTCATAATAGAATTATCTCAAGATCTTTTAAGAATTCCAGCATTCAGGCGGCACTCTAGGTCAATTAAATTCGAGTGTGCAGGGATAGACCCAAGCATCAGTATTTTTTAAAGCTCCCAAAGTGAGTCCAATGTTTAGCCAATGTTAAGAACCACTGCTCCAGTGGTGTAGAATTTAGGCTCTCTGAAAAAACAATTCTGAAAAGGGCTAAAGAAACTCAGATAGATGATGGTTTAGAAAAGTGAGGAAGATTGAAGATGACTCGGACACAATATTGGTTGGTTGACATGATTTCAACCTCAAAAATCATTTAAATATGAATGCTGGATATATTTGCACTATATATATCTGCTATTACGACTTTATATTGATCATGATGATAATGTTGTTGATGATGAAGTTTCTATGAAGGAAAAAATTTAAATTTATGAGAAATCAAAAAATTCTAGACATGAGAAATGGATATTGGGTAGTTTGTTTGAAAAATTAATGATGATTTTCTTCAGATAATAGTCTCTCATTGTTACTGTTTGGTTTCTTAGCAATCAACATTTTTTTCTCCACCTATTTTGTTTTAATTTATTTTATCTTTTAAATAATTCATGGGGTAGGGATGGGGAGAGGGAAGGGAACCGTTGAATTTTAAGTAGTGTTGCATTTTCAATTGTGCTAAAATTGATATTTCCTATGACTACAATATATACTGTATTTTTAAAAGGTTTTAAAATAAGGTAAATTAAAATATAAACTAAGAAACACATTTTTTAGTATTTTATAAAAACCTAGAAACTCAAACTTTGTAAAAATTCTTATGGATAACATTGTATTTATTTCTTATTAGTTGGAAGAAGTAATTGATTTTAAAAGAAAGGAACTGCCTTCACAAATAAACCATGCACATATTTCTTATTTTTCCTCTATTGCAACTAAATTAACTCTTTAGTCTATAGATTACAAAATAATAAAGCAGCTGGCAGTGGAACTAAGGGAGAAGGAATATCACCTGGAAATCATGGACTCCAATAATAATTATTCAATGACATCTTTTCTGGATTCAGTCAATGCGTGTCCTTTTAATGCATTTCATTGGAGAGGAAATGTGTGCATTTGTGTTTGTACACTGGAGAACTGAATCATGACAAATGAGTGCATTTTGACATCACATGTAAAGAAAGAAGAGCCTGTTTTGGACATCCAAGAAGTAGACTGTAGAAGGTAATATTTTAGAGTTGTCTATTTAGTGTTCAACTCTCCTTTAAAAATCATCCCCCACTCCCAAAAGGAGTAGGACCAGTAGATCTTAATACTAATCTCTTAGCCAATACTATTTGGAACTGATGTAGACACAAGATGGGAAAATCATGTTCTTTCTCAAGAAAGTTTGAATTGAGGGCGCCTGGGTGGCTCAGTCATTAAGCGTCTGCCTTTGGCTCAGGTCATGATCCCAGGGTCCTGGGATCGAGCCCCGCATCGGGCTCCCCGCCCAGCGGAGAGCCTGTTTCTCCCTCTCCCACTCCCCTTGCTTGTGTTCCCTCTCTCTCTGTGTCTCTGTCAAAAAAATAAATAAAATCTTTAAAAAAAAAAAAAAGAAAGTTTGAATTGAGAGGTACAGAGATTCAGAAGAAGTCATGTTAATAGCAGAACAATAAAGTGAAGATTCACAGGTTTCTGCTCCTGAAGTTCCAGAACTTTCTGGTTTTTCCCACTCCTGAGTCCTGTTTTCAACATTCTATTTTACTTCATGATATACCACAGAATACTTTCAATGAGATATTTTTTTGTTTTGTTAAGCTAGATTGATGTGGTTTTCTGAAAAAGATTCTCAACTTATAAGCAGTTTGAAATCCTCTTAAGTATCCTATCCATTTTTTAGATTAATGAACTGAGACATGAAAAGCTTTAGTCAATTATACAAAGTTACAAAACTATCTGAAAAAGAATCTCAGAATTGAAGAATATTATAATATCCATAATATTTTTTTCAAGCTAATATCTTTAAATAGTTAAAAAGCAAATTTGCTTTGTGTCAGATAATAGTGACATTAATGATTTAATTACTTAGAAAAAATCTTGCA
The DNA here is from genome assembly GCF_964656455.1 of Halichoerus grypus. NCBI lineage: Eukaryota > Metazoa > Chordata > Mammalia > Carnivora > Phocidae > Halichoerus > Halichoerus grypus. The sequence continues at coordinate 186,140,236 of NC_135714.1, forward strand.
TTAATTAGATATGAATTATATGATATGTGTATATATACTTTTATTAATGCTGAAAACTTAACTGAGACATTAGCCTCTACAAATTAGGAAATTGGAGAAAATGTCATTAATTCCTTCCAAGTCTTCTGGCTGGTAAATCATGATAGATTTGATATAGGATTCCATTTCTTATTGACACCAGTGTTTGTGTTCCATTTCCATACTAGGAACAGAACTTTAGAAAACCAAGCTTGAAAAAAAGTCAAAGTTTACCTATTAGCTATCTCCAACACTTATTTATCAATTTTTTAAGTATCCATAGATCTAAGTATCCATAGATTCCATATAAGAGGGCCTGAAAATTCTCATTGATATTTGATAGATCTTATTTATATGTAAATAAAGCATTTTTGATGACAACATGTGACTCACCAAATAGCTAAAATCCATAAATGGAAAATGAAAGAAGTGAAAATCACTTTTAAGCAGATTCTGAATAATAAAATCAGACCCTAGACATAGTGAAAATTCCTCCTGCTTTTTAATTCCTGAGTGTAGTTTTCTTTCTAAGTTTTCACTCCTGACATTGAAATTTTTTCTTTGTACTAGAATTTCCTCATTTAAAATTAATCATTGATATTTTGTTATATTTGCTTAAGAAATGGCTCCAAGTTACTACCTCAATGAACACCCAATATCAAGCCTTTACTGAAAACTCTGGTGAGTATTGCTTTCCACTCCTCTATACTCAAAGAATTAAGTGTCTTTACATACTTGTATTTAAAGGAAGTTCTTAGATGACCAATTTGTAAACTAGATGTTAGGTACACATTAATTACAATCAAAGAAGTTTAAAATTTAGAAAGAAAAGAGATATGTACATTTAATACAAGGGGTAGAATATGGAGGCAGGAAAGCAGACAAGGATTTACAGTATGTAGAATGTGTATAGGAGTAACGAACCTAAAAATTTCACATAGGATAACTGGTGCTTTGATATGATGATGGCATCTTTACATTTTTATTTTTGTTTTGATGTCTTTATTTAAGGACCTTGCTAACTAGAGTAGAGAGCCCTAAAACTGACCAGAAGCAAGGGCAGACTATATCTTTGCAATTAGGTGATGAAGACTTGAGGAAACAGTAATACCTTAATTTTTGTTTTTCTTATAATGATAGTACATTTATACTTTACCTTTTACCTTTACAATAAATTCTGGTATTAAGTTACATGAAATATAGCTGATCAGATCTGATAAATAATTTCAAGTCCTTGATAAATGTTATAATCATTCTAAACAGTTTCACAAAATATAGTAGTTTGGAACTCTTATTCTGTAACATGCATACCTACATACATCCATACAATAAAAAACCCTGTAAAATACTGCCTACTTTGTCTACCAACATACCACTTAGCTCCCATATGGCACCACCATTTTTTAGTACACTATACTAAGGGATTATTCTGTTCCAGGCATTTATCTAGATATGTACATATTTTAACCAAATAACTAAAAAGGGCCATGAAAGACTTGGTTAAGAATAAAGTAACCCATATTGTGGAATTTTGCAAGTATATATAACTTATCTTAAAAGTGGTTCAAGAATGATTAGATAAAGCTATAATATAGAAACAATTAATTAATTTTAGAAAAAATTAATTTAAAACAGCTCTGCTTGAAACCCTTCTGGATTGGAGGAATGAAGACCTCTGAAAATCTGCTCTCCTATAAAAGTAAGAACACTTGTAAAGATTGTGAAAAATCAACATTTTAAGAACCTGGGGAATTACCAAAAGTTTGCATCAATTCAAGGAGCACTTATTCAAGAAAAACAGATCAATCTCCATAAGAACACAGCATTTGGACCTGATCCATTCCCATTCCCGCTCCCCAGCTCTGCCTCAGCCTTGAAAAGTAGTAGTCTTGCAACCATGGTAGCTATAAAAACTAGCAGCTTAGCAGTCACTGAGTGGAATAGAATAGGTTTGGAACTTTCCAAAAGTAATATCCACAGATTTGTTACATTTTTCCTGTTTGGCAGCTCTTTGGAAAAGTTCAAGCTCTATTTGACCTAATTTAGAATTCACTCTGTGAGATCAATCTTATCCTCAGAGCATTTGTTGAAAAATATCAGTGGCAGTGTTTAATACCACAGCTGCCCAAGACAGTAATATCAGTTGAGATTAACAAAAGATTGACCAAAAAACTTAAAAAGAAAAATGGGAATGAGATGTTTGTAGGGGGCCTTGAAAAGTTTCAACATATTCCCGGAAGTACTGAACACCACACATGTGCAAAGCTATATACATACCCAGGAAAGAACTCATAAGGCATTCAACTTTCAACTCTTATTGACCATGTGACTCTGCACAGGCAGAAAGTGAAGGCTAAAACAGAATTGTGAATTACCTGCAGGAGTATTGAAGACATATCCCAACACACACACACACACACACACACACACACACAGGCACAAAGTGTCCCTTGGCAAAGCCTGGAGACTTATTGGCTGAATGCATTAAAGTAAATCTCTGTCCAATCCTTAGCTAACTACCAAGCTAGCTGAGCACAGGCTGCAAAGGCTATGTATGACAATCAATCCAGGAAAGTCACTGAACAAATAAATAGCACTACCAACAACAAAACCTGGTGGTGAAGGGTGAGGAATCTGATCTCCAGAGCTTACAAAAGCTTCCAGAATTATCCAAAGTTTATTATATTATTTTAAATATCTAGTTCTCAACAAAAAATTATTAGGCACACAAGGAAGCCAGAAATTATGACCCATACATGAGGAAAAAAAACAGTCAATAGAAACTATCCCTCAGCAATCACTTACTAGACAAAAACTTTAAATCACTATTATAAATAGGTTCAAAGAATTAAACTAACCATATCTAAAGACTTAAATAAATATGAGAATGATATCTCGCCAAGGAGAGATCATTAATGAGGAGATAGAAATTATTAAAAACAAAACAAGTAGAAATTTTAGAGTTGAAAGCACAATCATGAAATGAAAAAAATAATTAGAAGGTTTTTTTATTGGTTAAATCATATTTCCTCACCAATTATATGTTGTAGTCCCAATTGCCCTACTTTAGGATGAGATATTATAGAGATAGGACCTTTATGGAGGTAATCAAGTTAAAAAAAAAAAAAAGATGATTAGGATGGACCTTAATTCAACAGATTTCCTTATAGAAAAAGGACATTTGGAGACAAAGAGACACACATATAGGACCCATGTAAACATCAAAGCAGAGACAGGTGTGATGTGTTCACAATCCAAAGAACATCAAAGATTGCTGGCAAATAGCGAGGTAAGAGACACATGGAACAAAATCTTCCTAACAAGCCTCAGAAGGAACTACTCCTGCCAACATCTTACCTCAGACATCTAGCCTCCAGAATTGTGAGACAATAAATTTCTGTTAGGTCATTCAGTTGATGGTACTTTGTAATGGCAGCCCTAGCAAACTAATACAGGGTACAACAGTAGATTTGAGCAGACTAAAGAGAGAATTGGAAAACATGAACTTCAATCAATTGAAATTATCTAGTTTGAGAAATAGAAGAAAGAATAAAAGAAAATAAACAGAGCCTTAGAAACTGGTGAGTCACCAGCTGGTATGGCTCCCCATACTAACATATGCATAATGGAATCCAAGAAAGAGAGAAGAGAAAAAAGGGACAGAAAAAATATTTAAAGAAATAATGGCTAAAAATTTCCCCAATTTTATGAAAAATCTTAATCTGTACATCCAAGAAGACTGCTGAATTATCACTTAAACTCAAATTATCAGGATAAACTCAAAGGTATCCATAGCTAGGCACATAGTTGAACTGTCAAAAAACTAAGATAATCCCAAAATCAGTAAGAAAAAAAGGACTCATTATGCAAAAGTGATCCTTAATAAGATTAATAACTTATCTCTCATCAGAAATTATGGAGGCCAGAAGTCAGTAGGATGACGTACTCACAGTGCTGAAAGAAAAATATGTCAACTGAGAATTCTCTATTCAGCAAAATAATCTTTCAAAAAGGGAGAAGTTAAGATTCCCATTCGAACACAGAATTTGTCACCCATAGTACTTCCCCTCAAGAAATATAAATGGAGTTCTTAAGGCAAAAACGAAAGGACATTAGCTGGTAACTCAAATCCACACAAAGAAATACTGAGCACAGGCAAAGATGATTATATAGGTAAATAGTAATTCTGATTCAAGTAGTAACAGACAACCACATGAACCAGGAATTATAAAACTGTTGATGGGCTTATAATGTATAAAGATGCAATTTGTATGACAATAACAACACAAAAAAGTGGGGAGGGAATGGAACTATCAAGGGTAAAATTTTCAAATGCTATTGAAATTAAATTGTAATCTGAACTAGATTGTGTGAAAATAATGTTAACTGTATTTTCCAGGGCAACGACTAAGAAAATAACTCAAAACCTATAGCAAAGAAAAGGAGAGAACCACAATGGTACACTAAAAATATTTATTTAATACAAAACAGGCGGTAGTTTAGGAATAGAGAAACAGAAAAAATGTAAGTATAGAAAATAAAACAAAACGTAGCAGTTGGAAATCCTACCTTATTATACCTAATTATATTGAATATCAATAGACTAAACACTCTAATCAAAAAGCAGAGATTGGCACAATGGATAAAAAATTTAACATATGCTGCCTACAAGAGATACACTTTGAATTCAAGTGCACAAATTGGTTGAAAATAAAAGGATGCAAACAGTAACCAAAAGAGAACTGAAGTGGCTATACTAATAGCAGACAAAATAGATTTTTAGGAAAATTGTTTCTAGAGACCAAAAAAAAAAACAAAACGGGTTTTACGATACAAGGGTTAATCAGAAAGACAAAAAATGATAAATATATATTCCCCTAATAATATAACCTTAGAATACACGAAACAAAACTGACAACATTGAAAGATAAAATGGACAAGAAAAATAATAGTTGGTGACTTTAATACCCCACTTTGAATAATCAATAGTATCACTAGACAGAAATGGCCAATAAATCAAAAGCTTTCAACAATGCTATAAACCAACTATAGCCATCTCTAAAATGCTTTACCTAACAAAAACAGAATACATATTTTTTTTGAGTACATGAAACATTTCCCAGGACAGACTGTTAGGCCATAAAACAAATATCAGTGAAATTAAAATGACTGAAATCATACAAAGAATTCTCACTGTACACAATGGAATTAAATTAAAAATTAGTAACAAGAAAAATGAGAAATTTATGAATTTTTGGAAATTAAACAAATGCAATCCTAAATAGCCAATAAAAAAAGATGAAATAAGGTAAATTTAGAAAATCTTTTGAGAAAAACAAAAATAAAAACAAATTATATCAAAACTTATGGGATACAGCAAAAACAGTAATGAATGCCTATATTAAAAAAGGAAACAGCTCTCATCAATTACCTAATCTTTCCCCTTAAGAAACCACAAAAAGCAACCTAAACCTAGGCAAATAGAAAGAAGGAAATAATAATAATTAGAACAAAATAAACTATAAAGATAATCAACAAAATTAAAAGTTGGTTCTTGAAAAGATTACCAAAATTGACAGAACTTTAGCTGGACTGACTAAGAACAAAAAGGACTCAGATACCAAAATCAGTAGTGAAAGAAGGGACATTATTATTGACCTTACAGAAATAAAAAAAGATTATTAGAACACCATTAACAATTGTACTTCAAAAATTAGATAACCTATATGAAATGGATAAATTGCTAGAAAGACTCAAACTACTAAAACTGACTTAAGAAGTGATATCTAAATAGACATAAAACAAGTACAGAAAATGAATTAGTACTAAAAACAAAACAAAAAGAACATCCACAAAACAAAACTTCTTCCAAAGAAATCCTAAACCCAAATGACTTTAGTGGAGAATTCAACTAAAAGCTTTAAAAAGTATTAACATCAATCTATCACAAGCTCCTCCAACAAATAGATGATGAGGAGGAAACACTTTCCCACTTATTCCATGAGGCCAGTATTTCCTTGATACCAAGGCCAGGGAAAGAAATCACAAGAAAACAAAACTACAGACTATTATCTTATAAATATAGAGGCAAAATCCTCAACAAAACATTAGCAAAGAATCCAGTAACATAAAAAGGATTTTACTTTATGGCCAAGTGGGATTCATCCCAAGACTGCAAGATTAGTTTAACATACTCAAATCAACCATTGTAATACACCTCATTAATAGAACATAGGAAAAAGCACACATGATCAATTCAATAGAAACAGAAAAAGCATTTGACAAAATTTATGATAAAAACACAACAAACAAGGAATAGAAGGGAACTTTTTAATCTGATAAAGACATCTACAAAAAACTCATAGCTAACATCATACTTAATAGTGAAAGACTGAATCCTTTTCCCTTAAGTTCAGGAATAAGAAAAGAACCTTCTCTCTTACCATTTATATTCAAAATTGTACTCTAGCCAGGTAAATTAGGCAAGAAAAATAAATTAAAGTTACCCTGACTGGAATGGAAGGAGTAAAACTATTTCCATTCACAAATGGCATGATCGTGAACAGAAAAATCATAAGTAAATGGAAAAGCAACAAAACAAAACATTAGTCCTAGTAAATAACTTTAGCAGTGTTCCTAGATATAAGATTAATAGTCAAAAATCAGCTGTAATGCTACACACATGCAATGAATGATAGAAAAATAAAACTAAGAAAAAAATTCCCTATACAATATCATCCAAAAGAATAAACTATTAGGAATAAGTTAATAATAGGAGTTTAAAAACTGAGTATTAAAACCATAAAACATCACTGAAGGAAAATAAGATCTGAGCAAATGGAAAAAAATTTCATATACATGGATTAGAAAACTTACAATTTTTAAGAAGGCAATATTTTCTAAAGGATTTACAGATTCAATGCAATCTCTATCAAAATCCCAGCTTATTTTTCTAGAGAGACTGACAAGCTGATCCTAAAATTTATACGGAATTTCAAGGAACCCAGAACAGCCAAACAATCTTTGAGAAGAAAGACAAAACTGGTGGGCCCACACTTCACAATTTCAAAACTTTATATAAAGTTACTATAATCAGCACAATGTGGTATTGACAAGAAAAGGAAATATACAGATCGGTGGAATAGCATCAAGAGTTCAGATACAAACACATTTACAGTCAATCGTTTTTTTTTCTAAAAGAATACCAACAATTAATAAAAAAAGAATGGTATTTCAACAAATAGTTGTGGGACAACTAGATATCCACATACCAGAAATTGAAGCTCTACTCAAACCAAATACAAAAATTAGACCTCTACTCATACCAAATACAAAAATTAACTCAGATGGATCACAGAAGTAAATGTGAGGGCTTGAAGTAAAAAATTCCTTGAAGAAATATTAGGAGTAAATCTTTGTGACCTTGGAATAGGAATTTTTTTTTTTATATATGATGCCAAAGGCAGAAGTTACAAGAAAAAATACAGATAAATGAATAGCATCAAAAAAAAAAAAATTAAGTTGTGCTTCAGTGAAAATTATCAAGTAAGTGAAATAAAATTCAGAAAATGGGAGAAAACAATTGCAAATAATATATTTTACAAAGGTTTTATTTCCAGAATATATAAAGATCTTTGCAACTCACCAATAAAAGCACAAATAATTCAACTTATTGATTTTTTAGGAATACAGGCCAACACCCCAGCATGTAATAGTAAAACTCGCAAATCTTAGAACCAAGGAACCATCTTAAGGGCAGTTAGGGGGAAGAGATTCCTTACATACAGATGGATGAACATCAGAATAATGTCAGGCCTATCCACAGAGACCTGGCAAGCCAGAAAGGGCTGGCAAGACATATTCAGGGTACTAAATGAGAAGAACATGCAGCCAAGAATACTTTATCCGGCAAGGCTGTCATTTAAAATGGATGGAGAGATGCAGAGCTTCCAAGACTGGCAGAAACTGAAAGAAGATGTGACCACTAAGCCGGCCCTGTGAGAAATATTAAGGGGGGGTTCTATAAGAGGAGAAAGACCCCAAGAGTGATATAGAAAAGAAATTTACAGGGACAATCTATAAAAACAACGTCTTCACAGGCAACATGATGACAATTAATTCATATCTTTCAACAATCACTCTCAACATGAATGGCCTGAATGCTCCCATAAAATGACACAGGGTTGCAGATTGGATAAAAAGACAGGACCCATCCATATGCTGTCTACAAGAGACTCATTTTGAACCTAAAGATACATCCAGACTGAAAGCGAAGGGATGGAGATCCATCTTCCATGCCACAGACCTCAAAAGAAAGCTGGGGTAGCAATTCTTATATCAGACAAATTAGATTTTAAACTAAAGACTGTAGTTAAGAGACACGGAAGGACACTATAGCATTCTTAAAGGGTCTATCCAACAAGATCTAACAACTGTAAATATCTATGCCCCCAACAAGGGAGCAGCCATCTACATAAGCCAATTGTTAACCAAGATAAAGTTTCATATGGATAACAATATGTTAATTGTAGGAGACCTCAATACTCCACTCTCAGCAATAGACAGATCATCTAAGCAGGAAATCAACAAAGAAACAAGAGCTTTGAATGACACACTGGACCAGATGGACCTCATAGACATATACAGAACATTCCACCCTAAAACAACAGGATACTCATTCTTCTCGAGCACACATGGAACATTCTCCAGAATAGACCACATACTGGGTCACAAATCAGGTCTCAACTGATAACAAAAGACTGAGGTTATTCCCTACATATTCTCAGACCATAATGCTTTAAAAGTGGAACTTAATCACAAGAAAAAATTTGGAAGAAATTCAAACACTTGGAAGCTAAAGACCACTCTGCTCAAGAATGTTTGCGTCAACCAGGAAATCAATGAAGAATGTAAACAAGTCATGGAAACCAATGAGAATGAAAACACATCGGTCCAAAACCTATGGGATACTGCAAAGGCGGTCCTAAGGGGGAAATACATAGCCATCCAAGCCTCAATCAAAAAAATAGAAAAATTTCGAATTCACCAACTAACTCTACACCTTAAAGAACTAGAGAAAAAGCAACAAACAATGACTAAGCCACACATTAGAAGAGAAATAATTAAGATGAGAGCAGAGATCAATGAGTTAGAAACCAGAAACACAGTAGATCAGATCAACAAAACTAGAAGCTGGTTCTTTGAAGGAAGTAATAAGATCAATAAACCACTGGCCAGACTTATCCAAAAGAAAAGAGAAAGGACCCAAATTAATACAATTATGAATGAAAGGGGACAGATCACGACTAACACCAAGGAAATAGAAACAATTATTAGAAATTATTATCAACAACTATATGCCAATAAGCTGAGCAATCTGGATGAAATGGATGCCTTCCAATAACCAGTAACGAGATGGAAGCAGTGATCAAAAACCTCCCAAAAAACAAGAGTCCAGGGCCTGATGGATTCCCTGGGGAATTTTACCAAACATTCAAAGAAGAAATAATACCTATTACCCTGAAGCTGTTTCAAAAAATAGAAACAGAAGGAAAGCTTCCAGACTCATTCTATGAAGGCAGCATTACCTAATCCTCAAACCAGGCAAACACCCCACCAAAAAGAGAATTTCAGACCGATATCCCTGATGAATATGGATTCCAAAATCCTCAACAAAATCTTAGCTAATAGGACCCAACAATACATTAAAAGGATCATCCACCACGACCAACTGGGATTTATCCCAGGATGCAAGGATGGGTCAACATTCGCAAATCAATCAATGTGATAGAACACATTAATAAGAGGAGAGAGAAGAACCATATGGTCCTCGCAATGGATCCAGAAAAAGCATTTGACAAAATACAACATCCTTTCCTGATTAAAACTCTCCAGAGTATAGGGATAGAGGGAACATTCCTCAAGCTCATAAAATCCATCCATGAAAAACCCACAGTGAATAGCATCCTCAATGGGGAAAAGCTGAGAGCCTTTCCCTGAAGATCAGGAACACGTCAAGGATGCCCACTCTTGCCACTATTGTTCAACATAGTACTAGAAGTCCTAGCAACAGCAATCAGACCACAAAAAGAAAAAAAAGAAATGTATTCAACTTGGCAAAGAAGAAGTCAAACTCTCTCTCTTCGCAGATGACAAGATACTTCATGTGGAAAACCCAAAAGATTCCACCCCCAAATTACTAGAACTCATACAGCAATTCAGTAATGTGGCAGGATACAAAATCAATGCACAGAAATCAGTTGCTTTCTTATACACTAACAATGCAACCATAGAAAGAGAAAACAGAGAAATGATTCCATTTTCAGTAGCACCAAAAACCATAAGATACCTCGGAATAAACCTAACCAAAGAGGTAAAGGATCTATACTCTAGGAACTATAGAACACTCATGAAAGAAATTGAAGAAGACACAAAAAGATGGAAAAACATTCCATGCTCATGGATCAGAAGAATAAACATTGTTAAAATGTCTATGCTACCCAGAGCAATCTATACCTTCAATGCCATCCTGATCAAAATTCCAATGACATTTTTCAAAGTGCTGGAACAAACAATCCTAAAATTTGTATGGAATCAGAAAAGACCCCAAACCATCAAGAAAATGTTGAAAAAGAAAAATAAAGCTGGGGGCATCACGTTGCCCGATTTCAAGCTATATTACAAAGCAGTGATCACCAAGACAGCATGGTACTGGCACAAAAACAGACATACAGACCAATGGAACAGAATAGAGAACCCAGATATGGACCCTCAACTCTATAGTCAAATAATCTTTGACAAAGCAGGAAAAAACATGCAATGGAAAAAAGACAGTCTCTTCAATAAATGGTGCTGGGAAAATTGGACAGCCACATGCAGAAGAATGAACCTTGACCATTCTCTAACACCATACACAAAGATAAACTCAAAATGGATGAAAGACCTCAATGTGAAACAGGAATCCATCAAAATCCTAGAGGAGAACATAGACAGTAACCTCTTCGACATCGGCCACAGCAAATTCTTTCAAGATTCATCTCCAAAGGCAAGTGAAACAAAAGCAAAAATGAACTTTTCGGACTTCATCAAGATAAAAAGCTTCTGCACAGCAAAGGAAACAGTCAACAAAACAAAGAGGCAACCCACAGAATGGAAGAAGATATTTGCAAATGACAAGAACTTCTCAAACTCAACACCCAAAAAACAAATAATCAAGTCAAAAAATGGGCAGAAGACATGAGTAGACACTTCTCCAAAGAAGACATACAAATGGCTTACAGACACATGAAAAAATGTTCAACATCATTAGCCATCAGGGAAATTCAAATCAAAACCACACTGAGATACCACCTTACACCAGTCAGAATGGCAAAAATTGACAAGGCAAGAAACAACAAATGTTGGAGAGGCTGTGGAGAAAGGGGAGCCCTCTTACACTGTTGGTGGGAATGCAAGGTGGTACAGCCACTTTGGAAAACGGTGTGGAGGTGCCTCAAAAAATTAAAAATAGAGCTACCCTATGACCCAGCAATTGATTGCACTACTGGATATTTACCCCAAAGACACAGATGTAGTGAAAAGAAGGGCCATATGCACCCCAATGCTCATAGCAGCAATGTCCGCAATAGCCAAACTGTGGAAAGAGCTGAGATGCCCTTCAACAGATGAATGGATAAAGAAGATGTGGTCCATATATACAATGGAATATTACTCAGCCATCAGAAAGGATGAGTACCCAACTTTTGCATCAACATGGATGGGACTGGAGGAGATTATGCTATGTGAAATAAGTCAAGCAGAGAAAGTCAATTATCATATGGTTTCACTTATTTGTGGAACATAAGGAATAGTATGGAGGACATTATGAGAAGGAAGGGAAAAAATGAAGGGAGGAAATTGGAGAGAGAGATGAACCATGAGAGACTATGGACTCTGAGAAACAAACTGAGGGTTTTAGAGGTGAGGAGGGTGGGGGAATGGGTTAGCCTGGTGATTGGTATTAAGGAGGGCATGTACTGCATGGAGCACTGGGTGTTATATGAAAACAAAGAATCGTGGATCACTACATTAAAAACTAATGATGTATTGTATGGTGACTAACATTACATAATAAAATAAAGTTTAAAAAAATAAAAAATAGATAAGACAAAAACTGTTTTTTGTTTTCCCTGCAAAGGACAAAGAAGGGCAATATATAAGGATAAAGGAATTTATCCAGCAAGAGGATATAACAGTTATAAATATCCATACACCCACATAGAAGTACCTATATATATAAAACAAATATTAACAGACATAAGGGAACTTTAATTTTCCATTTACATCATCCAAATGTGAGGTCATCCAGACAGAAAATCAATAAGAAAACAGAAGCCTTAAATGACACATTAGACCAGATGGCCTTAATAGAAAAATACAGAACATTCCATCTAAAAACTGCAGAGTACATATTCTTTTCAAGTGCATATAGAACATTTTCCAGGATAGATCACACGTAGGGCCACAAGATAAGTCTCAATAAATTTAAGAAGGTTGAAATCATATCAAGCATCTTTTCTGACTACAATGGTATAAAACTAGAAATCAATTACAAGAAAAATGGAAAAACACAAACACAGGAAGATTAAGGAACATGCTACTAACCAGCCAATGAGTAAATGAAGAAATTAAAGAATAAAAAAACACCTTGAGATGAATGAAGATGGAAACACAACTTTTCAAAATTTATGGGACATGGCAAAAGCAGTTCAAAGAGGGACGTTTATAGTGACACAGGCCTATCTCAAGAAACAAGAAAAATTTCAAATACACAATCTAAGTTTACACGTAAAGGAACTAGAAAAAGAAAAACACAGTCCAAAGTTATGAGAAAGAAGTAAATAATAAAGATCAGAATGGCAATAAATGGAGATTAAAAAAAGGGAAAACATCAATTAAACTAAGAACTGGATCTTTGAAAAGATAAACAAAATTGATAAACCTTTAGTTAGACTTATCAAGAAAAAGAGAAGCCTAATAAATAAAATCAGATAGGCAAGAGAAGTACAACCAACTCCACAGAAATATTAAGATTATAAAAGACTATTACAATCATATGTCAGCAAACTGGAAAACCTAGAAGAAATGGATGTTTCTAGAAGCATACATTCTTCCAAGACTGAATCAGGAAGAAATAGAAAATCTGAAAGACTGATTACTAGTAATAAAATTGAATCAGTAATCAAAAAACACCCAACAATGAAAAGTCCAGGACCAGATGGTTCACAGATTAATCTATTTACCATTTAATTTAAAGAAGAGTTCATGTTTATCTTCAAACTACTCCAAAAAATTAAAGATCAATGAATGCTGCCAAATCCATTCTATGATGCCAGCATTACTGTGATAACAAAACCAGATAAAGACACACCATTAATAAATAGTCAATACCCCCAGTGAACATAGATGCAAACATCCTCAACAAAATATTAGCATTAAATTAGATCACACATTATAATCAAGTGGGGTTGATTCCAGGGAGGCAAGGATGATTCCATACATGTAAATCAAATAATATGATACACCATATTAACAAAATGAAGGATATAAACCATATAATTATCTCTTTATATGTAGAAAAAGCATTTAACAAAATTCAACATGCACTTATGATAAAAATTCCCAACAAAGTGGGTATAGAGGGAATGTATCTTTACATGATAAAGGCCATAAATGACAGACTCACAGCCAACATCATGCTCAATGATGAAAAACTGAAAGCTTTTCTCTAAGATCTGGAACAAGATAAGGGTTCCCACTCTTGCCACTTTTATTCAACATACTGCTGGAAGTCATAGCCACACCAATCAAACAAGAAAAAAAAAAGCATCCAAATTGGTAAGGAAGAAGTAAAACTGTCACTATTTGCAGATGAATACCCTAGAGATTCCACCAAAAGCTACTAAAGTTAAATGAATTCAGTAAAGTTGCACAATACAAAAATAATGTACTAAAATTTGTTGTTTCTATACACTAATATTGAACTAGCAGAAAGAGAAATTAAGAACACAACTCCATTCACAATTGCATCAAAAAGAATAAAATACCTAGGAATAAATGTAACCAAGGAGATAAGATACCTATACTCTGAAATCTATAAGATATTGATAAAAGAAATTGAAGATAACACAAATAAGTGGAAAGACATACTGTGCTCATGGATTGGAAGAATATTGTTAAAATGTCCACATTACCCAAAGCAATCTACAGATGCAATGTAATCCCTATCAAAACCAATAGCATTTTTTCACAGAATTAGGACAAATGATACTAAAATTTGTAGAGAACCACAAAAGACTTCAAATATCCAAAGCAATCTTCAGACAGAAGAGCAAACCTAGAGGCATCATACTCCCTGCTTTCAAACTATACTACAAAGCTATAATGATCAAAATAGTATGATACTGGCACAAAAAGACACTTAGATCAATAGAACAGAATAGAGACCCTAGAAATAAACCCATGCTTATATGCTCAACTAATCTATAGCAAAGGAAGCAAGAATATACAATGGGGAAAAGACATTCTCTCCAATAAATGGAACTGGACAGCTACATGCAAAGAATGAAATTGGACCAGTTGGTAATACCATATACAAAAATAAACTAAAAATGGACTAAAGACTTCTTATGAAACTCCTAAAAGAATATGTAAGCAGTAAGCTCTTGGACATTGGTCTTAGCAATATGTTTTTGGATCTGTCTCCTCAGAGAAGGAAAACAAAAGCAAAAATAAACAATTGAAAGTCCATCAAGCTAAAAAGGTGTGTAGAGTGAAGGAAACCATCAACAAAATAAAAGGGCAAGCTACTGAATGGCAGAAGATATTTACAAATGACATATACAATAAAGGGTTAATATCCAAAATATATCAAGAACTCATACAACACAATGTCAAAAAAACCAAAACAAAACAAATAATCTGATTTAAAGTGGGCAGAGGATCTGAATAGACATTTTTCAAAGAAGACATACAGATGGCCAACAGACACAGGAAAAGATGATCAACATCACTAATCACCAGGGAAATGCAAATCAAAAGAGAAGACTTTACACCAGTCAGAATGGTTAGTATCAAAAGACAAAAACAAACAAAAAAAAGGCCACATATTGAATAATCTCCTTTACATGAAATGTCAAGAATAGATAAATCCATAGAGACAGAAAGTAGATTAGTTGTTGCCTGGGAATTATATTTATAAAGTTTAACTTCTTATTCCAAATGTTTAGCTACAATACATTCAGTGTTATAATTAATAAAGCATCTTTCCTCTGTTTCAACATTTTCTTTTCTGTACTAGTACATTTGTTTTGCTTCCCCCCGCCCCCAACCAGGGGAAATTTCTTTTTAAAAATATTGAAATCCATCCCATCAAAAATGATCTCATAGTGATTTTTATTAAGATTGTATTTTGTTCTTAAATCAACATGAGGAATGTTAAAAATATTTATGATATTAAGTATTTCCATCCATGCATTCAAATTTCTATTTAATCAATGTACAAAATTTAAAGAAAAAGGAAACCAACTCAATCAGTGTACTGAAAATCAGGGGGAAAAAAGGAATTTGAGTCCTTAAAAGAGAAAAGGAGTCATTAAAACAAAAAACAGAGGGGCGCCTGGGTGTCTCAGTTGGTTAAGCGTCTGCCTTCAGATCAGGTCATTATCCCAGGGTCCTGGGATCAAGCCCTGCACCGGGCTCCCTGCTCAGCAGGAAGCCTGCTTCTCCCTCTCCCACCCCTCCTGCTTGTGTTCCCTCTTTCTCTGTGTCTCTCTGTCAAATAAATAAATAAAAAATCTTATAAAAAAAAACACAACAGAAATGTCAAAATATATTTAAATAATTGGACCAAACATTTCAGTAATAATAATCCATAAGAATAGGTATTTTTATTAAATATTAATTGTTGAAGACTATGGGGGAGGGAGTTCCAAGATAGCAGAGTAATACGGGGATTCTGAACTTGCCTCATCCTTCAAATACAACTAGATCAACCTTCAACTATTTTGAACAACTAGGAAGAGAATTGGAGGACTACAGAAACAATCTGCATAGTTGGAAGGAGTGAATTTGGCAGAAGCAAGGTTCAGAGTCCTGAATTGGGGCATTGGGAAGCTGAGAGGCCAGGAAGGGGAGGAAGCCTTGTTCCTGGAGCAAAGTCAGGAAGAGGGACAAAGTTGGAAAGAATGCAGCAGTTTGTCACCCCAGAATAAGCTGTGGTGACTGGATCCCTGGGTTGCTCAGGGAGAGACTGCTCCCTTCCTGGAGGGCATTCAGAGGAGCATATTTGTCCTCCCAAAGGGGAAGCTGGGGAATCATTGTGGGGAGGTCAACAGTGGGGTCAGAGGGATGTGCAGAGGGCAGAAAACCTCTTAACTCTTTGGTGTGAACCTCATTAGGCTTAAACATCTGGGCTTGCACCAAACTGCTGCTTTTCTGAGACTGATGGAGTGGAGCACAGAGACTGGAGCAGATGGCGATAACCTGGCCCTGCTTTTTGCCCTGAGCCAGAATAGGCTTCAACCTCTGTGCACACACCATACCTCCACTTTTCTGGGACTGACAGAGCAGAGTGCAGAGACTGGAGCAGATTGCAGATAACCTGGCCGCTTTTTGCTCTCTGCCATAATAGATGGAAGCCTCTGCAAAGGCTTTTCTGGGAAAAAGGGGAGTAGGGGACTGAGTCAAGTGCAGATGGCTGATAGCGGGCTCCAGCTTTAGGCTGAGCATTACAATAAACTCTAGCCTCTGCGTGCACTGTGCAAAGGCTTTTTGGGGACAAGACAGTGCTGGGCATGCCCTGAGTCTCCTGGCCAGGACAAAAGTGTGCATGCACATTACCAGGCCCTTTAAAACTTGGAGTTTTGAATCCCAGCCACTGGCCAGAGATAAAATACAGATCTATAGCTCTGGGTATGACTATGAACTGGACACAGACAGGTTAGGGTGAGTAACTGACATCAGCTGGTCACAGGAGATTACTCGCTTTTCTTAGAGGGCCTCCTGAGCAGTGGCTTCTGGGACTTCTGCTCCCTAGGGACAAAAGGGCGAGGTGACACCATATTCTACCTCCTCCATCACCCCTCCCGCCTCCCGCCCACCAGCACAGTCAGACTCCAGAGAGAAACACAGCACCTTTACGGGAGGCTGGAGTCCCCTCTACTAAACCCCACCCCTCTGACCTGGCAGGAGCATCTTTATAAGGGCAATCCAGCTTGTGAGCTAGCACGGCAGGCCTCTCCCTCAGCAGACCAACACAAACCGCCACATAAAACAAATCTACTGATTAAACAAAGCTCCCAAACATCAGCTTCTGGCTTAACTTCACAAACAAATCAAAGCATACCCACTTAAAGGAACAAACATTCCCCACTACAAGCAAGGAAGAACTCTGTAGAGGAAGGACCAGCGGGAAAGAGCAGCCAAAACACAACAGCAGTGTGCACACAGCATACATCAGAATCACTTCCTGAATATCTTCAATATCTTAATCAGATATCTTCAATATCTTAATCATTATGGGTATCTTCAGATATCTTCAATATCTTAATCATTATGGGTATAATTAAGATGTCAGAACTAGAATTCAAAACAAGATTATAAAGATACTAGCTGGGATTGATAAAAGCATAAAAGACACTAGAGAATCCCTTGCTGCAGAGATAAAAGAACAAATCTAATCAAGCTGAAATTTAAAATGCTACTAAGATGCAGTAAAAATGGAGGCTCTAACTGCTTGGGTAAATGAGGCAGAAGAGAGAGTCAGTGATATAGAAGACAAAACGAAGGAAACTAAGGAAGCTGAGAAAAAAGAGTTAAACAACTACTGGATCAAGAGGGGAGTCTTCAAGAAATCAGCGATACCATAAAGCACAATAAATATTTGAATAAGAGGGGTTCCAGAAGATGAGGAAAAGGAGAGAAGGGCAGAAGATTTATTTGAATAATAGCTGTGAACTTC
Organism: Halichoerus grypus; assembly: GCF_964656455.1. Taxonomy (NCBI): domain Eukaryota; kingdom Metazoa; phylum Chordata; class Mammalia; order Carnivora; family Phocidae; genus Halichoerus; species Halichoerus grypus. The sequence continues at coordinate 186,158,252 of NC_135714.1, forward strand.
CCTAATCTGGGGAAGGAAATAAGCATTCAAGTCCAGGAAGCACAGAGAACCCCCCTCAAAATCCATAAAAATAGGTCGACACCCCAACATATAATAGTGAAGCTGGCAAATTTCAGAGATAAGGAGAAAATCCTGAAAGTAGCTCAAGACAAGACGTCCTTAACCTACAAGGGTAGAAACATAAGGCTGGCAGCAGACCTGTCCACAGAGACCTGGCAGGCCAGAAAGTACTGGCATGATATATTCAGGGTGCTAAATGAAATAAAAAATGCAGCCAAGAATACTTTATCCAGCAAGACTGTCATTCAGAATGGAATGAGAGATAAAGAGCTTCCAGGACAAACAGAAACTAAATGAATTTGTGATCACTAAACCAGCCCTACAAGAAATATTAAAGGGGATCCTCTGAGTGAACACAGAGCCCAAAAGTAACAATGACCAGAAAGGAACAGTGACAATCTACAGAAACAGTGACTTTATAGATAATACAATGACACCAAATTCATATCATTGTAAATGAATGTACATTCTATGAATGTAAATGGGCTAAATGCCCTAATCAAAAGACACAGGGTATCAGATTGGATAAAAAAGTCAAGACCCATTGATATGCTGTCTACAAGAGATTCATTTTAGACCCAAAGACACCTCCAGATTGAAAGTGAGGGGGTGGAAAACCATTTATCATGCTAATGGATACCAAAAGAAAGCTGGGGTAGCAATTCTTATAAAAGACAAATTAGATTTTAAACCAAAGACTGTAATAAGAGATGAAGAGGGATACTATATCATAATTAAAGGGTCTGTCCAACAAGAAGACCTAACAATTGTAAATATTTATGCCCCTAACTTGGTAGCAGCCAATTATAAACCAATTAATAATAAAATTGAAGAAACACATTGATAATAATACAATATTAGTAGGGGACTTTAACACCCCACTCACAGCAATGGATAGATTATCTAAGCAGAAGATCAACTAGGAAACAAGGGCTTTGAATGACACACTGAACCAGATGGACTTCACAGATATATTCAGAGCATTTCATCCTAAAGCAACAGAATACATGTTCTTCTCAAATGCACACAGAACATTCTCCAGAATAGATTACATATTGGGTCACAAATCAGGTCTCAACTGATAACAAAATATTGGGATTATTCCATGCATATTTTCAGACCACAATGCTTTAAAACTTGAATTCAATCACAAAAGAAAATTTGGAAGGAACACAAATACATGGAGGTTAAAGAAAATCCTACTAAAGAATGAATAGGTCAACCAGGGAATTAATGAAGAATTAAAGTAATTCATGGAAACAAATGAAAATGAAAACACAACAGAACCTTTGGGAGGCAGCAAAGGCGGTCCTAAGAGAGAAGTATATAGCAATACAGGCCTTTCTCAAGAAACAAGAAAAGTCTCAAAACACATGCTAAAGGAGCTGGGAAAAGAAGAGCAAATAAAGCCTAAACTCAGCAGGAGAGGAGAAATAATAAAGATTAGAGCAGAAATCAATGAAATAGAAATAAAAAGAACAGTAGAACAGATCAATGAAAGTAGGAGCTGGTTCATTGAAAGAATTAATAAGATTGATAAACCCCTGGCCAGACTTACCAAAAAGAAAAAAGAAAGGACCCAAATAAATAAAATCATGAATGAAAGAGGAGAGATCACAAACAACACCAAAGAAATACAAACAATTATAAGAACCTATTATGAGCAACTATATGTCAACAAATTAGGCAATCTGAAAGAAATGGATGCACTCCCAGAAACATATAAACTACCAAAACTGAAACAAGAAGAAATAGAAAACCTGAACAGACCCATAACTAGCAAGGAGCTGAAACAAATAATCCTAAAATTTGTCTGGAATCAGAAAAGACCCCGAATAGTCAGAAGAATGTTGAGAAAGAAAACCAAAGTTGGTGGCATCACAATTTCAGACTTCAAGCTATATTACAAAGCTGTAATCATCAAGACAGTATGGTACTGGCACAAAAACAGACACATAGATCCAATGGAACAGAATAGAGAGCCCAGAAATGGACCGTCAACTATATGGTCAACTAATTTTCAACAAAGCAGGAAAGAATGTCCAGTCGAAAAAAGACAGTCTCTTCAACAAATGGTGTTGGGAAAATTGGACAGCCACATGCAGAAGAATGAAACTAGACCATTTCCTTACATCATACACAAAAATAGACTCAAAATGCATGAAAGAACTAAATGTGAGACAGGAATCCATCAAAATCCTAGAGGAGAACACAGGCAGCATCCTCTTCAACCTCAGCCACAGCGACTTCTTGCTAGACATGTCAAGGCAAGGGAAACAAAAGCAAAAATGAACTATTGGGACTTCATCAAGATAAAAGCTTTTGCACAACAAAGGAAACAGTCGATAAAACCAAAAGACAACTGACAGAATGGGAGAAGGTATTTGCAAATGTCTTATCAGATAAAGGGCTAGTATGCAATATAGATCCAAAATCTATAAAGAACTTATCAAACTCAACACCCAAAAACCAAATAACCCAGTCAAGAAATGGGCAGAAGATATGACCAGACATTTCTACAAAGACATCCAAATGGCCAACAGACACATGAAAAAATGCTCTGTCACTTGGCATCTGGGAAATACAAATCAAAACCACAATAAGATACCACCTCATACCAGTCAGAATAGCTAAAATTAACAAGTCAGGAAACACCAAACGTTGGTGAGGATGTGGAGAAAGGGGAACCCTCTTACACTTTTGGTGGGAATGTAAGCTAGTACAGCCATTCTGGAAAATGGTATGGACATTCCTCAAAAAATTAAAAACAGAGCTACCCTATGACCCAGCAATTGCATTACTAGGTATTTACCCAAAGGATATAAACATTGTGATCCGAAGGGGCACCTGCATCCCAGTGTTTATAGTAGCAATATCCACAATAACCTAACTATGGAAAGAGTCCAGATGTCCACCAACAGATGAGTGGATAAAGAAGAAGTGATATATATACACAATGGAATATTACTCAGCAATCAAAAAGAATGAAATTTACCATTTGCAATGATGTGAATGGAACTGGAGGGTATTTTTTTTTTTTTAAGATTTTATCTGTCAGAGAGAGAGAGCACACATAAGCAGGGGGAGCAGAAGGTAGAGGGAGAAGCAGGCTCCCGCTGAGCAAGGAGCCTGATGTGGGACTCGAACCCAAGACCCTGGGATCATGACCTGAGCTGAAGGCAGATGCTTAACTGACTGTGCTACTCAGGCATCCCAGAAACTGGAGGGTGAAATAGTCAATCAGAGAAAGACAATTATCAATCATATGGTTTCACTTATATGTGGAATTTAAGAAACAAAACAGAGGATCATAGGGGAAGGGAGGAAAAGATAACAGGAAATCAGATAGGGAGATAAACCATAAGAGACTCTTAACTATAGGAAACAAACTGAGGGTTGCTGGAGGGAGGAGGGTGTGGGGACAGGGTAACTGGTGGTGGGCATTAAGGAGGACACATGATGTAATGAGCACTGGGTATAATATACAATTGATGAATAACTGAAATCTACATCTGAAACTAATGATACACTACATGTTCATTAATTGAGTTTAAATAAGATACAAAAAATACACAGACTTGTTTTTCTGAAAAAAAAAAAAAACGATGAAAACTCTTAGATGTGGTTTAACAAGTGCAACAATATACTGCTTAAAGAAATACTCTTGAAATAAAGGTTAAAAGTAAATATCTGCAAATATGTAATAGGAAAATATACAGTAAGTTGGGTTGACAATGATAATATGAAATAAAATAGAATTTGAGACCAAAGCATTATAAATGAGATATATTGATGTTAGTAAAATATACTATTCACAATAAAGACAAGCCAGTTATAAATATTTATGTACTAAAAAACAAAGCATCAAAATATATAAAGCAAAGAAACTTTGCTAAGTAACTTCTCAATTTTTGAATAGATCTAGCGGCATACAAATAATCAGATAAAACAATTCACAAGTCTGATATTAGAAAATTACACTGAATTTTGTATACGAAACACAGGGAATGGATATTCTTTCTAAATGTTGAGGGATTATTTCACAACAAAAATAAGTATTCAACCATTTACAATTTTTGAAATATCCTCCTAAATAACTCAGCATCAAAATGAGAATTTAAAACTACAATTACAGACTATTTAGAAATGAAGGACAATTTAACAGCAGAAACCTAGAAACAACTTGGATGGTTATCAATTGTAGAATGATTCAGTAAATGATGGTACAGGGAATAAATATAAGTTTTATATAGTTTGTGTATAATATGAATTACTTTACAGTGATTTGTGAAAAATAAGGCAGCATTTTGATGGATTAGAAAGATATTGCCATTATATTCATAATCAACAAAATTAAAATAGATCAATAAATATATGCTATAAAATTTGGGGGAAAATTCTATATATTTGCACTTATAAGCAAATGGTATTATAAACTGATACCCCATCAAAATGCTAACAATGGTTACACTGAAGAAGAAAGGCAACTATAAAATTTTGTTTTGAAAGCTTCTGTACTGTTTGCATTGTTGCATTGATTAAGTATTGCTTTTGTGTTTCTAATTATTGAGTGAAAAATAATTTATGAGACAGGGACTAAGAAGTATGAAAATACCTATCAAACTATACAGCCAAAGATTAACTCCTAGCTCTAAATATTTGTTGTTATTATATAAGAATGAAGGACATTAAATCAGCATGTTTTTTAAAAAGATTCTATTTATCTATTTGAGAGAGATAAAGAGCAAGCACAAGTAGGGGAGGGGGCAGAGGGAGGGGGGAAGCAGGCTTCCCACTGAGCAAGGAGCTCAACATGGAGCTCGAACCCAGGACCCTGGGATCATGACCTGAGTCAAAGGCAGATGCTTAACCGACTGGGCTACCCAAGCACACCTGAAGGACATTAAATTAAATAAGCCTTTACCCCAAGCCTCCACTAGAAAAAACAAAACAAAAACAAAATATTTCTAAAGATACGGAAAGTTAGACACTGAAAATACAAAACATACAGTTATATATAATTAGAAAAATATCGTTATAATTCTCCTAGACTTTGCTTTTATGTCTAAATAGTGTCTTTATTTCTATTTCAACATTAAGGTTAAAACAAAACAGATCAACTCTCCCTATAACAGAAGAGAACTTTAGCAATCTTTTCATTTTTCATCCCTCTTCCACCTCTCTATTTTTATTTAAATAATCTGAGTTTTAAGATCCCGATTATTAATTATTGTGTTTACATTATGTATCTTCTCTGTCAAGATTATTCTTTAACACTTACATGCAGTTATATAGCCATTAATGATAAAATGATTACCTAAATACTACTTATTAGAGGGTATCAGTTCTTAAATCATTTCTTTTAAATCATATCTTCCCTATTTTCAGTATCAGTGATATTGATATAAAGTACTTCTTTGAATTTTCTTTTCAGGAAGAATACATGGAGAGCATGCTTTGAAATTCTTGCAAACCTAATAATTCCATTTTCTTCCCCAACATTTTGGCTGGTTATTTCTGGCAGTATGGATAAAAACTAAAAATTGATTTATTATTGGATATATTACATAGAAAACACATACTATGTATCAATTTTTTTTCTTGTATATAAGATCTTATGGGCTTTAAATTTAAGTCTATATCACAAATATATCATAACTATATATATTATATGGATTATAATAACCTTACCAATATACTTAACATAAAATACCACTTAATATATGCTAGAATAATGAATTTAATTCCATAAGAAAAAAGAAATGTTCATGTTTCATTTATGTAAGAAGAAAAATGTTTATATCTGCTTTTTGAACTTGGGTTTATAATAATATAATATAAAAATGTAAATATAAATAATATAAATTTATTTAAATTAAAGATTTAAGAATACTGAAAACTGAAATTGACATTTGCTCACACACTCATTCATTACATAACTGTGTATTATTGAGTAACATTTAAGTGCCATGCTAATATAATAACATCTAAATGCATGCTATCTTTGATAGGAGAAAAACATCATAGTGTAGTGATACCACAATTTCCCACAAGCTATCTATTTTGGAATCATTTCTTGATGCATATATTCAAGGACTGACTGTGTGTTCACAATGCCTTCTTCATTTACCAGTTAATTTTTATTCCAATGGCTACCACTCTAGTTCAAATTCAGAAAAAAATTGGTGACTTCCTTTACTGGTTCCTTTGTGTTCATATTCTTTGTCAACTATTATAAAAGTATCAGTCTCATTATTCCATAGTAAACTATGCAGACATGCTGGATTCTATGGCATATAAGATTAATAAAACTATTTCTGCTTACAGAGAGCTTATAATCAAGGTAGAGAAGTTACTTACACCCAAAGAACTATAATTAAAGGTATGATTCTTAAGAATCATATGAATAAGGAAAAAAAAAGCGTGTCAGAGTACTGAACAAACAAACAAAGAATTCTGTTCCATTAAAAAATTGCACGGCTTCCTGTAGGAAGAAGTTTCCACTGCTTGGCAGACATTAAATTCCTTTCCTGTATGTTCCTGATTGACCATTCCAATTTTCTCTCTCTCCAGTCTCCTAGATTAAGATGTACTCTAGCAAAACCAGTCCTTTACTGCATCTCAAGTTTGTTTTGTTCTTTTCCGCCTTCATGCTTTTGCCTCTCTCCTGTTTTTCTTAAAGGCCCAGTAAAAATCTTATTTCTTCTACTAATTCACTCAGCTTACCTCAAATGAGTCCTAGTAAAGCATACGTCTTTTCTACTTGGAACACAATAAATATATTTTGGTTTCTATGGTGGTTAAATGTTCTCTCTCTCTCATACATACAAGTAGTATCTCACTCCATCCATTAACATTTAGCATAGTGCTTTGCAGAGAGCAAGTGCTTAATAAATATTTAATTTCTTGATTGACATGTTTTTCTTGAAAAGTTTTTCTGAATTTGAAAAGTTTTTTCTGGATTTCTTAAAAAGTTTTTCTGGATATATACCCCTTTTTAAGATACTATTTCATTACTGTGTTCTCCCATCTTCCTTTCATTGTTACTCACTTTGGGAGAAGCCTACATAGAATCCATACTCCAAGTTAAAGTGCTGTTCCTTTCTTTAAATGCCTGCTTTCATTGTAATATTAATTTCTTTAATATATAACACCAATATATATAACATCGGCATGAACTATAGCATTTGCTTTACTCATATTTGAACAAGTCTCAATTATAGTCTACTATGGTAAAGAAGATTTGTTTTCATTGAATTTTCAGCTAATTGATTATATACTTTCCTATAAATGGTTGCATTATTTTCACTTCATTATTCCCACTCAATTTCCCTCTGCTAAATTCTCCATCAAGATATAAAGACTCATTCAACTATTCAGTTTTTCTGTTAATCATATGTGTGTGTGTGCTTAATACATCTCCCACACAGAAAAATTCACAAATCAAAAATGCATAGCTCAATAGGTTTCCACAAAGCAAAGACCTATGTTACAACTATAGGTCAAGAAAGGGAGTAATACTGGGATGCCTGGGTGGCTCCATCGGTTAAGCGTCTGCCTTTGGCTCAGGTCATGATCCCAGGGTCCTGGGATCGAGCCCCGCATCGGGCTCCCTGCTCAGTGGGAAGCCTGCTTCTCCCTCTCCCACTCCCCCTGCTTGTGTTCCCTCTCTTGCTGTGTCTCTCTCTGACAAATAAATAAATAAAATCTTAAAAAAAAGAAAGAAAGGGAATATTATCAGTATCAAACTCCTTTCATGCTTCCTTCCAGTCATTACTGGAAGTGTCTTTGCTGAATCATATTTTGTGCAATGTCATCAGCCCTTATTGAAAGATGCTGTAATAAAAGCTCTAAAAGATTTATCATTGTTTCCACTGAGAGGAGGTTGTTACCGACTTTTTGTTACTACTTTTTCCAATGTTCCGTTTATGAGAACCCTCGGGAGAGATTTCTATCTGGCCCTAACACAAAGGACAAAATTAGCTCCCCCCCATTTCTATATTGTCATTTTGAATTCTGTAATTGACTAGTTTTCGTTTTGTATATGCCCCTGCAAACTTAGAAATAATTTTCTGACCCACTGGTAGAAAGGCATTAACATTTTACAGTATCCATTTTAACAAGCTTTTTATTATGGAAACCATATTCAAACATACACAAAAGTAGAGAGAATATTACTGAATATCCATTGACCTAACACCCATGTCAACAATGGTACCAAGAGTGGTCATACCTGTTTCATCTACATGCCACCCATCCGGTCTCACTGGACCATTTTGAAGCAATTCCCAGACATCATGTCATTTCATCAACATTTATTTCACTATAAATCTCTAAAGAATAAAAATTCAACCAGGGAACTTTCACTTGCTCTGGAGACGTAGAAAGTTGTAGGACAGTGTGGTTCTCATTTTAAAATGAAGAGCCAACTAGGTAATCTACAAAGCCATTAATATATATATATATATATATATATATATATATATATATATATAATCTCCAAGTGTGCAAAGTAACCAAAATAAAATAAAATCTAGAAAATAGTGAAATGTCATTAAAATCTAAAATGGCCCCTTTAGGGGTATAGAGATCCAAGGCTGCTTTCATTTTTGGTAGAGCAGTGAGAGGAAGAAAAAATCCCCACCATAGATAGGGTGAAAAGAAACCAGAGGATGACTTAAGGAATGTTTTTTGGGGAGTGGGGTGGGTAGAGGGAAAGGGAAAGGGAAAGGGGAGGGGAGAGGGAGAGAAACTTAAGCAGGCTCCATGCCCACCACAGGGCAGAGGCAGGGTAGGGCTCCATCTGACAACCCTGAGATCATGACCTCAGCAGAAATCAACAGTCAGACACTTAAACCACGAAACCACCCAGGCGACTGTAAGGAATGTTGTAAAGGCTGAGTAAGATTGGTTTGATAGTTTAGAATCCCTGGGAGCCCCAGCCAAGGAGACTCAGGCTCACCTGTCACCTCTTCGCCTTGGTTCCTCATCAGTGTGTGAGCACCCCAGGACTGGATGCAGGACAGAACGGAGAGAAAGCCGCTGAAGCACAGTGAGTGTTGCCCACAGGGTGCGGGAGAGCAGGTGTGCTGAGAGGGTTCCCTTCAACCGCTCTGGACCCGGGGAAGGCTGAGGGCAGAGCGGGAGCTGAGACAATTCCTTCAGGAGGCGGATGTGTGGCTGAGCTCTATGCCCCGGACAGGGAAGGCACAGCTGAGAGAGACCCTCCCACTACACCCTGGCTCTCCTGAGCGCTGAGGGTAGGGCAAAAGAACTGAGAACACTCCCTAGATCATCAGATTTCAAGTCCTGCCCACCAGACATCTGAAGCCAATGGTGAACTGAATCTCTGCAGCAATGAACCCCAGACCCAATTCAACTACAGATGAGATCGATTTAGCGAGCCTTCTCCACCCACACTGGCTGCGCAACTGAAGACAGTTAATGCTTTTATTTCAGTTTTTATTTTATACACAATGCCTGGTTTACAATGAAAGGTTATGAGAGGGGCGCCTGGGTGGCTCGGTTGGTTAGGCGTCTGCCTTTGACTCAGGTCATGATCCTGGGGTCCTGGGATCCAGCCCCGCATTAGGCTCCTTACCCAGCTTCTCCCTCTCCCTCTGCCTCTCCCCCCTACTTGTGCTCGTGCGCTTGGTCGCTCGCTCTCTCTCTCTCTCAAATAAATAAAATCTTAAAAAAAAAAAAAGGTTATGAGATACCATGAAGAAGCAATAAGAAAAGTCTCATCATCGAGAGAGGGTCTGTAGGACCAAACCTAGGATGGCCCAGGTGTTCCAATGATCAGAGAGGGACTTTCAAAATAATAAATGTGTTAAAAGGAGAAAATGAACAACGTGTGAACAGGTTTCAGCAAAGATCAAAAAACTAAATGGAAATCTGCAAAATGAAAAATGCAACGTCAGAGAGAAGATAAAACAGCCATGAAAACCATTATCATGCTAAAACATTAATAATAATTCCTCAATAGCATCAAATTTCCAATCAACATTCACTTATCTCAAATGTCTCCTTGGATTTTTTTACAGGTTGTTCAAATAAGTCTCATACATTGAAATAGATTGGGTTTTGGCTTTTAAGGAATCTTTCATAGTTTCCCTTCTCCCGCTTTCAATTTATGAGATGAAAAAACTGGGTTCAGTGTGTCCCACAATCTGGATTTTGCCACTTCATCTCTCTGCTACCATTTCACATGTTCTTCTGCTCTCTGCATGTCCTGTAAACTGGCAGGGAGATCTGGATGCTTGCTCAGACTCCATTTCAATTTTTTTGAAGATAAGTCTTCGTAAGCAGTGTTGTGTACTACCACTGGGATTTTTAAAATTATTTTGGGGGAGACAATTTTGTTTCTTTGCTATTAGCTCACATTTATATGTCCCTAGCAAAACGAATTGAAAAGATACCTGTTTGAGTCCGTCAATTTTAGCCTGTGGGTGTTTAAATTTGTTTTCAAAATTTTTATGCCAGGTAATTTGAGGACTTCTTTGGATTCTTTTTTTTTCATTGCGTTAGTGAGTTCGGCTGATTTGGTCAAATACACGTGAGGCTTTTTCACTCTGTTGGTGTCTGTTTCAATTGTCTTTTGAGATGATAGCTATACTCCTCTTCCAGTTTCCTATTGCATTTTTACAGGGAAATAATCAATCAGGAATCCTCACGCGCTATACCTCCTACCGAGTGAACCGTCCCCTTGGGCTCACGAAGTCTGTACTAAAAAGACACCTGATGAAGTGCAGTGAGGGGAAGATGTGCTGAGGGGTCGGAGTGCTTGAGGACAAGCCGCCCGGTGGCCCCTGCTGCCACCTGATCAGGTGGCCACCGCTCTGCTGTCAGCCCGAGGGCAGAGGCCACCTCACTGTGAGCAAGCTGGGAAGGGGGTGTCGTCCTGCTCCCTGCATTGGAGACCACTCACACGCTAAGTAAGGGCAGTGGTCCAGCAAAACACAGTCCCCTTCTTTGGTCTCAGAGGAAAAAACAAAAAACAAAAATGATTTCAGTTGCGACCATTCTTAACTTGTTCATTGGCATCCCACTTCACTGAGTAGAAACAAAACGAAACATACTTCAGGTAAACCTGTGATTCTCAATTTTGGCAAGTAAAGATGCTTTTCTTAATTCTTATGTGCATTTGAACATTAGAAACTGTATGTATAGTGTAGATAGCACAGATGGGAAGCCTTTTCTAGCCGACTGGCATTTAGACGCCGCCGCAGACTTCTAGCCTGGTGAGATTAACAGAGGAGACAGTGATTTATTTATTATTGATAAAGCCTCAGAATTACTTATTTGATCCAGTGGTCTTAAGTCTTGAATACGTTTACACTCGCTAACCATCCTGTCCATCCAGGCTTCACAGCACGTTCATATCATCAGCACTGATCGGGCTTAGGTGCAAATCCTTTTCTGTTCTATGAGCCAATTACCTTGTAAAATCGCTTCTCAAGCCTCATCTCTATCAGAGCTTTTTGGCTGTAATTTCTACTTATTTAGACTAAAAATATCGGAGTAGAAGAATGAGAATAAAAAGGAGGTACACAAAGGTAGGAGCTGGGAAGGATCAAGTAGCATCAACACCAAGAAATTCACATTTTTAGTAACAAATGTATTATCAGTTTATCACTAAAAATCTTATACAACTATGTATACAATATATGTGTAGGTGCCATAAGAGGATAGAATATATTGAATTAAACTTAATCATCTCTTCAGAGATGTATATTTAAAAAAACTGCTATGTTTCATGAAGAGTTTCATTTATTTGTATTACTTGTTTCTACAGAGTTAGGGAGGCAGCAGATCAGATGGTGCTCAGTGCAGTTTCTTGAGTCAGATATTCAGAATCAAAGTCTGGCCCCACTACATGAGCGGGGTAAATTTGGGCAGCTATTGACTCTTGCGTGTGAGCTCCCTCATCCTAAAATAAAGATGATGATAAATCTACACACTTCATAAGGTTGCAATAATTAAGTCTATATAAATGAATATATTTATTATCATCCATATTTTAGGATAAGAAAACTCACACACAAGAATTTAATAGCTGCCCAAGTTCACATTTTATATAATTAAAGTTAACAGCACAATTAAGTACGACTGGAATTAACCAAGTATCTACAATGGATGAGAACATGCCACCAACACTTGCAATCTCATTGTGATAGATAAAATATGATTCATTGGAGTCTATAATATTATGATTGAATTTGAAACCAAATCCTGGAGTCTGACAGGGCCTCAGTTTCTTCGTTTGTAAAATGAGGAAATTTCCTGTTATAGAGACTTGTTTTAAATATTAAATGGGATTATTTATAAAGTTCCTGCCATACTGTAGGTACTTAATAAAGATTGCTAGCCTCTTTTCCCTCCTCTTTCTTTAAATGTCAGTGATTTGGCAATACAAAAATTGTTCTACAGTAAAAATGTTCACATAACATAAAGAATAGCAACCACTAAAACTTAAAAACCGAAGTTCACATTTTTTAGTATTGTTGGTTTACAACCCTCTCGGGAGCTTCTTGGTGCAATCTCAAAGCAGCCCCCTTAGGAGGGGGGCAGGGAGAGACTGAAGAAAGAGGCCAGCCACCCCAGCTTGGTAGGTGGCAGTTTCAATAAGCAAAAATAACTTACATAGGAGGCTTATCTTGGGTGACAGCAAGATGAATGGATGCTGCACCTGCTCACCAAATCTTAAATGTTTATAAAGAGGTCTTAACTGGGTTTAGTCATGTATCCTGTGCAGGTGTTCTCAACACCACACACTTTCTCAAGGTTGTGTCCTTGGAGCAGCCTCTGGGAGTGGGAAAGGCAAGCAGACCCCACAGTCCAAGGACAGGAGAGGGGGTGAGGAGTCTCAGAGTGCTGGGGTTCAGCTCACAGGTCGCCTGGAGGTCATGTCTTCTCAGTGATGTTCCCCAACAAATATCTACCCTGAAATCTTTATTTTAAAACTGGTTTATTTTAAGCTGTCAGTAGAGGCTTTGAACATTTTATTCAAGTCTTTATTGTTTTCAAAACTCACATCATTGTCATAAATACATATGCATACTCGCATGTACTTGTATATCTAGCGAGAAACATAAACATGACAAACTATCACTTGATAGATATGACAAACCAGACTTGAAAAAATTTTTCTTGAAACATTACTGTGTACTATATAAACCTTAGGTCAGAAAACTAGTTGTAAGATAGCATTTATGTTCCCATTTTCATTCTTATTAATGGTTCCATTGTTGTTTTGTTTTGTTTTGTTTTACCACAGGCTTTAATGGCAGCCAACTAATTTGATTGCCTTGATCATAGAATCTCAGACTGGGAAAAGACCTTAGGGATATCTAGTGTGTCAAACCTGAATCGTCATCTGGGTCACCTAGGATGCTTTTTAAAAATGTAAACTCCCTCACCCCCTGGAAATTCTGAAACTATAGGTGAGGGTAAAAATCAAGACTGTCATTTTTTTAATGTCCTGTGATGATTCCAATGATGAGTCAGATTTGACCATTATCCCTTGCAGAATTGAATCCTTTTGACAACATCTTTGCCAAATTGTTACTTAGTCTGTGATTGAACACTTTTGGTGACAGAGAACATTACCTCTCTGAGCAATCACTTTCCTTTTTTGACCTCTCTATTGGGATAATTTCCCTTATATGACATAAAATCTACTCTGTTGCTTCTACCTACTGATCTCAGTTATCATTTGTGGCAGAAAATCTAAATCTTGTTCCACGTGATAGTTCTTTGAATATTTGGAGATGAATTCGATGTCTTCTGAGTCTCCTCTGGGATAAACAGCCCAAATTCAAGTATATTTTCCTCTCATAATTTTTTAACCTTTATTATTTGGTGGTTGTCCTTTGGACACTTTCTCATCTGTTGCCATCCAAGTGTGTCTCTCTGGATAGTACGAAGAGAGATGTGCTTTAAACATTATTGCTCTCTAAAGTTTCTAAAGTTATATTTGGTTAAAAATAGCCCTGATAATTCATATAATTCTTACTCTTAACGAAAATTATTTGGTTATTACTCACATGTGCTAATGCTAAATCATGTCTTATCCATCTAAGTAATGTGATGATTTTTTTTTGGACTAGAGTTTTTTTGTACTCTTGTGTAAAGTTCATCTTATTGGATTTAACTTATGAGTGTAAATTTTAATGGTATTTTCAGATCTTGATCTTCTAATGTATTTACTGTCTTTCCTGACCATTCTTGAATTGATGAAACTACTCTGTATGTCTTTGCTGAGAATGGAGAGCTAGCAGTCCCATCTAGAAATCTCTATACAATGTGATATCACTCCTAAGATCAAAATCCATTGAATATAGTTATTTAATGTACTTCTATATGGTCCTGGACAAAGGTGTATTAATCTGCCTTGTTTCTAAAAAAATAATGAGAAACCTTATCAAAACCTTGCTGAAGATACCCATTTGCCACAGTTCCTTTACTCACCAGACATAGTAAAACAAAGAAATGGGTTGAGTATGACACAGATTGTTCTTTCATTACTATTCTTTCTCTTCCAGATTCTTCCAATCTACCTTACTTTTCATATTCCCTTCTAGGCTCTGAACAGTTGCCATTGGTGAAGCCTTAGGTTTGTGAAATCTACTTTTTTTCTCCCCAGTTTGTAAAATTGGACTGAAATTTGCTAATAAGCAGCCTCCAAGGGCCTCTCTTACTTGCCAAGATTTCTCAAAAATAACTGACAGTATTTCCATGATCTCACTTATAAGCTCCCTATGACCCTGGCTACTTCTCCAAATCCCTCTAGGTGGTTTTGAACTTCCTTTGTAGCAACAAGGAGAGAAAGAGAAATGAAGGTAACAAGCTGCCACACTGGCAAATAATTCAAGCTTGTTATCCAAAGGTGTCAGGAAAATGAGCTCACACTTCCCAGACCTGAGGTTCTTTCCCATACAATAATGCAAGTCGGGAGGACAGGGAGAGGCAATAGAGACACACGAAGACCTCGTTTACTGATACCATCACCATATCTACAGTACATATAACAGATTTAGATCACTTGAGATGTTTCTGAAGGCCTAGGTTCAGTGAACTCCCTTTTATCTAGTATCCATTATAATTTATTCCTGAGCTCATCTTTTGTCCACTGTACAAACCTCTCCCAAACTTCTTCCCCAGCTTTCTGATATAATGGAATTAACTAGAACCTGCATTGCTGAAGCCCACATTATTGTTCATCTTTTTCCTCCTGTCTGCATGAGTAAGAGTCCCATTGCCAAGACAACTTTAAGGAGGGTCTAAGAAGCATAGATTCAATCAGATGAACTCAGACAACTCACACACACACCACCACACAGAAATAGTAACCAATACTTTTTTTTTTTTTTTTTTTTTTTGGTCTCTCCATCAAGGGGAGCCCCCTCTCCTCAAATGTTTTTTTTTTATTTAAATTTTTTATTGTTATGTTAATCCCCATACATTACATCATTAGTTTTAGATATAGTGTTCCATGATTCATTGTTTGTGCATAACACCCAGTGCTCCATGCAGAACGTGCCCTCCTCAATACCCATCACCAGGCTAACCCATCCTCCCAACCCCCTCCCCTCTAGAACCCTCAGTTTGTTTTTCAGAGTCCATCGTCTCTCATGGTTCTTCTCCCCCTCCGATTTCCCCCCCTTCATTCTTCCCCTCCTGCTACATTCTTCTTCTTCTTTTTTTCTTTCTTAACATATATTGCATTATTTGTTTCAGAGGTACAGATCTGAGATTCAACAGTCTTGCACAATTCACAGCGCTTACCAGAACACATACCCTCCCCAGTGTCCATCACCTAGTCACCCCATCCCTCCCACCCCACCCCCCACTCCAGCAACCCTCAGTTTGTTTCCTGAGATTAAGAATTCCTCATATCAGTGAGGTCATATGATACATGTCTTTCCCTGTTTGACTTATTTCGCTCAGCATAATACCCTCCAGTTCCATCCACGTCGTTGCAAATGGCAAGATCTCATTCCTTTTGATGGCTGCATAATATTCCATTGTATATATATACCACATCTTCTTTATCCATTCATCTGTTGATGGACATCTTGGCTCTTTCCACAGTTTGGCTATTGTGGACATTGCTGCTATAAACATCGGGGTGCACGTAACCTTTTGGGTCCCTACTTTTGTATCTTTGGGGTAAATACGCAGTAGTGCAATTGCTGGATCGTATGGTAGCTCTATTTTCAACTTTTTGAGGAACCTCCATACTGTTTTCCAGAGTGGCTGCACCAGCTTGCATTCCCACCAACAGTGTAGGAGGGTTCCCCTTTCTCCGCATCCCCGCCAACATCTGTCATTTCCTGACTTGTTAATTTTAGCCATTCTGACTGGTGTGAGGTGGTATCTCATTGAGGTTTTGATTTGGATTTCCCTGATGCCGAGCGATATTGAACACTTTTTCATGTGTCTGTTGGCCATTTGGATGTCTTCTTTGGAAAAATGTCTGTTCATGTCTTCTGCCCATTTCTTGATTGGATTCTTTGTTCTTTTGGTGTTGAGTTTGATGAGTTCTTTATAGATTTTGGATACTAGCCCTTTATCTGATATGTCATTTGCAAATATCTTCTCCCATTCTGTCAGTTGTCTTTTGGTTTTGTTGACTGTTTCCTTTGCTTTGCAAAAGCTTTTTATCTTGATGAAGTCCCAATAGTTCATTTTTGCCCTTGCTTCCCTTGCCTTTGGCGATGTTTCTAGGAAGAAGTTGCTGCGGCTGAGGTCGAAGAGGTTGCTGCCTGTGTTCTCCTTTAAGATTTTGATGGACTCCTGTCTCACATTGAGGTCTTTCAACCATTTGGAGTCTATTTTTGTGTGTGGTGTAAGGAAATGGTCCAGTTTCATTCTTCTGCATGTGGCTGTCCAATTTTCCCAACACCATTTGTTGAAGAGACTGTCTTTTTTCCATTGGACATTCTTTCCTGCTTTGTCAAAGATTAGTTGACCATAGAGTTGAGGGTCCATTTCTGGGCTCTCTATTCTGTTCCATTGATCTATGTGTCTGTTTTTGTGCCAGTACCATACTGTCTTGATGATGACAGCTTTGTAGTAGAGCTGGAAGTCCGGGATTGTGATGCCGCCAGCTTTGCTTTTCTTTTTCAACATTCCTCTGGCTATGCGGGGTCTTTTCTGGTTCCATACAAATTTGAGGATTATTTGTTCCATTTCTTTGAAGAAAGTGGATGGTATTTTGATGGGGATTGCATTGAATGTGTAGATTGCTCTAGGTAGGATTGACATCTTTACAATATTTGTTCTTCCAATCCATGAGCATGGAACGTTTTTCCATTTCTTTGTGTCTTCCTCAATTTCTTTCATGAGTATTTTATAGTTTTCTGAGTACAGATCCTTTGCCTCTTTGAGTAACCAATACTTTTTACCTTTTTTCTAGTTATTTCATTATTGTTGCTTTTGTCTTTAACATTTTCCCATATTTATTAAAAATCTGAGGTCATCGGAGAGCTTTTTTGTGATCACAGCTTATTTTAAATGCACATTTCTCTTCAGGATTATTTTTAGTTTCTGCTAAAATTAATTTTTTGAGAGCTGTCAAATTTTACTGAGTTTTCATTTCAGAGTTTTTGCCAAGAATTTAAGGTCTTTTTCTCTTCAAATTTTTTAGATCAACCTTCCCAAATGATAGGCCTCACAGATGACCAGATCCCATTCTTTGTTTTCACAAATGGAGAGACAGCATGATTGTTTTCCTCATGGTTGTTATGGAAGTTCTTCAATAACCAGTGTTTCCGTGTTGGTCACAATTAGGCCCACAGTTACTACTAGGTACTTGGTTAATTGATTAATTCCGATTGCCCCAGTTCCTTTTCCTGTGATTTTTCTCAATTTTAAACTTTCACTTGTTTTGTGTCTACTCTGAAATCTTTGATTCTTGCTTGATAAATAAGAAATAAAATAATACAGTCTTTGAGTCCTCAGTGAAAACTATATTCTTTTGTGAATAAACCTCTTTTATTGGCTTTAGAAAAAAAAAGAGAGCTCCCCTTTCATAAGCATTTATCAACAGTACCAGTTTCTTGACACTTTATTGCCATGGGAATTGTATTCATTAGTTTTTGATTGATATTCTTTCTAGTATATTTATATGCTAGCATTCTAGCATAAAACTATTTTTAAAGTCTAGTTTTGTATTAAAATATATTTGTCTTTGAAATGAGAAAAATAGAATATGGATTTTTTAGGGGTGATATTTACACAAGGCACTATGACACAAGCTAAAGAAAATACTTGGTAAATTTTTAATTTCCATAATAATAATGCAAATTAAAAGATTTATGAAATTAGAAAATTTTCTTAAAGAACTCTCTAATTTTACTATAATTCCTCAATATTGAAAATTGCTTTGCATAGTTATACTTCAACTTTGTCAGAATTTTAAAATATGTATATCATGAGATATTACACAGCACTATCATTGGAAATGCTTGTATATGGTGATGGTATACATATTCTTTTTTTTTTTTTTTTAAGATTTATTTATTTGAGAGAGAAAGAGAGAGAGAGTGTGTGTGCGAGCAGGGGGAGGGGCAGAGGATATCACATGGACTCTCCACTGAGCATGGAGCCTGAGGCAGGGCTGGATCCCAGGACCCCGAGATCATGACCTGAGCCAAAACCAAGAGTCAGCTGCTTAATTGACTGAGCCACCCAGGTCCCCCAATGATACACATATTCTTAAATGCTGGGAATTTAATAGAAGTTTGTCAGCGACCAATGGCAATACTGATCACTGAAGAAATATTTCACAATACCAGACTTTTGAGGCAATGAGACCAATTGGATAATGTATTCACCTCTAGTGAGACGACTTTGGGTGAAAAATTTTTAACTGAATTAAATCCCATGGCACAGTTTGGTTATATCTGAAAATCAGGAATGCTTTCCCAGATCTGTATCTCTGAGACCATTTTCTACTCCTAATTCAAGGGGAATTACTAAAACTCATTAGTTTTGATCAATTCTGGTTGTAGTTTCTTTGACAAATCTGTGATCAGAAGTGGTGAAAGAAGTCAGTTATAGATGTAGAAGCTGTTAAAAATATACTCAACTCATTTCAACATCTTCTCCAGTGGTACTATCTTACCAACTTCCTTTTCTCTACAGTGGGAGTCCGATGTTGCTGGCATCAGTAGAGAGTTCATAAGTAAATGAGCAAATATGTCACTGGTGATCAGGATCTTTCACTTGGCCATAGAATCTTTGGTGAGTAATAATGCTATAAGCATGAGTAAAAGGCAGCTCCATCAATTAAAGTTAACAGGCTTTAGGTTTCTTTTACCTTTGTGTTCAATCCCAGAATCATGTCGCTTAGAATAATGAGAATTTTTGCTTCTTGAAAATTAAATAACAACTTCTGTAGTTGTGTTATTTTGATGTGGTTTCATTTTACTGTAAAGACACTTATCTTTAGGGCGCCTGGGTGGCTCAGTTGGTTAAGCAACTGCCTTCGGCTCAGGTCATGATCCTGGAGTCCCGGGATCGAGTCCCACATCGGGCTCCCTGCTCAGCGGGGGGTCTGCTTCTCCCTCTGACCCTTCCCCTCTCGTGCTCTCTGTCTCCCATTCTCTCTCTCAGATAAATAAATAAAATCTTTAAAAAAAAAAAGACACTTATCTTTAGTTTTATCCTAAGCTGCATCTGATAATGAAAGCAAAAAGAAATATACATTTTTGTCAGTGCAAGTGCATGAAATAATTTCACTGGTGGAAATATTTTTAAGGCTTATGTCTGAAGAACATTATAAGCCTAATAGTCTTGTAATAATAGTAAAGTCTTGTAAAGCAGAACAGCCAATGAAAGTACAGCTTTGAGGATGAGGGACCCCAGTTTCAGAGTAATCTGAATATTTTCACAGAATGTGAAAGAAGTATAGTAGTGTACTGGTCAGGAGCTTAATCCCTGGAGTCCCACTAGCTGGGTTTGGTACCTCTCATGTTAGGAGCTGTGGAACTCAGGCTGTTCTTTATCAGCTGTCTGCCCCCGTTCCTTCATGTCAGATTAGGCTACAATCTGTGGTGAGGATTAAATGTGATAATATATGTAAAGAGCGTGGTATACGGACTGACACCTAGTAACCACTCAGGATATGTGGGCTTCTATTACTGAGCAGGTTTTTAAATTTTGGCTCATGAGCCCCACAGGGGTTATGAGGGAGTAAAACAGGCAAGAGTGGGTGTGAAGGGTGAAGTGAGTGCGTGTGCAAGAAGCTGAAATTAGTTCATTGGCATACTGATCGGCCCTACTTGTCCATCATTTCACCCAGGCACCTCATTCTCCTCTCTCGATCATTATATTCTTGGCCCATTCATCCTGCTCCCCCTCAAACTCAGACATATACCCCACAGTCTAGATCACTATTCAATTTGATTTAAAATCAATGAAGCGATAAAAGGCAAAAGATGTGACCATCAATCTTTCAGGCATGCTTCCCTCACTTCCACAGATATTCCAGCTACTGCTATGGTCGGGTAATGTGATTCAGGATGTGGAGGTTTAGAGATGAAAAAAAAAAAAAAAAGAAAGAAAGAAAAATTATGTCCTCTGGAAGTCAGCAAGTTAGCAGTACCGTTGGGATATTTTGGTTGCTCTTGTGAAACATTTCCCCTGACACTTACATGTTCTGTCCAAAAAGTCTGTTGATGAGCAACAAAGTTTGGAGGAACTGGACCGCACAAGGAATTCAGTGCCCCGGTGGCTTGGGGAGAGGGACATTTGCAGCTTTGTGCCCCATCCCAGAGGAAATAAAGCAAGATGGCGGGGAGAAGACGGGAGGGTGTCAGAAGGTGGAGGAGGGTGGGTAAAGTATCCTCCAGACGGAGAAGGCACTTTGGGATGGAAAGACAGTGCAAGCCGCTCTGTACTATTTACAGAGTTTTATTCAGGGTAACTTACCGAAAGGGGAATCCAGCGGACAGATGATCCAGGTGCTAAGCAGCTATTCTCCACAAAGATAGGACCTTAATCCACAGCTTTTATAGAGCGAAGGGGCATGGTGGTGAGGCCACAGGGTAGTTAGCTAACGTGGCGCCCTCTGCGTGCTAGAGGGACAATCAGAAAAGCCTTCCTGCATTCCGGACGGGGCATACATTACCCTGCAAGGGGCCTGGAGCACGGAGCCCTGAGGGAGGTCATTGCCTGGGCACCAATAAGATGCAGGACCAAAGACGGCTTTGGTGTTGTCAGCCCTCCTACAGAGGGCCACAGGCAGGACGAGGTGTTTCTATGTTACAGCCCAGGTCTGTGTTGTCCTCTGTCTCCTGGGCAGTGGGATAGAATTTTTTATAACCCAAACCTCACGAAATTCCTAAAAACAAAAACAAAACCCTACCTCATTCAACTAATACCTATGTGACTGCTCTCTCTCCCACAGACTAGAACCTGGAGGCTTTTGGATATCATTTGGATCATCATCTTCTACATAGATATAAATGTTCTAATGCCTATAACTACCAAATGGCAGTGTATTAATATCTATCGTTGTGGAACAAATCACCACAAATTTATATCAACCACATCCATGTACCAGGACTCACACATATTCTTCCTGGTCAGCAACATCCTGTCTGACATATCCCAATCAAGGCTCCTATTCAGGATCTTCAGGCCACATTAAAAATTCTCTCTCTATTACTGTCCACCCTGATGAGGTTTAAAAGAGGTTTTACAGATATTGTTGCTTGATAGACTGTGGTTCGTTAGTGTTATATTTCTTAAGCTTAGAAGTTCTTTTGTTGTTACTTCATAAAAACTCTTAAGAAACGTAACAGTTGTTTTTCTCTATTTGCTGTTCTTAATTTTCATTGATATTTATTTTTGCATTTGCTATCTTGTTGCTTTATATTTTAATATTGTAAGGTGTAAGAGAATGAACAAATCCATATAATCATTTTTATTTTTTTTATTTTTTTTTTATTTTTTTTATTTTTTAAAGATTTTATTTATTTATTTGAGAGAGAGAATGAGATACAGAGAGCATGAGAGGGGGGAGGGTCAGAGGGAGAAGCAGACTCCCTGCTGAGCAGGGAGCCCGATGTGGGACTCGATCCCGGGACTCCAGGATCATGACCTGAGCCGAAGGCAGTCGCTTAACCAACTGAGCCACCCAGGCGCCCCATATAATCATTTTTAAAAATCAAGATTCCACATCGTTAATGAGAATGTAATTCCTATTTAATTTTTATCACCTTTGTTTTCTTCTGAATGGGCTAGTGACCTCGTCTCTCATATATTGTTTCTTGCCTGAGAATTCCTAGTCAACAGATTCCTCTGGGTTGAAAAATAAATGTTGCTTTCTTGGGTTTTTTGAGGCAGAGCATGAGGAAGAATGGATTTATTTTTTGCGTGGACCACCAATAATACTATACATTCTCTATTTTGCTTCCAGTTCTGGCAACCTAAACTAGAAGAAATGTTTTCACATATTTCTTCTTTCACCCACCAAATCCATCATTGGGGTAGTACAAAACACAACAGTCCGTGGCTCTTCAGAAGTCTTAGAAGTAAGTTTACTGCATTTGGTTTCATCAATTCACAGGGAAGGCAAATGATACTTTCTGTACTCAGAAAAAGAATCGACTTCAAAAGAAAAGCTCAGGTGAAATTTAAAATAACCAACTTATACCTTTACAACTATATATAACCTTTGAAACTAATCACCATTGAATACAATTGTTAAGTTTCTCTTCTGGCCATACTAGAGAGGATGCTGTACCTCTGCTCTCAGTGTATTTATACTTCACATACCCCAGAAACTTCCACACAGAAATATGGAGGGTACCAAATAAGACTTATTGAGTACTTAGAGACAAATTTAATGAATAAATAAGTATTCTGATTTCTGAATACAGATTTAATATTTATAGGCATCTGGATAGAGATTTTTAATATATAGGCTTGAGGGTATTCTTTATCTTGTAGCCTTGTGTGAATTTTGTCAAGTTTAGCTTTCAGGGACTGTAACTAGGTACAGTGATGGGCAAGACACTTTTGAAGAGGTACTGGAAATAAGCAATCACACATTGCCTTCGGCATACTCATGGCTTTTTCCCAGAGTAAGAATTTCAGGAAAATGGTCTAAAAAAATATTGAGTTTACACATGGAGACGTTTTGGCTATAAAAATTAGTTGTATTGCAGTCTATGATTTAATGCTTTTTGGTTTGTATCAAGCAAGGTATCTGTCATCAGAACAGAGAGTATTGGGTACTGGAAAGCATCCTAGCCCTGCAGTGAAAGCTTAGCTTTGAATTCCGATTCCACCCCAGGATGGAGGTTCTCACCTACTCCCTCCTATCAACTCTAAAATGGGGGTAATAATAGCTTCCTTTCCTGCTTCCTGGGGCTATAATTCATGTCAAAAACACTCATGACAGTGCTTGGGTAAACTCTAACGCAACTATACCACTTTAAGGTGTTGGTGGGAGTAACCCCTTGAAATATACATTGTCCTGGGTCTACGATCCCACACAAAAGCCACAGCATTAAAACTCACCTTGCAGCAACACTGAGGACCCCAAAGTAGGCTCAAAAATTAATGAGATATGAGAACACTAAATATCTAAGTGAGAAATCATGTTTTCTACTTGCTCAACAGTGCAGGAAAGTTCATAGTAATATGCCCAGCATTTTGGGAAACCTTTTGTCTGCTCATGCTGTCTATGACCCTGTGTAAGCAGAGACGGGGGCAAGCGGCAGGTCAGAGCAGGCAGATATGCTGTCAGAAATATCATTCGGATTATAAATGAAAGCTAAGAAACTTCCTTGGAGAGAGCTGAGTTGTAAGAAACTGAAAATAGGAAATATTTGCCCTAGAGATACATTCTTCACACAATATTTAGTTTGCCTCCTCGGAGACTATTCCTTTCCATTTTGGAACAATACTGCTCACTGAGACTGTGAATTTACATAGCTTTTCTTCAGCCAATTGTGGACTCCATTCTAAAAAGGAGCAAAAGAAGCAAACACATTTGTAAAAAGAGAAAAATACTGCCCGGCTTGAGGTAATTTCATGGCTCCTATATTCTAGGCATTAAGTTTGTTTGATGTCCAGTGTACCTATTATTTTTCTTTAACACATATGCTAAACCTACTTAAACGTACCGACTAGCTGGAAGAGGATCAATTCATGTTTCTGGAATGCTAGCCGGACACTTCCGTGAATTTCTTTAGACTCAACAAAGAAAGCAAATGTCGATTTCAGGACGACCTGTAGTTTTAAAAGACAAAATGAAGACGATTTTAGTAGAACTAACCAATCCCATCCATGAAAACTAGAACAGTTTTAAGCGTATATATGCACGTACACACACACACACACACACACACACAAACGCACGAAGAAACGCTGAAAACGTCACTACCTGGTGTAAGAGAACAGAGTCCTCAAGAAATAGACTTCACCTTTCATACGAGCTGCAAACTTGTGGCAGGCTAAATTATATTCCATAGCCAGAAGCAACCCATCTTAGTCATAGAGTAGATGTCACATGTCAGCGTGACAAGACAGCAGAACATGGTTTCCCAAACTTCAGGTCGTGGAAACTGCAAGAGGTAGAAAAATCTCTCTCTGGTCTTTATCATAGTACTGATTTGCAGTATTTCCTAAATCAGGGTAATAAATAAATGGAACCCAAAATAATTTTATTAGGTTTTGTGCCAGGGCATGTCAGTGAGTAAAAAGAATTGTAAAGGACTGGAAAAGAAGTTAGCACAGCTTAGACTGGTTTGATGAGTAGACAGCTTCTTTTCATCTCATCCCTGTATTTTCAGACTGCAGTATGCCATTAACTGCGATTGGTTTGTTGTATGACCAGAGACTCTTCCTTTGATGAGGGAGAAAGTCCGTTAGTAGTTGTTTGTGAATTCTGCAGTTAATGTTCCCAACACTCACAGATCTGGTAGACACGTGTTCAAAAGTCACCTCCAAATGTATTGTTAAAAAGTAACATGCTGGTTCTAACAAATGAGTGTGTTAGCATTAGAAATGAAACAAGCAAACTCCCCATAGATTGTTTAAGGCTGAAATCAATAACTCATCCAAAACAGCATGCGTTTGTAGAAATGTATTTGCTAATAGGTTCACTTGACCTGTCCATTTCCAGTAATTGTACCGCTTATTTTCTTTTCTTGTCTACTGACTGGCTATACTTTCTTAAAAAAAAAAAGAAATTTATAAAGATATATGAATTTTTTATCTGGAAGAAAACTTGAAGAATCAACGGGTTTCAGAGGAGAGCTTCTCGAAGGTGATAGTTGCCCTCATTGACTCTGGTGGGTTTGAGATGAAGGTGCCAATTCTGTATCTTTAAATACATAGAAAGGAGTTTTCAGAGATAGGAAGGTGGACCAAAAAAAGAAAAAAAAATCCTACTTGGGTCCTTCAAAAGTGTGTGTTTACCAAAGGAAGGAGTTAATTTTCAAATTCACAAGTTACAACCAACATAATAACTTCTCTCTTAGGGAGTAATCTTCCCTGGAAATGAGGGTTGTGACTGGTCCGCTGGGATTGCCTGTTGAGAGTTAATAACATGCATGTAGTGGTCATGGTTTCATGGTATCCTGTTATCATAGATTAAAAAATCAGGTCTCTGCTCACAGAATGCTAACTGTTCAGTATTTTGCTTTACCCAGCTAATTGAATGAGCAATTCTGTTTTCTTGTGGGTATTTATCGTACTTTAGAATCAGCCTCACTTTGATGAATTCTAATTGAAAAGAAGTCTTTGCCTAAATGTCACTTGTTATTAATGCTTTCCCTCACCACCCTATTGAAAACTGTAACCTCCCCACCCTGAAGTCTGGATCCCCCTTAATTGGTCCTTCTTTTTCTTTGTTTTCTATAGCACATTTACCTTCTAAAATGTTATGTAACTTACTTTTATTTATTGTTTATTATTTATCTCTCTTGCTAAAATGTATGGATGTAACAACTACTGTATTTGTGAATTGAATAAGACAGAAGATGGCTAAGAGAAACTTCACTGGACCCAAACAAAACAAAACAAGACACACACACACACACACACACACACATACACAAACACCCCAACCCCCAAAAAACAACAGCTTGGTTTTGGCCAATACCTCTTGCAGAAGTGTTGCTTGGGACTGGAGCCTTAGCACCCGGACTTGCAGGGTGGGTGCTTGCAACAAGGGAAGGGGTTGTGAAATGGGAGTCAAGGGGAGGTCTGGAGAAAGTGGTGGCGCCTGAATGCTCTTGCCAACATGGGGAGGAGCCTGGTCTCTGTGCTCACGGGATCCACTGCTCCTCTCACTGCAGTCTTGGAGCTTAGTAAAGGGAAAAAAGAGAGAGAGAGAAGGATGTGCCCAGATCACTGAGCTGTAACATTTAAGGTAAGTTTGCATTGGTTATATGTGGACTGAATATAAAAGATTTTTAAGTTTGATGGTTTTCTACATATTACAATATCCATGATTCCCACATGTCGAAAAACATCATAGGCTGTTGAGTTACTTTTTGAGAAAGAATGTATTCTGTGTATCTTAGGGTGAAGAGTATTGGGACATAGAAATATTTCTGGATCTTAAGAAACAGTAATAGGAAATGAATGGCATTAAATGTTTTATTTCTTCCATAATACTATGGCAGCATTTAACAATTTGAAGAGCTAGATTCTGTCTCTAGTAATCCATACAAAACTAATAACAATTACTAAGTATGTCTTTTGATAGTGGGGGTTATCACTAGGCTTTCTCTATAATTTCTAAAAGTTAATGTGCTGCTAAAACTTGAACTAGCATTATCCTCCGAATACATGTTTTCTCAAGTATAATACATGCGTTAAAATGGCCTATGATGATGCCCATGAGGGAAAACCTTAAAATAAAAAATAAAAATTCATACAAAACGTAGGTAAATTTTTATTTTGAAGAACCACAGAATTAATTTCATGTATTTCTTTTTAATTTACATAAACTCATATGTAAAAAAATCCCATGGAATAAAATACACTATATTAATTTGAATTCAACAGAATTTTCTTCTTAACTGAGTGTATTTAGATGCACACAGGGAGAATATGGGTGAATCTCACGGCCCACACTGACTATAAAGACACAGATTTACTGAAGAAGGGCTGGCAACCCAAATTTTGCTGAATATACCCACACTGGCCTAGGGAGAGCTTGGAAAATAACTTGTTTAATTACAGCCTGCATACATGCATACTTTTATCCTAATATTCAAGAGCTATAAATGATTGAAGATGTGCTGAACTCATGTGGGGCAAGATGATGCAACATGCCCATGGCTACCTTAGAACATTATTTTCTGTAGCCTATAATTGCTTTTGGACCACCAGGTGTGGCAAAAAAAAAAAAAAAAAAGTTGCCAGACCTCATATTTATGAGTTTAAAACTTGGAATAAAAAATGCCCTTAGGAAAATGAGCCTATTTTCCTGAATATATCCTGAGTAGAGAAGCGTGGGTGAAGAGAAAAGTTGATAGAAAGGAGTGCAACCTTATATGTATCGTGAGAAAGCAGAATTTTAAGCAGTCTAAAAAGTTTTTATTTAAGAACTTGACTTCAAATACAGCCTACTCCACTCTACAATAAGACGGAGTGATGTTTCAAATGCAAAAGGTAGATCACTCCTGACATATTTGGGCCAGGTGTGAAAATTAGAGTATTTACACTCTCAGTGACTCTTCCCAATGGTTAAAAAGTCATCCAACCTTCTGGTGTAATAAGGACTTCCTGTTCGTTTAATTTGCCTGGTAGAGCTTAAGTAAGCAGTTTACAATTCTGTTTTCCAGAATGTAATGAAGATTTATTCATTTTACCTCATCCTAATTTGCTCACTTAAGAGCAAAAATAAAAAAGGATTTGGCTTTGGCGGGGGAAGAACCACCCACGTGAGACAGGCAGCTGCAAAGACCTTTTCCGAGCTGACAGCTTGACACTAGTCATTACAGTTTCACAGGGATGGGAAGATTTAACAAGAGAGAAATCTCCCCAGTTCTCTAATTAAAAGAATAGACAATTCAAAAGAGAAATGCAGTGTATTATTTTCATGAAAGGAGAAAGTCATTCAAGTGTGGGGAAAAACAATGAGAACCTCATATTTCCTATTTTTCTGTTAACGGGATATATGATAGGGGCATTGACCTGCCCTGCAGTGTCATTTCAGGTCAAGATGCTATTTTATAGGACTTATATTTGGTCACTATATCAAAGATGAAGGTTAATTCCATGTTTGTGACAAACGGGAGACTTCAGTGTTTCCAAGGGCTCACACCCACCTGTGTACTCCTAAGGGACTTCGTAGGGAGGGATTTGGTTCAAAACTCATCTATTCTCTCTCAACTTCTCATTAGTGGTGAACAAACTGCTAGAGTTCTGGCTGTCCTTTTGAATCCATGATTTAAAGAAAATGCTGGTTATGATTTTGTGGCAAGCCATCACCAGTGACTGCCGATAGAGCACCCCAGGTAAAGATCCACTGAGGGGCACCGTGGGCAATTGTAACTTACGTAGGAACCAGATTCTTGCCTCAAAGAGCTTAATATCAAATTCCACAATCAGAGTCCCAAATCCCTTCCAGATGTATTTAGGCACAAAATCACTGTACATATAGTAGACTGTCATGGGGCTTTCTGCAAGGTCATACCTTATTCTCCCTGTTTTTTTTTTTTTTGAGCATAAAAAATGGCCTGATTCCAGGGGCTGGCTGGTGCGGGCTCGTAGGGGGCAGACCAACCGTAAGTGGTTGTCTCTGTACATCCTTTGATCACCCTCATGCCACATTTACTGTTTACATTTGTTTTAGTAGGTTTGTAAACATTATTTCCTGAGATTATACATAACCAGGGTTTTGTAGCTTTTATTTATTCAGAAGTCATATGGACTGTTAATGACTTATGATGGTATCCTGCTCTGGGCAGGTATAGGATCATGGTATGTTGTAAAAAATACTTCCCCTCAGAGCGCCTGGGTGGCTCAGTCGGTTAAGCATCCCACTCTTGATTTCAGCTCAGGTCAGGATCTCAGGGTGGTGGGACTGAGCCTATGTCGGGCTCCGCGCTCAGTGCACAGTCTTCTTGTCCCTCTCCCTCTGCTCCTCCCCACCCTAAAATAAACTCTTTAAAAAAAAAATACTTCCCCTGAAGACAATCTTTTAATGTGGAAATAATCAATTTCATAGACAAAAAGGAGGAAATGGGAAGCATAAAATCATTGTTGAGTGTTTTTGAGAAAAGAACTAATTTGAAGAAGGTTACTTATATTCAACAAGATCAAACCCTGCTCCCCAACTCCCCCTCTCCCCATCCCCACCCCAGGAAAGATCACATTCTTTTTTCTTCTTCATGGGAATAAATATGTCTGTGGGGATCAAAGGGATTTTTGGCTAAATAGGAACAAGCACCAGGTCAATCATTTCCTCAGCTGTAGGTTAGGGAGACATAAATAAATACTTAGTTTTATTCACAAGGAAGAAGTGAAAACTTGTATTTTTCATGAGAATTGAGGATAAGCCTCATTTTTGCTTATCATGTAGGCTCTTGGTGAGGAGAGGGAGGACAGCAGAACGATGGAGATTTCTGTTCGCCTTGCCAAGTCCTGGTCCCATGACCGTCTACCCACGATTTGGACAAAAGTGTTAGAACATTTATCAAAATAATTCTGAAAAGCTTATGAAAAAATGTTTAACAAAGTAATTTTGAGCCTTTTTGTCATGTGTTAATGTGTGGCAATTGCTTAGCACAGTTCCTGGTTATTAGAATGATTACAAAACACTGATATTTATTCTCAGTATTACCCACTATTCCAGACGAAATATAGGTCAATTCAATCTTATTATAAAACTCAACTCAGCAGGATGACCTACTGGGACCAAAAATGCCTGTGGGAAGGAACCGCATGTCTATTGAGGAACAAGTTCAAACGAGGAGGCAGGATCCTATACTGGAAAGAAGGAAAGGCATTAATATTTAAGGGCCCCTACCATGAGTCAGCCACCTTGCCGCATCTCACATTCTTAGAATGTTGCTAGAAAACTGAAAAGGAAAATTTCTCCAAAGTGTTTTCTATAAGTATATCTGTGCAGCAATATAATATGTGGCTAGAACCCAAGACTCTGGAAGGAGGCAGAATGCCTCAGTCTGAAGTCTGACATCCACTTTTTAGATGGGTTTCTTTGGGCTAATTACCCTCTGTATGCCTCAGTTTACTCACACATATACTGAGGAAGATAACCATACCTATGTGGCTTCTATGGGATTATTTGGGATACTGAATGTAAACACCTAGAGAAGTGCCTAGAACATAAGAAGTGCTCATAATGTCAGCTGTTGTTATTCAGTAATAATAATTTACTTTGATACTTTAAGTGCCAGGTGTCAAAGTACTTCCATCTGTTTTATCTTACTTGATTTTCTCTCTCTCGCTCTCATACACATACACATCCTAGCACACGTGTACACACACACACACTAATGCGTGTTCACCCACACTTCTCAACGGCTCACATGGTTATGATTATCATTCTCCACTCTGTGGGGCCTAGTTGTGCAAGGCTTACTGGGGTAATGTGTAGACCAGAGTCTGTATTTTGATTACTAGTCCCATCCTCTCACTACTAAACATTCTGCCTTCGGAATAACTTGACTGACAATTTGGATAATAGACAGCCAATTTAGATAGGACTGGCCAAATTGTTTAATTAAATAAGAGGCTTGATTTAAGGCTTGATTTATGGAGAACTGGGTTCAGTGTCACTTAAACATGGAAATCTATCCCTTTCTGAGAGATGAAAATGTAATGAGGGAAAATGTCTTGGTGGGTTTATGAAGTACTTATGACTATGTGATGTCAAACAACTTGTCAAACCATTGAAGCCCGCAGATTTCTAGAATGTGAGATATAACTGAATAATCGGTGGGTTTCCTTTTGTAATTTTCTTATGTAATTTTATGTTAAACTATTCAAATTCTGTATAATGCACACATGCTTCAAATGGAGGCTGTCTTTAATTTGTTATATTCAGCCTAATGATGATAAAGTAATTCTATGATTATATTATCAAAGCAGTGTGCTACAAAATGTCAGACAAAGACTATTCATTCACTCATCTAAATGAATATTGATTGAGTCATCACCACATAGTAAGTATTCTCTAGGCATTGAGGATAAACAGGGAATAAGACCGATATCTTTCCTGCCCTCTTGAAGCTTCCATTTTAGTTAGGGAGACAGAAAGAAAAAAGGAGATAAAAAATTAAGTGATGTAAGTTCAGGTTGTGTTAAGTGCCATGAAGAAAAAGAAAGTAGAATAAAGGGATAGGAATGATGGTTAATGGTAGGAGGAAAAGGAGGGTGATTAGTGAATGGGTCAACTAGGCACAACCACTTGAGGAGATAATTTTAGAGCAGAGATTTATGAGCAGGTAAAGAACTGGATAAAGAACACTTCAAGCAATAGAAACATGTGAAAATCTCCTGTGGCAGAGATATGGATGGAAGCAAGGATAGCTGGAGCAGATTGAGCAGAAGTTAGAATGATGAGAGGTGAGGTTGGACAGTTGACAGGGGCTAGAGTCCTTGCCCGTGGTCAGGAGTTTAGATTTTATTCTATTTACAATAGGTAAAAACTTGAGTTTGAAAAAGACTCTAGTTGCTATCTAGTCAATAGGCTGTAAGGGATGGAATTGGGGAAAAGGGAGATCAGGTTTGAGGTGGTCGATGAATCCAGGTGAGAAATGATGGTGGTGTATTAGAGTTTTCCAGAGATGCAGAACCAATAGTACATACATACACATAAATGTGTATACATACACATATATATATACCATATACATATACATATATAAACAGAGAGGGGAAGAGAGAGACCAGGAGAGAAGATGGAGGGCAAGGGAAGATTTTTTTTTTAAGATTTTATTTATTTATTTGAGAGAGAGAAAAATAGTGAGAGAGAGAGCAAGAGAAGGGGGGAGAGGGAGAAACAGGCTGAGCAGGAGCCAGGTGAACAGTGAGCCCAACATGGGGCTTGATCCCAGGACCCTGGGATCATGACCTGAGCTGAAGGCAGATGCTTAACTGACTGAGCCACCATGTGTTCCAAGGGAAGATTTATTTAAGGAATTGACTGACATGAGTGTAGTGGCTGGGAAGTCCAAAATCCATAGGTCAAGTTGGCAGGCTGGAAATTTAGATAAGAGTTGATGATACAGTCTTGAGTCCAAACTTCGCAGGGCAAGCCATGCCAGCTGGATACTCAGGCAAGGTTTCTCCATTACAATCTTGAGGCAGAATTGTTGCTTTTCTGGGAAACCTCAGTCTTTGCTCTTAAGGTGTTCACCTGACTGGATGAAGCCCACGCATATTATAGACAGTAATTTGCTTTACTCAAAGCTAACTGATTTAAATGTTAACCACATCTAAACAATACCTTCACAGCAACATCTACACTTTTGTTTGTCCAAAGAACTGGGCACCGTAACCCAACCAAGTTGACACATAACATTAACCATCACAGGTGGCTAGGACTGGAGTGATAGCAATGGAAATGTTGGAATATCATTAGTTTCTAGATATGTTATGAGGGTAGAGTCAACAAGACATCTCCTCTACCCCAAAGTAGCCAGATGATTCCTGCTCAGCAGTAGGAGCTGTGGGGGCTATTTACTGGAGAAATAGAAACAGAGAGACTCAACTCCGGGACACCAGGCACAGGGTGAAGTAGGGACAATGGACTGAAAATCAGGTATTAAATGAAAGAAAGCATATTGAATAGAGCCCCTCAGCACCCTCCCTTTAATGTTCTCCCCCAAAAGTGAGAGGTAGGCAGCAATCTTCACATCCTAAAGAGTCAATAATTTTCTGTAAATAGACTGAGCTGCTCCACTTAGCTGGGCCTCAGCCATGTGAGTGACAGTGAAATCCACTATTCATTCCACCAAACTTCCTGTGGACACGGAGCCCTAGTGAGCTCTTCTGAGACTCATTCTTGAGTCCAGCTCCAACACAAAAGATAGGCCCCAAACAAATAGGAAATGACTTCTGCTTTTAACCATGTTACAGAAACCAGTTTCAAACTAGTCCTCCATTGTAAAGAGTTACAAAGAGTGAAATATATATATAATCAATGTTTCAAACACTGGGAAATATGCAATGTAGGATTGTGATTCCCTAAGAGAAAGTAAACAAGTGAGGCCATCTCCACAATTGCACTGACTTTTAGCTGGAGGTGTTTTCTGGGCTATCACACAAACACACACACACACACAGAGCAGGGAGCTCAAATCAAGCACTATGGTCTTTTTGAGTTGAGGAGTGTTCTGTGAGAGTTCAAAGTAACCAGAAATGTCACAGATTGTCTCTCTTTTTCTATATAGATGATGAGTCCCTCCCTGTGAGTAGGTTTGTCAATGTCCCAAAATTCTTTTCTTCTTCTTCTTTCTCTCTCACCAAATTCTCCACAGTTTTCTCATGTAGTACCGAATGAATAAATAAAATTTTCTGTTATTTCCAATTCATAATAAATATCATTAGTAGTATAATCAACAAAAAAAATTAAACTGAAAATAGCCAAAACTATAATTGATAAAAAATAGAGGAAGCAAATAATCTAGACATTTAAATTGTCAAATATGACCTAGAAGGTTTAGACTGAATAGGAGAAAATGGCCACGCACAAAAAATGTATAACAGCAAAAACTATAATTCTTTAAAATTTGATATGGACAAAAAATAATATTATATATATGGAATATAGATATCATGGAATATTATGCAGCAATGAAAAAGGATGAGATTGTGCCATTTGCAACAACCTGGATGGATCTAGATAGAGAATATAATGCTAAGTGACATAAGCCAGTCAGAGAAAGACAAATGCCATATGATTTCACTTATGTGTAGGATCTAAAAAAATAAAATAAATGAATAAACATTACCAGGAGGGACTAGAGGGATGGCCAAAATGGGTGAAAGGGAGTGGAGATATAGGCTTCCAGTTATGAAATGAATAAGTCATGGGAATAAAAGGTAGAGCATAGGGAATATAGTCAATGATACTGTAACAGCATTGAATGGTGACAGCAACACTTTGTGGTAAGTATAGTTTAACATATAGAGTTGTTGGGTGGCGCCTGGGTGGCTCAGTCGTTAAGCGTCTGCCTTCGGCTCAGGTCATGATCCCGGAGTCCTGGGATCGAGCCCCGCATCGGGCTCCCTGCTCTGCGGGAAGCCTGCTTCTCCCTCTCCCACTCCCCCTGCTTGTGTTCTCTCTCGCGCTGTGTATCTCTCTCTGTCAAATAAATAAACAAAATCTTTAAAAAAAAATAAAAAAAAAACAAACAAACAAAAAAAACATATAGAGTTGTTGAATTACTATGTTGTACACCAGAAGCTAATGTAACAATGTGTTTCAACTCCCCTCAAATAAAAAATAAAAATTTAAAAAATAAATAATAATTTTAGCAAGATAATAAGAAGGAAAATAGCCTGAGAAATTTTCATCAATTAATAAATTGGCACAATGGAGCTTATTTCCAGAAAATGACTTCTGGATGAAAATTTATCAACATTAGTGTAATTATCATTAAAGTATTGTATTAAAAATGGTTTGAGAGTCCAAACAGTGGAGATAGAATATCTCACTGCACAAAAGACAATGCCTAGTGCAAAGAAGAATTGCAATACATATTTTCATCTTTTTCAAGCTTTCTTCATCCTGGAAATACATGGTGATTAAAGAACCAACAAATGAACAACAACAACAAAAACCTTCGTTCATGACCCTGGATGTTACAGGCTGGAGAATAAACAAATGAACACTCACAAAGAATTTCAAAATGTCGAGAACTATGAAGAAAACCAATATGGTCAGGTCTGTAGAATAACTGAGTGGTTGTGGTGAGGCTAGGTGGAGAGGATAATCAAAGAGTGCTTCAAGGACAATAGGGCATCACCTCTGGGGAAAGGCATTCCTGCTACAGGGTTTGGCATGAACGAAAGGACATCTGTGGGAGGAGAAGAGCAGTGTGTATCCTGGGAATGTCTCGCTGAGCACAATCCAAGGTTACGTCTTGAGCAGTTGTGGTAAATAAAGGTAAAAGCACACCGAAGAAGTGTTAGATATAAAGAATATGATATTTAGAATTTAATTAGTAGATAATAGGGAGTCACTAGAAGAGCCGTACTTTGGGGAGACTGTTTGGTCTGCAGTTTAGAAGGCATTAAGGAGGGAAGAGAGTAAAAGGAGGAAGACAGTCAGACAACAGTGGCTTTACGTAAGAAATAATGAACTAGACGAGTGGCAGAGGAAATGAGACAGAGGAAATAATTTAGGCATGAGTCGGATGAAGAAGGTGCCAGAGCAAAAGAGGTATGAGACTGGCCCTGGGCTGAGTCTGTTGTAGATGTCGGCACCATTTACAGCAACACAGGGGGACAAGAAGCAGGTTTGGGAAGAAAATTTATGAATTTATTTATTCTGACGTATTCCACTTGAGGCATTCCTGAGAATGCAAGTGTTAAACAACTCCAGCGGAGAAATGGATGCTAGATCTGTAGCTTAAGAACCCAAAGGAAAGGCTGATAACAAACAAGGAAATAAATGTGGATGAACTTTACTAAAGGGGAGAGAAAGCAGAGAGTAGAACTCAGATCTCTGGGGACCATCTACCTAGGACAATGTGCCTAAATTTTAGAAGTAGATATAGATAAATTTAATAATACATGTAGAAATTGGGAATAGGAATTAGTTGGGGGAGCCTAAAACAGACTGCCAGACAAGGAGAATGTGGTGTTGGGGTGGCCAGAGTAAAGTTTCCAGGAAGTCAACAGTTAATTTAGCGAGAGTGGATGAAGGGGTGCCCCAGCTGAGTAGTTTCTCATGGTACCATTTTGTAAGTGTCACTAAAGCATTGTTGATGGAATATAACATCAATGGAAACTTGAGACAGGAAAAAGTGTGTTTGCCAGGATTTTAGTTAGAGCACTACATATATAGTGAGAAGGAATACTCTGGTAAACCATTTGAGTAGGGAAGCAGATGGAGTCCTGGGGCAGTGCTCAAATAAAATTAGATGCTTGCTAAACTTTAAGGAGTGAGCCTGGTTAATTCTCTTTGTTTTGCTAAATTATGTATTCAAGTCTGAGGACAAAAATCCTAGTGATTGGGATTCTAGAGAGGATGAGTGTGGTTATCATTAATCCTCCTTCTCCTCCTTCTCCTCCACCTATGTCCTCCACAAGGCCTCAAGTTCTCTTTCACAGAAATGCTGAAGAAATACCTAATAAATACTGATTTGAAGATGTACTGGCTCTGGAGAAGAACTGTACTTTTATACTCACTAAATGTAAGCTAGAACCCCAATCATCACTAATTACTATTAGTAAATATAATTTTGGACTTTGGGGATAAAATATTTGGGAATTCTTTAGTGAAACCTTAAGAACGGAGAATGTCATTAACCCTTGACAAGAATAATTCAAATACTCATGGAGTTAAATGTACTCTCTGAAAAGTGAAAATTTAATTGAAGTTCTCCTTATTGAAGTTAAATGCTTACCTTTTCTTCCACATTAACTAATTTAAAGATTAGCTAATACGTAGTTAAAATAGCTTACAAAAAATGGAAATTTACATAATTATATTTTTTTCTTAAAAGCATATGAAAAAAATTTGTCAGCTTCTGAGAACAATTTGACCCTAACAGAAAAATAAAACTTTGTTATATAAAAGTTTGAATGACCTGTGAGAAGAAGGTACACTCAGTCTAGGTATGGAATAATCTAGATATGAGAGATCCCTAAAGACCTTGTGAATTAGTCAGGCAAACTTTAAGTAAGGTTATAAAAATATTTTTTAAAGTTTAAAATATGAAAAGAAACTATGGTCTTTAAGAACTTAAAAGGTAATTTCCCTAGAGAAAACATACAAGAGAAACTCTATATATTCGTATTTTAACCCTAGAAAGATGAAAATGAACCCTAATCACTTTGTCTGAGGCTGCAAATCCACATCTCATTTCTTTCTTCCTTTTTTTTTTTCTTTTTTTGTTTTTTTTTTACATTTCATTTCTAATGAGCTCTCCAAACAGATAGCCATGGAACTGGGATTTATTCTGATACAAAAAGTGATTTTTAAAAGAAATTAAAATTGATTTTTTCTATTTCCCTCTTGCTAATAAAATGATAGAATCCATAAAGGTATTATTACCATAAACATTTTAAAATTATTGAGCTGCTCTGTTGACATGTGCCTTTTTTTTGTTTTGTTTTTCAGTCTGATTTGTGTCAAATGGTATGCTGTCAAAGTGGGGTAGAAGATTCAATTACAGGTTGTTGTGTGACTTGTGACTTGATAGTTTGACTTCATATAGAAAAATTATCTTTGCAAAGTTTCCTCTTTAAATCTATTTTTAAAATATTTTATTTATTCACTAGAGAGAGAGCACACACAGAGAGAGGAAGAAGCAGATCCCTGCTCAGCAGGGAGCCTGATGCGGGGCTCCATCCTGGGACTCTGGGATCATGACCTGAGCTGAAGGCAGATGCTTAACCTACTGAGCCACCCAGGAGCCCCTAAATCTATTTTTTGTAATCTGTCATATTACTTAGTTTGTCAAAATAATTCTTATTTTGCAACTGGAGTTATTCCTTCAGAAGTAATGGTGTGGCAATTTGACTATCTATTCCCTGACGTTCTACTGACTTTAATGTGATATATAACATATATATACAAATGTATATATTGGACTGCACTTTCATTAGAAGAGAAATTGGCAAAAATGAACAAAACATTTCAGAACAGTTTCACTTGGTCTAGGTAACAGTAGTTTCTTCTGTAAAGTTGTACAACCAATTTTGCAACAAAAGTTTTCTATTTCTTCTGCAGAGTGAAAATAATCTTGCCATGATTGTGAAGGTGTTATTTTATGATGAAGCAAGCAGTATATGTTCTGCTAGATATTCAACCTCTTTAATCTCATATTTTCCTTCACAACAATTTCCATGCCGTATTAAAGTCTTAGCTCGTAAGTAACACCAATAATAGTAGCAACTGAGCCATTTATATGTGTCTGCCCAGAAACTTTGCTAAATACTGTACTCTCATTAGTTTATTGATTCTCATATTTATCTTACTTTACAGATGAGAAAACTGAGACTCTGAAAATTTGTATAACTTTCTCAAGCTCACGTGGAAGCAAGTAGAAGAGTCTGGACTGGGTGTTTCTGATCTAATTACCCAGTTTCTAGATAGTATTCTGCTATACAGTATCCTCTTTTGGCTTATTCAACATCCCTACTAAACTATGGGGAATAGCAAAATAAGGGGCTTTCTAACAGAACAGTCTCTTCTATATAGACGTTCTGTTGGGGTTTAAGAAAACTTTATGCAATTTCCTACTACCTTGACATGTGAAACAAATTAGGAAGCTATGTTTGGTGATACTATTTATACGCTGTAACC
This sequence comes from Halichoerus grypus, assembly GCF_964656455.1. Taxonomy (NCBI): domain Eukaryota; kingdom Metazoa; phylum Chordata; class Mammalia; order Carnivora; family Phocidae; genus Halichoerus; species Halichoerus grypus. Next base: position 186,196,800 of record NC_135714.1, read on the forward strand.
TTAAATGACTGAAATTATGAGGAAGAGATAAATAATTTATAGTGAGTAATTGTGTATCAAAAAAAGAAAATGAATTAGAGAATATTTGAAACAATGTAATTTACCATTTCATAAATTAATAAAAAAGTGAAAATTATCAAACATAGAAACTGATTCCTCCAGTTTAATGATGCTAGGAACATTAAGCCAATGCATTAATAAGTATATATTAAGCACCCACAGGGACATAATTTAGTATTAGGATTATGAAAATATGATCCTGTATTTAGGATGTTTTAAGATCTAATTAAGGAAACACAAAATTAACAAAATTTCAGGTATATAAACATGATTACAAGAGTGAATTAGAGACAAGGTGTGGATAAGAGATGCTCATGGGGGTGTAACAGTAAGTAGGAGAAATGAAGGGATGTGGTTTGGGGAAAGTAAATGGAGTGATGTTTCGGGCAACCTCATTCCGGTACTCAAATATCATTTCCCACATGGCAACATCCTGAACAATTAATTGCTGCTTGGTCTTGCTCATCCCATTGACTCTTCCCTCCTCTGCACTTTCATAAAAATGAGAATATGTTTCTATTAATTCATAGTTAAAAAAAAATACTTAGTTTGAAAGTGCATTCTCCACTACTACGAGCTGCTTTATGTCAGAGGCCAAGTCTTACTCATCCTGGCGACCCCGGTGTTTACCAGGATGTCTGGCCCACAGTGAGTGCTCAATAATGAATAAATAATGAATGAATCAATGTGTCCATAAGAAATGAGAAAGAAATAGGATTAAGATAATGCTATATCTTTTATGCTGTGTGTTTTTAGGCCTGTTCCCTCTAAAACCCCTATTGATCATAGCAAGGTTACATTTTAAACTCTAAATGGCCTGTGCAAGATTACTGAAAATATAAATGACCACAGAAATACTAGTGGCACTTTTCTTATATTATTTTTGGATTTCTCCATAGAAAAGGGACAAATGATTTAAATACAACATTAGTATCTTTGTTCCTTTCCCATATTCTACACAGCATGGATAGTTAAATAGATTTGCTGGTTTGAACAAATCTGCTTTCATTCAATAAGCATTTATGAGTACCTATTATGTGGCTAACATTGCATGTGATGTGAATACTGAATTGAAAAGCAAAGCCTCTGGTTTCAAGAAATTTCTAGTCTATTGGGGGATAGGAAATTAGAATAAAATATATTATAAATTTTATGTCAGAAATGTGCACAGAGTACTATAAAATAACATGGGATGTCACCTAACACATCTTGCAGGAGTCAGTGAAGTGACTTGGAAAAGGTAAATATGGAGCTGAAGCTCTACTTTGGCAGATAAAAAAGGTGGAAGGACAGACCAACCAGAGGAAACTGCATAAGCAAAATATGTGAACAAAGAACATGATCTCCTCAGGGGCCAGTAAGAAGTTTGGTGTGATGTGACACTGAATTTTGGGGGAGGCGGGGAGCTATGTTGAAGAGTGAGGAATGGGGGAGTGTGGAGGAATGTGAATTCTGAGACGTGCGTAGTCAGACTAGATCATAAATGGCCTTGCATGCTGGCTTTTATCCTTAACACGTTGTAGTGCACTGAAAGAATATGACCTCATTCGACTGATGGCCTAGAAAAACTGCCACAACAGAAGAGTGAAGCATTGATTAGAAATAATGAAGCTGGAAGCAGGAGTGAAGGTCTTCATATATTGCAACATTTCTCAAAAATTAAGAGGGCCTGGGCAAAGTGGTGGCAATGAGAATGCAGAGGGATATTTGAAGAATATTGAGAAAGTTGGAAAAGTGGATTTGATTTGGGAGGAAAGTGAAAGGATCATGAAAGGGAAGCACAAGCCAAAATCAATGTCAGGTTTCTGTGTCTGAGCATGTCAAGCTCACTGAAACAGAAAATGTAGGAAGATCGGTTGTGGAGTGACAAGGGATAATAATGAATTCAGTAGTACAGAAGTTGAATTGATGATGTTGGGGGTCATCCAAAGTCTATGACTTCGAGAAAGAAAATGGATATATGTTTTGGAATTCAGGAAAGAGGTGTAGGCTATGGAAGCCACAAGCGGGAAGTGGCTTGGATGAGATCACATTGTGAGAGAGAAGGGACCGAGAAGAGGGTCAATAATGGGACAATCTGGAACACTGACTCTTAAAGGTCAGTTGGAAGAGAAGCCTGAAAATGAAGCCATGAAAGAATGAGCTGAGACGTAGGGAAAAAAAATCAAGACATTAGGGTTTTATAGATTCTGAAGGAGGAAAGAATATGAAAAATGTTAAGACTGACCAAGTGTCAAATACAGTAGACAGACGGAGCAGAAAAGGGATGAACGAGGTACATTGCATTTGGCCACTAGGAAGTTTCTGGTGAAACTGGAAAACAAACCTACAGAGTTCCAATAGTGGCTTGAGGAGTAAAATCAGGTGAGGAAATGATGCAAAGAATATTATCTACTCTTGCAAGACAGGAAGAAAAGGAGAGGTGTAATTCATGAGCAAGGTAAAAGGGGAGGGTTTAAGGAAGGAAGAGACTTTAAGAGAGCACATCCTTGAGAGAAGGAGCCAGCAGAGCACAAGTTCTGGTATTTCTCCCTCGGTGTGAATTTATGAGGTAAAGGAACATTGGTGGATCTGAGTGGCAAGAAGCACGAGAGGATGGAATCCAGAGTGTAAGGTGAAGAATTAGCTTTAAACTGAAGGAAGGAAAGATGTCTCACCTTCTTTGACTAGAGGAGGGGAAAACTGAGGCAGAGATATTTGTGGGATATTCTGGCATATGGGAACTTGGAGAAATTGCATATTGCATATTAAAGGCAATATTCCCCTTTTAAGATACTATGGTAGTATGTGGTGTAATAGAAGGGACGTACAGCTTAACTTTGGGGAGATCAGAAAAATCTTCCCCAAAGAGGTGACATCTGAATGAAATCCTAAATGAGGGCAGATGATTAGGCCAATTTGTTTTAGTTTCTGACAGGCAGAGGAAGTAGCATGTCCATGACTTGAAGGCAAAGAAAGAAAGAGAAAACGATGGCTCATTTGGTAACTACAGATTGCTTAGATAGAATTCCTTACATTCTAGAAAACTTGGATGTTTTTCCAACAGCAGTGGAGAATCACTGAACAGTTTTAAATCTGTTTAAATTTTAGAAATAATCAGATTAATAGGAGGCATGGCTGAAGGCAGGGGACCAGTTAGAAAATTCTTATACTACACATGAAAAAAGATTAAGATCTACGCCAAAGAAGGGCAGTGGGTATAATACAAAATGGACAAAATCAAGACATTTCTAGAAGATATCAACAGGCTATGGTGATAAATTAAATATAGTGAGAGAAGGAGGGAGACATCAAAGATAACTCCAGGGTTTCTAGCTTGGGTAACGGGTGGATGCTGGTATCCTTCTTTAAGAGGGAGCCACAGAAGTAACAGCATTTTTGGGGGTGAGTGGAAAACTGACCTCAGTGTTGGCAACTGAGCTATCAATATAATGACAAATATTCAGTAAATATTGAATATATTGCTTTATAATTAAGGGGAAATTTGAGTTGAAGACACAGAAATAAGAAAGTCAATGCCAACTATAAACATAGCAGTGGAATGCAGGGGACAGAATCCTTGATGGCAAGATGCAGAACTCTAGCACACACACACCCCACACCTTTTTAAAGCACCTATGGAGGAAGAATCATCAAAAATCAGATTGAAAAGGAATGACCCAGGATATTAAGAAGAAAATTCCAAAAGTGTAGATTTACAGAAGCAAAATAAAGAATTTTAAGAAGGAGTCGAGCAATGAAATGAAATATAATTGGATCCTGAGGTACAATTGAATGGAAGAATTCTCTGAGGAGGTGGGGAAAGGATGGGATCCAGAACACAGCAGCAGGAATTAGACTGTTTCTTCCATTCCCAGCAGAGAGAAGGAGAGAAAGACTGTTGTGGATGGGAGTAACTTCATGGTAAGGGGAGGAAAAGGGAGGTGATGATAGGGGTAGGGTGCCTGAGAAGAGGAGAGAGGTTTTGAAACAGCCACTTGGTAAAGGGAGCTGAGTAGGGAAATGAAGGATTGATACGCAATGGGGAAAGCCTGACTGAACATTCCCTGTTGGCTCCAAGGATGCCGGATCTTTGTGATTGCACCATTTTCCAGCTGTGCAGAAAGACCAGGTGGAATGCACAGAAGGCAGATCAGGTTGCTCTTGGGTTGGAATGTTTCTCTGGGCCAGGTTTTATGAAGCGAGCAGAAAACCAGGGAAATAGGGACCCTGAGAAGGGTGTAGTTGAAGTGATGGATCACATGATTTGGGAAGGAAGTGAAGATAAAAGAGAAATAATAGGATGAAAATAGAAGGGTCAAGAAATTTAAAGTCTAATTAAAGTGAAAGAATAGCTGCCACGGAAGTAATGGGGGCAAAAGGGCTGGAGGGACTGGGACACTCATGTTTGCAAGTCCCTTCTGGGTGACAACAAGGCTTAGGATGCCCGCTAATTTGGGTTTCTGGGATGGAGTCAAGTACCCTTAGAATTAAGAGAGGAAAGTAGCTATTAATCTATAGCAACATGGTTTTCATTACTTTAAAAACGTCTTTTATCTTAATGAGAGAAAAATACAATATTATTATATATATATTTTAAAATGTCCTTCTATACAAACAATGCCCTGTTTAAAACTTCTGTTAATATTAGAAGTAAACACTCCCTAGAAAGTCTACCTAAAACTTGTTTAAAAATTACTGTAGTTTAGTTTCATGAAATTAACCAGATCCCTTTTTTCCTTTTGTTTTCTAATACAAAAAGTAACATTAACTGATAGTCTATAGCAATAGCATATGCCCTGGTGCCATATTCTTTCCCTGGTTGAGCTTCTGTGAAGAGCCAGAGGTTTTGTAGTCTTTAAGATACTATTTTGTGTCAGCTCTTATATGAAAGGTTTTTTTTAATACTTAAATTTATTTTATTTTTTTTTATTTTAAAAATATTTTATTTATGTATTTGAGAGAGAGCACACGAGCCAGGTGCGGGGGTGGTGGTGGTTGTCGGAGGGAGAAGGAGAAACAGACTCCCTGCTGAGCAGGGAGCCAGAAGGGGGGCTCGATCCCAGGACCCCTGAGATCATGACCTGAGCCGAGGGCAAACACTTAACCCACTGAGCCACCCAGGTGCATCAGACTTGAAAGTTCTTTTGATAAAAAGTTGCTGGCCCTGGGATATCCTTGCTACATACATTTTGGCCAGTAACATAAGTCCATCCTGGAGGGCAGGAGGCATTTGTATAAGTCTATCTTCATCTATATCTATGTTCTTATATTTGTTCAGTCAAAGCACCTCATTGATTTTATTACCACATAAACAATTTGAACAAATTGAAATTAAACACTTATTGAATATTGCTGATTATAAGATAGTCTTACAGACAACAATTATCTTTAGGCACAACTGAAAAAGAGCTATATACAAACAATAAAGTTGCATTCTGTCTCTGTGGTAAAAAATATAATGAGTCAATTACTGTAAACTTAACTTTTAAACTAGGAATTTCATGAAAAGAGCTCAGCATGAGAAAAGGAACAAATTTTATTTGTAAAATACATGGAGCTAATATTTCTAAGTTATTTAAGATGAAAACCTGCATGATCAAAGTATACTGAGTTTTAACATGCTTTCCATTTCATCAGTAATTATCCTAAGTGAACCCACTGGTGCACAATAATATGCCTATGAGAAAGCAGTCACAATTGAGTGGGCATAATAATTTAAGAAAAAGGAGCTACTTTAGGTACATTTGCAACATGGCTCTAATTCCTCAATCCCAACATCTTGATTTTATTCTCTTTCACATTAACACCTGGGAGTATTTCTTTCCCATTCCCCCATCCCAAGAAAGGCACATGATCCAATGATCACAGCATATCTGAAGACCAAGGCCAATATCAAACACTGGGTACTGAAAACTGAGCTTGAGATGTTGGATATATTTTCACATTAGAATGGAAATGTGCATAAATCCATTCTAGCCTTTGACATCACATTACATTTGTTTTGTGAGAGACACACACAAAAGTGCTCTCTTACTAGCATTACTTTGGGTGGCCCATCTGGGACCCGAGAGAGATAGGTTGTTCTGGCCTGCAAAACTATAGATGATTTTATTGTTGGCATAATGCCTTGTTGGTAACCATGGGAAAGGGCATGTATCTCTCCCTTTTAGCTCATAGAGGATATCATCTCATCAAGCAAAAGGGGAAAAAAGAACATTATGCTTTGTAACATTTTATAATCATCTCTCAGAATTAGTCCCTTTCTATCATGTTAAAGCTCATTCCTAGAACTGATAAAGATTGCACATAAAAGGAAAAGAGACCTATTTCACTTGTGGTTGATACAAAAATCTCAAATAGATTGTTAGCAAACAATTCAACAGTGCACAAAAATATGACATGAATATAACATGATTTTTTTGTGAGGGAGATGACAATTATAATACCAAAAATTGTGGGAGAGATTGGAGAATTATAGGAGATGCATATAATTGTGGGAGCAGCAGAGGAAATCTAAAGATGTTTGAAATATAGGAAATCCATTATAGGATTCATCATATTAATGGGATCTAAAAAGAATAAATGATCTGATCTTCTCCATTGATGCTAAAAGGGAATTTCAAAGAGTTCAACAACCATACATGAAGAAACGTGATTTCACAGTGTAACAACAGAGTTAGTAGTTGTGATACACAGTGTGGCTGTAAATCCTAAAATATTTACTATAGAACCCTTAAAGAAAGTTTGCTCACCCCACATCGAGAGGGCGATGTGTATTTCACAGAGCTATTCTAACTTGAATATTGCAAGAAAATGGACCAAAATTAGTCATCATGCAGATCTTGATTTTTTGAGACATCCTACCTTAAGATAAATATGCATATAATACATATATGAGTATATGATGTTATATGATAGACATAATGGATAAAATACATCTTATCAACTTTCCACTCTAGGCACTGCTTTTTTCTGATGGGGCTCTGAGAATCATGACATTCAGGTTCTCCACTTTCCCAGCCTTCCCTGTAGCTAGGACTGGCAATATGGCCTAATTTTGGCCAATAAACGTAAGAGAAAGTTGGAGAGTGCCAGGCCTGGGAAAGCTTTTGCTTTCCTTTAAATGTTCCCAAATAACCTCAGTTTACTAAATGTACTCACTTAGAAAGACTGTTCCCTTCTCTCAGCTTTGAATGCAGAAGCGATGGTAGAAGTGATGGCTGAAGCTGTGGCAACCACACCACGACCATGAGGCAATGTCAAGTGAGCAGCAGAGATAGTGGCCCTGACATCTTTGAAGTGCTGAGCAAGCAGGGTCTTCAGGTTAAAAAAAAATAGTGTTAGAATTTGTTTTAGTAAGTACAAGTCTATATCATCTGAGACTGTACAAACTTCCTGAAAAAATAATGTTTTTCCATTCCCCTTCTGAAGCACCTAAGAATTCAAAGGTATAAATCTTTTAGCATCATAAGTAAATTTATTCACTTGGAGACTGATACTGAAAGAGAAAATCTAGACAAATACTGGCCTTAGAGATTTGTCTACAATGTTTTCTCACACCTTCTTTCCCTGGTATGCCTTCTGGGTCTTTCAATGCCTCTGTCTGAGCCCTACTTTTCGCATCTATTTCCTGTTCCCATTGTGCCTTGCTCTGCTCTTTGCCATAGGCAATGCCCATGCTAATTCTCTCTCCTCTGCCTAATAATATACAGCAGTCTCTAGGAACCCTAACCAACCATCCCATTGGCAAAGCATGCACTGTGGTGGCAGCGTGATGCAGGCAACATTCCTTCTACACTGCCTCCAAATCTGTGCCCGGATCCTACTGGAGCATCTCTGTCCCATTTTGTAAGAAATGGTTTTAAGGTCTTCCTGCTAGTTCTAGGGCCCCATTTGCCAGCTGGAATAACAGTGCTGTTTATCAGCGAGATGTCACTGTGTAAAAACCACACCAAACTTAGAAGCTTAAGAAATAACCATGTCTTTCTTTTATGATTCTGTGAGTTGGCAACTTAGGCTGGCTTAGTTGACTGGTTTTTCTGCTGGAATTGGCTGGGCTCACACATGTGACTGAGGCACCAAGGCCCCCCTGCGTCTGGGATGCACCTGGTTATGAGCTGGGGTGACAGAGATGACTGGACTGTGTCCCCAGCAGACTAACTTGGGCTCAGTGCTGTGGTGGCTCGGGGCACCAGAGGAAAGCCCCGAGGTACAGGCTTTCTGAGCCTCCCTTTGTGTCACATTTGCTAATGTTGCATTTCCAAAGCAAATCACTAAAGAGAGCTCAAGCAGCATGGGTGAGCACTACCAACAGGCACAAGTACAAGGAAGGGAAACCATGGTTTTTTTGTAGTTAACCACATAGCTAGCCCTTTAAAGCATGGATGGTGAGGGGCTCCTGGGTGGCTCAGTTGGTTAAGTACCCAATTGGTTTCTGCCCAGGTAGTGATCTCAGGGCCATGAGATCAGGCTCTGCGCTCGGTGCAGAGTCTGCTTAAGACTTTCCCGTCTCCCTATGGCCCTCCCTCCCTTCTCTAAAATAACTAAATAAATCTTTAAAAAAAATAATAAAGCACCGAGGGTGAGTTGGAAGGCCTGGAGATTTTTATCTTGGGCCAGGAATGCTTAGAACAAATAGCCCGGATCTGCTAGGGTCTGGATGGAGATTACTGGAAGGTGGGAGGAGGAGAGAATGACTGTCTCCTAGTACAACAGGGAGGAGGTGATGGGTGAAGAAGCAGCTACCCTCAGTCTTCTCACATAGCAGTTGCTAATTATGGAGTTCTTGAACCTCAAGGAAAATTAGAAGAATGGGGACTACTTTCTCATTTTAATTAACTGAGTTCTCACCTGAGTTGTTTAAAAAGGCAGGAATATTGGAAGAGTGGAAAGCATCCACTTTTTTTAATTAACTCACCTTTATCTACCTTAGTTTAGAAGGGCAGGTGCTTCTTGGTCGTCTTAGCTTATGTGGGAGGGGCCACACACTGGGGCTCTATTGAAAACGTGGCCTGCCAGGCCAGAAGTAAGCCACTGCAGGGTTGGTGTGGCCTGTGGGATGACATATGAATCCAGGTAGGATTTTTTAGAAATTCAAAAAATGTCCTGGAGGTATGACTGGACTTGGGGCTCATATACTGGGATTTTTCTCAAGTCTCTTTTTCGAAATGTGTATCTCCTTCTCTTATTGTTTAAAGAACAAACTTAAGAACCAGCTTGATATGTATAGCTGGGAAATGAGCCCTTATTGTTTGCTTGAGAAATAGAGACCACAGTATGGTAAAAATTATTTATTATTTCAACCACAGATACTATTTTGAATAATGTAACACTAGGAGCATGTAATTAAAATCAGGGTGAAGAAGGGGGTGGGCTCTAACTCCATTATTATTTAAAGTTATCTTGGATCTATCAGTGAATTCAGTGTGCCAGAAATTTAAAAATGGAATAAGCATTATAAAAGAAGAGAGAAGGTTTGTCTTGCTGATGATATGTTTGCATCTCCAGATACAGCTAGTTTAAAACAAACAGGCAAAAGGATACAACCAGAAGTCTATAATTAATAAGACATTTTGGTAAGCTAACATCCTGAAGTAGAGACACCTTGGTGATGCTGTCATTGTGTGATCACAGCTGAGCTCAGCGGGAGAACCGTTCAGCTAAGCCCAGCCTAATTAATAAGCAATATTATAATATACAATTGACAGTATCAGCCGATGTTTTCTCACACCTTCTTCCTGCAGTTTGCCTTCTGGGTCTTTCAATGTCTTTCAGTGTTTACTGACTAACTAAAAAGTATCTGAAAATAGAAATCCAAACAAAAAACCAAAAAAAAAACCTCTTCACAATAGTTAACCCGATTCATAAGAAAACTATATATAATGATTTTGAAGGAAATAAGTTCTGAGAGAACTAGACAGATATATATCTACTCAGAACAGAAGATTTAATCTTAAGTGTATGTTATTTTTCCCAAAATTAATTTATAAGTTTAATGCAATTTCAATTAGAATCCTCCCATAATGATTCTTTTTGGAATTGGATAAAACTATTTTAAAATCTATATAAAAGGATAAATGCTCAACCACAGTGAAGGGAATTATAAAAAGAACAGTAAAACGGACTTTCATTATGAGATATTTGAAAGAACTATGCATCTACTGTAAGGAAATCAATCACATTAGCCTAAGAATAGATACTAGATCAACAGAATAGACAATTCAACCTATCCTCCTCTATGTGAAGGTAAACTATGAAAATAGTGTTACATTGAATCAGAGAGAATAAAACGAGCTATGTAATATGGTACTGACACAATTCAGTCTTCCTTTGGAAAAAAGTATAGTTCCCTATCATATTTATTTTTTTTTATTTTGTTTATTTTTAAAGATTTTATTTATTTCAGAGAGAGAGAGAGAGAGAGAGAGAGCACAAGCAGGGGGAGGGGCAGAGAGAGAGGAAGAAACAGGCTCTCTGCTCAGATGCGGGGCTTGATCCCAGGACCCTGAGATCATGACCTGAGCCAAAGGCAGACGCTTAACCGACTGAGCCACCCAGGTGCCCCAGCTCCCTATCACATTTAAAGATTTAAATGTAAAATATAAAACAATAACAAAATATTTTAGAAACAGAAAAAAAAAAACTGAGACTCTACTTATACAATCTTGGGAAGGAGAATCCTTTGTAACCAAGTCAGAAATCCAGAAACCCTAAAAGATAAGTAACTATAAAAAGATAAAGTGTAAAGACTGTATAGAGACAGATACATACTTTTGCTACATACAAATGAAATTCAAGTTTGGAGAAAAAAATAACAAAAGCAAACTTTTGGAAAAATATCTCCAATAATAAACAATGTAAAACACTGACATGCTGAGTAGTATTCTAACCTCTTTATATGTATTAAATCATTTATTCCTCATAGAAACCCTTTTAAGAAGTTGTTAATCTTCTTAAACCCACTTAGAGTATCTCTTTTCTAATCGCAAAACCTCAGTGACTGGGGTGGTTCTCTATTGCTCTGCAATGAAATACAAAGTTACTCTGAAATCCAAAGCCGTTTCCAATGATGCAGCTTCCCTTGGTGGTCTCAGCTCCTGCTGTCCCCTTCCATGAACTTACTCTGGGTTTCCCTTTCTTTATGCCCTGACTTTGGTAATAAATTCTGCTTAGGATGCTTTCTTTACTCAACTCATGCATGACTTGAAATGTGATGGTTTTCTCAAGCTCTATTTTTTTTTTCCATATTATCTTTCCTGGTCTCAGATCAGGTATAAACTCACCTATGTTCAACTCCCTTATGGCTTTTGCTGTGTGTATGCAGTGAATTCCTTAGTGTGGAATAAACTCTTTGATAACAGAGAACATGTATTACTCATCTCTGAAGTGTGTAGGAAGAATAATTACTTGAGCTATAGCTGTTGAACCCAATAGATTAGGGAAGAAAAAGGAAGGCTTTTGCTAGGTATACCAGGATTTTCTACTCAGAAACTTTCAGTGGCCTCGCAGAGCCTATATTCTAAACTTTCTAGCAAGGAATGTGAAGTCTGACACAATTTACTATTCTAGTCTTTTATAGCTGTACTCTTTTATTTGAATTCTTTCCTGTTTTATGATTTATATTCCCTTAAACACATGTGTATTTGTGGCTGTCTCTTCTAATATTCCATTAATTCTTGGAGGGAAGAAATTGTGTCTTATACATTTCCATATTTTTGTGACTAAATAGTGCAGGGACATAATATTTATAGAATGACTAACCGCTGCCCCACCAATCTATAAGGCCTTCCCCTCTGCTCTTCCATTACCATAATTCAATGAGTTCCTCGAAGTTCACTTCAAATACTGTGACTATGTTGATCTGTGAAACGTTCTTCGGCCACTTGACCAGGAAGTAATCCCACATTTCTTTCAACTATAAACCCATTACATGTGTCACTTTAATTCAAAGACTTTTAACCCAGCCTCACTTGACATCTTCCTTTCGTATGATTTAGTTACATCTTCCAGACAGTAGACAAGCATCTTGAGAATCAAGCCACCACCTCTCTCTCTTCATTTTTCATGTCTGACCAGGGATAACGCTTTGCCCAAGTTCAACTTCCCTCCTATTCCAATGACTGAACTGAGCCTCCATCATTTCCAGAATCACACGGCACATTTTTCTCTTATGATTTTTTGTGACACCTTACTTTTTCTTATTTTTTCATCGTTTACATACAGGCATCATTTCTCTCTGAAACTGAAAGGTCTAAGAAGCCAGGAGAGCCTGGGATAAGTCTGTCTTTTATTCCTTCAATAACTGATATGTTGAGTAAGAAAAGCACTACAGAATCACTTTTTTTAGCAAACAATTATCACTTAGTGGACATTTGCTGATGAAAGGTAACAATTTATCCTTCTAGCTTTTTTTTTACAGTTGCCCTTTTTTATTTGAATTCTTTCCAGTTCAATTACTTATATTCTCTCAAATACATGTTTTTCTAAACTTCCTTCTATTTATGGTTTAAATACTTGCCTGATGTAATTTTTATTAGTATTCTCTTATAATTATACCAAGATATCAATAATCACATATGTATATTTTCAGATTCTATTTTAATTCCTGTATGAAAAGGTTCCAACATGTTCAAGATCATGACTGTTAGACTCCCAGCTTTTTAGTCTTTTAGTCTTAAAGGACACGATCTTGGCCATATTAGAAATTCTTAAATAGCAATTAAGATAGAATCCAAGAGGGCACCTGGGTGGCTCAGTTGGTTAAGCAACTGCCTTCGGCTCAGGTCATGATCCTGGAGTCCCGGGATCGAGTCCCACATCGGGCTCCCTGCTCAGCAGGGAGTCTGCTTCTCCCTCTGACCCTCCTCCCTCTCATGCTCTCTGTCTCTCATTCTCTCTCTCGCAAATAAATAAAATCTTAAAAAAAAAAAAAAAATTAAAAAAAAAAGATAGAATCCAAGATATACAAATGAGCTATTCTATATTTTGTCTTGCATGATTTAAAAAATAATAATGATAATTATATACGGCAAAATTTAAAAATACGTTACCAGTATATCTTAAGAGTCTTAGGAACCAGGAGACTATTGTTCTATTTGCCATACCTGCTTGTGTGGGTTTTGTCGTCATTAAATGTGTTAGGTTTGGGTCTGTCTGTGAATGGACATGAAAAGAGGGGTGCTGCCCTTGTTCTCAGGCTTCTCTGAAACTCTGTGGCTGTGCTTTGTAAACAGAAAAGGATTCAAAAACACCAAAATTGTGTAATAGACAAGACTAGCTGTTTCAAACAAGCTGTTTTCTACAACCTAGTGTTTTGCAAGATGCTAGAGAGTATTTTTTTTTAAATAAAATAAAAATAACTTGGTCATCTGTGTTTGAGAAATGCTATATTTTACATTTCATCTCTGGGAGTTCACAATTCATTGGAATCTATTAAAGAGTGCAAATTTGTTTATTAAAAAGAGCTGCTTAACTTTTTGTAACATTGCCTTTATCTAACGTATTTGACCAAGGGATGTCTTTTTTTTTTTTTTTTTTTTGAGTAACATCCATGAATACTTGGAGGAATTAATGTTTGTCCACACCCAGTTTAAGCAGGTTTGGACTGGACACTAAAAGCTTAACCTTCCATTAAGAACAAAACGAAACGAAATGAAAAACTAGCAAGCACGTACAGTCTAATAGAACATTTAAAATGCAAATTAGCAACACTGTCTGTCTAAATCACCATTAGGGAGTTAGTTTTATAAGTTGGGGAAATATTCTAACACTTTTTGGCCCCGATGGTGCTCTCTTCTATGCTGGAGCAGTAATTTCCTCAATGACACCCTTATGGTCAGAAGGAGTTAATGCTCGTTCAACGTACTTAATTCACTCCCAGGATGTAATTTACACACTGCAGTCATCTGGATGAATATGTAGCTTCTTCTGGCTTTTCTCAAATCTATAAAACTTTGAATGATTCACAAAGGACAGATTATCAAGCTGTATAGACTAACAACAATTTAGTGCAGACCTTTTAAATTTTTTTGAGGGTAAAGAGTAATATGGCTTTGTAAAACACACAAACAAAAATCCTATCTTACATAATATAAATAAGATTTTGGAATTATTTGAGACAATATCCCATTGTATTGATTCTTCGTCTTTGAACCTGGAGGAAAGCACAAAACTTTGGAGTGCCATCTTTATGAGATTTGCATCTCCGGATTAGATTGGCTTCTCTCAAGTCACACGTGGGAAGGGCAGTAGAAGCCCATTTGTTCACATGAAGTTAGAGGGAAGGAATGCATCCTATTCTGTACCTAAAGCTATAAGAAAGAGACAAACATGGGAGAAAACTGTATTTATGAGGAAAAATGACACCATAAAGCTTTTTGTTTAATTTTATCCCTCCACTATACCAAAATATAAACTTTGAGTATTTGCTTCTTTTGGTTCTTTTAAAAGGGTTAATTTTTGTTTAGGTCACATTCAGGAATAGTTTTCTTAAAATAGTTCTGCACTTTTTCTCTGCCTTAACTCTGCGAGGCATACTATAGAATCCTGGCAATAAAAGTTGTTCGTTAGTGCAGGGATTTCAAACACAGAGTTGAGCCTTTTATTGAGGTTTGTCAGAAGGAGGAAAACCTATAGAGTTTGAAAAAGCCTCACGGGTAATTCTAATTTGCCTACTGGAAGTTTGGGGCCCTCTTTATACCATTTTATCCACTGCCACTGTGGAAAATCAGTGCTTTAAAGATGAGTGTTTCTCTGTGAGTATTGTGTTCAATAAATGTTTATTGAGTGCCTAAATGAGGATTTCTTTAAAAACTCGCACAACACCGTTTTTTTTGGTCAGCTCTCAAAACAAACAAACAAATAAGAGCAAAACACGTTCGGGGAGCCTGGGTGGCTCAGTCGTTAAGTGTCTGCCTTCGGCTCAGGTCATGATCCTGGGGTCCTGGGATCGAGCCCCGCGTTGGGCTCCCTGCTTGGCGGGGAGCCTGCTGCTTCTCCCTCTCCCACTCCCCCTGCTTGTGTTCCCTCTCTTGCTGTGTCTCTCTCTGTCAAATAAATAAATAAAATCTTTTAAAAAAAGAAGAAAATCTTTAAAAAAAAAAAAAGAAGAGCAAAACACATTCAACATCTCCTACTTGGTTACTTGGTTTTAGGTCAAGTTGGGTCTCCTTAGAACTATCAGAAAATGTTTTTCTTAATTTGGACTATTTACTATTCCTGCCATGTGATAAAGGGGAGAGGAAGGGAGGTGTGGCACATAAATAGAATTATCTGAACATGAACTTGTGAGTTCATGCAGGGTTACTGCACAATGAGCTGCCTAGGACTGAGGCTGTCCCTTCCCTACAGCAAAGCGGCCAAATCCAAGCAACTCCGTTTCCTAGAGGAGCATCAGTTCCTCCGTCGGCACCCTTCACCCTGCGGAGGGTGACTGATAATGCCAAGGAAGGCAAACTCTCCAGAAACAGAGCAGCTGACAACTCATGGAAATAGCTTGCCTAATGCCAAGTATCCTGCTTCTTCCCTCATTGACATGACTCCCGTCTTTAGAACCCATACTTTGCCTCAGAAGTCATAACTGTGGCAAGCCTCTCTCTCAGAGACGATAGGGAGACTGAGCAGATCATGCATATTTCTGTCCTGGCTGTGACCTTCTGAATCTTCTTTTTGCTTAATGAAACCCATTCCTGCCTCTATATTGTGACATTGTGATGAAATCAAAAAAGGACTTCCACCCACAACAAAGCAAAATTGAAACTATACATCAAAATCCACCTGAAATTCCTGCGTGGAATAAAGGCATAAAGCAAGAGAAAACTCTGAAGGCAAAAAACAACACAAATCGAATAAACAAAACCTCAGAAATCAGGGCTGCAACTAGGTTCAGAATTCCGCAGACACAATTGAAGAGGCTAGTTTCAATGGAACACGAGATACAATTAGTCCACCTAAACACTCACAGACAGAACAGGCAGAATTAGTAAAAAGAGGATATGAAGGATGTGAGGAGGACGTCCTTGGCTAGAAAGATAGGAAATTTAAAATCAGACATGGCAATAGAAGTCTTCTTGAGAAAAACCATGGGCAAGGTTTTGCCTGCTTCCTCAAGCCCGATACCAGAAATAGATCTTTTTCTGAACCAGCCTAACACAACCATGTAAGCTGACAACAACAGGCTCATATGGAAAATGGTTTCTTCTTGTTCTTCCTGGGTGTTGTTTTGTTTTGTTTTGTTTTGTTTGTTTGTTTGTTTGTTTTTTGGTTTTGTCAGTGAAGTACACAGAGAACTAGCAGCACAAACAGCCTGTCTTCCCTGTCGGGGAGCCTGTCTTCCCAGTCGGGGAGACTGTCTTCCCTTTCGGGGAGACTGTCTTCCCAGTAGGGGAGCCTGGCTTCCCATGTTGGGTATTAAGGTTTCTTCCCATAGCTTGGATGCCTATTAGGGGAGACATTCATTGGTGGTAACTCCTTTTGAGCCAACATGACTGGGCCCCAAACCAACTTGGGGTGCTTTTTAAGGGAAAAATAGGAAGTCCAGCTGGGTCTGAGAATCCCGTGGAGATAAGTGGGAGGCATTCTGCCTGTGACCTAAACTTCTTAGGTCTAACCTAACCTTCTAACCTTCTTATCACTTCCCTTTTCTTTCATCATCACAATACCATCATCAAAAACTATAGTTTGCTTTTCACTGTCTAGTTTCTCCCAACGGCGTTATATTAGAAGAAGCCCCTAACTTTTTATGGGATCAACTGCTTTTATATTTTTTTAATTACAGGAATATTTAGCAACATCAAAAACAAAATTTACTGTTTAACAAATGCCGACAAGTACTACAGTTACCTCTGTTATCTGAAATACTGAATAATAATAGTAATAGGGGAGGACGGCGGGGGGATGGGTAACTGAGTGATGGACATTAAGGGGGGCACGTAATATAATGAGCACTGGGTATTATATAAAACTGATGGATCACTGACCTCTACTTCTGAACTAATATTATATGTTAATTAATTGAACTTAAATTTAAAAATTAAAAAAAATTTTAAAAAAATAGCAACAGGATTAATGATTTCTATCTCCCCTCCTCTCTGGGGGTAAGGAGGAATTATTTGGAGTCAGTGGGAACCTAATCAAATCTGATGTCACCCCATCACAGAGGGCAAAGTCAGAGCATGTGCACCAGGAGATGCATTCCACCTGAGGGTTAGGGAAATGTTGCCACCAACCCTTTCACCCTCCTTCTTTGTCTATATTTAACTCACTTCTGAGGGGGTTGACTTTGCAAGATACAAAAAGGGACTGAGATAATGGAAATACTTCCCCATATAAGTGAGGGAGAGTTTTCTAAGGAAAGGAGTAGGAAACATTGGACGAGGGGATTAAAAAAAAAAAAAGAATAAACAAAAAGCAGACTAAGACTCATAAATACAGAGAACTAGCTGGTGGTTGCCAGAGGGGATAGGAGTGGGGGGCCAAATGGGTGAGGGGAGGGGGAGGTACAGGCTTCAGTTATGGAATGAACAAGTCAGGGGATGTCAATGGACAACAGGGAATAGAGTCAATGATGTTGCAATAGCGTGTGGTGACAGATGGTAGCTACACCTGTAATGTAACATATAGACTTGTCCAATCACTGTGTTGTGCACCTGAAACTAACGTAATGTGTGTGTCAACTACACTCACATAAAACGTTTACAAAATTAAAAATAAATAAAAAATAAAAGAGGTGGCTGAGTGGATAAGAAGAGTGGTGATTATAAAGACTGTCCCTCTCAACGCCCATGTCCAATGCCTGCTAATATGCTTTCTTGGATTTCAGGGATTAGAAAGCTAATGAAAACAATCTATTTTCGAGATACCCTCATTGCTAAGGTCTTGGAAGTAATTTAATCTCTGTCAGCCTCATGAACTGAGTTCTGTGGAGTACAGAAAAGATGTGAGACCTCTATTAAGCTATAGAGACCTGATTGTCATTGTAGGCACTTGATGATTTGGTCGACCATTGCCTGCTTCGGCTATTTCCTGATCACAGCACAGGCGGTATTTTTCTGGAACTAGTACCTGGGGCACAAGTTCTGTGATTGTGCACTTGCTGATCAGTGACGGAGGTGACGTCTCTCTTGGTGGTCCAACATCATGAACAGCCTCAGGAGACAGCAATAGTGTGGACTCTGGAACGAAGAGTAGGCATGCTTACTGTCTAATATTATAAAGCTGTCCTGTTGTGAGAGGCCCACACTGCAAGAAACTGAGGATGACCACCAGTCAACAGCCAACAGGAAACTAGGTCTTATTGCCCAGAAAATTACACAGACTTGTATTCTGTCAACCATAAGTGAGTGAGCTTGAAGTAGTTCCTTCCCCAGTTGAGACTTGAGATGAAAGCAACCCCAGAGAAAACCTTGATTGTAGCCTTGTGGGAGGCCCTGAGGTAGAGGACCCCACTAAGCTGTGCATGGATTCCTGACCCACAGTTGCTCCGAAGTCGTTAATGCCGCTGTTTTAAGCTTCCAAATCAAGGATGATTTATTCTACAGCAATAGATCACCAAAACACACCCTGCCTGAGCTTCAGGCCCTGGGAAATAGACGGCAACCAACAGATAGAAGAATCCTGGATCTCTGAGTCATTGTGTAGAGATAAGCTGTCTGCCCAGCAGCACCTGTTTCATATTTATTATGACTGAGAATCTAATTGCGTAGGTCACTGATATTTTGGAGAGGATAAACAGAGGAGCTGGAATTACTTAATAATACAGTCTGCTCTTTGTTGTTTTGTTATTTTCTTGGTATATTCCGGACCCAATAGTGTGCTGTGCCAATTTCCCCCCACTTTCTCAAAATGATTAATTTGAATCTTTTTCAATTTTTTCTCCTCCATTGATTTGAAAGTCACACATTCTACTTCTGTTTTTTTTTTTTTTTTCTAGTCCTAACCCTTAATCTTTTAATGTATGAATGTAATGGGTCACTGAATAAGTGGGATTCATAAGTTGTAATCAGAAGGCAACTTTATATTTGTCTCCTGCTACTCATTAAAAATGGATTCACTGAGGCAAGTTCACCCCTGTTCCTAGGTAAAAATGCAGGCCATCCATGACTTCTCTGATAATTCTTAGGTAGTATGATGCCTAATAGTTACTTTAAATTAAAAGAAAACAAACAAAAATAATTAAGCAAGAGGGGAGGCCTGGTTTATGTACTATCACCCAGTTCCTCAGACGATTTTAATCCACTCAGAGATTGGGAACCACACAAAACATATCTTGATTTAGAAATTAGAATGTGCAGTGTAATGTATTAATTGCCATAATAGTCATCATTTAAAGAGAAGACTCCTCCCTCGCCCCTCTGAGATGGGCTGCCCTCCGCTGGAAAGGGAATATGTACTCACCCTCTCTTCAGGAGCCTTTGTCCATCATTTTATATAGGTAAGGTTTATTTATAGAGGTTTACCCACATGTTTCCCAGTTGTTTTGTTTTGTATTATTATTTGCATTTTATCACATGTTGGAAGGCTTCCTTGTGTCCTTTTCCAACATTACTCCCTGTTCTTTCTTCTAAATTCTAATATGAAAGATCACTTTTACCTATTCTTCCCTCACTCTTGAAAGATATTCCCACTGGCTATAAACTTTTAGATTGTCACTATTTTCTCTCCACCTCTTGAAGACATAGTAAAGACTGTAATCTGTGCCTATCCAGTTTCAACTTTTGCATTTTTTCTTGCTGAGAGAATACCCAAGCCAAATGCCAGCTAAATATCTCCACCCCCAGGGGCGCCAGGATGGCTCAGTCAGTTGAGTGACCGACTCTTGATTTCAGCTCAGGTTGTGATCACATGGGTCCTGAGATTGAGCTGTAGGTCGAACCCCAAGTCAAGCCCCAGATGGGGTTCATCACCGCTCAGCAGGGAGTCTGTTTGAGATTCTCTCCCTCTCCCCCTTCCCCCACTCCATTCTCTCTCTTTCTCAAATAAATAAATAAATCTTTAAAAAATAAGTAAATAAATACCTCCACCCCTAGACTTCACTGTTGCAAGGGGTGATCATTAGCATGCTTCTTGCTAATCTGATGTAAGTGAAACTCTGCTGGTCATTTCTGCCAAAGGTTTTATTTTCATGACGAAATAAGACAGTCATTGCTGATAAAATTCTTCCTTTATTCTTCCTGCCTTGGATGTGTATGTGACTTTGGTAACTATAGCAGCTGTCTTGTGATTTGAAATTACAAGTATGAGGACCAATAGAATTTGAGATGCCAACTCTGACGTTGTCGAGCCCCCTAAACATTGCCAGCCATCACCCATCTGATTTTATATTAAAAAATCTTGTATTTTCAACAATGTTATATATGACATGTTATAAAAGTATTCTTTACCCCTTGGCACGCGCTCTTCTCTCTGCTCCCTCTGCCTGACATGCTCCTTGTCATTCATTCTCGAAGTCAAGTCCCACTTCAAAATTTCCTCCTTTTGTAAATATTTCCTGGACTCCCTCAGGCACTATAATTCCTTTTTTTCCTCTGTGGTCTAGCAACAATTTATCCATGTTGTATGAACACTTACCACACTTTATTGTAACTCATTCTTTGAGTCTGCCACTCTCAACAGATTGTTTGCTCCTCAAGAATAGTTGTGATACTTTCTTTATATTTTAACACAACATAAATGCTTAATAATTGCTTATTTAGTGAATTAATCTATGGCTGGTGGGCCTGGCTACAATGTCCAAGTAGAAATAGTATTATTCAGATTTTTTCCCTTTGGCTTTCTTTTTCTGAGTATGTTTTGTTTAATGGCCCTTACTGACAACACAGAGCTCCTACAGTTATTTTGCAGTACAAATAATTCCACCAAAAATCTCCCCAGGGATCACTGGGAAAGTTGTTGAGTATGCCCTTAATGAGCTTCCTGTTCCTGGAATACTACATAGAATGTTACGTTAATAACACTTTGGTTTAATTCTATTCTCTCCTCAAAATGCTGAGAGTGTAGATATAAAGTTTCCTATAAGGGAAGAAATATTATTTTAACATCTGTTAGGCTCAAAGAATGATCCTCATTATTCAATGCAGAATTGGAGAATAAAAACCAAGATAATGCTAAAGAAGATTGTCTAGGAGCAAAGTGATTTTACCATTTCAAAATGATACTATTTTACCATCGAGGTTAACCAGGCTGCAGAATATTTTTCTTTTCATTCTTTTTACAGATTTCAATGAGCTTTCTAACTAGGATTTGTTTCCGTATTTGTTGACTTTACTTTATTTTCTAGGACACTGCTTAGGGTTTAAGAACCTCTTCACGTTTATAAACAAGCGAGCCAGACTCTGGTGATCAGAGAACTTACTACGAAAACACAAAGGCTTCTAACTTGTAAGGGATTCATAACCAAAGGAAGACAGTAAGACAGATGAAGAAGAAATATAGTTAGACTAAAATAATTTAAACCCTGGCAGAGTAAAACTGTATTTGGAAAATAATACCTTGATACTACCAGACTGGAGTAAATTAAACCTATCATGATTTCAGACTGGGCATAAAATATTTCTGTCTTTTCGAGAGAAATGTTTGAAAGATTGCTAAATTCTCCTTGAGTTGTCATTCTGACATAGTATATATTCAAACTACAAATCCTTTAACTACACATGATATGTTTGATTTACTAGTTGTTCGTATTTATTGCTTTTTATCTTCTACCACCACAAAATATTTCCAGTTTTCTATACAAATATTTTCTCCGATATCTCATTTCTTCCTTCATCTATTCTAAGTGTTCCTCTTCGTTTACATGCTTTAGTTAAGGGAAAAGAAAACAACCTTCCAGTCTCTATTTAGCTTTCATTTAAGTGGAAAATTCTGCATGAGATGTTGCAAACTGAAATCCCTCCAGGACGTTTGCAGGTAATATAAATGAGAGAGTGGCCCAACCAAGTATATACCCTTGAGGAGTGGGTTTGTGGGGATGGCTGAGTCCAAAGAACACATACCTCATCTAAAGTGGGTAGTTGCTACTTAGCTCTTGTTAATTTTTAATGGATTATGTGATTTTTTTCCAAATAGGTTATGCATTCAGATATTTCTGTGAAATCTCCAATTTTAGACCTCAAACATCAATAACTGTTAACATCACAAAGAGAAATGATGGAAGAATATATAGCTGCCGTGGAGCAGTCCAGTGAAAAATAAAAGTAAATAAATAAATAAACCGAATGTGAACACACTGTAACTTCTAGATCCAACTCCCAATTTACAAGGATACAGAGAACACAGGAACTCGTTAAACTACACCACAGGGATGTAATCAGCAACACCCAGCCTGTAGAGAACTACAGAACCAACAACACAGTTTCTTCAACAAATAATTGCAAGGAAAGGGAAAAAAAAAAAAAAAGATGGAGTGGGAATGTATAGACTAAAAGAGACTTAAAGGTTAAATTAATTAATTGCAATGTGTGAACCTAATAGATCCCAATTTTTTAAAATTATAACATTTATGAGATAATGACCAGGTATTTGATATCAAAGAGTTATTGCTGTTTTTTAAAAATATGATAAGGTTAATGTGGTTATGTTAAAAAAAATCATCCCTATCTTAAGCAATACATATAAATATATTTATGGATGAAATTTTAGAAACCTATTTACATTTAGAAAAACAAAATAATAGGCAAACATGCCATGTGTCTACAAGCCACGTTTGGCTGGCAGGTGGCCAGCTTGCAACTCCTGAGCTGTAAAAATATACGAGACTAATTTGCAGTTCTTATTTCTCATCACCATCAGAAACTAGAATACATTAATTACATGTAAGAGATATAAAGATATACAGACCACAGTTTTCACTTGGAGATAGGAGGTATAAAAATTAAACCTTAAAGAACAATACAATATCACCTCCCTCTCATCTACTGTTTTAGTATTATACTCTATAAATGTATCTCTAATTGCTGGACTGCTTGGTTATTTCCCCAGATTTTTAGTCTTATAACAATTAATAGGATGCTTCTGAGTAAGACCCAATTTAAGTCAGTAAACAGCTAATGGGTCACTTCTGTTGTGATGGGTTTTTCTGAGCTAGCCATCCCCAGGTCTGCCAGTCAGAAGACATGATATATTCAGAATGTTAATGTCATTACACAACACAGAGCAAAATGAGACCATGTGAGGAATGATCATACCCTCCTCCAGGGCCCCTGGGGAAAACATACCATTAATACATTAGATTCACGGAACTCTGTCTAATTTCCCAACTCCTACTCGTGGGAATAAAACATAAGAGATTCTAGAGATGTCACTGCTGCACACGTGGCTGAGCCCCCATCTATGAAGAGTGGCTGTCCTTCTAGCAGCTGGAAAGTACGTGGTGCTCAAGAAAGGCTGGTTCCTTTCCCCTCCACCCTGCCCATTGCTTAATGATAGCCCTCTAATGGATAAGCTGAATTATCGTTCACAGGGCTTCTCAGTCTGATGTTGGGGGATTAAGTGTGGGAGGAGAGGATACAAACAGAACTCACCTAGGGGGAGTTTTCAGTAATGACACCCTCTCCCTGTAGATGAATCAGAATCCTTAGACATGGGATGGATGCATGAAATGATAATTTTAAAAAACCTCCCGAACTGATCCTAACATGTCATCTTTCTGGTGATGCCCTGGTCTTGGCCCCCTGCACCCCCTCTCCCCTGAACCCCCTGTGGATAGCCATCACTCTAACAAAATAGATTTCGGAATTAGTGAGAGAATTTGAAAGGATGTTGCCATTCTGGTATAACCCATCATCTACCTTAGGAAATCTGTCATTCTGTAGATTTCTTAAGCATATAAAATTTAAAAGTAAATATTAAAATCACAAGAAATATATTCTTTTGATCTCTGTTAAACAACACTTCTATTTTATACCATAAATCGTATTTTTTTAAAAAAAGAATTATCTTTACGCTTAACGAAAGTTTGCCGGCATAAGACCCACTGTGCTACATAATCATTTTGAGAGAGATATGCACCCACGCTGGGGTTGAGAAATGAGTAGGGCCCAGATGATTTCTTTTTTGCTATAAAAATACACTTTTTAAGTCCAAGCAGAGTTTATTTATTGTACAGAGTGTTTTTAAAAATGAGAATAGTAAGCTAAGGGTATTACTTTTGAAACACCAGTGACTTCTATTGTGGTCTTTGTTAAAAGAAAAACCTACCTACAAATAAAAATTCCTTTGGAGATCATGGCTCTATACAAAGTACATATCTCAGCTTAAACTGCAGATTCTGGAGGGATGCAATTTCTCAGTTTTTCTCTAACTCATCTCAGTTTCTATTATATGTACCTATACCCACTCTGTGAGGTGGCAGGGTGGGGTCTCCACCCCGTTTCTCTGGAGCTCTAAGGTCCGAGAGACTTTGTCATCCAAGACTTTGGCAATGAGAGGACTTGATCCTGCTTGTCCGTACATGTGGGCAGCCACTCTCATGACAGGCATCACATCTGGCTCCTGCTCGTGCACGCTCAACTCTCATTCATGTCAGAGAGACCCTTTGTCGTCCTCTCCTCAGCAAGGGATTTATCTGCTACTTCTGCACCATGCTGAGTGACATAATTGTCTGTGCAGCAGACTGAAGGCCTCTTCTAATCCCTCATCACCCTCCACGCGGGGGACAACTCCGCCGCTTCCAAGCCATGCTGGGCCATGTGAACTTCTGTGACTGTCTCCGGTTCATCTGATTAAATATACTCCACAAACCTTGGCCTTGGCAACCTTCCTCCATAGGACTCTACCAAGGAAGCTGGGCAAGGCTTACTCTTCTGAGTGTACTAGAAAAGTGGTTTCCTCTGTTACAGAGCTTGGTCTGGTATGAGCTTCTCCTCTTTTTTCTTTTCTTTCTTCTCTTCCTCTTCTTTCATCTTTTTTTTTTGTGAAAGTCAACTTTATTGTAATATAATTTATGTGCAATAAAATGCACTAGAAGTAATCAGTTGAAAGAGTTTTGACAAAAGTCTGTACCCGTATAAGCATCACCACAGTCAGGGTATAGAACATTTTCATCACCCTTCCTCATGCCCTTTTTTTAAAGATTTGTATTTGTTTTAGAAGGAAAGCAAGATCACAGAGGGGAGGGGCAGAGGGAGAGGGAAGGAGATCCTTAAGCAGACTCTGTTTTCATCATGGAGCCCAGTGCAGGGTGGGGTCTCATGACCCCAATGGTGCTACCTAGGGGCCCCCCGCCCCGCCACTCATGCTCTTTGTAATCAACATCTCCAATCCCAGAACCAGGCAACCACAGATCTGCTTTTCGTTACTACAGATTAATTTCACGTACTCTAGAATTTAATATAAATGGAATCGTGCAATATTAATCTAATATGTAATCTTTTGTCTTTGCCTTCTTTCACCCTCAATGACTTTGAAATTTCCACACACTGTTTAGAGTAACAATGTCTTGTTCCTTTTCATGGCTGGTGGTATTCTTTTATATGAATATTTTATAGTTTATCTATCCACCTGATAATGGACATTTGTGTTGTTTTGAGTTCAGAGGTATTACTACTGACGCATTCATATAAAGTATTGTTTGGACATAGGTTTTAATATATCTTGATTATATACGTAGGTGTGGATTTGCTGGGTTGAATGATAAAAGTTTGATTAACTTTACAGGAAAATGCCAAATTGTTTTCCAAAGTGGGTTGTATCATTTTACATTTCCACCGGCAATGTCTGAGAATTCTAGTGCCTTCACATCCTTGCCAAAACTTATATTATTAATTGTTCTTTTTTTTTTTTCCATTTTAGCTATTCTAATGGATCTATAACAGTTTATCACTTTATTAATTTTCCTGATGAAAAATGATAATGAAAATCCCTGCTTATGCTTATTGGCCATATGTATATTTTTCTTTGTAAAGTGTTCAAATCTTTTGTCAATTTTACAAATGGATTTATGTCTTCTTATAGAGTTATGAGTTCTTCATATATTATAGATACAAGTATGAAATGCATGCCAGATATATGTATTCCAAGTATTCAGATACATGTATTTCAAATAGTTCTTCCCATTTATATGTTACCTTTCCATTTTATTGATGGTGTCTTTCAAAGGGCAAAAGTTTTTAATTTTCATAAAGTTAAATTTGTTTTTTTTCTCTTACGGTTTGTGTTTTATCTAAAAAATAATTACCTACTGCAAAGTTGTAAAGATTTCCTTCTGCTTCTTTCTCGAATTTGTATAATGTTCGTTTTTACAATATATCATATCTATGACTATTTTGACTTAATGTTGAGGTATGTTATGAAAGTTAAGGTCAAGGTTCATAGTTTTTCCATATGAATATCTAGTTGTGTCAGCATTATTTATTGAAAAGACTACAATTTTCCCATTGAATTATCTTGGATCTTTCCAAGATATATTTTATTATTGCCCAAAGAGTATACCTTTTGATTTTTAAAAATTTATATTAAGCCCTAAAATATTTTTTCTTTTTTCTAAGTCATTTGCATTTTCAAGTAAATTTTATTTTATTTTTTTAAAGATTTTATTTATTTATTTGACAGAGAGAGATACAGCGAGAAAGGGACACAAGCAGGGGGAGGGTCAGAGGGAGAAGCAGGCTTCCTGCCGAGCAGGGAGCCCGATGCGGGGCTAGATCCTAGGACCCTGGGACCATGACCTGAGCCGAAGGCAGACGCTTAACGACTGAGCCACCCAGGCGCCCCACAAGTAAATTTTAAAATCCATTTATTAATTTATACATTACAGATTACTGTGATTTTAACTGGGATTGCACTGAATCTATAAATATATTTGGGGAAAACTGACATCTTAACAATATTGAGTCTTCCCATTAAATTGATGTATCTCTATTTATCTATCTTCTTTAATTCTCTCAGCAATATTTTACAGTTTTCTGGGCAGAGCTCTTACCCATATTTTGTGAAATTTATGTCCAAATATTTCATGTTTCATATTGCTATAGATTTCCTACCAATATAGTCTATGGTGTATTCCATGAAAAACAGTGAAGTGTTCCTTGAAAATATGTAAGTTGTGAATTACATTACTATATTTCTTTTTTGGAGAGCCACATTACACATTAGAGCGTTAAATGTTCTGAGAAGTCTTACAATAAATGCTTCTCTTTACTTTTGATTAACTAGGTGTTTCCCAAAGGAATTTGACTACGGCAACTGTCTGCTTAATTCCCATTAATGTCTTGCTGAATTAAGGTTCTGAGGAAGACATTTTTTAGGAAATGGTGAAATGTCAAGATGATGGTTAGGTCCACCCTAGCCTGGCTCCTGTGGGTGGGAGGGTGTGGATCACATGGCAGTCTCAGCCTTGGGTGCGGGGACATGAGAACACTGGGCTCTCGGTCAGTAGCAGAAAGTGAGACCAGAGGCAGTAGAACTTGTTCTGCTGGTTAGTTATTTAACACTTATTTTTGCCTGGGATCTTGTTTTGCTCTTCCAGTCACTCCATCCTTGAGAGGTATGGGTCAATTACCTGTCAGTAAAAATAAATTCTAATGATTTCTATAACTGGAACTGTTAATGCCTGATAACACAAAGTTAAAGAGAGTCTCATAAGGGCATTGGAAACAACCTAAAGCCTTTCCTCCTGATCTTTTAATGCATAAAGGAAACGGAGCCTGGAAACATGCTTTGAGCTAAATGAAGAATAGATGGAAATGCTTATCTTGTCAAAGTGAGGCCTTAACATTGAGACATATATTAAATGAAATAAAAACAATTTTTAAGGATTTGAAAAATATGCTAGAAGTGTCAGCATTTATAAACCCAAGGTGACAGTCAAAGATTTAAGTAGAAATCATTTTGACTTCTGCTTATAAGAATGTTCTCTGTGATATGACAAGGCTATTTTTGGCAAAAATCAATATAGGAAGATAAATAGATGAATTATTTTTCCAAAGCTATATATATATATATTTATTATATATATATATAATTTTTATATATTATATATATATAAATATTATTATTTTTATATATTATTATTTTTATATATTATTATATATATATATATAATTTATATATATTATATATATATATAAATTATATATATATATAATTTTTTTTTCCTTTAATGAGGGTTAACCTTTACCACATCCACTGGCAGAACATCATTACCAGTGCAGGGAAGGCACATACTATAAGGAAAGACCTCCTGAAAAGGAGGTCTGGATTCAAGAGAAAAGAAGAGCGAGATTGAGGGAATGTGAGTTATACATTATGCATTGCCACTATCTTATTTTGTACTCCAGAGTGATTATTACCAGATATACTGCATACTCACTTTTTATGCAGCTAGACCCTTCTATTTTTTTAATTTTATTTATATATTTGACACAGAGAGAGCGAGCACAAGAAGGGGGAGAGGCGGGCAAAGGGAGAGGGAGAAGCAGTCTTCCCGCAGAGCAAGGAGCCCGATGCAGGACTCAATCCCAGGACCCCGGGATCATGACCTGAGCCGAAGGTAGACGCTTAACCGACTGAGCCACCCAGGCGACCCAGCTAGACCCTTTCATTTGACCCCTTGTTCATGTGCCACAACTTCCTAAGACTATGCTCATTGTCTTCTCCACAAATAAAATTGAGTTTGGGGAGTAAACCATGTCTTTTTTTTTTTTTTTAATAATATTCTGTCATTCTCAGGTTATTTCTGTAAAGCTTTATCCCCTTTGTAATTCCATTAAAATTTAATTACTTAATAGTGTTAGAAGGAATGGTAAGTATCTTCAACTACCAACATTTCCCCAGAGGGAGACCACACATGATTTCCTTTAAAAGTCACATCAACCCAGAAAGGGAGGCATTATGATAACACTTTTACAACTAAGTGCATGAAGATTAAGATTAAAGATTTTGGCAAAGATTATATAGCTTGTTGGTGGTAGGTATAGGATTTGAATCTACCTCTGACTGCAAACCTGTGTTCTTATCATTTGTTTCCCTAGGTGAAGGTGATTTTTTTTTTTTTAATGGAGGGAGGCAACTTTCATGGAAATGGAGTCTATAAGACATATATTCCTGACCTTGTTTTCTTTTTATTTCTGTGTAGCAACCAAAATAAGCATATTGATGGAGACTTAAAGGTCAGTCTAAGACTGCATTTCATCCAGGAAAAAATAGTTGTTAGGTATTTTCTGGTGAGAAGCAGGGGCAAAGAACAAAACAGAAGTTTAGCCTCCTTTAAAGCCTTTGGCAAAGAACAGATCTCTTAACACCTAAGGGGTTAACAAAGCTGATCCTGTATATCTAATTTAAAACAGCTAAAAGGCATTCTAAGCAACTTTTATCCTCAAAGAAGGTGTGGCACGGAGTTACTTTCAAGTTTCTTTGTTTATAACTTAAAGGACTCTTAAGAGAGAAAAATATTTCCAGATTTTGTCAACATTTATATTTCAAAAGGGAAATTTATCTTGATTTTTTCAGTTTTGGAGAAACATATTGGTTTTGTAAACAGCAAATGTAAAGTCTCACATAAAATGCTTCCAGACCTATAGCTGAGATACGTCAAATCTGTTCCCACAAAAATCTCTCCTCCATTCAGCTTCTGTACAAGGTGGCTCTTGCAATTTTTATATACTGAAAATCTCTTCATATTTCATACACATCTGCAATCCCAACTCCAAAGGAAGCAGTGTTTTTTGAAAATACTCTCCAAGGAAGCTTTTGAAAATGAAAATGAAATAATTGTTTTGATAGAGCTGGGAGGTAGCAATGTATCAATTTATGACTTTAAGTCATCCAAGAGCCCCCTACGAGGCACAGTGACAAACTGGTAGACACCATTACACTCTGGAAAGGACTGTGTGACCTGGGGTAGAACCAGCTCAGAAAACTCCAGGTGTCAGGGAACACTGTGTAGGTACATCTAACTGTGGTCAGAGATACAGGCACATAGCTAGAAGGGAACTTCGACTGAGTTTAACTGCAAATTTCTTATTTTTCAATTGTGGAACAGAAGCCCAGAGGGATTAAGTTTATTTGACCTTGGGTCACACAATGAGTTAGCGGTCCCATGTTACTTTACTCCCTTTTGTTGATGACTATCCAGCATTTTTGAGAACTGAAGAGAAAAACTCGTTTCCCTGTGTTCACCAGTTGAGAAGCAGCAAAAAGTCTTTACAGATGAATAATTTTAGCACTGAATGAAAATAAATTATTCTTATATACATATGCACATTTTCTTTTAGACAGATAAAACTAGGAACCAAGGGAAAAAGAAATGTCTAATAAAGAAAGCACTTCAATACCCTAATGCTATTATAAAATGATAGACAATATAGAGGAAAGTTTTGGACCTGAGTACAACAAAAGTCAACAATAAGCTGTGCTTCTCTATCACTATCTTAATCAGTCTTTCAGTATTAGATACACAGTATCTCAGTTCTTCAGAATTTGTTATTATAAATTCCATGAAAACAGAAAAAGTTAGGGGCGCCTGGGTGGCTCAGCGGGTTAAGCATCCAACTCTTGGTTTCCACTCAGGTCATGATCTCAGGGTCATGAGATCGAGCCCCGTGGCTCCTTGCTCAGCTGGAGTCTGATTAAGACTCTCTCCCTCTCCCTTGGCTCCTCCCCCTGCACTCTCCTCTCTCTCCCTCTCTCTCTCAAGTAAAAAAATCTTAAAAAAAAAACAAAACAGAGTAAGTTAGTTATTTAAAGAGCACAGGATCATCTTCTGGCAAAATGAGACTGAGGAAAAAACTGAGAAGAGAAAACAAAGACAGGTTGCAGGTAGAGATATGCTTTTACTTTTATCCATTGTTGAATACACCCATTTATAATTCTTGTTTCATTAAAGAAAAAGTATAATTCAACATAATTAGAAATAAACCCACTGTTTTATGATAATAGTAAGATTATTAGATTAGCTTTTTTTTATTCCTTCAAAGCACAAAATTTTTACAAAGCCTCAATACAAATTTCAAAAACAGCTAGTATAAGGTTGAGACAACCATTGGCTTATATTTTTTTATCTGTTATCATATTTGCATGTTAGATATACGCATTTATTTACCCATTCCATATTTATACAGAATATATGACATATTAATTACTTCGTTAGATACTAGAAAAACAAAACACAGAACGATCATGGAAACTTGGGTGCTAATAGTAAAAGCAGAGAAATTACCTAGCATTGACAATAAAGTATGAGTATTATTACATAATCTGTTAGATAAGACAACAGAGAGAGTATATGGAGTGTCATCCAAGTTGGACTTGATTTCACGGACTCTTCTGAGAGGTGGCACTTGAGCCTTTAATGATTTCAATGATGGTGAATATTGTCGCATACCAATCTGAGTATTACAATGCTGTGGTGTATGTGGGAAGTCCAAATTAACCAGCTTCTCATTAGTACACTAAGAACCACTTTTCCCTGTCTTTTCCAACTAGGAGTTTGGCAGTGGTTTTCAGAAGCTGGATCTTTCCTATAAGCTTTTCACTTGCCACTGGCATTGTTTTTAGTTACATATACTATTTCTAGGATTTACTGGGAGTATTGCTTAGATGTAAGAATTAAAATAGTCAAATCTATCAAAGTGCACACAGTGAAGAGAATCGGCAGTAATCATTTAAGGTATACAAGTGAAGCTAGGCTTAATACTTTACCATGGCGTTATATTAACAATATCTTGGTCTAAAGTACATTCAAACAAAAAAACGATGCAAATTTTATTTAAAATCTACAATAGCAGAGAGCCTATTTGCTGTGATTCTTTCTAAAAATCTTCTTTTAATTATACACGACTTCAAGCATTCCATGCTGTCTAAATTATTATTTTCTTCATTAACATTTTCTGATAAACTTTGCACCCTTTTTGCTAGAATACAGTGGCTATGGTTTGTCATTTTCAAGGGTTAAATTTCTTAGGTGTGATAATCGTTAGCCTTCTATTATTTGGGTATTTATTTTCAAGATACTCTTCTAGCTACTCAGGAGACTACTGCAGCTCTAGGTAGAAGTGGTGAAGGTCAAACTTGTATCAGAAAAGTAAATAAATATATGAGAGATAGATAAATAGATCAATCTTTGTTGTGTTTAAATGTTAACCTGAAAGGGAACAGGAATGTGAATCTGTTCGTCTCTACATTTACAAACTATTTTTCTGTACAATATTTTCTTACTATACAAGTAAATGAATTAGAGTCTGAAATGCAAATGTAAAAACAAATTGAATGTGGGACACCTGGGTGATGCAGTCAGTTAAGCAACTGACTCTCGGTTTTGGCTCAGTTCGTGATCTCAGAGTCGTGAGATTGAGACCCATGTGGGGCTCCATGTTCAGCTTGGAGTCTGCTTAAGTTTCTCTCTCCTTCTGCCCCTCACACCCTACCCCTGCTCTCTCTCTCTCTCTCAAATTAATGGATAAATCTTTAAAAAAAACCAAATTGAATGAATTTGAGATCAAATTGATATAATTAATTTATCTCTTTTGGATTCCTACCCACTAAAAATATTACCATATTATCAATTTTAATTATTACTTTGAATTTATTAAGCACCTGTTGTACTAAGAATCTCATTTGACATATAGTAAGAACTCTGCCGTTAGTACATAGGTCTCAGAATGGACAATCTTCCAGCTGCAGCAACTTCTTCAGCGGATCTGCAGTTTATATCCCTGAAGACACCTCACAAGATAACTTCAGAAGAGAATAATCTAGAAAGTGATTGGTTGGGGATTGCTGTGTTTTGTTTCTCAAGCATTAGCACACAGCAGAATCAGGAGGAGGGCTTGTGAAAGTATGGATTTTTGGACCTTACCCCCACAGGTTTTGATTCTGTAGGTCTGGGGTAGGGCCCAGCAATGCGCATTTCTAGCGAGGTCCCGGGAGTAGCCGCTGCTAGTCTAGACCACGCTATGGCAAGCCTGGTGCTAGGAGATGGGCTCCTAGATGGGGAGGCTTCCTCACTTTCTTTCTGTTTTTTTTTTTTGTTGTTTTTGTTTTTTTTAAGATTTACTTATTTATTTTACCGGGGGGAGGGGCAGAGGGAGAGGGAAAATCTCAAGCCGACTCCCCACCCCTGAGATCATGACCGGAGCAGAGCCGAAATCAACAGCCTGACGCTCAGCTGACTGAGCCACTCAGGTGCCCCAAGCCTTCCTAACTTTCTGATACATTCATTCCGTCTTCAACATTTTCCTCATCTGCACCCAGGCCGCTCCCCATCGATCCCCGCATTGATTCTCACAGGATCCACCTCTCGGGACAACTGAGAAGCTTCCCTCAGGACCACGTAGGCTATACCGCCATAGGGGAATTTGCTGCTCAATTTCTAACTGCGTATGTTTGTGTTACCCATGTACTCCCTTTCCCAAGGAGAAAAATGACTTCCTTAAGAGATGAATTTTATTGCTTAACAATAAGTGAGCTGGTTAAAACTAAAGTAACTAATTTCTAGACTGTCAAATTAAAAGAGAAACTAGCCCTGGAGCCCGCAATGGCTGCAAAGGCAGGTGCCC
This sequence comes from Halichoerus grypus, assembly GCF_964656455.1. Classification (NCBI taxonomy): domain Eukaryota; kingdom Metazoa; phylum Chordata; class Mammalia; order Carnivora; family Phocidae; genus Halichoerus; species Halichoerus grypus. Next base: position 186,230,330 of record NC_135714.1, read on the forward strand.
AAGTCAGCTCTCAATCAGTGGAAATCTAAAGCTGCTGAAGCAGCTTTTCTCAAACGCTTAACTGCTCGCTTCTTTCATATGACTCATTCATTCAACGGCACTCGGATACTCTCGGAACTGCAACATTGTCATTCCGTATATATCTGTAAACAGATTCTTCTGGAGAGATGAAATTAAATTTCAACTTCTAATAACATAAAACTAGCACCACCTGATATCTTGCTGTATACAAAATAGATGCTCCCATTCTCTTCAAAACCTGGACCATGTGGTGACAGATACTTAAGAGGATGGGGGGACAGCTTTTCTACACCCTTTCTGCACACAGTCGGATTCTTGAACGGAAGTGGGTTTATAATTTGGGCTCCTACTAGGGGGCTCCATACTCACGGCTCTGACATAACTTCCTGACGAGGGTGACCGTGTAATTAATATCTGTATTGGTTTTCTGTTGTGTGTGTCGCTCCTCCCCGCCCCCATGCCAATTCATATGCTGAAGCCCTGAACCCTAATATGATGATGGTATTTGGAGATGGGGGCTTTGGGAGGTAATGAGGTTTAGATGAGATCATGAGGGTGGGGTCCCCATGATGGGATTACTGATTTTTATTTTTGGTAAAGATTTATTTATTTGAGAGAGAGAGAGAGAACATGAACAGGGGGGAGAGGGAGAAGCAGGCTCCCCGCTGAGCAGGGATCCTGATGCAGGACTTGATCCCAGGACCCTGAGATCGTGACCTGAGCTGAAGGTAGATGCATAACTGACTGAGCCACCCAGGCCGCCCAGGATTGCTGTTCTTATAAGAGAAAGTCAGAGCTTGCTTTCTCCTCCATGGGGGCGACACAGTAAAAAGCCTGCAAGCCAGAAGAGAGCTCTCGGAAAGATATAAATCTGCTGCTGCCTTGATCTTGGACTTCCCAGCCTCTAGAACTGTGAGAGATAAATGTCTGTTGTTTAAGACACCTAGTCCATGGTATTTTTTATACCAGCCCGAGCTAGTACACTACCCTGGAAAATTACTGCACACTGAAAAAGCAGCTTGAACTTTACAGTTCTATAGATCAGAATTACAGTATAAGTCTCATCAGGCTAAAGTCAAATGTATCATCAGTTTGTATCCCTATGTGGAGGCTTTAGGAGAGGATCCATTTCCTTGCTCATTTGGGTTATTGGCAGAATTCAGTTACTTAGGATTGTAAGTCTGAAGGCCCCCTTTCTTTGTTGGCTGTGAGCCGAGGACTGTTTCCAGCTTGTCGGGGCCACCCACATTCCTTGGCTCTTGTTTCTGCCCTCCATCTTCAAAGCCTGCAAAAATGGGTCAAGTCCCTCTTGTCCTTGGAATCTTTTCTCCTTTTTCTGCCATCTCTCTGACTCATTCAAGAAAGATTCTGTTTTAAAGGGTTCATTAGTTGGTCCCACCGAGCTAGTCCAGAATAATATCTGCATTGCAAGGTCCATGCTCTTAATCGTATTTGCAAAATCCCTTTGCCATGTATGATAACATATTCACAAATTCCAGGAATTAGAGCACGGGCATCTTTGAGGGACATTATTCTGCCTATCACAATGTTCCTACGAGGTCATCTCTGAGAATGAAAGAGAGCATGATTAATAAGTATGCCATGATAATGGGAAGAAACCAGGACACACTGTCACCCAATTTATGACATTGAGAATTAAGGGCCTAAAATAAGACATACATGTGTGCATGTGTGTGCATGTGTGGGGTGTGTATTTGGATGCTGGAGTAAAATGAGTTGAGCTGTATTATCAGGATATTATCTAATCAATGAAGTTAAAAATAAATATTTGAATAGTGCCTTCTGTGGGCCAGAGGCTGAGTGAGGTGTTAAAGAGATGAGTAAATACAGCTGTGCCTTCAAGAAGCTTCCAGCTAGTTTTCAGTAGATGTGTTTATAAATGTCCACCTTGATTCCCAAACATGCTCTAGGTCCATGTGATTTAGTAGGGATGGATGAGCATTTGATTACAGGTGAAGGGCACTGATTGGAGATAAAGAGTAAGTTCTCCTTGACCATGAAGGCACATGGAATTATCCCCCAGCCCTTAGGCTGGCAAACCAGGACCATTGGGTATAACTAAAAAGAAGATAAAATGAATGTGCTATTTAGAACAATCCTTTAATTAAGAAGTAGGCTACTGGGGACTCTGCTTTAATTAACCACAGAATACCACATTAACCTTTTCCTGTGTTGTTATAAAGTTGAAGCTCTACTCCCTGAGGTAGAATTTCTTCAAATGCATTCTGCTATCCTTGGGCATATGCAGATTGAAAATGAAATTAAATATGAAGATACTATTTCCATTAAAAGATAATAATAAAACTCAAATTATGCATGTATTCATACATGATTGCATAATGAGTTAAAATGAGGCAATTGCTTTGAGACATTCATTGGTTCTAGTTAGAAATGCTTGCATATTTTATAAAAGTTAATGTTTTATATTTATTTACATTTGAATCATTATGCTGTCAGATGAGACTTTCTGGCTTGATAATCTTAATGTTATTAATTTGTCATAATCTTTTTATACTAGAATGGCTATGATTCTGAGTTACATATGTACTATCTTAACATTCTTGTAACTATTTGGTATTTTATGCATTGTTTGAAATAATACTTTTTTCATAAACTGTTATAAAGTTTATATTAAACTCTGGGGTTGTTTCTAAACAAATATATTTAGAAATTTTCATGGCTAAGAGGTATTTATAAAATACTTTAACAAATAAGAATGTACTTTCATGCTCATCACTAAACAGAAAATTGAACATTGTGAAGTGCTTTAAGATATTTACAATTTTATTTATTTTTATTTTTTAAAGATTCATTTATTTATTTATTTTAGAGAGAGAGCGTGTGAGCTGGGGAGGGGCAGAGGGAGAGGGAGAGAGAGAGAGAGAGAGAGAGAATCTCAAGAAGACTCCCTGCTGAGCCCAAGGGGCTCAGTCTCAGGACCCTGAGATCATGACCTGAGCAGGAACCAAGAGTCTGATGCTCAACTGACTGAGCCACCCACGCACCCCAAGATATTTATAATTTTGAAGTTAGAATAGTACTGACTCTATTGTGAATTACTATTTTGAATATAATTATTGGTAGAGAGAGGAAATTTAATCTCCTCAATTGTGGCACATAAATCACATAAAAGTTGTTAATGCTAAACTTTAAAGAGAACAATGAAACAAAACAATTTCATTTCAGGAAACGATGGTGATTAAAACCAAGAAAAGTTGTTCTTTTGACAATGTAAAAACATCGAACATAAACATATAGACCAACCCAGAAAATGATGTGTTGATAACCACAAACATAAGTTTTTACAATAAGCCTATCATCAGGAGAGGAACACCATGTCAAAACAACTTTCACTTCATAAAGATTAGAAAATACAAATGTTGAATTCTACTATCATTTTCTACTGCATGCACATAAATCGATGTTTTTCACGTTGTAAAATTTTCAATAAACACATTTACCATAAAATGCATATTTACCAAAGAATGTGTTGATGTGATGGATGCAATGATAAAGAAATTAACATTTTCTCATCTAGTGTTAGGCACCACAAAGAGTACACTGTATTTGGATGCATTTGGAAGTGGCATAAAGTAGGGAATAGGAACTGAATATGTTACAGAAAGCAGCTGAGGGCGCATGGATGTGGGGCCGCAAGATGGAAAGGAGATAAATGACATTAGCTGATAATCGGGCATTGGAAAAGTCTCGGTCACCTAGAAATTTTCAGAGCCAGGGTCTGATAGAAAAAGTATTTGAAATAGATTTTCAATTTTAATAATCGGAAAATAATAGTCTTTTAGTGTGGCGGAACAGATACAAATATAGGTAAGACATGATCTTTGTCCTTCTAATAAGTGAGAAAGAGAGTCATAAACATGCTTGTATCACAGCCCAACAAATGCTATCCATGCGTACAAAATGATACAGCTTTATGGTAAGGAACGTGTGGAAAACTAAGCATGCACAGAAGCATGACCTCACAGAGGTAGGTGGGAACTTAAGGTCTAAACTGTAATTTAAGGAGTTCATCAGATGTAGAATAAAAACAGAAATGAGAAAACTGAGCCAAGCACTGAAGCCCATGGGCATGTGCAGGGGCCTGACAAAGATGGAGACAATCAGATGCACAGCTGGGGACCCCATTATAAAGGGCCTTGACAGTCACAGCTTAGGCTTTGGACTTTACTCTGTAGTGATATCAAAGCATCATGGATGTTTTTGTAGGGGACGGACGTGGGTATCAGCAGGTTCCGGATAGAATAGAGAGGGAAGAGATTCGCAGAGAGGGTGACATGCTCGAAGTGCCCTTCCATGGTCCAAATATGAGCTGGGGAGGGATGGACAGAGGAGAGTGTATAAGGAGAGAAAGGCTGGAGGAAAATGGCAGAGATATAATTCGGGGGCTTAACATTGCTAACGGAAATAGGCCCTGTGTGAGCCATGGCCAGTTTGGAGACAAGTTGGAAGAGAAATCGAAAGTCCCGAGTTTGACTTTAGACATGCTGCATTTGAATTGCCCGTGGGACTTTCCATTAGCTGTATCTTCAGCAGGCTGTTGAATATCTGGATCTTGTGCTAAGAAGCAAGGTCAGATAAGAGATAGCGATTAGGGCCCGTGGAAATTGAACCTCTGAGAATAAGATGAGATTACTGCGGGAGAGCATATACATCAAGAGGTGACCTCAAATATTTAAAGGGTGAGTCCAGGCAGGGCTGTGAAAGAAGTTCGAAATGCTAGCGACCGAGTAAGAAGAGAGGCAGGAGAGGGTCATGTATTCTGTTTGCGGTAAGTCTTGCAATCTGTGCCCCAGGAGTAGCCCCTCGCACCACCAGAGAGCAGACGTAAGCATCAGCAGATTGATTCAGTCTCTCCTTAATTACACATGATCTCCTTACTTATTGGTTGGGGATTAGCATCCACAGGACTGACAGTCGGTTTCCTTTTAGGAAAGGAGTTGTTGATGGAAACAAGCAGAAGCATTAGGATGCGGGTCTCTCATCTATTGTGACATCTCCTCTTCAGTGTTTCAGGTTGCACTTCGGCAATTTCATCACGTCGTCCCCAGTACTATTGCTCAAATTTGCAGCCACAATCCTCCCTATCTATTGGGTTATTTTGATGTAGCACAGGTAATGAGATGGGTCAGATACTTCACAGTTCCTTTTGTTTCCAAGCGCACATTTCCTCTGGTCCTTGTCAACACTGGCAGGAATGGTTTAAAAGAGACATTTATAAAAGCTGCAGTGTTAGTTCTCTGCTGTTTATCTTTACTGAGCTTACATTATTTACACAAGCAAAATGCTATGAGTGCTATACTTAAATACCCTCTGTTATGTTTCTGTTTTATTGATACCTGAGGCCTCCCATGCTTACGCTAAATTTGGTTGCTTGGAACACTGTCACCTAAAAACACTATTTTTCAAGAGGTGAAATTTTTATCCAGGGATTTTTTTTTTCTGGCTAACCTTTTAATCGTGCCTTTATTTTTCTCTGTTGTTTTTCTTATGTCATCATCAAGTATTTTTTTTTTTTTTGCCCTCAGTGTTGCTTTTTAAAAAATCTTCAAATTTCTATTAGTTTCGTCAGTAATTTATGTTTACTAAACAAGAACAAAAGGAACAGAAATAAAGAACAAAAAGGCAGTCATGCCGTCAAATGTCCTCCCAGCATCGTCCTGAACAAACTTGGTAGAGTTTGTAACTATTTACAGACCTCAGCATAAGCAGATGTAGATAAACCTATAGATTTGATCCCATTCACTCAAAAAACCCATGGTTTTCATGCCTTAAGTAGAAGCTCTACTGAAGAATATCAGAGATATATGGAAGAGACATGATGAGATCATACAGTTGCTTGGGGGTTCTTGTCCTCAAGTTTTGTCAAAGAACATCCTTGGGGAAGTCAGGGAACTATCTGATTCCCTTAGCCAATATGTCTGAAAGCTTCTGTAACTCTCTTTGGTCCCCAAATACTAAGGGTAATCAAAGCTTAGCTAATGTAACAAAGGTAGAAACAAGCTAGACTGCTTAACATATAAGCCCAAGCAGACTGCCAGGGTTTGGGGAGGAGGGTGGGAGTAACGGAAAGGTGAATGAATGGGAAGGTGACATATGTTTAGAATTTTTGTCAACCTGAACATCTGGGTTTCTGTCCCAGTGTTCATACTCAGCCTTTCTAGAGGACTCATGGAGCAAGCGTTTATAGAGCTGGGAGGGTCGGGTATTAGTGGCTAAAGGGCGGAGTCACGCATTCTGATCTCTGAGAAGCCAACTCCAAGAAAGAGATCACTGTGCAGGAACTTTATTAGGACCTGCCCTTGGAAATTTTGATCAATATTAACCACTGAGCCAATGTTTTCATAAATAGAAAATCTCCACTGAGAATATCAGAGATAAATGAAAAAGGCATGCTGAGGACACACTGGGTGATTTGGAAAGGGGGAGAAGCAGGGTTGGATAATGGGAAAAGCTGTGTTCTGAAGCAGCCTTGGTGAAGGTCTCAGCCAACTCTACAGGGAGCTCTGAAGCTGGGGTGGCCCCTACATCAACCAATTATTGAATAGAGGCTGCCCCAAAAGGGCGGTGACTCCCTCCAGCTGAGGCATTTCCTAAAGAGGGATGATAGCTGAGGGCTTTGTGCTGGCAACACTATTGGTGACTAAGGAAATACATCTTTCAATCCTGAAGAGGAGTCTGTGTCATATCAGAGTGCCCACTACAGTCCATTCCTTTCACCACGCAGATCTCCTTCTTTCTCTAAGTTTGGGGGTCGGGGAGAGCTCCTCTAAGATTTTGGAGAGTCTCTTTCTGTGGAAGTTAGAAGACAAAGGTGAATAGGACAAAATACTGCAGATGGTCTTGGAGAAACAATAGATATTCATCATCTCTTTACCACCAACCATTCTAGATTCCTACCTTCACCTACTACCTCCACCTGTCTCAGTGGCTAGCCTTTATCATGACCTATGCCTTCATCTGTGAGGAGCCTGAGCCCCTGGATGTCAAGCCTTTCTCAAGACAGAGATTCTGCATTTGTCCATTTATTGCCAAAATTACTCAAGGGTGTACTGATAGGCACCCAAGGTAATCGAGCTGGTCGCTAAATATATTTCTCCCTGCCCCCATTAGTAAGAGTATCCCTATTTTCTTCTGATGATCTGTTCAATTATATCACCACAGTGGTAACTATTTATTTTGCCAGGAAATCTCTTGGAATGAGGTACCCTAAGTGCCGTGAACTGTAAGCCACCAGAGAGAATAGTTCGGTGGGCCTCTTGCTGCATCCCCTGTAGAAGCATTCTTCCTTTGGAAATTAGGGTCTCTAATACCACAAAACTCAGATTTATGGGGATGGGAAGCACACATTTATTCAATTGGTTCACCAAGATGATAGTAAGCAAAGCCAACCTATTTCTTCCCCTTGGTTTCTGGACACATGAATTCTACCTAATGTGGGCACATCATCACATGATGGTTGTGGACTAAAATATACACTGCCTTCTGGAGAATGGTGATAGTTGACGGCTGCTGTAAACAGGTCATGTAATTTGTCTACTTGTCTAGTTGTTGTCTCATGCCTCTTCCTTGATGGGTGCTTTTTGGTGGATGTCAACATGAGGTATGGAAATCTTTGCACTCCCATAGATCCATCCTCATGCTCTATCACAACTTCCTTATCCTCAATCTTCTAATCTTTCCTTTACCAGACCCTTGAACAATTGGCCAGGCCATTCGCTACTGCCCATGACTTTATGTATGTTATAACCTCAGGTTGCCCCCAAGTGGGTCTTGTCCATTCGTGGCTGGCACTCACATCCTGAGCCAAAATGTTCATGAACCAATCTTGTTTTCATTTTCTCCTCCATTATCTGGTCGTATCCCCTTCCCCCAATGTGGTCAAAGATATGAGCTGAGAAGTACAACAGTGGTAAATGACCTGTGGGTCTGGACTACTTGCTTGTGTGGCTTGATTGTGACCCCTGGTCTTCTTCATGACCAATCCTGGTTGTAATGCTTCTATAGTATAACATACTGATGATGGGCTCACTTGATCTTGTGACTTGGACAGCTCTGGACCCATGGTAACTTTGTCTCTACCAGGGTTCAGTAATGTAGCAGGAGCTGTTTTCAAAAGGTCTATAATTATCTACTCAAGATGGTCTTGTTATTTAGCTTTAGGGGTCTGTGCTATAATTCTCTTATTGGAACACACAACAAACTCCAAGTAGTATATTTCCCTACCACTGATAACCTTTAATGTTATAGAATCTTTTAGCTCCTATGGGCCAAGTGGCAGAGCTGCTCACACTATAGCCCAGAACTGCTTCAGATCCCTTTATTACTCTAGATCCTGCTGTAAACTGGCAACTTTATTTATTTCCTGGTGTATGGGTTACAGTGGTATTTCTAGGTATGAAGTATGTCATTTCCCCCAAGACATGGGGACAGATTTAGAGGCTTCCATTTGGCTTTTCACATTAATATAACTCTCACCCCACAGGTAAGAACCAAGGTGGGGCTGTGTCAATTACCAGGTGGCTCTATTTCAGTAAATAAGGGAACTGAGGAAATCATCACACGGCAGCTCCACAGACCCAGTGGATACACTGCGTCCCAGATCTGAGTCAGTACTCTCTTTATTGACATTCTTCATATGCTCCCAGTAAGACTGGGGCCCCATGATGTTACTTTGGGTCTTTGTGTATCAATCTCACCTCCAATTCCATGTCTATCTGTCCTAGAAATGTTTATGTACAGTTATCTGTGTAAATGGCCACAAAGTCCCCTCTGAGGGAGGATTTGGGAAGTTGTAGTGCATACTTGCAAGACAGTTGTAAAATTCTTCCTTTGGGGACCCAGACTCTCCTTCAATCACTGGAAGCCTCTGAAACTGAAATCTGACTCAGATCGAGAAACTGGGCAAGACATTGTAACCCACAACCTGATCATCCATCCTTATAACTTTTGATTGTATGTGGAGAGCACCATTGTTGGTGATCACCTACTTTGTCCCAGGAGAAGCCATGCTTCTATTGACCATCTCCAACGCGGTCAACAGGCATGCCTTTGGCTGCTGCTCTGATCTTAACACTTATGTTGATAATGAAGTCCATTGGTTTTGTGATTATTAAATGCCGCCCTCTTTCTGTTCTTTACTGGGGGTCTTATCCCCATTTCTATCAGTGCAGTGGATTACAGAGAGCACCTGCCACTCAGTTTCGTCGTCATGCTGGTGCCCCTTCGGCAGCATGTTCCCGCTTTGGTACATGGCTTATTCCCAAAACCTTCTTGTGGTACAGAGTCATCTGACAGGATTTCAGGCACACATACCATATCTGCTTCTCTGATCTTTTTAATCTCTTATTTCACCACCTGCCATGATAATTCTGGGGTTCTCATGACCTAAGTTTGGGTTACATAGTACAGACCGTTACTTTTTTTCTTAGCATTGCATTTAATCCATTTTTGTTTAACACCTTCAGAATCTGGTTATGTACAGTTTTAGCTCCTGGTTGGGCTCAGCTTCTCCTCCTACCCCGGTCATTGTGACTTAATCTAGTGATCAGGAAGGTGGGGGCAGACACTGAAAGAACTCTGCACTATCTTCAAGATCTTAACAGAGGTAATTGAACTACTTTTACAGGCTCAGAGAATTCAAGTGAATCTAGGCATTTGATATTTTGGGGTGCATCAATCCACATATCCTTATCCCATATGTTAGAATTTCATCTTTTCATTTTTCATTTTTCATTTTTCCCAGCCTGGTCTTGACCTTGCTATAGGAAGCCTGTTCAGTTGAAGAATTTAATCTTCTGTAGCTCTGCTACTCATATGGTTAAGCCCTGGGCCTGGTTCACAGATTTTTCTATACCTCTGTTATAGGAGATGAGAACTTTTTTATATGCTATTAGTGGGGCCCTTCGGTTTTCACATTTGCTTTAATTTTTTAAAACTTAAATTTATCATCTTTCTCCAAAAGCATCCGTATGCTTAGCAAACAGTAATCATTACTTTCGGTACTTGTAATTACTATGCCTCCCATCATCTCAAGTGCCTGCCATATCTTACTTTCTAGTGCATTTTCTTTCCCTGCAATCCCACCCCAGCTCATCTCCTGTGAGTGTTTTAGTAATTGCTGGGCACCCGTGGCGGGGACTATCTGCACTCTATCTACCACCATTGATGGGGTTCTCTCTGGCATTGTCATCTGGGTGGGGGGGATCCCACTCTCAAATTCTATCTTGGGGTCTTATTTCTCAGACAATTCTGCACCAGCTCTCACAGGTTGCGATTACTAGGAAGCAAATTACAGCTTAGAGATCAGTTTCTCAGAAGACTATTTGGGAGTGCTCTCAGTCAGTACTCATGGAAAGGAAGGAGAGGAAGCTGATTTGGGAAGAGGCGGTGTTGGCCTACAATGCAGTCTTGATGAAGACCTGAGCACACCCCATGGGAAGCTCTGAACCTGGGATGGCCCCCACATCACCCACATTGGATGGAGGCCACTACAAGGAGGGGTTGTACTCTGGGGAAGTGTATTAATTTGGGAGGGCTGTCATACAAAATATGACAGATTAAGTGGGTTAAAGAACAAAAATTTATTTTATCACAGTTCTGGAGGCTAGAAGTCCAAGATCAAGATGTTGACCATTTGGCTTCTTCTGATGCCTTCCTCTTTCCTTGGCTTGCAGATGGCCACCTTCTCGCTGTGTCTTTATGCGGTCTTTCCCTTGTGCATGTGCATCCCTGGGGTCTCTATGTGTATCCAAATTTCCTCTTCTTATAAGGACTCCCATCATAATGGATTAGGACCCACCCATATGACCTCATTTAATCTTGATTATTTCTTTAAAGGCTCTCTCTCTAAAAAGTCACATTCTGAGGTATTGCGGGATAGGGCTTCAACATATGAATTTTATGGGGAACATGATTTTTGTTGTTGCAGGTTTTTTTTTTTTTTTTTTAATAAACATCCTCTTTCTGTGTCATCAAATTCCCACATTTTTTTCCTATAATAAATTTGCTTTAGTTATTCCATAAGGCATTTTTCTTTGGTCTCTTCCTTTTTAAGTTTCCTTACAACATTAAAGGGATACATAGGAGGATTAAACCATGAACATGGCACATGCCAATATCATTTGTGCTGTAAGACACCGTCTTTAGCTGGAGGCTACCTGTTACAGTACTCTCAGCACCTGGGCAGTAACTTCTTTATTTTTGAAGGGGAATCTGGGCAGGACATTACCACATCCCGTAAAGGCAGGTAGTGACTGTTATGGACGAATATTTAGGTCTCCTGCAGATTCATATGTTGAAATTCCAATCCCCAGTTGGATGGTGTTAAGAGGTGAAGCCTTTGGGAGGTAATTAGGTCATAAAGGTAGAGCCCTCATGAATGAAATTAGTGCCCTTACATGAAGAGACGAGACAGCTTGCTTCCTTTCTGCTCTCTCTACCATGTGAAGATACAATGAGGAGATGGCCATCTGCAAACCAGGAAGAAGGACTTTACCAGGACCTCACCATGCTGGCACCTTGATCTTAGACTCCAGCCTCTAGAACTGTGAGAAATAAGGGTATGCTCTTTTTTTTAAATTTTATTTTATTATGTTATATTAATCACCATACATTACATCATTAGTTTTTGATGTAGGGTTCCATGATTAATTGTTTGCATATAACAATCAGTGCTCCATTCAATACATGCCCTCTTTAATACCCATCACCAGGCTAACCCATCCCCTCACCCCCCTCCTCTCTAGAACCCTAAGTTTGTTTCTCAGAGTCCATAGTCTCTCATGGTTCGTCTCCCCCTCCGATTTCTCCCGCTTCATTTTTCCCTTCCTATTATCTTCTTTTTTTTAACATATAATGTATTAGTTGTTTCAGAGGTACAGGTCTGTGATTCATCAGTCTTACACAATTCACAGCGCTCACCATAGCACATACCATCCCTAATGTCTATCACCCCAGCCACCCCATCCCTCCCATCCTCCACCACTCCAGCAACCTTCAGTTTGTTTCCTGAGATTAAGAATTCCTCATATCAGTAAGATCATATGATACATGTCTTTCTCTGATTATTTCGCTTAGCATAATACCCTCTAGTTCCATCCACGCCATTGCAAATGGCAAGATTTCATTTTTTTTTGATGGCTGCATAATATTCCATTATATATATATACCACATCTTCTTTATCCATTCATCTGTTGATGGACATCTTGGCTCTTTCCACAGTTTGGCTATTGTGGACATTGCTGCTATAAACATTGGGGTGCACATACCCCTTTGGATCACTACATTTGTATCTTTGGGTAAATACCCAGTAGTGCAATTGCTGGTCGTAGGGTAGCTCTATTTTCAACTTTTTGAGGAACCTCCATACTGTTTTCCAGAGTGGCTACACCAGCTTGCATTCCCACCAACAGTGTAGGAGGGTTCCCCTTTCTCTGCATCCTCGCCAATATCTGTCGTTTCCTGACTTGTTAATGTTAGCCATTCTGGCTGGTGTGAGGTGGTATCTCACTGAGGTTTTGATTTGGATTTCCCTGATGCCGAGCGATGTTGAGCACTTTTTCATGTGTCTGTTGGCCATTTGTATGTCTTCTTTGGAAAAATGTCTGTTCATGTCTTCTGCCCATTTCTTGATTGGATTCTTTGTTCTTTGGGTGTTGAGTTTGATAAGTTCTTTCTAGATTTTGGATACTAGCCCTTTATCTGCCTATGCTCTTAATGCAATGTTTGTTACATTGGTAAAAGGTTGAAAAGGGTATACTCATTTTTTTATTATGTTATGTTAATCACCATACATTACATCATTAGTTTTTGATGTAGTGTTCCATGATTCATTGTTTACGTATAACACCCAGTGCTCCATTCAATACGTGCCCTCAAAAAGGGTATACCCTTAATGCGATGTTTGTTACAGTGGCCCTCGTTTGACTCCTTCAAATTACTCATACTTATTTCTTCTTGTAACACATCTTCAGAATCCAAATCATGAAACCATTACTCTGCCTAGTGTTCTCTAATTCTAACTCAAATACCAGTTCTCTTCAAGCACCAAAAACATACCTTTCTCTCCTTTATACACCTTTGCATGATGCATTGGGCTTGCTTCTTTTTACCTCTCACTTCTCTTTAGACTGTGAATTCCCTTAGCCCAGGAGCCTTTTTTCATTTGGTGTTTGCTTTTTTATATCTTTATTTTTTAAATTCTCACTGTTTCTGGCACAGAATTGTACTTAATAAAATATGTATGAATTAATTTAATCCAGTGCAGAGCCGTCTTTCTGTATGCATATGAAATGTTGTAGCATTCCCAAATTCAAGTAAAGCTATAACCAACTGGAGGTCCGGCTGATAAGAAACTGATTGGAAACAATAATTTAGGCCTTGCCCAGGCATGTTTAGGGCAATGTAATTGAGACAATTAAAAAAAAAGAAGTTTTCTGACCCAGATATGGTAGCCCTTAGTTCTGGATGAGATCACATCACTGATGATTAATTTCTTTGGATTCAGACTTACATTTTCCAAGAGAAATTAGATGCCATATGCCAAATACAAATACCACTGGAAGACAAAGGCATTACTGGTCATTAATATTTTTAGATTGTTTTGAAAGGTGATTTCTTCAGATTGCTCTCCACGTGACAGCTGGCTAAGAAGTAATGGCATACAGAAAAGAGATGTTTTGATGTTAGTGAAAAAATGGTGACTAGGTGGGTCTACTTGATGTGAGTCTCACTTAGCTTCAGGAGGAGAATATAGGGTGATCGAATGGGGCCAAAAAGTATGAAAGAGGTATTAAAAAGAGGAGGGGATGGTTGCTAAAAATGAACCTCAGCTGCTTCAGAATTTTGCCTTGGGCACTCATCATTATTTCTGAATTTTCAATCCTCATCCAATACATTCATAAAATATCTTTTCCCCACAGAAGGCTATGATACAGCATGTCAATTCAGGTCAGAAATGAAATATCAAGGCAAGCAAACTGGCATAAAATCAGAGAACACAAGATAGTAACGGTGGTGTTAGTAATTCTTTTCAAAGGCCTCTGAAAAATGTATTGGAGAATATCGTCCAATGCCTAGCACTCAAATTCACAGCAGTGAATTTGGTAGCAGTCTCAGAAAGAAGCAAGCGAGCAAACAAACAAAACAAAGCCAACCATCCCCAGTTCACAGCAAGTGATTTATGTTCTTATTCTTTCAAAAAAGCTTCCAAAATGATGAAAATTTTAGTTCATGATTGAATATTTTTTACTGCCTACATGCTCTATGAGTAAAAATCAATAATTTCTACAGTCAGTAATCCATCAATTTCATGAAAATTTAATGTAACAATAGGAATACATAGTTTGCTACTGATTTTCAGAGTTAGTAGATTTTATATCTGAAAATAATAGCTGTGTGTTGTGGTAGCATCACAAAGTTACATCCTTTCTTACCCCATAACTAATTTTTCTATTAGGTCAGAAGAAGCAGCTATTTAAAGATAATTAAATGGTTTTTTGATTGTGCTCCCTCCAGATAATATGTGTATCTTCACTCTTTCATTGTTTTCTATCAACAGTAAAATCAGTAGGAATAGACTGAAATTTGGATGCAAAATATAGACACAAATAATGCAAAGTGTGAATGTTAAATTGAACCACGAATCATTAGTGAGTGATTTCGTTTTTAAATGTTACGAAAAGTAAAAGTCTTTTCATAACAAGATAGTCATAGATGCTTCTTTCTCCAAAAACTAAAGGTAGAAAAAACCTTTGAAAAGCAAGGGTGATTCAACAGCATAAATTCGGCAAGGAAAAAAAGTCTGTTTTATTCTGCCAGCCTCCCCTAGAGAAAGTAATAGAATGAACTAGTAAGGAACAAGCCTGAGGCACCTTTACATACATTTCTTTCCCTTATGTTGCAAAATCACAGTGCAGGCTGAATTTCCTAGGAGTCAACAGTTTAAGATGAGAAATTTCTACAATTTCAAAAAAATAAAATGTAAAATTAGTACTTTCATTAGAGTCTAAATGAGAGATGACTATTTTGAAATATTCTTAACCTGAGTGATAATTATTACTTATACTTGTAACATCTTTTGTTTGGATATGAAGAGTGGAGAGCCAGAGAATAAACATGAAATGTGCCACCTAATTTTATGATGCATGAAGCAACATTCCCCACAGCTGGTAGTTTTGAAAAAATCTTTTTATTTATTTATTTTTAAGGATTTTATTTATTTATTTGAGAGAGAGAGAGAGAGAGAGAACAAGAGAGAAAGCACAAGCAGGGGGAGGGGCAGAGGGAGAAGCAGACTCCCCACTGAGCAGGGAGCCCGATGTGGCACTCGATCCCAGGACCCCAGAATCATGACCTGAGCTGAAGGTAGACGCTTAACTGACTGAGCCACCTAGGCGTCCCTTTGAAAAATTCTTTTAAGTTTATAAAGACAGTGAGGATATTAAATGAATGAGATAATCATAGAATTTTTAGGAGCACGAAGATTTAGAAATGTTTAAATACAACCTTTCAATTTTTTTATGTAAAAAAAGTATAAATATTTTAGGTAAGGAATTTAAAATCCTAACCTACCAAATAATTTAATCCTTGGCTTCATATTTTATTAAAGCATAGAGGCAAACAAAGAAGACCAATATCTCCCACATTTTCCTCATTTACTGAATTGAATATTTTGATGTACCACATACTATTGTCTGTCATTAGTGTTGATTCTATCTTCTCAAAGAATGAAATCAAAGCTGATATATTTTTAAAGTTTACTTGTCACTGAGTCTGTTTCTACACTCACACTAGTTCCCAGGGACACTAAAGTCACTCACTCATTGATTTGGCTTAATATGGACATAGTCAATGTTATGCCATAAGTTAGATGGTACTGCTTCTGCCTGGATCTTCTGTAAACTATGGGAGTGAGGTCTATAGGATATTAGATGGTTAAAGAAAGTGTGTGTGTGTGTGTGTGTGTGTGTGTGTGTGTGTGTGTGTGTGTTTATGTGCTTGTTTCACAGAAAGTAAGGTGATAATATTGGCAACAATATTCCAGGGTCTACCTTTGCTGAATTTTGCATAGTCATGTTTTCACAAAAGCTTCCCCTCTTGTCAAATAGCCACGTAAACCTTAGAAGCTTAGGAAGGAGCTGATGGTTTACAAATTAATAAACTTATTTCTTGGGGCTACCAGTTCACAAGTGAAGTGGCCCCAGTCTCTTTGTAGAATAAAAATACATGATAGACAGGAAAGAAGGGTCTTCCATGAAGACTAGGGAACATTAGCAATGCTTGGTGAATGCCTGGTGTTGTCCACGTGACCTTTCACATTGATTTTCGGAAAAGTTATCAATTTCTCCTGTGTGGACAGAGATTCCCATCCTTTTCAACACCGTTTCCTTCTATTTTTCCCAATGTCTTTTTTTATGCTAGCTCTTTTCAAACCATTAGCATCCATGAATGTACTGTTGAAGAGTGTTAATTTTCAAACCCACGAAGTCGAGGAAAACAAAACATGCCTGACTGTCCCTCCTTTGAAAATAGCCTCGGTCTAAATTTTAGGGTTCATAAAGCTCAGTGAGCTGATCCTGTTTCATCTTTTTGTTAGTTGGAGCAGTTTTTATGTGGATGAATTTTCTGACAATGTGGTTCATGAACTTACTTTCTAACAGTTTCAGTAGACCGCACAGGAGTGTTCACCTGAAATGTACTCATTCCGAAACTCCCTGTGCCCATTGCAAACTTAAAATAGTCCTTTTGCCTTCTCCCGAGAACTGTTTTCGCATTTGTTCCACAGTACCCTTATGGTGGTACATTGGTACCTTTGGATTTAATAAAAATTCCCAATGTGGAAATTTAGCTTTGGAAATAAAGTGTTGTGTTTTATTTTCTAGGATTATTTTTTGTAACTTTTTATTTTAATATAATTTCAAAATCACAAAAAAAGCTGCAAGAATAGTTAAGAAACTCTCATATATTTTTACCCAGATTCATCAATTATTTACATTTTCCCAATTTATTTTATCATTCTTTCACTCTATCCATTATCTATCATCTGTTTTTCTACCCATCCATCTTTCTATCTATATCATCTATCTATCATCTATCTATCTATCTATCTGTAATTTTTTTCTGAATCAATGAAGAATAAATTGGAGATGTTGTGCTTATTCACCTTGAAATAATTGTGTGTTTCTTTAGAACAAAGACTTTTACATAACCACATTACCATTCTCAAAATCAGAAATCTCAACATCAGTACAAAAATATTATTGAATTCACAGTCCATATTCAAATAATCATCAATGGTTTCATAAATGTCTTTTGTAGATATTTATTCCCTATGAAGAATGCAATCTTATATCATATATTATGTACACTTATCAAATTGCTTTAATTTTCTTTTTTTAATTTTTTTTTTTTAAAGATTTTATTTATTTATTTGACAGATAGAGGCACAGCGAGAGAGGGAACACGAGCAGGGGGAGGGGAGAAGGAGAAGCAGGCTTCCCGCCGAGCAGGGAGCCCGATGCGGGACTCGATCCCAGGACCCCGGGATGATGACCTGAGCCAAAGGCAGACGCTTAACTGACTGAGCCACCCAGGTGTCCCTTAATTTTCTTTAATCTGAATTAGTTTCTTCAACTTTCCTTGACCTTGATATTTTTGAAGAGTAGAGGCCGTTACTTTATAAATGTTTTTTAATTTGGGTTTATCTCGTGTTTCCTCATGATGAGATTCAGATGTTACATTTTGAACAAAAATACCACATAATAAATATGTCCCTCTCAGCATATATCTTATTATTAAAAAATGATACTGGTTTGTTCCAACAAGAGCTTTTTAAAAATGAAACTTTTCTACCTTTGCCCCTTGTGCAGTAAGTGAACAGCCTAGATAGCCAAAAAATGAAACACAATCAAATGTAATCTAGTTCCCCAGCCTCCTGAGAAGGAGAAAAAATAAAATATAGATCATACAAAACTAAAGGGAATATACCTTTTTCCAACTTCAGAAAGCTCTTTTTTATTTTATATTTGGTTTATATGCCTATATATTATTGTATTTTTTTTCAACAAATACTCATTGCCTATATGCTATGAGCAGACATTTTTTTCCTGCTGGGCACCAAATTCCTTCAAGTTAAATGTTTGTTACCCAATGACTTCATTTTCTATTCCAGACAATCCCAATTACACTCACCATGACAGTGTCAAGATGCCTTCAATGAAGTCACAATTTCTTTTTAATCTCCAGTTCAAAAAAAACATGTTTAAATCTAATTGTTTACCAGACTACAACATTTTATCTCACTTACCTCTCCTGGTATAGAACCTCCCCAGTCTACAGCCTCCTCTCCTGAGTCTCCTTGTCCATTTCTGATGACCCCTTCCCACCCATTCTGTTCAGTCGGCTATTAGCCCTACAAACCACTCCTTGACTCTATTTTTCCTCAAGTTTTCCCTAAAAACTCCCTTCACCTTCTCTCAAATTATGATCAGTTTTTCCTGGAACCCCCAACTATCTTTGCGGGTGCTTTCTGGAAATCTCCACTTTGACACCTTACAACAACCTCAAAGTCAGCCCTACCCCTTACCTCTAGCCCAGCTTTACTTCCTGGGTTTCTCTGGGTAGTGGCCTCCCCTTGCTTCAGTTTAGAACACTGCTGAGATCCCCACAAGGGATGGGCTTTGGCCTCTATTGCCACTGCCCCTCACTGCTGCTCTCTCTGCTAAATCTTGCTGCCCTCAGCACTCACAGGTGTTTCTAAGAGCACTCACCAATAAGAGTCATACATGGAAATCTCTCAGAATCTGTCTCCAAGGGAACCCGATGAATGAGACAACCTCTAATCTGCTCGACTTGGAAGGAACAGATTTTAATGATTTGGCAGAAATTTCTACCTAGAAGAGTGCTTTAAGGAAAGAGAGGATATTACCTCTTAGGGATGGACTGATGATAAACTATTGAGCTGCATCCCCACCCAAAAGCACTGAACAGAGTAAAGCCCCGCATATGCTGTCCTCCCTCACCTCATCAAAGCAAGCAGCATTTTACACAGGTCCCAAAAGCAGGTTTTACCAGGCTATGATAACACTGGGACCTGAGCCCCAGAACTCCTATGCTGTCTTCCTATTTCTACACTTGCTTACTTGCTCCATCAGGTGCTTAGATAATGTAACATTTTAAGATGTATTTTGAAACTTTTAGAAATAAAGGAATCTTCCCATGTATTTTTGAAATACTATAATGGTTGGTAATACCTATATTTAAATGCTATAATACCATGTTTCACTATAAGCATGTTTATGAGGTTAAGAATAAACTTAGCAAATGACTTTAAGAAATGCAAAAGGAAGTAGATTAATAACAGTTTTTTTGAAGTAGTTATGAAGGGGGGCAAAATTATTATTTTATCTACTGTAGTGCTACATGACATTATACAAAAAGCTATATATATTCCACTTTGGCATGATGAATTGCTAGAAAGTTAGCCGTTTGATTTGAGTACTTTTAAAAAATCTGAATATAGCAACTACTATCCTTTCTGTTCCTTGCTGCCACTGAAGCAAGGTGCTTGTTTTCACTGAGGCTGAATAAAGTCTATACCCAATCTTTACATTTGGTATAGTCTTTATCATCTCAATGTCTAGCACGAATGGCTGTCCACTTTCCTCTTTTCCAAATGTATAGTTTGTATTATTAACAGATTTAAAATAGCATGTATATTCTGAATACTTCATTTATGGCAAGCACTGTTCCAAAAACAAACCATGCAGTTAGAATTCAAAATCAAGCATTCTGACCCTTTAGTGGCCACAAAGTTACCTTTCTGAAAATATATGATATTAGGAACTGAATGTGTGTATTCCCCCCAAATTCCTATTCCTATGTTTGAAGCACTAACTCCCAGTCTGGTGGTATTTAGAAAACAGAGCCTTTGGGAGATAATTAGGGTTAGATGAGGTCATGAGGGTGGGGCCCTCATGATGGGATTAGTGCCCTTCTAAGAAGAGACAGCAGAGTGCTTGCTTCTTCTTCGCTCCCCATCACCTGATTCATGGACCCATATGTGAGAAAAGAGATGAGGTGGCCATCTGCAAGCCAGAAAGAAAGCTCTTACCAGGAAACACATGGGGCTGCACCTTGATCTTGGACTTCCCAGCCTCCAGACCTGTGAGAAATACATTTCTGTTATTTAAGCCATCCAGTCTGTGGTATTTTGTTATGGCAGCCTGGACTAAGACACATAGATTTTAGGAGAACTTCAAGTGACTTAAAAGTGGGAAAATAGTCAACAGAGATTGGGTGTGTTATTTGCCACTGGGACATTTTGTGAGGGTATCCTAATCAACAAAAAAGTCACTAGCTTTTACTTTTGAACAAGCTGCCAATTCTCGACAAGGCTTAGAATCATATTTTTGTTTTATTTTTCTTTGTCTAAGAAATATGTCATTTGTGGTTTTATAATTTTTGAGCTGGAAATAATTTATGTTGATTTTTCTTAAAGACTCTGTGCCATATTTTCTCAGTCTCACCTAGTACATGTTTCTGATTTCTATTAAATGTATGTTTTCTAAAAAGTTTTTCTCTTTAGACTGAATGTGGAGCTGCTATCATGAAGTTAGAATTTTAAAGACATCATTACATTTGCTATTAAAAGTAGTATTCAGTGTCAATTTTCCAGGCAAGAACAACATCTCAGCACCACAGATAGAAAATGAAATATTCGAAACATCCAGAAACATCTGCCAGTCTCCAGTGAATACTCTGCAATGAATCTGTGCTATCATAAAATAAGAATAGAGGTCTTTGCTTAGAATTACTAGCACACAGTGCCTCATTAACTAACCCAGCCAATCAATTAGGGTCACTGAAAGGTGGCATAATAGGACTTTGGGGGAACATAACCATTTTCCTCATTAAATACTAACAAGCCAGTTCTCATACTTTTCTGATACCATTATGTTTCCTACATTTCCTCCCTGCCCATTAACTATAGTCCTAATAATCACATATCTGCTTATAGCAGCCTGTCTTTTTAATTTACCTGCTGTATCAATTTTGAACATATTTCCCTGATGGTTACAGATTTTCTTCCTTTGGCAAGAATGTCAGTCCAAAACAATCTTACCTTTCATTTATAAAACTGCTTGAATTTTTTAAGCGGTCTGGTAATAAAATGCACAGTTGAAAATTTGAGTGACTATAAAATGAACTACATGGAAATTGGAACAGTGATGAGATGCCTTAATAATGCCAGTATGTGTCCCACATATGACACTCTTCTTGGGGTGAGGTGGCTGACTTACTAATTGGCAGAGGACATTCTGTTTATGTGAGTAACTATAATGAGGTCTGTGCCAATGCTAAAGAACCTTCTCTCGGTTTTAAAAATAGCATATAAAAATGCTCTTGCGGAGATTCCTTACACAGTTGTTATATGAATCCATGTCAGTTAAACGACTTTTACTACTGAGAATGCATTTCTTAAACTTGTGGTATTTTTGAAGTCATTTATGTAATAGAGGTAAGTTATTTGTATTCAAGACTGTGACAGAAGTATATGGTATTGTATGTGAGCACGCATCCTTTCCTTTAGACAGATTTGCTTCCCCCCTAACTTTCTGCTCCTCTAACAAAACTCTCTCTCTCAATTTAAAGACCTGTGGTCAGAATCTGTAGGTAGTTAGGAACGCTGTGGATTAACTTCAAGGTGCCTGAAGATAGAGGGGACAAGTCACCATATGTGAATTCCTAAAATCATCAAAATTTGCCCAACTTGTTTTACAAAGAAGTTCAACATGGAGCTGAGTGATTTTTGTTTGATTTTCTTTTATTATTCTTCTAATTTATATAACATTTGATTTTTGTATCCTATTTCTTCCACATTAAAAAGCACTCCTACATGAAATAGTTAAGTTTAACATCGGTTGATCTCTCATCATGTTACTTTCAGTACCCTTTGTTGGGTGGTCATTTGGAAATGATGAGCATTTTGTTTCCTTTATTGTTTTTGGAGGACATGTTCGAGTATCCATACGACTCACAGAAGAGCTGTCCAGAGTCCAGACAACACAGAAAGTATCCTTTGGTCTGAATTATTTTAAATAGTTCCCATCACTTCCTGGATTTACTTTGGCTATAGACATCTTCTCCATATAAACCAAAGAGATGATAGCCACTAATACTGAATAATACATGGTAAGCAACTAATAAATAATAATACCCCCAGGAGTGGTTTGCATGAATTTTAAATAACTGGTACCTTATCATTTAGGAATATTTATTATTTAACATGTTTACAAAGTATACTTACCAAACATAAAAACAGAGAAAATACAGATCTCACTAAAAACTTCAAACCTTGATCATAGAAATTCAAAATTTTTAACAGGAGTGATCAGTTTCTAAATAGTAGAATTCTGTAAATAATGGTTGATTGGTGTAGTAAATACAATATGCATATCAAAGTTCTATTTATTTATAAATTCAAGTCACCTAAAGTGACAAAATTGTTCATATATTTAAAAATTGACAGCTTAAGATATAACTGGGGAGTTACATATAAAAGATACGACTAAAGAAAATCATGAAATATAAATAAAAGTAGCATATTATGGATTGAAAAATGAGGAAATCCTTAATCATTATTTGAATTGTATTATATTCTGATATTCAATTGCATTATAAATGAAAAACTGGAAGAGAAGGAAAAAATTACCTGTTTTTAAAAGATTGTATTTATTTATTTTAGAGATAGAAAGCGTGAGTGGGGAGAAGGGCAGAGAGAGAGAGAATCTCAAGCAGACTCCACGCTGAGCACAGAGCCCCATGTGGGGCTCGATCCCAGGACCCTGAGATCATGACCTGAGCCGAAATCAAGGTTGGATGCGTAACCAACTGAGCCACCCAGGTGCCCCAGAAAAAATTATTCTTAATCCTACTACTCCAAGATGGACATTGGTATTATTTTGACATATATCCTCCCCAATTTTTAATGCATATTTCTTTTTGCATTATTATAATAGTATATAGGCATTTTATATACTTCTTCACTTAATATATCCCGAGTCTGTGTAAAATTCATAAGTATGTATTTTATTGCTGCATATTATTTCATTATGTGAAATTGTCAATATTTTTTAAAGATTTTATTTATTTATTTGAGAGAGAGAGAGAGCGCAAAAATTGGGAGGAGGGGCAAAAGGAGAGGAAGAAGCAGATTCCACACTGATCACGGAGCCTGACTTGGGGCTCCATCTTAGGACCCTAAGATCCAAAAGCAGATGCTTAATTGACTAAGTCACCTTGGCACCCCTGAAATTGTCAATATTTATGTAACTATTTGCCTATTGCTGGTCATTTAACTTTCTTACTTTTCCCTATCATAATATTGTGATAGGCATCTTTGTGCATTTAGTACTTTGTACATTTTGCTTCTGCTCAGAATAAATTCCCAGGAGTGAAATTGCTGGATAGAAATTTCCAAATACTTTCTTACCTTGGCCAAGTGTACTTCAGCTGATTATGGACGAGCCATGAATGAAAAAGTTTATTTTATAATGTTTTCAACCAATGTGGAAGAGACCAAAATCTATTCTTTCCTTTATTCTCATAGAAGCCCTAAATTTCAGTTGGCACAGGGCCATGTGGAAGAAAAACTACATTTCTTAGGCTCTCTTTCAACAAGCGTGGCCATGTGACTCAGCTCTGCTTAGTAAGATGAAATGACATGCAAATGTGTTGTGTGGCAGTTTCTAGGAATGTTTGTGGAAGATAATTTGTGGATGCCATGTGCCTATTCCTCTTTAATCCTTTCTCCTTTGAGCTCACTAGAACTTGATGTGATGGTGGGTCATCGTCATTGCTACGTCATGAAGACAAGGACCGTGCCCTAGAGGGATGAACTAGAAGGACCCTAGGTTCCTGCACAGTGCCACCCTTCTAGGCCTGGATTTGCTGCCTCTGAATTTTACATGAGAGAGAAATCAACTCCTCTTTTATTTAAACCACTGTTATTTTGACTCTGCTACATGTAGTTCAAACTAACTCTGTCTGATGCAGACAACTTCTATTTTATTTTGGTTTTTACAAAGTTGTTTTCAGCTAGATACATGGCATATTCAAAAGAACCACTTCAACCCATACAATACATAGAATTAAAAAATGTAGGACTGATTTCAGTGAAAGGAGATTGCCCTGATGATTCTGAAATTAATATCATTAAACAGAGATGTAGTTGAGGGATTTAATTCCATCCTCATGAAAACTTGCTTTAGTTATATCAGTGTTT
Organism: Halichoerus grypus; assembly: GCF_964656455.1. Classification (NCBI taxonomy): domain Eukaryota; kingdom Metazoa; phylum Chordata; class Mammalia; order Carnivora; family Phocidae; genus Halichoerus; species Halichoerus grypus. Next base: position 186,254,677 of record NC_135714.1, read on the forward strand.
GTAAAGGCAGATGCTCAGACCCATAAGTACATGACTTGTTGGTTAACTTTAGCCAACAATTCTCTCTTAGCCAACAATTTTAATTTTGCAAAGCCGTAATACTTGAAGGACTGTTAACAAGTCATTTAGTGGGGACCTCTTCTTTGGGGGTAAGTTTTACTGTGTAGTTTTGTTAATTCAGAATTATTAACTCAGTAGTCAACCGACTTACTGGGGACTCCTGGTTGATACGATTTGAAGGTCAGAGCTTCCCATGAAAGGTCAAGTCTTCTAGATCTTTATTTTTTTTAAAGGTTTTATTTATTTATTTAAGAGAGAGAGAGCACACAAGCAGGGGAAGCAGCGGAGGGAGAGGGAGAAGCAGGCTCCCCACTGAGCAAGGAGCCTGACGCGGGGCTGGATCCCAGGACCCTGGGAGCCTGACCTGAGCTGAAGGCAGACGCTTAACCGACTGAGCCACGCAGGTGCCCGGGTCAAGTCTTCTATACCACACTGCCTTTATTTTCTTAAAACTTAGACTGGGGTTTGATTTAGCTGTGGACACTTGGTCACGACTTTTGCTGTATTAGACAAGGTCTCCTCTTCCCTTGAATTTTCATGGCATGGAATATTTATCTTACTATGTAGTTATTTGTGTTCTCATAGCGGCTCTCTTTCTGCCCTTTCTCCACTCCGTAGCCCATTTCCTTACCCATTTAATAGATGGTAGACTTTTAAAAGGAGAAAAGCCTACTCTGCCTTCTCCATGGTTGCCACTTAATAAATATTTGGTTAATTGAATTAAATTTCTGAAAGTTATTTGTCTAGCGATGAAAAGTGAGTGGCGCGTGCTTTTAATTCTTTACTCCCCTTCAGTATTCATGCCAACTGTTGACTTAAATCATAGGGAGAGCTGAGCAGCCTGGTGGTTTTGTTTACTGTTAAGCGCTCCTTTTTGACTCTGATCGATGAGGTGAAAAATAATTTACATTTGATGTGTGGCTCCCTTATCTTAACCAGAATGACAGCTGCCTGAGAGATAACTTATTAAATGTAAAGTGTGTAGTTACCCCTTGCTTGCACAATATGCTTTGTCTTACTAACAAGCGGATGTAAACACGGGCCTGTAATTACTTTCTGTTCTGCTTCTCCGCATTTATGGTGCTGAATATATTCAGATGTTTCAACAAACAAATTATTGCATAGTTATTTTACCTCCAAGTTGGTGACAGAAAAACGTCTTTTAGGAAATCTGGGTTTAAGAGGATGCTTCTACAAATAAAAAGATATCTTCCGAATTTAGCTGGTATATGCACATCATTAGTTCACTTAAGGTCAAATGAACTTTGATCATTAAGTGTCTGACAAACCAGGAACATTCAGCTCAATAATGATTGTATGTTTAATGAAGATATGTAATTACTTCTTAAAATCATTTGAGACATGGGCCATGAAAATCATTTCACAAGTTCAGAAACTGGAAGTGCTATTTTAAGAGCAAAGTGAAATTTGAGGCATATTTAGATCACAAAACTTTTTATTAGTATTCCTCGAGGCATTATTCTCCTTGAGGTCTTGAAAGTGAACATGGTATGTGTCTGGTATAGGATTAAATATATTGTACTTAAGCAAAAGCCAGATTGAATGATTTTGTCTAGAGATTTAGTAGGTTAGGAGCTATTTCCTATTATACAAAGAAGTTAAGATTCCCATTCTACCCTAATGAAGTATTTATGAAGCACTAAGGCAAAGGGTATCTCAAGTGGAGTATTACTGCTTAACATATGCACAGATCTCAGAACCCTCTCCATCTGGTTTATCTCTGAATGTGCGCTGGTGTCAGCAGCCTCATGTCTTCAGACCACAAAAGATACACCACAAGTTAAAGATTTTAGTGACAAAGTGATTAACAGGAAATAACATTTTGGAAAATTTATTTAAATCTTCCAGGTATTTCTTGTGGGTTGCCTTATTTGGACTGGAAGAAATTTTATTGAATTACAAGCTGGTATGTCCTTTCACTCATTGGCTTGCAAAACGGCTAATCTTCTATAGGAAACTTTTTTGTGTATGTTCATGTTTCCCACACTTAATAAAATGATTTTTTTTTTTCCTGGAAAGGTTTTAACTGTTTAATATAAAGACCTTGACCATAATGGATGATTGGATAACAGACACAATGCAGGTTAAGGAAGGAAATTGAGGGGAAAAGTTTCTCTTTGTGTCACATAAAGCAGACATAGCATTTCTCTCCCTCTACCCCTGCCCCCACTCACTCCTATGCATGTGCACTCTCAAATAAATAAATCTTTAAAGAATAAAAAATAAAATAATGACCCTAAGCTTAAAGTAGTTATCAAATCTGAGTTTGAGAGACATACCAGAAAATATGAGTACAAAAAGAAAAGCTTATTCATATGTTCAACTACATTTTAGCCTGCGGTTGGCTGACCCTTGAGACTCAAAGTTGCATTGAAAAAATTCAGTTTGCTTTCCTGCTCTGATTTATCAGCTCAGTGTAACTTTGCTTCTAACAGTCATGAATTTGTTTTTTCTATATAAACGCAATTTAGACGACTGGATGACAAAGCATTCTTTTGCATGTCCACTTTACTATTATTACATAAAAATTATATACAATAACTTTGTGCCAGAATTATAAAGGTTCGTGATTTATCTCTGTAGCACAGAGCTTGGGGTAATGTTCATGTTTTATTTTCCTCTTATATTTTCATGATTTCTGCTTTATAGGTAGTAAAAGTTCATTACGTTGATATGTTTACTTAAGTATATTATAGCTTACGTCCTGGCAGTTAGACTTCACAGAATATTATTTACTTGTCTTTACACTGAGTAATATATCCAGGTGTGTCACTGTACTAATTTCAAGGATAAACTTTGTAAAGTTTTCATGAGGGGAGAGCCTGTATCTTTCTATGGTAACAGCACCTGCCACTATGCTCGCTTAATATTCCATATCTGTTAAATGAATAATGATGTCATATTCTTTAATTTAAATATTATAAATACAAACTGTCATGAAAAGAATCATCTCTTTAAGATTTTGGTGATGTGAATAAGCTGCTAATTTTTGGAATGTGTTAACAATGAGCGCTATAGCATATAAATAAAACTATTACTAGGAAACCCATATTACACAGAGCATTATTTCAACCCCTGCAGTACTCTTTCCATGAATTAACACCTTTAATCATCACTGTGACACTCTGATAGGAGTATTGTTTTCATTATTATTTTACAGATGAGGAAATCAAAACTCAGAGAGGTTAAGATACTTGGCCAAGAGCACAACTAGCTGGTGACAAAGCTGAGATTCAAACTCAGAGCAGTTGACTCAGAAATGCATGTTCTTAAGCAGTATTCTTTGCTGCCTCCATACAATTATCTTGCTTTAATAATGTGAATAATAATCATACCTTGTATTTGAGGAGTATTTTGCTTTTTGGTTTGCAAAACTACATTAAATTAGAAATGTAAGTTGTCTCTTACATAATTTTAATAAGATATATTCAGTAGCTTAGACATTCATTTACTTGGTGATCTTGGCTGAAGAGAAGCTTATATATTGGTAAATGTAGTTATTATTGAGAAATTTTTACATTTTTTAGATGGTAATAATTTTCCTTTTATTCTCCGTAATGCAAATGTGTAACACTATAGAACAGGGGTCAGCAAGCTTTTTCTGTAAAGAGACAGATGCATTTTAGGCTTTGTGGTCAAAATATGGCCTCTGTCACATATTCTTCAATGTTTGTTTTTTCAACCCTTAAAAAAAGTAAAAACCATTCTTACCTCAGCAGGCCTAATTAAACAGAGGTGGCACAGGCCAAAGTTTGCCAGCTGCTGCCATAGAGCATAAATCTAGGGATTCAGGCAAGAAACATTCGACCTACACAAGAAATTCTAATACTGAGCATCCAGATTGCACAGAATGTTAATGAATTTCCATTAAAAAAAATTGTGTTCTATTTTTGTTCCTTTTGGAAAGATTCTGAGTTTATTTTTCCAAGGGTAGCTAAAAATTTAATATGATCAAAACCCCAGCAAGTCTTTTTGTACATAGACAAGCTTATTCTAAAATTTATATAGATACGAATAAGGTACAAAATAGATAAAACTATATTGAAAAGGAAGGAAAAAATAGGAGGAATCACTCTACCCATTATTCAGACCTACAATATAACTACAGTAATCAAGACAGTGAAATACTGGCAAAGGGATAGAAATAGATAAATGGAACAGAATAGAGAATTTTGAAATAGATCCACACAAATATGCTCAATTGATTTTTGACCAAGGAGCAAAAGCAATTAGATAGAGGAAGGATAGCCTTTGCAACAAATGTCATTAGGACAATTGGACATCCATAGGTAAAAAAATGAATCTCAATACAAAAATTAGCTCAAGAAAAATTATGGACTTAAATCTAAAGTGTAAAGCTGTAAACCATTCAGAAAAAAATAGGAAAAAGTTTTGGGTCTAGTCAAACATTTCTTAGACTTGACAGCGAAAGCATGACAATATTGGGTGAAAACTGATAAATTGGACTTTGTCAAAACTAAAAAACATTTATTTGTGAATGATAATGTTAAAAGGATTAAAAAGATAAGTTACAGACTGAAAGAAGATATTTGCAAACCACACACCTGGCAAAGGACTAGTACATAGAATATATAAAGAGCTCTCAAAAATCAACAGTAAAAAAAAAAAAAGGGAAAGAAAAATTCAATTAGCAATTGGGCAAAAGACATGAGGAGACATTTCACCAAAGGGGATAGAGACAGAGGGCAAATAAGCACATGGAAAGATGTTCAACAACATTAGTTGTCAGAGAAATGCAAATTGTAATGACAATGAATTACTCCTTATCATCTTTACCTATCATAATGACCAAAATTAAAAAAAAAATAGATGAATCACTGAATTCTGCTGAAACCAACATTGTACTGTATGTTAACTACTAGAATTTAAATAAAAATTTGAAAAGAAAAAATATAAAACCAAAAAATAATTTAAAAATGATAACCCCAAATGCTGATAGAGATGCAGAAATACTGGATCACTTACACATGGCTGGTGGGAATATAAAATGCTACAGTCACTTTGGAATTTTTAAGTAGGCTCCATGCCCAGCATGGAGCCCAGCATGGGGCCCAAACCCACAACCCCAAGATCAAGGCCTGAGCTGAGATCAAGAGTTGAATGCTTAACTAACTGAGTCACCCATGTGCCCCACTTTAGCAGTTTCTTATAAAAAGTAAATATGCAGGTGTGATGTAAATCCAGCTTTTGCACACTTGGGCATTTATTCCAGAGAAATCTTGTGTTCACATAAAAACCTCAACACAAATGATTCATAGCAGCTTTATTTGCAATATACACAGACTAGAAACAAGCCATATGTCCTTCATTGTGTAAATTGTTAAAGAAATTGTGGTGTATCCTTACCATAGAACATTACTCACCAGTAAAGAGGAGAAAATTATTGATACACATAACCACTTGGATGAATCTCAAGAAAATTATGGTGAATGAAAAAAGCCAGTTCCCAAAGTTACATAGTTTATGATTTCACTTATATGACATTACTGAAATGACAAAGATACAGAAATGATGAACAGGTCAGCAATTGCCAAGTGTTGTTGGAGGAGAGGATGTGGCTCTGAAGGGGCAGCTTGAGGGATCCCCGTGGTGATGGAATTATTCTCTTTCCTGACCATGTCAATGGCAGTATCCTGGTTCTCATACTGTACTACACTGTTGCAAGATTTTTATTGGGGTAACTGGATAAAGGATACTTGTGATCTTTCTCTATTATGTCCTCCAAATGCATATGCATCTAAAATAATTTCAAAATAAAAGGTTTAATTATAAAATATTTAACAAAGGGGCACCTGGATGGCTCAGTCCGTAGAACATGTGACTCTTGATCTCAGGATTGTGAGTTCAAGCCCCATGTTGGGCATGGGGCCAACTTAAAAAAAATAAAAAATAATTTATAAAAAAATTAATAAATAATAAATAAATAAATAAATAAATAAATAAATAAATAAAATATTTAACATGAATACATGGGGAAGTGCAATAACACCACTTCTGGGTTAATTTTTAGAGAAATTCACACTTAATTTGGGCAGTAACTTACTTTTGTGGTCTAGCCCTTAAAGGTGAAGGGGCTATTATGAGATGTACACAGACTCATAAAAATCATAATTCTTGAATGGGATGGGCAGGAACTTTCAACAGGAGTGCTTGTTATATTTCTGTTGGTGTTTTTAATACTTAATATAGTGTTACTTAGGAACCAAATATTTCAGACCTTACAAATTTGCCCAAATACCATAGAGGATGAATCTAGACAAGAATATCTGACAAAATTTGGACCAGTTAGACTCTTTCCCATGAATTTGAATATTAGAACTAAGAGAGGGTAATTAGCCTGGTGGTGGAACATTTGGAAGGGAGGCTTGGAGATGATTGGAGACCATGCTGTTCACTATATGAGGAAGCCAGTCTGCAGTAAGAGAGAAAGAAACCAGGGCACCTGGGTGGCTCAAGTTGGTTAAGCATCTGAACTTGACTTCGACTCAGGTCATGATCTCAGGGATTTGAGATCCAGCCCTGGGTTGGGCTCTGTGCCGGGCATGGAGCCTGCTTGAGATTCTCTCACTCCTGCTGCCCCAAACCCTGCTTGTGTGCTCTCTCTCTCTAAAATAAATAAATCTTTAAGAAGAAAGAAAGAAAGAAAGAAAGAAAGAAAGAAAGAAAGAAAGAAAGAAAGAAAGAAAGAAAGAAAGAAAGAAAGAAAGAAAGAAAGAAAGAAAAGGGAAGGGAAGACAAGAGAAGAGAAGAGAAAAGAAAAAAGAAACAAAACCAGTGGGCAGAAAGAAGCAGAGACTAAAGTCAGACTAAGAATCTTGGCAGTGATTGACCTTCTTTCCCAGTTATCTCTTGGAAAGGAAAAGGACAAGACCTTTCTTTCCCTTTCCCTCTCATTGTGTTCTTGTGGATGTATAGCCAGTAATAGAGCTATTAATGGTTACATAAATTGTTGAATTGTGCTAACTTGTCACTTCTTGGGATGAGTTTTGTGGGGAGAAAATATATATACATTTTATACACATATATGTCTATGTATGAATCTCTATATATTTCATATATGGGTACATATACAATGTATACATCAGGTCTCATATTAAAAACTATCCACACTCATTTGTTTGCTCTTTCTTAACATAATTTATGTAGTAAATTATTTCCTCACTTATGACATATGTTCTTATAAATATTATCTACAACAACTTTGGGAACTATTTTCCCCACATTTGATCCACTTAGAAGAAAATATCATTTCTCAATCTCTAAGATATCTTTATCGTCCTGCATGAGAGATGGTGTAAATCAATATGCAAAACCCACTGCCTTTATTTAAGAAACAACTTTCTGTCAACAGGGTGTATTCAGAGGGAAATGGGCGAGGTAGCAATATGATGGAAATCCTTTTTATTCATAACTGTTTCTCCTCTATTTGGAATACTTTCTACTCATTTGATAGTCATACCTTAAGTTTCCTTTCCAAGCCATGCTTCTGTGGGTAGACTTTCTTTATACAAGCATACTTCGGAGATATCAGGGGTTTGGTTCCAGACCACTGTAATAAAGCAAATACCACAATAAAGTGAGCCAAATGTATTTTTGGGTTCCCCAGTTCACGTACAAGTGATGCATACGCTATACTGTGCTTTATTAAGTGTGCAATAGCAAAAAAATGTACATACCTTAATTAAGAAATATGCTATTGCTGAAGAATGCTAACCATCATCTGAGCTTGTAGTGAGTCATAACCACTGATCACAGATCGCTATAATAAATTGTAAGAAGGTGTAGTATCTGTGAAGTGCAATAAAGTGAAGCACATTAAAATAAGGTACGTCTGTACTATCACATATCGCCTATACTCTATAGACACATTCATGCGTGTTTCTTCCCCTTAAGATAATCTATAATTGAAAAATCATGAGATTCTTAGAGCCTCTTTTAGAAAATTCCTTCTCTAGCTATCGGTACATCAGGGATATATTCAAGCAGCATATTATTAGAGGAGCTGCTCAATGTCTTGCAAGTGATCTCTCATCAGGATGTCTTCCCTGGATGACACACCACAGTGATCTATTACTGGAATGTCAGATACCCATAGCAAGCATTCTAAAGGTGGTACATAAACTGGTACATTTTAAAAAATCACCAACATGTTTTTCTTTAAATTTCAGGTTGATTTAGGAAGCAAAAAGATGCTTTTGATATAGAAGTTTCAAAGACTTTCAGAGTCTTATGATCAGATCTACCCGTATACCAGAGGAATAACGCAGTAATGAATCAAAAACATTTTTTTTGCTAAGACTCTACTTTCAGTATTATTTAGAAAGTTCAATTTCCTCTGAGATCTAATCTTTAAATGACTATACATTTGAAAAATTTCCCTTAACTGCCAATTCTTCTAAAGCTAAATGATGCCCATATCACTCCATCTTTTATGGGCTGTTTCTGACTAGGAAGGGAATATATACATAGTAATAAGAACATAACAGTTCAAAGAAGTAGAAAAAATTTCTCTTTATACAAGAAATCAATATTAATATTCTGATATATTTCTTTCAACCTTTTGTCTCAGAGTCTCTTTCACATCATAGTGTATATAATAATTTTTATTGTGACTTTTTCACTTAATATTGTAATATTAGTATAGTCTTGGCTATGAAATTTTGTAAACATTTTATCAGCTGTATAATTTCCCATATTATGAACAAACCTGATTTTGTATTAGTATTTATCTATTGCTGGCCATATATGTTGTCACCAATATTTTTAGAAATATAAATAGTTATGGGATAAATATTTTGGCATAAAGATTCTTTCTTTCTATATCTTAGATTATTTCCTTTGTATAGGTGTTTAGAAGTATAATTGTGATGTCAATGATTATGAGTATTTTTAAGGCTCATAATCATGCTGCCAAATTGCTTTCAATATTGCTCAAAGAGCTGAAAGGAAGGGTGGTTAATTTCGGTAAAATGAGAGTACACTGTTATTAAGTGGGCATAACTAGCCAGGATAACATGATAAAGCACATTGGACCTCAGATTACATAGTAGTATTTTAGAGTCATCACAAAGGACTTCTCTTCTCTCCTATATCATTCAATTTCATTTAATTTCTGAAATTTCAATAAAAACATAAAAGTTAAATACTAGTATTAGAGAAAGAGCTCCCAATACAAATTGTACGTAATATTTTCACCACTGTAGCATTTCACAAAAGTGTTTCTATAGTACTATTCCTATGCCACCTACCTGTCTTTGGCTAGGCCAATGAGCTATTCCTACTAATCACCATGGAAGCTCATACCCTGACTGCAGAAACACTGTTCAGCAAGGTCAAGTGGGGGAGAAAAGAAGAGGGCTGGTCCTCTGGCAGAATTAAAGCTCAGGTTGTGAGGTGAATCTAGCAAGGGATTATTTATCATTCCATTAAATGGATTATAACAGTAAAGATGAAGCTGTTGAAAACATTTTTCATTTCCTATTTATCTATGTTTGACTCTCTTACAGTTAGCTTACTTTATCATACATTATCTGATGATAACCCAAAATTTCCTAAAGAAAATGCACCAAGATGTCGTAACTACTACAGGTCTTTTGAATAGCAGTGATAGGTGATGCTTTGGAAGAGCTGAACTGTACTCTGATTTTTTTTTTTTTTTTACCAGTTTTACTACTCCCCTTCCCCTTGTTTTGATATAGTCAAATTAAAATCACTATTTGATTAGATACAAAGATTTAACTCTTTAGTTTTAGTATAGGCTATCTACAGAAGGCTTTGATTAGAGTGCACGTGATATTTTTAACATTTATACACCATGCTATTGGATGACTATGTTTTCTATAGTCATTGTCTTATTTTTAAACAACCTATATTATTGTATCTTTATTTTACATCTAGGAAAGGGGATGCTTGTAGAGGTGATATACTTTGTCCAAAGTCATTTATTTAGGATGAGTAGATTTGGTCATGTCTTACTGATTTGAGTTTGTGGTCTTTTCAATACACTCCACTGACAATGGTTTCCTAGCTTTTCACAAGTGGCCTCAACAATTTTAATAACTTGACATTTAGAAAAGTAGAAGAGTTCATAATAATGAATCGGTGAAATGAGAGCCTATGAAAAAGAAATCATAGATTGATGTGAGGACTTTGTAGAAAATCATATTGGTTGTTTACAGTCAGCATCTTTTCAGATTGATTATAGGGGCCATAGGTTCTGATTGCTTGGTGCCTATTATTTTTCTTTCTAATATCTTGAGTATCTAAAAAAAGATACACCTATGGTAGTTAGGAACCTGGAAAAAGGATATGCAGAAGAGCAACTGCTGATTTAATTGGAATAATAAAATATTTATTGTTCTATTTTTTCCTGAACTTCCTTTTTCTCTACCAATATGAAAATGAATTCTAAAGATCAAAAAGACAATGTGACACCTAGTGTCTGCTATTATAATATGACCTGAACAATAGAATTATCTTCCCCTTTTTCCTCAATTTTGATTTATATTCCTGAGATCATATTTACATACATTAAACAGAAAGTCAGTTATTTTCTCAGATTTTGTTGTATTGACCTCTCTCTGCCTGACTCTAATTGCCATCCTTGTCAACAACTTCATTGGCAAACCCACAGCTCATTGAGCAGAGATTGAACCCATCTCCTGGGCAGAGTACACCCTGCCAATTACCAGTCAGTACCTGTGGATTCATGAGGACCTGTCTCTAGAGCTGTCAGTCCATGAACTTTCATGAACACTAACATACATTCCATTAGAGAGGAAAAAGAAGGAGTGGAAGCAGAAGAAGAAAGTCTAAAATTGTCAGTTATCCAACTTGCTCATTTATTCACAGACACTGAAGACCTATACTCAATTCGCCATTTCTTTATTGTAATCCTATACTCAAGTAAATTCAGAAAAAACTCTGTAGGCAAAGATTGCATGCTAGGTTGCTCAGGTCATGGCTTTGGATGAAAATGTTACTACTACTGCAAACAAAAATTTCCCTTCGTATTAAGGGGAATGTCACCTAGGATTCTGTTACCTTTCGATACATAACTTTGTGACTTTATTATAGCCAATGGGCAGCCATACATCACTTTATTTCAGAACAGTAACAAAATCATGTCAGTTACTTAAGAATAAGTTGTTGGTGGCTTTAATGAGCTAATAATCATCTGATAAAGGCTCAGTAATATTATATTTTGTGGCTCTTTGGAATTGTTCCCCTTCATCCAGTGATAAGATATACTGTGTTGTAAAGTTGAACTAACACTACAGTGCATTAATAGAACTTTAAAAAGATCACTTTATGAGATTTTCATGATTTTGTTTTATAAAAATCTCCTGTTGGTTTCCTAAAAGTTCCTGAGAGGTTTGAACTTTAGACTAATTTAAAAATGTGCATCATGCTTTCCTGGTTGCTGGTTCCTAGATTAGTGCAGAAATGGTTCTACTGTTCTTCAAGCACTAATCACAAAAGAGGGATGTCTTCGAGGGAAAAGAAAACATAGCTATTTAAATTGAGGCAGTTTATTAAATTACTCTGTAAAATTTACTGTTACGGTGGAAATATCTAAAGAATAAAGCTATATATAACCAAGAATATTATATTCTTTCCTTACAAAAGTCCCAGTTGGATTGTCATGCAAAAGTATTTTTTCCACCTTTCCCCTGTTTTCTAAATAGCATTTAAAATGTTTGTCTTAACTATCAAATCAGTTCATTTTCAGGTATGTTTTGGTAATAATTGCTAGAATGTAAGTGGTGCAGATTTCTTTTTCCATTTGAGAAAATTTTTATGGATTTCTGAATCCTTAAAGACTATGAAGACAAAGCAGGATCATGTGTGAGAACATGCTGCTGCTGCTGGTGGAAGGTAAACATTCTCTGCAGGAGAGCCAGGGAACCTGAGACGTGGCTGAGGTTTTCAAAACCTTAATGAATTTTAGGGGCGCCTGGGTGGCTCAGATGGTTAAGCGTCTGCCTTCGGCTCTGGTCATGATCCCAGGGTCCTGGGATCGAGCCCCACATCGGGCTCCCTGCTCGGCGGGAAGCCTGCTTCTCCCTCTCCCACTCCCCCTGCTTGTGTTCCCTCTCTCGCTGTGTCTCTGTCAAATAAATAAATAAAAAATCTTTAAAAAAAAAAAAAAAAACCTTAATGAATTTTAAAAAGTTAATTAACAAATTGAACTGCTTAAAAATTAGAATGGAGAAAGTAGATATTTATATATATTTAATATAATATACAAATATATATTCATGTTATTTATTACATATTTATGTTTTATATTTATAGTTACCATAATATGTAAATATATACTTATACTTATATATTTATAAATACATTTATATGGTGAGAGCCAAGAATTTCCCACTGACTTCTGCAAGTGAGCAAGTGAGCAAATGTGATCAGTGAGCTAACGGCTTTTCATCAAACTGATACATGCTGATCTGGTAGAAGAAAGTTCCAGAGGGAAAACCAACTGTAAAGGACCCAGTGTAAGAAATAGCTGGATTCGTTGGAAGAACGCAAAGAAATTCAGTGTATTTGAATCCCCGCTGGGATATACTGGTGTGTAGACTATAAAGAAAAGAGATGTGTTTGGAAAGTTGGGCTGGGCCCTGATGTTGGGATTTATACACCACGAATAGGGTTTGATTTGTATTCTTAGAGTGGTAAGAAGCCATTTAAGAATTCTATAATCTGGTTACAATAAAATTTTTCTGGCTTTTGTGTGGTGAATGAACAGAAGTTGGGCAACAATTAGATAAAGAGACTGTTGCAGAAGTCCACCTGAGAGATGCTGGTGACTTGAGGTAGGGGATTCACAAGGCACGTGGACATGAGTGGATGCATGTGGGAGACATTTTGAGAGTAAAGTCAAATGATAATGAGGGGCACAAGCACAATAATGGATGAATCCCAGGCTGATAGTCTTATCTTCTTAGAGACCAAACTCTTTCTTCTACAAGAGTTGTAGACCACCCCTCTCCTGTAGTTTAGAATCATCCTAACTGTGGAACCAACGTTTTTCTTTGTCAGGTGGAATGTCAAACACCCAGGCCTGCCTTCCTGCAGGTGCTGTTAATACTTTCTGCCCTGCTCTGTCATCACTGGGCATGTCCCCTGCCAACTGGACTTTCTTGGTCAGGTTCCCAAGAATACAAACATAGTCCAAACAATCAAAAAACCCAAACTCTTAAATACAGAAGACAAACTGGTGGTTGCCAGAGGGGAGGTGGGTGTGGGTGAAGTAAGTGAAGGGGATTAATAGGTACAAACTTCCAGTTATTAAAAAAAAGAAAAAAGATTATGTCTTAACCTTTCCTGGAGTGCTCAGCTCTATCCTGTAACCTGGAACAAATTCATAAAAACTGGAGCTGGAAGCAACCCTAAAGAATATTTAGTCTAATCCCCTCATATGATAGAGGAAGGACTTAAATTTTTGGATTTTAAGGTGACTTGTGCAGAGTCATACAGCCATAACCAGGTCTAGAACTTAGGTCCTTTTTCCAAGGGAGAACACTCTCATTTTGTGCAAAGTTTAGCAGTTAAACCTATGCCTAAAATCTTAGATAGAGTGAAATTCCTTTAAAGTAATAGTAGGATTGGGAGTCACTTGTTGCCAGTAGAAATCTGCATGACCAAGGAAAACAACACACAACGTTTAAGAGTCATCACTGAAGAACAGTAAACTTGCTTTCCCATAAAGGAACAGGAAAGGGGCTCCTCAATATATCAAATACTAGATAATGTAGTTTTTAATATTTTCCAAACAAGGATGATCCACTGGGGTCTACTTGTGATAAATGTACATTTCTAGAAGTGGTATTTTGGGGTAAAATATACTCATTTTCAACACTTTTGATATATATTCTCAAATTGTCTTCCAGAAAAGTTTTATATTCTCAAGAGCAGCATATGACAATGCCTTCCTTGTCAAAAACAGATCTGTGTATATATTTGACTACTGCTGTTGGCTTAGCAGAAAGGAAAAAAGAAAGCTCTAAATGAAAGCCAGTCACAGCTGTGAGTTGTGGAATAAGCCAACCTCCTTTTTTTCACCAAGATTCTTCTAGCCACATCTTTGTAAAGGGAATGAATGAATTGCAGACCTGCTGCACAACATATCTGTTTTCCAAAAGCCAATTTATGATTTTCAGCCATTTCAGACTTTCAAGTCAAGAGAGTGGAGGCAAATGGAGAGCTGGTTCCTGGCTCAACCCCCTTTTCTTCCCAGCCCTGTCTCACCTCACATGGAAAGAGCTGTATGCACACACACATCACACTCTGGTCTACATTTTCCAAACTCTATTCAGATCACTCCCTCAGCAGCTTCTCCTTGGCCACTTCTCACCCAAGCTCACATACACTAGTGTCATGGGATATCCTGAGGGCACACACACACAGGGAAGAAGATCTCACAGAATGGTTGTTAAGGCATTTTTGGATGCTTGCTATTTGGATCTCGATCCAGGGAAGGAAGGCCTATGCTTCTATGTAGGCAAGTTCATGGACTGACTCCCTTGGGCCCATGGACTGACTCCCTTGCCCCATGAAGAAGACTCAGCTGGAGAAGGGCCAGGATGATATCTTCTAAATGTGGAGTCTAGGTCAGGGGTCTGTCTTACTGGATCTAAGCATAGTAATGTTGACCCAAGTTGTGGGAAAAACTAATGAGGATTAAAAAGGATCAGGGAATTGGAGTTGGGAGGCAGGTTCTGTTTTTATTTTACTTATTTTATTTTATTATTTTAAATTGAAGTATAGTTGACACACATTATGTTCACTTCAGGTGTGCAGCATAATTATTCCACAACTCCATATGTTATACTATGCCTACCACATGCATAGCTACCATCTGTCACCGTACAATGCTATTACAATTCCACTGATTATATTCCTTATGTTCTACCTTTTATCTCCATGACTTATTCATTGCATAACTGGAAGCCTGTATCTCCCACTCCCCTTTGCTCATTTTGTCCATGCTTTGCCCCCTTGCCCCTCAGGTCCTGCTTTTAAATTGAGTTTTCAAGGTAGCCATTTGAGAAGATAAAATTTGAATAAAATCTTAACAAAAGAGGGAGAGTTAACTATAAGTTATCTAGAGAAGAGTATGCTAGGCAGACAGTAGCAGCAAGTGCAAAGGTCCTGAGGTAGGAGCATGCCTTGCATATCGGATGAACAGCAAGAGACCAGTATACAATGGAGCAGAATGAGTGAGAGAGAAAGAAATGAGATGAAGTCAGAGAGATGTTGGGGATGAGGATGAAGTATGGAGATCATACAGGGACTTGTGTAGTGCTGTAAGGCCTTTCCTTTTACTTAATGAAATGGACAACATATTGTAGTCACAAATGTAAGATGATTCACCTTACATTGCCAAGGAGCACTCTGATGGCTGGGTTGATAGCAGATTCTTCAGCAGTGGAAGAGTCAGAGACACTAGTTAGTGGGTGATTACAGTTATTCAGGAAACAAATGGTGCTAGGCTGTAGACTAGCTGAGACACAGTTGGATTTTCAATATATGTTAGCAGAGAGTCAGCTAGATCTATTCTGTGAGATTAGAAGTCAAGGGTGAGAAAAAAAAGAATAAAGGAGAATAAAATGTGGGACGAGCAGCCTTTGGGGAGATAATACCAGGAGTCCAGTTTCAGATTTGTTGTTTTGAGATGTCTACTATTTGATATTAAAGTAGTTATATGGATTTTAACAGTTGGATATATGATTGTGATATGGAGGACAGATGTCCAGGCTGGAGGTATATATTTGGGCTTGAAGATGGTTATTAAAAGTTATAAGACTGCGTAAGTTTGCCAAGGGTGTTAGTGTGAATCGACTGGGAAAAGACCAAGAACTGAGCTGTGGGGCCCTCAGGGAGAAGAGCAGGGATGAGCAAGGAGGCTGGGGAGAGTGACTGTGGAAGGAAACTAAGAGGAGGTGGTGTCCTGCAAGCCAAATGAAGAAAGCCTACCAAGGAAGAGGGAGTGATCGACCAGGTCAAATGCTGTAGTGTTCAAGTGAAGGTAAGAACTGAACACTGGTCGTTAGATTTACAAGGTAGGCATCATTGTTGGACTTATCAAGAGTTTCCTATGGACAAAAGCCTAACTGGAGTAGATTTAATTTAGAAGGGATGGAGTGGAATAGGAAAATTATATATAGACGATTATGTGAAAAGTTAAAATATATACAAAATTAGCAAAAAAAGTATTTAAGAATTCCAGCTCTCTACTTAAAAATAACCATGGTTATTTTAGTATATTTTCCTTACATGTGTGTATATTATTAAAGAAGTCTATACCATAAACATTTTATTATTGTCATTAATTATTATAAAAGCAATAGTCCATGCCACAGCCATACTAGTATTTATTTAACTAATCCCTTAGTACTGGGTTGTTTTCTCAGTTATAAACGACACTGATATGATAAATGCCATCATATATAAAGCCTGGTAAACATCTCTGACTATATTTCATTAGAATAAATCCACAGACATAGGATTACAGGGTCAAGAGGTGTGAGCATTATTTCTTATGATCTATTCCCCTAATGTGCTTTCTTAAAAGGCAGAACCAAATTATACCCTTTTCATTAAAATAGAGGAGGGCACTTTCTATCACTTGTTTGACAAGTGGAGGGTTTACAATTTAAAAACAATGTTGTTTTGGTAGTAGGGAACTTTTAGTTCACTGGTGTAGTTTGATTTTGATGTCTAATAAATGTGAATATGTTAATAAATTTGATCATCTTAATATCTTAAGCTTATTGGCTTTTTGTTTTTTTTTCTTTTTGTTGTTTTGCCTATAAAAGACAAGTTAGAGTTAACTTTTCCAAGTTAATTCGGATAGTCATTTTACTCTTATTGTTTTTTCTACTATTTGTATTTTTTAAATTAATTAATTAATTAATTTAGAGAGAGCACGAGCAGGGGGAGGGGTAGAGGAGAGGGAGACAGAGAATCTCAAGCAGACCCCCCACTGAGCATAGAACCCAATGTGGGGCTTGATCTCACGACCCTGAGATCATGACCTGAGCCGAAATTAAGAGTCTGACACTTAACTGACTGAGCTACCCAGGCGTCCCTATTACTTGTATTTTTAATTAACATATTGCTAATATTAGACCTTTACCTTGTAAATATACTGTATCCTTGCAAATATACTGCATCCTGAAATTAGATATGTGTGTTTATTTTCTTATATTTCAGTTATGGTTTTGTTCTATAGAAATTAAATCTAATTTATCTGCATTTTGTATTGTGAGTTCACATAGACTCACAGTTTTCCCCCCAAATAAACAAATATCACAGCAGCATTTATTGAATAATTTACCTTTTCATTACTGCTTTGAAATGTCACTTTTACTTTAACTTACAATATTTTATAAAATAAAATATATTCCTGGATTTTCTGTGTTTTTTACAGGAACTCTTTATTCTTACACCAGTTTCACATTCTTTAATTATTTCTTTACAAAATATGTCAAAATCTGGTCGTGCAAGTTCAAAAATTCCTTGGCTATTCTTGTGTATTTATTTCTCTGGATAACTTTAGAACTATTTTGCCTTACATTTGTCTAAAACATGGTTGGAGTTTACACTGGAAATGTAATCTATCTCTAGATCAATTTAAGTACTCCTTTTAAAAAAGTTTTATTTTAAAATTTTATTTACTTATTTGTCTTTCAAAGCTTTATGGTGGCATACTCAAGTCAGTAAATGCAATATATCACATTAATAGAATGAAAAGTAAAAATCGTATAATCATCTTAATAGATGCAGAAAAAGCATTTCACAAAATTCAACATCCATTTATGATAAAACGTCTCTACAAGTTGGGTATAGAAGGAACATATCCCAACATAATAAAGGCCATATGTGACAAGCCCAAAGTGAATGTCATACTTAACAGTAAAAGTTTGAGAGCTTTTCCTCTAACATCAAGAACAAGACAAGGATGTCCACTCTCACCACTCTTTTTCAACACAGAACTGAAAGTCTTCACCAGAGCAATCAGGCAAGAAAAAGAAATAAAGTTGCAGGATATAATGTCAATATACAAAAACCATTTCATTTCTATATGTTATATGCTAATAACAAATTATCCAAAAAGGAAGTAAAGAAAATAATCCAATTTATAAAAGCATCAAAAATAATAAAATACTTAGGAATAAGTTTAACTAAGGGTGAAAGATCTAGAAACTGGAAACTATGACTTTGATGAAAGTAATAAAAAAGACACAAATAAATGGAAATATATCCTGTGTTCATAGAAGAATTAGTATGTTAAAATTAAGAAGGATTAATATTGTTAAAATGTCCATACTACCCAAAACTATATATAGATTCAATGCAATCCCTATCAAGATTCCAAAGGCATTTTTCTACCAAAATAGAAAAAACAATCCGAAAACTTGTAGACCCCGAATGGCCAAAGCAATCCTGAGGAAAAAAAAAGAAAAATACACACACACACACACACACACACACACACACACACACACGGAACAAAATCAAGAGCCCAGAAATAAACCTTTGCATATATGGTCAACTAATATTTGAAAAGGGAACTGGGAATATTCAATGCGGAAAGATAGTCTTTTCAATAAATGGTGCTGGGGAAACTGGCTATTCACATGCAAAAGAATGAAACAGGACCACTAGCTTAAACCACTCACAAAAATTGGGGCACCTGGGTAGCTCAGTTGGCTAAGCATCCAACTCTTGATTTTGGCTCAGGTCATGATCTCAGGGTCCTGAGATCAAACTCTGTGTCAGGCTTTGTGTGGGACATAGAGCTTGCTTAAGATTCTCTCCCTTCCTCTCCCTCTGCCCCTCCCCAGTCCACTGGCACTTTATCTCTCTCTCAAAAAACAAAACAAAACAAAACAAAAACCCAAAAAACAAACCACTCACAAAAATTAACTAGAGATACATTACAGACTTAAATGTATGACCTGAAACCATAAAACCCCTAGAGGAAACTAAAAAGCTCCTTGACATTGATTTTGGCAATGATTTTATGGATATGGTACCCAAAACATAAGCAATAAAAGCAAAAATAAACAAGTGGGACTTTATCAAACTAAAAAGTTTCTGCACAGAAAAAAAAAAAAAATCAGCAAAATGAAAAGGCAACCTACAGAATGGGAGAAATATTTGCAAACCATATATCTAATAAGGGGTTAATATCCAAAGTATATAAGGAACTCATACAACTCAATAGCAAAAACAAAACAAAAAACAAATGGAAAAATCCCACAATAATCCAATTTAAAAATGGACAAATATCTTGAATATACATTTTGCCAGAAAAGGTATTCAAATGTCTGACAAGTGTGTGAAGAGTTGCTAATATCAATAATCATCAAGGAAATGCACATTAAACCCCTAACAAGATGTCACCTCACAAATGTTAAGAATGTCTATTATCAGAAAGATAAGGGGTAACAAGTGTTGGCAAGGATGTGGACAAAAAGGAACCCTCGTGCACTGTTGGTGGGAATACAAAGTGGTGTAGCTGCTCCACAATATGGAGGTTCCTCAAAAAATTTAAAGTAGAACTACCCTATGATCCAGCAATTTCACTTTTGAGTATATATCCAGAGGAAATGAAACTACTGTCTTGAAGAGATAGATAGTCATGTCCCCGTGTTCACCGCAGCATTATTTACAACAGCCGAAACACGGAAACAACCTGTGTCCATTGACAGATGAATGGATAAAGACAAGGTGGTATATATTTAGAGAATGAGCTATTATTCAGCCACAAAAAAAGAAGAAATCCTTCCATTTGTGACAACATGGATGAAACAAGGGCATTTTGCTAAGTGAAATAAGTCAGGCAGAGAAAGACAAATACTGTATGGTCTCATGCATATGTAGAACTTAAAAGAAACAAACTCACAGAAACAGAACAAATTGGGGGTTGTCAGGGGTAAGTGTGAACTTCCCTTGTGTCTGGGGTCTCCAACTATTCTAGACTGACACACTAGTATACACTTATACTTCAATGATTCCTTAAAATTTTGTTGATTCTCTTTATTCACGATTATGGTAGTTAGTTCTTTTTCTCATGATCTACCACGGATGATACAGTTCATATGCTTAGAAAGGCTTGTCTCACTTCTCAGCTCAGGTTATGAGGTTGCCCTGTGACCTCATCTCTCTGATGGGCTCATAAAGACCTATGATTTGTATTTTATATGGCCTTCTTTTAGAGTTGATTGGGAGTGGCTTTTCTTTGTGAGTTTCTACAGACTAAATGGAAGCAAAATTTCCAGGTCTTTGTATATGAAGTTAAAACACTCTTCTTCTGTTAGACTCTGTTTGTAGTACTTTGATTAAATTTGTTCTGCTTATAAACAATGATTCAATGCACAGATAGCTTCCATGAATTCTTCTGTTTTTGCTCATGCCCTTAGCACTGCAGGGATGAAGATTCTTATCTCCAAAGATGCTGTGCTTCTCTGCCCATCCACTCTGAACCTGACTCTATTGAATAAGGGAAATGAAGTGAACGTGGTGGTAGGCACACAGTGTGGCCAAGTCTGTTGGGGGGAGATCATGACCTTGTCCCCACTGACCCGTCATTGCCATATATGAAAAGGCTGTATGCATCTCACATACATCGTGAGATTCAGTTTTTGCCATTGCCATCTATAAATGCCATACTGTAGCCAAACTGAAATACTGACCATTTCCCAAACATACTTGAATTTATTTGCAAATGCCGATTTCCCTTTCTGTAATGCCTTTTCCAGTCTGTGAACTCCCAATCCCCACCCACCCAGCAAATTTATAGTCAGAATTAAAATGTTACCTCTTCTGTGTAGTATACAGAGATCATTGTTCCCACTTCTGTGTCTTCCTGAGTCTGTTTACCCTGTGTTGCACCTGTCTGCTTAAAGTCTTACAAGGATGAAAACATATATAACCCGCGAGGGCCAAGTTGATGGTCAGCCCAGATCCAGATTTATTGCACTAACTACTTGTTAGCGAATAATATTTTCTTTCTGAACTGCTGAAAGGATGATAAATAAGTCTATATGGAATTTATTCTCCCCTTATAAGGATCAGGACTTTGAAGCCTAACTCCTTCTCAGGGAAAGAAAAATCTGCAAGTATTCAGTTATTATATACATAGACACAAGATTTCCATCGGGGTTTTCCCTAAGGGTCCTCAGCTAATCAAAACTTCAAAGAATAGGGTCTGGAGCTAAGGGCAGCAAGAAAGGACACACTAGTGGATGCCTAGCAAACTCCTTTTCTTAACTCCCAGACTTTAGCCTTAGGGCCTATGTGTGTGATCCAGGCTTTCAGTGATCCAGAATCCCCTGTGTGTTCCTGTGTTCTCAAACAAGTTCTTACTTGGTTTACCCAGATTTGTTTGTGGTTCAATATCAGTATTTCTGCAGTAAATGAACCACATGCCCATGTCATCTGTAACATTTTGAAAGAAGCTTAGTTAATCATGGAAATGTTTTGTGCTCTCTAGTCATTCACCAAGTCCAAGCTCTAGATGGATCCACTGATAAGATTTATATTTTTCCAAACCAGACACTAGACACCCAACATTCCTTTATCACAAGGAAATGGAAACAGCATTTGTGTTGCTTTTTGCTGTGCATCCTTCTAACAATAGATCTGCAGGTAGTTATGACTGAAGAACCGCAGGGAGGGAGGCGAGAGGGAGCTGATGGCTTTCTAAAGCATGGCTATGCCATTTATTTTCTCAGATCATATTTGAGGCCTTATGATTTTCTGGAAGGAAATTTTCTTCCTGCTGACTATAAGAGTAATTATTGTGTCTTGAGGAAACGGCTTAAACATTAAATTTAGTTCCCTTACTCTGGAAATAAAGTATTTATTCCTACGGATTAAACATATTCAACTGTAATGTTCAGTTGTTCTTGGCTACATTATGTATTATACGTCCACACACAGTGTTTTCTGGGTCCAATACAATGGAAGGAAAAGGCACTCAGTAAATGTGGCTATTAATTTTATTCTTTTCTGCTTTCTTTTACTTAGAGGTATATTCGCTTATGTGAAATTGTGGGCTGAGTACAGAAAGCAGGGCTACTGCCCTCATCTTTTATTGTAGCCTAAAAACCAATCTGAATATACACAGTCCTAGAAACAATTACCCTTAAATATTTCCATAAAAACTTCAGTTATTTCTTTGTGGGTTTCCTGTAACAAATGAAAAGTGGAAAGACAGGGGAAATATGTGAAATCTTCAAAGCTATAATGAGGAATGAGATTGCTTCAGCTTGCTTGGACGAGGAAATATCAAAATAACCAATTTAGTGCATTCAGTAATACAGTGGCTTCTTGAAGAATGAGAATTAAAAAGGCATAACAATAGGCAGCACATTCTAAAGAAAGTGACCTGACCATTTTTGGCTCCTAGTCTCTGCATTCCTACCTCCTCCTAAACAGCCCAGCTGGGCAGCAAGGACAAAACGGAGATGAGCAATGGTTTGTTTTTCAACAGAGTTGGTTAAATTCATTCATTCTTTTTCCACAGAAAATTGAGAGTTAGAAAGCAAAATCCTTTTAGATGGAAGAAGGAGAGTGGTGTGTGTGTGTGTGTGTGTGTGTGTGTGTGTGTGTGTTCTCTAGTGAAGCAGTTTGGCCTCCTTCAAATTTGCTAGAATTCAAGACCTATCTAAATGCTTTAACCAGGTGAGATTTCTGGAGTGATTCACAAACTGCTTTCTTTTCCACATTCCATGTACCTCCATGTTCATAAATACTGACCAAGTGCTCAGACTACTTCTGAAGTACATGTATTTAATCAAGAGACCAGCATTTTCCGTGATGCCCAGAGAAGCCATGCTCCATGCTTGTACCTCCTTCACAATGGCTTCCTGGGGAGTTCACCCTGTGACAAAATTCTTCCTCATTGCTTTTGTCCCCAGGGCTCAGGTCTTTCTGGTGTTTATGTTACTGCGAGTATACTTTCAGCTTTCTGACACAGTCCAAATTCCTGAAGTCCCTACGTCACCATCACCACCCCAAAAGCATATGTACCACGAGTTCTCTCTGGCTCTGCTCCAGTCAACTACCCATTTATTCTTCAGGATAAAGAAATCTTATCTTAAAAATGTACTCCAGGGTGCCTGGGTGGCTCAGTCGTTAAGCGTCTGCCTTCAGCCCAGGTCATGATCCCAGGCTCCTGGGATCAAGTCCCGCATCGGGCTCCCTGCTCCGCTGGAGGCCTGCTTCTCCCTCTCCCACTCCCCCTGCTTGTGTTCCTGCTCTCGCTATCTCTCTCTCTGTCAAATAAATAAATAAAATCTTTAAAAAAAAAAAAAAGTACTCCAGAAGCCTCTGGAATCCAATAGTCCTGCCAGGAGCTGCAATGGAGTCAATCTTCACCAGATGAACTCCAAAGCCACCAAGTTCTGGGTTTTTCAGTTCACTTTCCAGAAGGAAGCAAATCTAGTGCCTAAAATCTTGCTTAGGAATGCATTTCTTCTTTCTTCCTATAGTCTCTACCTTGTTTGTTTTTAAGAGATTTTGCCTGAAACAAATAAGTACATAACTCCTAAGGAACTAACAACCTAAGCAAATATGCCAGGCAGGATAGAGCAGAAAAGAAACGTCTTTGGAACCAGGCTGACTTGGGCAACACAGTCTGCTTTTCTGTTAATTAAGCCTCTTAAAAAAAGTATTCTGCCTACATTTTATTTTTCTCATCTATAAAATGGGACTAATAAACATGTTCATAAATGAATTATGGCAGATAAATATGAAATATACATGGAACATTCAATATAGTGCATGACACATAGAAATACTCATGGTACTTTCTCATCTCTCTTTTCCACAATCCTCAGACCACTTAAGTTGAGCTTAAAATAGGAAATGTACAGGGGCGCCTGGGTGGCTCAGTCATTAAGCGTCTGCCTTCGGCTCAGGTCATGATCTCAGGGTCCTGGGATCGAGCCCCGCATCGGGCTCCCTGCTCGGCGGGAAGCCTGCTTCTCCCTCTCCCACTCCCCCTGCTTGTGTTCCCTCTCTTGCTGTGTTTCTCTCTGTCAAATAAGTAAATAAAATCTTTAAAAAAAAAAAAATAGGAAATGTACAAGTAAACTTTAACACAACCGACAGAGGAAAGTTCCTGTGTCTTACCACAAACTATGGAACCATACTTGTGTTGATATTAATTACCTTCTTCCAAGTATACTTTGGTGATAATTGCTATGATTTGTGTCCCTAATTAAATCAATTGCTCTGATCTTCCTATCTCCCTTTCTTCCTTCCTTTTTCCCTTCCTTCCTCCCTTTTTATTTTTTTTAAGATTTATTCATTTGAGAGAGAGAGAGAGAGAGAGAGAGCATGTGTGGAAGGGGCAGAGGGAGAGGGAGAGAGAGAATCCCAAGCAGACTCCACACTAAGCGTGGAGCCCAACATGGGGCTTGATCTCACAACCCTGAGATCATGACCTCAGCTGAAACCAAGAGTCAGATGCCTAGCCTACTGTGCCACTCAGGCACCCCTCTGTTTTTTTTTTTTAATTGAAGTATAGTTGACACACAATGTTACATTAGTTGCAGGGGTACAACATAGTGATGGGACACGTCTATATATTATGCTATGCTCACCACAAATGTAGCTCCCATCTGTCACCATATACTATTACAGTTATCATTGACTCTATTCCCTGTGCTGTACCTTTTATCTCCATGACATTCAATCTCTCTGACTTTATCAAAGAAGAAATGTACTAATATTTAAACAAAAGCATATATGAACCCTTATTCCGAAGAGATCCACTTAAAACACTTTTGAACAGCATATGTGTTATCTTCAAGAAAACTAGAGATTAGTTAAGTTTTACTTCCCTTTTTAGATGCTAATAAGAACTGAGAGAAAACCTTTGCAATAACCAAAGTGTAATTCTTCCTTGATATTTTCATTTTCTCTACTGTTTACTGAGAGAAATCTGGCTTAAGTTAGAAAAGTAGTTGGCAATCAGTAAGCACTTCAGTTCAAGATGTTATAAACTGTCAAAAAACAAACTTTCCAATGTGATTACCTCTCTTTGGCCCTATTACATCTCATAATTGAACTGTCACCTACTTGTTTTATTCATTATGATAATGGATGCAGTTGGTAAACGTATGCAAAGTATAGAAAGTCAGGTTAGGGCTTGTTAGGAAGACCCTTTGATAGGCTGTGCATTCGAGCATTTGGAAGATATCAATCAAAATTTGAGATCTGTTTAAGCAGACATCTTGACAGGAATGATAACCCATTTACCATCTCTACAGTCAATAAAGTGATTCCTTACCTCCAGATACCTGTTGCATAATAAAGTATACTTGAAAATGCATTCAAAACAACAACTTTTTCTCTTTCTCTCTCTTCCTCTCCCCCTCCTCTTACCACCTCCCTCTCCTACTCTCCCTGCCCCTTCTTCTTCCTCCCTCTCTACTTCCTCCCGTTCTTCTCTCTACCCTCCCCCTCCTCTCTTTTCTCTCATTCTCCCCTTTCCCTCCCCTCTCCTTCCTCATCTCCTCCTCCTCCTCCCCTTCCTCCTTCTTCCTCTTCTCTACCCTAGAACCATGTGGAAAACACTGCTTGCTAATGACTACACATTTTTTTCTCATATTTTATCAGGGAAAGTAATGTATAATGATAGTAATGTATAATATAATAATAGTCCGCTCGACTATTTCATTTTCTAGTGGTCCTGGTCAATTCTCAACAAATGTGTTGTGTGGGCCCTCTGGGAATGATGCTAAAAAAGAAGCTGACTCAGCTGCTTCCTGGACTGTGAACAACATGGTAGAAATTTGGGCAGTCACCTTGGACTATGAGTTGACCTTGGGG
This sequence comes from Halichoerus grypus, assembly GCF_964656455.1. Classification (NCBI taxonomy): domain Eukaryota; kingdom Metazoa; phylum Chordata; class Mammalia; order Carnivora; family Phocidae; genus Halichoerus; species Halichoerus grypus. The sequence continues at coordinate 186,280,636 of NC_135714.1, forward strand.
ATAGAAGCCACAAGCTAGGAGGTAGAACAGAAAGATGGAAGAGATGTGAGTCCTGAGGACTCTGGAACCTGCACAGTTTTGACTAAATACTCCAGATTTCCTTTACCTGAGAGAAAAATAAAATTTTATTTTGTTTATGCCTCTTCTATTTTCTATTTTTTTCTGTAACATGGAGCATATCAAATTCTAAGTGATACAAATAGCATTTTCTGCCATCCAGCAGAATATTATTTTTGTGCTGGGTGTTTTGATCAAAACGTAAATAAATATACAACCCCCCCAAAACACCATTAAACAAACATAAGCAACAACAAGATAAAACAAGAGCCAAGGAGGTCAATTAAGTTTGTAACACATTTCAATCTAATGCTTATATGGCCTACGTGAACACCCATGGTCTATAGGAGCAAATTAAAGGCTCTGTAAATTACCATAGAAAGGAGAGCTGGTTAACTTTGACCCAACCCTTCCTGGAAGTAATTATTAGTCCATGATCCCTCTCTCATGAAACACTTGTTAACATTGTGAATAAATGACACCACTGTGCCATTTTAAAATAGAGCTCAAGCAGCCACTGCAGAGAAACTGCCTTCCCTGCCTTTGTTAGAACTGGCCCAGAACCTTTGGACCAGTTGCTGGATAAGTTAGCAATAGAACGGACATGTTAGTCGCAAGAATGGTTGTGGACTTGCTCCACACAGAATCAGGAGCCAATCAATGTGAAACCCAGAGTAGCTTAGCTTGTTAACACCCACAGAAAACTCTCTTTTTCTTTTCTTACCTCAAATAATTGCTCCCTTTCCTTTTTCTCTTCTGCTTTCACCCTGCAAGTGCGACACTATTTGGGTTTCTACCTGAATCTGTGCTCCTCGACCTGAAATTCTTCGATCCCAAAATAAATGCTCATTTGCTTCTCACTGCAGCTCTTATTTTCAGGTTAACAGCATCTTATAGTAAAGTGGTCTTGGAATCATTTTAGGAAACATCACTTTGGAGACTTCACAGAATACTGGGCATAATGAAATCTTGGACAGACCCAGGAAAATGAGGAGGGTCTCAGCTCTGGCACTAAATGCCTGGTGAGTCCATCTTCTGTAGAACAAAGGACTCTGAATTAGATTGCTGATAAGCTTTCAGCCCTAAACTTCTGTTAAGCTGTCAGATTATGTCTGACAAATAGCTATCTTTTGGGTGTTCCTAGACTTAAGTGTATGGAAGTAACCTACTTCCTATATTTAAAAAAAAGCTGAAAAGAAAGTCTCATATTTTAAATTCTTCCCGTCTCAAAGAAACTTAACCAAGAATTGAAAGTGGTAATTTCCTCATGACTTTGTTTCCTGACTTGCTTTACAGTTACCATAATTTTTTCTGTCATGGCTGTGAGGGCTAGTGGTGACATCCATGAGTTAATTAGAAGATGCAGCAGGGTCAACTATTCAGATGGACCTTTGGAGATAATTGTTATCTTTCAACTAATTTAAAGCTCTCTACATTCTGGCTTGAAATTGTTGACGAAAGCAATTGCAAATTAATGCTCCTTTTATCAAAGCCTGGTTGAGGGCTGTTGCAATCTGCAGAAATGTGATTCTTTACACTGAACAGAAATGTCTTCTAATCTGGCTGAACTAAGCAACTCAAAAAAAATTGAGAAGGAAAAATATGCAAATGCATTTGCACTTTTGGCCAACCTTCTTATGTATATGATTTGATAGTTTTGCTTTATGAGTAGGGACAATGGAAAAAGGGTGCTAATTTTTCATAAAAGTCTGCATTGTTGAAAGGCAAACTCACTGAAATAGCTTGATAACTTTTTGTATTTCACATTTTTAATTGAATTTTGAAATGTTTTCATATATTTTTGTCTTATAGAATTTAACTTAGTCCTATTTCCAATAATAGGTGTTTTAACAAGTGAAATTATTTTAACATTGTTAAAAATTATGTAACAATCATGGAGATATATATTTTACATCAGTATAAATTTATCAGCATAACTGAATATAAAAAACCTCAAAGGACATAAATCTTAATTTGCACAAAGGAGGAATTAAGAAGGGATTATTTACTTTAACTAGGATTTTCTTAATTCAGTACTTTCCCTCATAGCTTTGCTCTAGACAGTTAAATCAACAATTCATTGAAAACGTATTCTGACTGATAAAACATAGTTTTACAGACCTTTGTGCAAGCCTAAGGAAACCCAAACCCACACACGTATAGTCACCTCTTTAAGGCTTCTGTTTGTATTAGGTATATGGCTTGGAGGCAAGCCCATGGAAAACCAGCCGTACAAAATGTCTCTATCACTCTTTAAGACCATGTGGGACCGATGGTGAGAGTTGCAAGTGTAGGTCATATATCAAATGCATTTGTTATGGCCAACAGCACAAAACGAGGCTGCTTGCTCCACTCTTATTTATTATCTGCTTTTGGTAGTGTTCTTGGTTGCCTTCAAAGACTGTGAGCTTAGATATTAACATGGAGCTTACGTTACATAAGACTCTGGTCATTCTGTGACACTTTATCAGCAAAAGCAAAGTGCCAACTCCCTCTCTCTTTCTGTGACCCAGTCAGAAGGATGGACAGCAATCACTAGATCACATTTGCTAAGGGGCACCTAAGTCAGGCCTGGCCAATTGTGCTGCAGGCTGCTTGGATAATGCATTCATGTCCTTGCCTCAAGATCCTCACTGAAATCTGGGTACAACAGATACAGTTGATGATATAACCCACTTTCATTTCCCTGTCTTCCTTGCTAACAAAACCCTGACTTTGTTCAGTTACCACATGATCAAAGGAATGACCTCATCCACAGCTTGGGGTGAATTCCAATTAGACTAAAACAATCATGGTAGTCCTATTTTCATGCCTTTGATCATGCAGCATTAGGCAAGTGACCCAGATGAGGCTGATGAGCCTTCTGGAGGGGAGTCCAAGATCTGTTTTCTAGCTCTGAAGGAGACACTGGGGAGATGTGTTTTATGGCCTTGTAGTTACTGATCTGGATTGAACATCTAGAACTTCTGATGGCCTTTTATAGAATGAAGGGAACCAACCTGAGGGCAAAGACAAAACACCAAAGAGGGTGAAGCAGAGAGAGGAAATAACCTGGTTCTTTGGTGACATTTCCTTAATGATCATAACTCACCTGGAGCCACCCCGGTTCTAGACCTTTTGTTCTGAGAGATGATGCATTTTCTTATTTTTAGAGCTTATTTTAGATGGCCATTGAAAGCTATTGAAAGGTATCATAGCTGATATATGTAAATACAATTTATAATCGTATACTTAGCTTACAGAATTTTAGGGTTAAAACACATCTTAAAATTTAATGGAAGAAAAATAAAATATTAAAGTAAAAATGGGTAAAGCTTGATCATTTTATTTTCCATGGCCTAAAACTACTTTTTTTTTTTTTTTAAAGATTTTATTTATTTATTTGACAGAGAGATAGCGAGACAGGGAATACAAGCAGGGGGAGTGGGAGAGGGAGAAGCAGGCTTCCCATGGAGCAGGGAGCCCGATGCGGGGCTCGATCCCAGAACCCTGGGATCATGACCTGAGCTGAAGGCAGACGCTTAACGACTGAGCCACCCAGGCGCCCTGGCCTAAAACTACTTTTAGTAGTTTACCATAAGTAAATGCAGACGGTTGGTGATGCCATAGATTCTTGATGAGACATTACTTGAGGTGGCCAGGTTTTTTCTAAGCATTCCAGAAATATGTTTTAAACATATACACAACTGGAGGGAGAAAAAAATTATGGGATATTTGGGGATATGAATCCCTAGCCAGGCAAGAAGGTGAGGGAGTTCAGACTAAGCAAACTTAAAGGTTTTTCTTAATGTTTCTATATATTGTCAATCTAGGAAGTAAAATCTCGAGTCATCAAGGTGTAGAAAGTCCTCCACATCAATAAGCTCTCTCTTAACCTGATACTCCACCTCCTTTCCAATCTAACAACCCCAGATCCACTTCCACACTGTTCCCGTTTCCCACCAGTACATACTTGCCAGGTCCCAACTCTCAGTGAATAGTCCCAAGGTAGTGACAGTGTTTCTCCCTTTGGCCTATGTTGAGACATGATTCTAGCAATTGGCCTGCTTGTAATGAGAAGAGGTGGAACAGATCTGAAAAAGGACGGACACTGTTTTGCAAGGCATATGCTATAGGTAAGATTCCTGCAAAGGTGTGTCCAGACACAGGTGAGCTGGTCCTCTCGATTCTAGGGGAAAGAGGATTGCTTCTGTTAACCCTGTGGAATAGAGAATGTGAAATTTCATGATATTCAAGCACAGCCACACAAATATACTTATACCAGGTTTCAGGCTCTTACCTTTTCTCTGGTAAAGCACTGAATTTAGTATAGAAGGTCTGTCGAGCTGCACATTCAGTGTTCTTTGTGCTCCTGCTAATCTTTTAATTAAAACCTGGGCTGGATATCTAACACAGTACAATCTAATGCTGTGAAAGGTGAGAGTTTCTTTAAATGCTGCCATACAGTGCTTACAGCATTGAAAGAAAGCCCTGACATGATAGCTTATTCATTGGAGCCTATCTTTTCTTTTTTTCTTTAATGATTGATTCCAAGACAGATAGGGAGAACTTGCCAATACACGATCCTTATAATTTCTATTGCTCTCATCTTGTTCATGTGCTACAGCTACTGAATAATCCAACACTCTCCCTTCCACCTGTACTTCATCCCAGTCCATGTGAGGTGAAAGAATTGTGATGCTCAGCATGCCAAAGGCCAATGTCACTTCACTTTCCACCAGCCCTACCATCTTTGCTGCCATCTGATGGGCGAGTGATCCATTTCCAGTATCCCATTCTGGGGTTCTATTTTCTAGGATCACTCCAGACCCTAACCTTGTATGAGTTCCTCCAAAAGCAGAGGCCAGGATTTGGGTAAGGGTAATTTATTTAGGAATAAGAGAATCCTAGGAAGCAGAAGGGAGGGAAAAGGAAGAGTGAAACAAGGAATAAGGAAGAGTCAATTATGTGGGTTGCTGCTGTGGGTTGAGGTAGGGGGTGTTGATTTCATGGAGGAATGTGTAGCTAACCTTCCAGAATTATCCTTCTGAAGGACAGAAGGCTGGGACATTAATCCACTTTGTACTTATCTCATATTCTTGAGAACTTGTCCTGGGTACAGGAATCCCTTGTAATTCTCCGGCAGCTTCAGAGACGTTGGGAAGATACACAGAGCTCTTGAGGTCAAATGTTGTCAGTGCACAGTGACAACTGTGGATGGAATTTGACGTGGGCACAGGGCATGTGACATGGGCACCGAGCCATCAACTACAGCTCATATCTATAGATGACCGCTCCTGATTAATAGATGTATAATATTGCAATGGCCTATTATATATTTCTGTGTATTGCTTGCTACTGAAGTTCAAAGCATTTGATTTGAGCATGCAAATAAAGTATGTAAATAGAAAGCTCACATTAATGCAAATGTATAAAGCAAAACATACTAAATTGAGGCATATTATACACTATTCCCCTTATTTTTCCAAGTAAAACTCTATTGCATTACTTTTATAATTTTGGTCATTACTACATCAGCTGAGGAATACTACAATGCAATTTTTTTAACTTCTTATTTTGAAATAGTTACAGACTCATGGGCTGTTGCAAAACAGCATAGCGTCCCGTGCACCCTTCCTCCAGCTTTCTCCAATGCAATACAATTTTAAATCTTTCTCCATCTCAATTTTACAGACTGCATATATACAGCTATAAGATTAATCTTTGAAAAGCATGCACCTGATCATGTTGCTTCCTATAAATATTCAATTTCTCCACATTGGCTATTGTCTGTCTTGCTTTTAAGACTCTTTCCCCACCAATTCTATAGGTTTAGCTCTTTTGTGGGGTTCATTCATTCACCAAATATTTACTGAGAACTTACTAAGTGTTTGAGATACAGTAGTAAAGTGTTTTAGATACAGTGAACAAGGCTGGCAAGACGCTTGTCTTCTAGAAGGGAAGATAGATGATCAGTAAACACTCCAGTCAATAAACATACTAATAAGTTACCTAAGTCCAGATTATGGTAAATATGATGAATGTTACAAACAAGCTGATGCTATGTAAAATAACTAGGACAGTCCTCTCTGAGGAGGTAACCTAATGTTGTACCTAAGAAATTTAAATAGACCAGCTCTGGGAAGGAAGAGAGTTTTATCTTTAAGCAAAGATAAAACAAAACAAAACAAAACAAAACAAAACAAAAACAAGTGCAAAGGCCCCATTTAGGCCTTGATTTGAACAAAAACCAGAAAGGAAGCCAGCCACTGAGGAATGAGAATGATAAATGGTTAGTTTAGCAAGATACACAGGGAGGATATTGTGTAGGACTTGTGGTTTGTGGTATGAATTTAGGATTTTATTCTAGTTGCAGTGATAGATCAGTGGAGGTTTTTGAGTAGGGTGATGACATGATCTGGCTCATGCTTTGGAACAGCACTGTCAAATGACAGTCTGCAGCAATGGGAATGTTCTCTGCACTGTTCAGTATGGTTGCCATATGAGATGAAATGGGTAGCTATTGAGCCCCTGAAATGTGCTTGTTGAGAGTAAGTTATTAGATTTTTAAATTTTGTTTCCCTTTATTTAATTTTAAACAACGTGTAGCTAGGGGCTACCATATCAGGAAGCAGAGCTTTAGAAAGATCATTCTGGTTGATATGTGAAGAATGAATTGAAGGCAGAGGTAAAGACAGAAAAGTGGGTACGGAGATGCCAACTGGGAAACTATTGATATAGTCTTGGCAAAGGCTAATGGAAACTTGGACCCTCGTGGTAGCAGCATTGAGGACAGGTGGATGGTTTTCAGATATTTTGTAAATAGCAAACAGGACTTGTTGATGGATTAGGGTGGGGAGGAGTGAAAAGAAAGTGATGATCCAAAGATGACTTCTAGTTCTTTGGCGTGAGCAACAGAGTGGGAGGTGCCAATGATTAAAGATGGTGAGACTAAAGGAAAAAAAAAAAAAAGATTTGGGACAGGAAAGAAAACATCTCTTTTTAAACATTTTAAGTTTAGATATTTGTTTATTTTTATTTTCTTAAGATATCTATATATTATTACCTTTGTTACTCAATGATTCAGATAAATGAGACAGGTCATCTCCTCTAAGCAGGTTCTATATCTTTATTCTATCTGTGCTTTGGTTATGATGGTACCTCTGTTTGAAATACCGTCTTTCATTTTATCTAATTATGTTCCATGCAACAGTGATAAACATTTCTAACCTACTTTTAACCAAGACCCATTGAAAAGAATATATTTTATATGATCACCAAGACACATATATTTTGAAATGAGAATTTGAGGAAGGATATTTAACCTTACTGCTTATGATGCCCCCCTGACATTCTCTTTCCTATTCAATTTGATTTGATTCTTTAAAATACTGCATGTATTCAATAAATTTATTTTTCTACCACCAGAGTCAAGGCCTAGAGTTTGAAATTCACTTCTTCAAGACTGATGTCAAATATTGGCTTTACTCCTTCTTCTAAGGCTGCTTTTATTGCTTCTCTGTGCAGAAGCATATTCTGCCTCTCTTCTTTACCACACTTAGCCTTTCCTTAATGATACTCATTTACTTTTCCTATCCATCTGATTCACTAACAAGTTCAAATAATGAAGAGATAATAATTATCGTTTATATTGCATAGAACAACATCGGTCTTCAAATAGGTGTGGGATTGGGGTGAATTGGAAGATGTATTCTACTGCACTGTGTGTGATACCACATCACCTTAACACGCAGCCACTTCATGCTTTCAGAGAGCAGAGCTAGCAGCTGGCTCACGAGCAGGACGCTACACTCTGGGACTCACATTCAACCAGCGGTAAGAAGAACAACTTCCACAATCCACAAGCCTTCTGAATTTTAGAGCTGTATAAAAAGGCGATTAAGAATAAGTGAAAAGGGTACAATAATTTATAACTTCTGACTTATATTTACCCAACAATTACATTTAATAATGTTAGGGCAGCAGGGTGATTCATTGAGGAAACCCAATCTCCACTGCTTTGCCTTTCCCCAGGACACTTCATCCTGAAAGTCTATACATTCCAGATGCACAAATAAGCCTTTTTGTGCATTTGTGTTGGCAGAAAAGAGAAATTTCAAGGTGCCTAGTTTGCCCAGAAGAAAATCTCTAAACAGGTTTTTATATATGAAGACCTTAGACTTACTTCAATGATTAAGCTGGATTTGCCAAAGCCAGGGGAAGTTTGGTGGTGGGGAAGACTCGGAGAGGATGCCATTGGATCCCTTACAACTGGGAAAGAGGATAGGGATTTTCCAGGTGTCAGAGAGAATTGTACCTGCCCAAACATAGTTCCTGTAAAGGAGAATGAATTCTGGAAGGGGATGTCTGTTTGGTGGCCAGTTAGTACCAAACACTGAGCTTTGTAGCCTTGGCCAGGAGCCTCCTATATTCAAACTTGGCCCAGTGGGAAAACATGTCCAGTGTCGCTGTTGGCATTAGTTGACCAATGGAACCAAGCACAGATCCCAACATTGGCAACTGGGGCCTGTCCTATTTTTTAGGATATATTAAAAGGTGATACAGGTCCCAGGGTTTTTATATAATAAAAGGGGTAGAGATGGAGCCTTGAAAACTGGCTAGAATTAAAAATTCCACCAACCTTGGGGTTTGGAGACTTCAGCCAATATTTTAAAAACTGATATTATCTATATTCCAAGTGCCATGGAGCATTCCATTTCTGTTCTACAATAGTTATAAAGTTAAAAGTTAAAACAAAAACAGAGTTCTTAGTGCTCTGGAGGTATCTGGCTCAATAAACTTATTTTCATTCTATTCAGTAAAATAAAGCAGGCCAAATAAATAGCTTTCTCCTCAGTGTTAAGCTCCTTTCTCTCCGATATGTTGGAAAATCAATATTGCCTTGTCGAAGACAATGCATTGACCCATAAGGTGTTAGTGTGTTTCCTGTTAAGAAATACTTACGATGTGAATTCTGGCATTTGAAGTGACTAGATTAATGCTTCCCTTTTACAGATACTATAATTGTATAAGACCAAAGTAAGCAAATCTTTTCTGCCATTGGCCTGTGGGAAGGAAACTGCAGGGGAAAATAACATGCTATTATTTCTCTCATCTTTAAAACAACAATGACTAGCAAAACCTTCTCTTCTTCCTCTAGCTTCTGTTCTCTTTTTCCTTTTATACAAATAATACTTAAAAGAATCGTTTATAATCTTTATCTCTTCCAACTGTCTTGCACATGCCTACATTCCTGCATCTAAACTGCTCATATGAAAGTCAGAAATGTCCTTCATTTCTAGGTCAATGGCTAATTCCCATCCCTATGTTTCTTGACCTGTCAGTATTTAACTCAGATACACCCCTGCTCCCTCAACACACACCCTTCATGCACTGTTTTTGCTCAGCTTCCAGACACCATGCTCTTCTGGTTTTTCTCTCATGTCTCTGAAACTCCTGCTCAGTCTCTGCTGGTTCTTTCCCACTTCCCAGCTTCTAACTGTTGGAATGTTCAGGCCTCAGTTTCAGGTCCCTTTTTTCTACCTATACTTGCGTGATCTCATGCAGTAGCCTGGTTTTAAGTACCACTGAAATGCAGATGATTGCCAAATATTTATCTTCAGTCTGGACCTCTCTCCTGAACTTGAGGCTTTAATCCTGCTGCCTTCTCAACATCTCGGCTTAAATGCCCAATAGGCATCACAAATTAGTATGGGTTGACTAAAAATGGAATGAATAAATACCTTTATGAGAGAGACATTCACAAGTCACAGTCTATGTAGACTAAGGCTTCCAGTATTTGTTTGTCTTGTATGGTTTGTTACAAACTTACTTTCCACCTTCTCTTCCTCTGACTTCTAAGTAGACATCAGAGTAAATGCTTGGTAGACTGTGAGACTTGAGTTTTGGGCAACAAAGCATTTAATCAACTAACCAGAAAGCTTACTAAAAACTCCAAGCAAGGAACTTTGACTTCCTGGGACTTAGAGGAGAAGGAAGAATTTAGTCATTCATTCAACAACTATGGGTCAAGCTCTGTTCTAAGCACTGGAGAAATAGCAGGTGATAAAGTAGACAAGATCCCTACTCCCCTGAGATTTGCATTATAATGGGGCAGGGGAAGCAGGAGAGGAACAGACAATAAACAAAAGCAAATAAATACACAACATGTAAAATGGCAACAGGGCTATGAAGAACAATAGTACAGGGAATGGAGAACAAAGTGAAGTGTCATCTATGTTAGACAAGGTGATTAGGTCCAGCCTGTGTGAGGGGATGAGGTCTTAAGAAAGGCTTGGGGAAAGGGACAGACAGAACCATGCATATTCCTAGGGAAAGAGGTTTCCAGACAGAAAGCATAGGCAGGGAAAATGCTCTGTAGAAACAGATTGCTGAATGTGTTTGTGAAAATACAGTGACTACTATATAGGACTCAATTGCTATTTGGCTTTGTTTCCTTCTTCCCCCATGCACAGTAAATTAGGGAGATCTTTACAAAAGTATCCAGCACATCTATAAAATATATGATTCTAGTTTAAGGAAGATTATATCATTTACGTACTATATTCCCTTTGCTTTTCTACACTAAAAGAAATCAATTGTTTGTCTAGGTAAGAATGGGAACACAAAATGACAGCACAAGCCATTTTAATGGAAGCATCAGTCAAAACCCAGTATGATCCTGTCTGTGGATACACAATGCGGTAGCTGAGTATAAACACAAATATGCAGGCTCATTTCTATTTCTGTGGAATGCTCAACACAAGATGTTTTCTTGAAGGTAGAACATTTGTCATACTGTGTTTCTGACCACAAAAATGGATTGGACACTTCTTATTTTCCTTTCTCTTCTCAAGAACAATTTAAATTAACCTAAATCAGAATATTTGGACATATGCTTTCCCTCTTGTTACACAAAGTATTCTATTTTGTAATTATTTCTATTTTGAGTTGCATTCTCTGGCAAGTATTCTTTCAATGTTTAAATCTCATTGCCCTGTGATTGTACTGTTTGTTGGTTACTTTGGGGTATTGGGAGATTATGAATGAAGAAAACACTCTTATGTTACTTGTTGAGAAAAAGCTGTCCTCATTTTTCTGGGAGACTCATTTTCCTAGACAAAGCTGGCATGAGATGAAAAAGGGTACAATCTTCCTTTCCAGGTAATAAGTTTGGCCAAATTACTCCATGCAATCTATGGATCGAAACATGGTCTAGCCAAATTGTCCAGTTTCCTATATTAATAAAGATTTTTAAAAGAGATTTTCTGTACTAGAGAAGATAGGCTAATTCCCATAAAAGAGTTGAACTAGTTATTTGTACATAGAGCCTTTGTTTCTTAAATTCCCAGCTTGGCTACGGCAAATGGCTCTGGCTAGTTCTTTGGTTCCTCATTTCTCGCTTTTCTTGTACCTAAATACAAATAACTTGTCCGTTACTTCTTCTTGGTAATTTGTGCTGCAAAATCTCAAAAAAGAAAAAAAAAAAAAAAAGCTAATGAAGTACATTGCAAAATTATCTTCATGTGTCATCCTTTGAGTTATTAAGTTGAAACAGCCCTCGGTGCCCTGTAGTAATAATTATTAAAATCTTCCCCAGGTTAGAGGTTAAGAAAATAATAATTAAGACTATCCAGTAGACTCCTAATGTTAAATGATGTACTTTACAACAACTAGGAGGTAAATGTATATTTTAGAAAATTAACACTGAGCATATTGAGTGTATGTATATGGGCCCTCTAGCCCATATTTTATAATGAACTCCTACTCACAAACAACAAAACAATTTTTTGCCTATGAATATGCATCTTTATGGTCAAATCAGTGGTTTCACATGCAACTCTTTCTGCTCAATTAATAGAGCTGATTTCATTCCACTTTCTGTGTTCTGAAACCATGGGGTGGGGCAGGCACTGTGGAGTGTCAGGTCATAAATTAGGAAATATTTAGTTTTATACCTGGTGATTCATTAAATTTACCAATAAAATCTAGCTTACAAGCATCTACTATAGCATTTTATTTATTTTTTTAAAGATTTTATTTATTTATTTGACACAGAGAGAGACAGAGAGCAAGCACAAGCAGAGAGAACGGCAGGCAGGGGAGAAGCAGGCTCCCTGCTGAGCAAGGAGTGGGGCTCCATCCCAGGACCCTGGGATCATGACTTGAGCCGAAGGCAGACGCTTAACCGACTGAGCCACCCAGGCACTCCTGCTGTAGCATTTTAGTTCCATTTCCACACTGATAAAATGTACTAGAAATCACAGAGCTTAAACAAGAAGAAAAACAAATCGGGACAATTACTAAGGTATATGGATTAGCAGACTTTCTCTTCACTTTGTCTGCTTTAAAGGATTCTGCCTTTGCTGTCACAGTTTCTTATCATTCCCTGCCTTTCATGGAAAATTTTGGTAGTTTTTCCAACTCATATTAAGATAGAAGTTGGGGAAGGGAGGAGCAATACAAGGATCAGTGTTCCTGCGAGCAGGGTGGGGGAATGCATCCACTCCCCATCTTCCTGAATCCCTACTGTACTGACCCGGCCAGACCCAACTGTGATGCATCCAGCCTGTGCAGAACCATCAACAGGTGCCCCAGCTGAAGAAAAAGTACAGTCATATTTACTTACTTCATTTTAAGTGTTTATCAGATCTCCAGTTGGGCCTCAACACAATCCTTCAAGCATTATTTCCCTAGTCAGTAGACTTCTACCCTCAGACCTTCTTCTCCTGTTCAAACCTTCAACATCCTCCTCATAGCTTCTCTCTCAGCAGATACAAATGCTTATTTTATTTAAAAAAATGAAACCACTAGGGCGCCTGGGTGGCTCAGTCGTTAAGCGTCTGCCTTCGGCTCAGGTCATGATCCCAGGGTCCTGGGATCGAGTCCCACATCGGGCTCCCTGCTCCGCGGGAAGCCTGCTTCTCCCTCTCCCACTCCCCCTGCTTGTGTTCCTGCTCTCGCTATCTCTCACTCTGTCAAATAAATAAATAAAATCTTTAAAAAAAAAAAAAAAAAAAAAAAATGAAACCACTAGAAAACAATGTTCTTACTTTCTCCTACCAAATCTACTTATTTGCACCTGGACCCAGGGAGTCAATCTTTCTTCAGATTTTAAGAATGAACGGTTTCTTCTTCTAATTAATCCCTCTATTTATGTACCAATCACTGGTTAGTATATATCTGTGTAGAACATTCTGTTTCCTTTTCAAGTGTTTTGTTCCTAAAACAACAACAACAAACCCTCTCTCTCTTCCTTTCTTCCCTTTTCCTCCTCCCCCTGTTCCAACATTTCCCCCCCACCTAGGATCGTTTAAATCAGGCTAAGGGTGAGGGTACCTGGGGGACTCATGGGTTAAGTGATCACTGTTGATTTCAGTTCAGGTCATGACCTCAGGGTCATGGGAACTCCGCTGGGCTGTGCGCTCAGCACCAAGTCTGCTTGTCCCTCTCCCTCTGCTCTTCCCCCAGCTTGCACGCTCTCTCTCTCTCTCTCAAATAAATAAATAACCTTTAAAATATATAATAAGGGGCGCCTGGGTGGCGCAGTTGGTTAAGCATCTGCTTTTGGCTCAGGTCATGATCCTGGGATCCTGGGATCCAGCCCCACTGAGCAGGGAGCACTTCACCTTCTCCCTCTGACCCTCCCCTGCTCATGCTCTCTCTCTCTAATAAAATAAATAAAAAATCTTAAAAAAATAAATCAGAATAAGAGGGACTATCTCCATCTTCAAACAAAACACCTGTCTAGACCCTACATTTCCAACTAGCCACTGCCTGATTTCATTGTTCTCTCTTCCAACAAAATCCTTTGAAATCATCATCTATATTCACTGTCTTTTTCGCTTTTCATTCTCTCTAGAAACTCTTCCAATTGGATTTTGTCCACACCATACCGAAACAACTTCTGCCAAGGTCACTAAAGACCTCCAAATTTCCAAATGCAATGCCCAATTCTTGCTAGTCACTCTATTCAACTGTCTACAGCACTGGATCAAGGTAATCTCTCTCTCATTCTTTAAAGGTGTTCTTCACTTGACTCCAGGTGTCCACCACCTGCCCAGGCCCTTCCTATTAGTCTCTCTCATTAGGTCTTCCTCCTCTACCTTTCAATGGAGGCATGAGTAGGGTTCATTTGTCCACATGGCTCTTTAGGTAATCTCAGGTCTTACAGCATCCTAACATGCAAATATTCACGGATGACGCCCAAATTTATAGCCTGTGAGTGCCAGATTTAAAAAGTCCAACTGCTTATTTGACATCTCTAGTAGGATGTCCAATAGGTATTTAAATGGGATATACCGGGGCACCTGGGTGGCTCAGTTGGTTGAGCAACTGCCTTCAGCTCAGGTCATGATCCTGGAGTCCTGGGATCGAGTCCTGCATCAGGCTCCCTGCTCAGCAGGGAGTCTGCTTCTCCCTCTGACCCTCCCCCCTCTCATGTGCTCTCTCTCTCCTCTCATCCTCTCTCTCAAATAAATAAAATCTTTAAAAAAAAAATAAAATAAAAAAATAAATGGGATATACCGAAAATATAACTCATGATTTCTCTTCACACCCACAGCTCCATTTTACCAAGTCTCCAACCCTTCCCCACCCCACTTGACTCCAAGGTTGTAGGTAGTTCTGTATTTTTACCTCTGGATTATTAGAATTTTTTAGAGGGCAAACCATTTTTTCCTTAATGATTTTGTATTCAGAAATATATTGTACTTTCATGCTTTGTTCTAAAAGATTTAAAGATTCTTTCAGTGGTGAGACACAATACAATGACACTTAGATAGAAGAAAGGCAGAAACCTTTGTTACTTACATTCCGGATGAGAGAAAGCTACCAGGCAGGGCCCCTTGGGGGTTGTAACAGGGACAGGATAACAACAAACCGAAGCTATGGGAGCCGCTTTCCTAAGGTGAGTGGGGTAGGTTACCTAGATTTGGGTGCATCCCTGGAGACTGGCTAATTTCAATAATTTCTCTGGGTCCTGGGGCATAGGACCTGTCTCTAGATGTCTGGTACCTGGCCCCAGGGAGATGAGAGTAGGTGCATTTGGCCCAGATAAGGGAAGTGGCTGGGGTGTGGAATTTTTCAGCTAGGCAAGAAGGGGACCTAATTGGCCTCTAGCCAGGGTCTCAAAACTAGATCAGGAAAGCATTAAAGAGAAGAAGAAAAAACTGTATTATGCACTTGAACTTGTATCTCACACACACATGCGCACACACACACACACAGTCTTGTTCTGTCCTGCCACCTTTTGGTTTCTATTCTGATTCCTTTAGTTAAGACACTTTATTATTTTTTCTTTCAGATGGAGTGCTTGGATGATAGTTTCTCTTGTAGTTTCTCAAATATTTTTGTCTTTAACCCTGAAATGAAATAAAATCTTAGCTGGGTCCAAGATTCTTGAACTGTACCATTTTTCTCACAGTGGTTGATAGCTGCTCTTATCACCATCTTCTCGCCTCCAGGGTTGTAGATGAGGATTCCGACCTTTTCCCTTTGCTTTTTTTTTTTTACCCTGAATCTTATAACATTTTTTTGCCTTTCTCTTTTTTCTCCCTTGGAGAGTTCAGAAATTTTACAGGATGCCTTTAGGCGTCATGTCTTTTCTCATCAATCTGGTCTGGGGCTTGGAAAGCCCATTTAATTCGTGGCACCGGGCTTTTAGTTCACACACAAAAATTTCCTATTATTTTTCCTTTTATTAACTCTCCATTTTTTTTTTTTTCTTTTACTTCCTGGTAGTTCTTTTAATCTTATACTAAGTCTCCTGTTATGTTCTCCAAGATTCTTTTTTTTTCCGCTCGTGGTTTTGCTCTGATTTCTCTGCCATTTTTTTCTCTGTGCATTTGGAATGTTTCTTGCACTTGATCTTCGAGGACACACGTTTGAGTAGTAAACATCCTCTCCTTCAACTCATCTCAGATATTGTTTGGCTGATAAATCATGTTGTTAATCTACAAATATCCTTTCCCTGAGGGTTGTCTATACTTGAATCCCCTTACATACTCTCATGATTTTTAACCACTTGTCATCTGGATCTCTCAGCAGTTTTACTTCCCTGGATATGCATTCTGGCCATTCTTTCTTTGAATGTTGGTCTCTTTTAGGTGGATTGTCCTTGTCTTTGATGGACTGCTGAGGGTCAGGCCACAACTGGGAACTGTCCCAGAAGCAGTGGGAGTCAACAGCATCTCCACCCCACAGATGGACAGTAGAGAAACAAGATGGGTCATCATGCCCTGCAAAGGCCCCAAAGTGAATCACCGGGAGTGTGGCTTCATCGTATCTCCCAGCCTTGGGAACAACCTGCTTAGCTGTCCACCTTACTCCCACTTTTAGAGCCAGGAAGACGAGTTCTCTGCAGATGATAGAGTTTCTCACTAGTTCTCCTTATTTGGACCCCAACAGTACCCAGACTTCTCTTCAGTGCCTCTGGGCCCCAGAAATCAGTGGCCCACTCATTATTCTCTAGTCATTTACTTCACTTTGTTTTTATTAGGTCACTTATTTATATATAAATTATCTCATCAGAAAAAATGCTCCATGAGGCCAAGACTGTATGGTTCATGGTTCTCTCTCCAGTGCTTGGCACATAGAGAGAATGTGTTCCATAAATATTTCTGAAGGTTTAATGAATTAAGGAATGAGGAGAGTCTGAAGAAAAGACTAGAGGAGCTGTGGGAGAGTGAGAGAAATGGCTACCAGGGAAGAGAGTGATTAAGGGATGTTGCTGTGAAGAAATGTCAAAAAAGTGTGTGAACAATGTTGACCTTTCTTGAGGTTTTCTTTTTTCCACGATATTTCTCTGTGGACTCTGGCTTGCATAGTGCTACTGATATGATTAACTGATTTGGCTGTCTTTATGTGGTTTGTATATGATTTTAAGAGTAAAAATAAAAAAGAACACATTTTCCTTATACATATAATCAATCAATGCCAATGAGAAACTTCCAAATGGTGACATTAGCAAATCACAGATCTGATTTGAAACTTCAAACCATTTGGGAGTAGACTTAGCCAGGCTTAGTGAATAATCAAATTAGCAGGATACACATATGCACTTACATACATCTACTTGGGTGTTTCAGGGAGAGGAACACACTTCTAGAAACTGGGTGTTACATGGATAGAAGCAAAAAAAGGGAACAGAAACTCTGAAAACATTTGGAAGAGGTACAGGAAAGAATATTGTTTCTCTCTCTCTCGAGCTCAGTGCATAACCTACCCTATCATGGTGTAGTAGTTCAGAAAAGAAAAAAAAATCAGGAAAGATTTATTTTGCCTTGCTTTTTAAAACACACTAGAAAATACCCAATACTGGGGCACCTGAGTGGCTCAGTTGGTTAAGCATCTGCCTTCGGCTCAGGTCATGATCCCAGGGTCCTGGGATCGAGCCCCGCATCAGGCTCCCTGCTCCATGGAAAGCCTGTTTCTCCCTCTCCCACTCCCTCTGCTTGTGTTCCCTCTCTCGCTGAGTCTCTCTCTGTCAAATAAATAAAATAATCTTAAAAAAAAAAAAAGAAAATACCTGATATTTAAATCTGCCTTAGATGAGATTCATTTGAAAGACTTCGAACAGATCCAAGAATATTAGAAAACATTTAGTTTTCTAATTCATTTGCATAAGATCTACAACTGTGTGAATTCATTTAAATTTTACTTAACATGTGGCTGAGGAAGGAAAGAGACATAGGAGATCAAACAGATTCAGCAAGTGAATACATTGTATTAGAAATATCTGGGAAAGATTTGAGTTAATGCATTGCTCAGATAAGTCAGGTATGTTAAACATGAGTTTGTAGGTCGCTCTCTCTCTCTCTCACTAAAAATTTTAAACCTGATGTGTTCCTATAAAAATTAGTGTAAAATCTATACATACTTATAAACTTCATGCATATTATGTATTATTTGTAGAGAATAAAGCAAAGAAAAAACAACCAGATGTAAACACTTGAGAGGAACTGACTTTTAGTCCCGATTTGTATACAGCTTGGTTTCTTAACATTTTGGGGTCTTAGATTTCCTTTTGCAGAAAGAGTTTAATTATACAATCCTATTGCTTTCCAACTATAGATTTTAATGACTAGAATAAGTTTTGGCTGAAAAAAATTTCTGATTATATCCAGTCTTAATTGTGGAATTTGTGTATGTGATGTGTGTGTACATATATTTGTATATACATATATAAATGCCTGTATGTATATACACATAAATGTGTATATTCAGTGGTGCTCACTAAAGTGAAGTCTTTGGTTCAAAATGTAAATTTTGACTAAATGCAGTTACATGTTCACGAAGTCATCTATTGTTTTAAGCACCTGGGATCTAGTGAGAACCTATTATTTTGACAGCAAGGATGTGGGAATGCTTAGGTGCTTGCTCAACATCTTTCATCATCATCATGCTACAAGCTCTGTAGGATTGACTAGCTTATTATGTGGAGTAGGCCAGCAATGAGCTATATTTGTAAACCTCAGTAAACAAAACACACCACACTTATTATATATTACCTGCATCAGTGATGCTTTAAAAACACAGTTCTTTTTCCCAAGAATGTATACACCTAGGTATGTTATGCAGGCAAATAGGTGTATTGCTTTGAAAGTAAGTCTGAGCCATTCTTCATTTTGTCAATTTAAACTTTTTCATAGACTTGGATGGTTGTTAGAGCACTATCATTTGTGGATTTAAAAGGCATTGGTAGGGAGAAGAACCATGAGAGACAATGGACTCTGAAAAACAAACTGAGGGTTCTAGAGGGGAGGGGGTTGGGAGGATGGGTTAGCCTGGTGATGGGTATTGAGGAGGGCACGTTCTGCATGGAGCACTGGGTGTTATGCACAAACAATGAATCATGGAACACTATATCTAAAACTAATGATGTAATGTATGGGGATTAACATAACAATAAAAAAATTTAAAAAAAAAAAAGAAAAAGAAAAAAAAAAAAAGGCATTGGTAATTTGTCCTTAAAGATGCAGATTTCCTCCCACAAATCTCTCGTTTTTTCTTATAGAGTAAATTGACAATAAATGCATTGTGTGTTTCCATTCTTGAACAAAATAGAACTTGATGCTTATATTTTAATGAGGGCTGTGGTTTCAATGTGTGAGCA
Source organism: Halichoerus grypus (assembly GCF_964656455.1). NCBI lineage: Eukaryota > Metazoa > Chordata > Mammalia > Carnivora > Phocidae > Halichoerus > Halichoerus grypus. Next base: position 186,299,786 of record NC_135714.1, read on the forward strand.
AAGTAATTGCTTAGAAACCCTTTGCAGTCTTATTCAAATCAGATTAAATATCTGAATACTATACCAGAAAAATAAGAGGACAATTTTCAACCATTCTTAGTCACTGAATAAATAGAAAAGAAAGTGAAATTGCTCATATCACACCTTATAATTATGTCTCTCCTGCTGAGGTATCCCAAAAGGTGCAATTAAAAGATAACTATACAGAAAATAATAGCTTAATTTAATATTGAAATATAAATACAATGATTTTGAGTATTCAGAAAGTGGATTTGTTTCTTGGTTCTCCATCATAGTCGTCTGCCCAGTGGATAAACTCTTCTTTGAACTAGTTAGCATTAATGAGAGACACCCTTCAGATGGAATTACATAGTTTGTAGCTGAACCCAGGATTTAGAGAACCTCAAACTTTATGTCAGAGAGAAAAGAAGACTCTTACTTTATTCTTTTTTTGTTGTTGCTTAGAATGTATACTTTCCAACTTTTGAAGTGAAAGAATGGGATCAAAATACTAAAATATATTTAGTTATGCTTGATATATTAGTTTCCTCCTGCTGTTCTAACAAATCACCACAAATTTAGTAGTTCAAGACAATACACATTTATTATGCTATATAGTTCTTCACATCAGAAGTCTTAAATGGAGGGGCGCCTGGGTGGCTCAGTTGGTTAAGTGACTGCCTTCGGCTCAGGTCATGATCCTGGAGTCCTGAGATCGAGTCCCACATCGGGCTCCCTGCTCAGCAGGGAGTCTGCTTCTCTCTCTGACCCTGTTCCCTCTCGTGCTCTCTCTCATTCTCTCTCTCGCAAATAAATAAAAAAAAATAATAAAAAAATAAAAAAATAAAGAAGTCTTAAATGGATCTTCCTGGGTTAGAATTGGTGTTGACAGGGCTGCAGTCCTTTGGGAGTGTCTAGGAGAGAATTCTTTTCCTTCTCTTTTCCAGCTTCCAGAGATCCCTATACTCCTTGGCTCATTCTCTTCCTACCCCTTCATCGTCAACATAAGAGGTTGAGTCCTTTCCATGTGGCCTATTTCTCAACTTGATGTTTGCTTTTCAATCTTATTTATGATGTTTTCAATGTACAGATATTTTTATATCAGCATGTTCATATATACTGACTTTAAAAAATATATTCATTTTTCATATGCTTACATGTTATAATTACATATTAGCTAGATATTTTCCACTACTTTCTTCAAATTTTTATGGCTTTATCTTTTTAGTTTTAACCAAAATACACATTTCAGTATACTTGTATACATTATAAGGTAAGAATTTAACCATGAGAGACTATGGACTCTGAGAAACAAACTGAGGGTTCTAGAGGGGAGGGGGGTGGGGGGATGGGTTAGCCCGGTGATGGGTATTTAAGAGGGCACGTACTGCATGGAGCACTGGTGTTATACGCAAACAACGAATCATGGAACACTACATCAAAAACTAATGATGTAATGTATGGTGATTAACATAACATAATAAAATAAAATTTAAAAAAAGAATTTAAATTTCTTTGCAAATTATTTTCTCATTTAATTTGTTGAGCATTTCAACTTCCCACATTCGTTTGTAATTCTTGACATATATATATACACACACACACTATTGTGGCTATATGTATATATACGCATATATGTGTGTATGCACACGTGTATACATGTATGTATATACGTGTACATATACACATATACATATGTGGGTAGTTATATAAAGGTATGAATGCTAAGTAATTTTTTTGGAGTTGTGAAGGTAAAGTTTGTTGTAACAAAAAAAATTGATTATATGGTTAAACATTTTAAGGAAGTGGAAATTTATCACATACCGTTACCAATTTTGGTTAGTAAAAAGACAAACAAGAAAGAATTAAACTTAATCCCTATATTTTAATAATTTAATTCATTCTAATTAAATATTTTGAAAAATCAACAGTTTTCAAATTCATTTCAGTAGAAGGCCAGTATACCATGAAAACAAAAATCTTTACTCAAGTAACTTTGGAATTATTCATTTAGTTTAGTAAGATTATTTACTGTTACTGCTTTTAGGGTCTTTAAATGCTCATGCTTTGCGAATTTCTAAGAAAATGAAATATGAGGTGGTATTTCCTGAATTTGGCTATAGAATCCTTTCCCCAAAGTAGCCTTATGTTACAAATGATTCACACTTTGTGAATAATAACATTGTTATTTTGATAAATTATAAAATGTGAGGCAGTTTTTAAATTACATGTCATTTACCTTGTGCTTTATAGAGAGTGTGTGACCTGATTCTATCATCAACCGTTATTTTCATTTTCCATATGAGAAAACTGAGAAGCAAAAGAGGTGATAGAATTTGCCCAAGGTTACCTAGCCCAGTAAGTGGCCGAAGATTATGAGTCCAGGGAGCATGATTTCACAGTCCAATCCTATCCTAATGGCCATACACTTCTTCTCAAGGAGTGCCAGAGCCCTGGATACATAAAAGAAACTCGCTAAAAGCTCACAATTCCCTTTTCTTTAATTTCTCTTCCTTTTGCTTGGCTTTCTTTTTTCTTTCTCTTTTTCTTTTTTTGTATTTTAAGTATTTTGATGACATTTTGGCATTGTGGGGAGGCGTAGAGAAAAATGCTTTAAAAAAAAAACCCTCTTTTCCATTCTTACTCTTTTTAATGAAAACATTATTCTTTTTATGTCACATGAACAATTTTAATGTAAGGTACAGCCATCTATATATCAAACATTTACCAATATATGCATTTTGCAGAAAAGAAAAAATCAATAGTCACCACCATTAGGTGTGTAAGTAAAGTTACCAATCATTCCTTCTCTACACAGTTTTCCGGAGGGAACTAAGTACACGAAGACATAGAGCAACACTGCTGGGCAAAAAGCTGCTATTACGGTATGACCTGGACTAGAGTCTAATACCTCAAGGGCAGAGTTCTGATAAAACACTGTTGGGGCATGCAGTTTGCTGGACGTGAACAGAGCATCTTCTTTCCATTAGCCTAAATCCTAATCTTGTTCATTTACTGCCTCCTACCAGGCTGAACACATCCAGAGTGAGAACTAGTATGCTTTAGCTGTGTGTACAGGCCAAGAGGACAAGCAGGAAGGGCTGGCGGGCTTACTGATTTTACCTGGAGGTGACAGAAGCTGGAATGAGAGTGTGCACTTCAGGCTGCAGTGACTCTGCCCATTGGTAAATATGGGTCAATCAGTGCCTTGGAATATGACCGAGGAATGGAACACGTAATAGGAGGAAGGAACAGAGAGCATCTCCCCCTACACAAAGATCAACACTTTAAGAGAGCTTTAAAAAAACCAAGCTCAATCATTAGACATGGATCATGTCTAAACTCTGTGAGAAGAATTTGCAAATAAATTCGCTCTTTAGATATCTGAAAGAAAAATTTCCCAATTATGAGATAATATTCACTGAAATCATTATATAAACTGTCACAGCAGATGGAATTAATAGATAATAATCTTATTTGGAGTTGCTTAAAAAGTGAACATAATGTTGGGCTTGATGGTAAAGACTTTTTACTTATACCCATTGATGTTACATTTTAATTTTTTTACATGCAACATATTAAAGATATAAGTAATCACACACATATACACATGTAATATGTTAATGATATAACACACACATGAAGTACTAACCCAGAAAGACTATATGACAGAAAAAATAATTGTTTCTCAAGAATAAATACTACTCTTAGTTCCAAGATAAATGTAACTATATGAATAAGTAATTAAACAGACTCAGCCTTCATTTATATGTTGAGAGAAAACAGCTCTAGGACAATACAGTTCATGTGTTTTCAACCGTATTCACATTTTTCATATCCCTAATGTAGCCAGGAGTTCTTTGCATTGAGACTTGGAAATGAGCAAAGGATTTCAGTGGGCATTGCCTAAGAATCCCTCCAGCGATTATCTCATTGTACATGAGGGTACACATTTAATTGATTTTCCATTTGTAGGCTATTTTATAATTTTGTGACTTAGAAATTAATTTGCATAGAACTATTGGTAATGTAAACAATATTTATCCATAGTAACACACATGAATTTCATTCCATGGAGAGACCAGTAATTTCTGCTGTGTAGAAAAGATAACCACAAACATTTAATTTTATTGCCCTAAGAGATATTAACCTGTTTAGTATCATACAACACATTTGTTTCAGCGCACACACACACACGTATATATGTTCTTCAAATTCTTTTTTTTTTTTTTTTAAGATTTTATTTATTTGATAGAGAGAGACACAGCGAGAGAGGGAACACAAGCAGGGGGAGTGAGAGAGGGAGAAGCAGGCCTCCCACCGAGCAGGGAGCAGGGAGCCCGATGAGGGGCTCGATCCCAGGACTCCAGGATCATGACCTGAGCTGAAGGCAGATGCTTAACAACTGAGCCACCCAGGCGCCCCTCTTCAAATTCTTTTAACCAGTCTTTACTATTACTAATTTGCTCATTAATACCCTAGTTGAATAAAATTGCGGATTTGTGTTTATTTTGTATTTGCATGAGGTTCATAGTTTTAACTTTCTGAAAATTATAAATTACCATACACACATGTCAATAAGTACATTGATTCAAATGGATGCACATTAATAATTAATGTTACTTGGAAGAGGTTCAGAGTGGTTATAAGAGTTATTGAGTTTCTTTATGACCAATGCAATAAGAACATTTTTCTCAACTCTGCAAGAAAATGTGATAACTTCTTGCCAGATACATGAATGTGCATGGCCACTCTCTACAGCCACACAAGCTGTGAGCTACAGAAACACACGGGTGCCTTTACAAGGATGCTCCGAGGAGTTGTGCGATATGGCAGCTTGGCTAAAGTGGACTAGTAACATCTATTGAACACACTTTTTTTCAGTGAAAGATTTGACTTATTCAAGTAGCTGAAAACACTGCATAATAGAAACTGCTTTAGTTTAGATGTTGTTTATACTGGGCTACGAACCATGGACGTACTGCCAGGCTGTCTTCAGAAGACTTGAAATGCTACTGATGGTTTAAAAACTATACACCCGATAGAAAAAGGAGGAAGACAATTTAATCTTTCATCCAGATCTGGATGTGCATCAAATTAGACGACAGCTCCTATCAGCAAATGGGTGTTTCATGATGGTATTTTAGAAGAAATGGTTTGTGATGGACAATTCAGAAATGCTTCCCCCAAAAGTGGATGGTTCTTTACGAAGTTTCAGGTCGTAACCCTTGCAGAAAACACTGATGCCCAACACCTGATTCTTGGTCAGGAAACAAGGGTTTTCCAGGCTCCGTGTGGCTGGGCTGCCTTTATGATGTTTTTTTTTTTGTTTAGTTTTGAGAGGCATGCGCATTTTTTTATTATGTTATGTTAATCACCATACATTACATCATCAGTTTTTGATGTAGTGGTCCATGATTCATTGTTTGCGTATAACACCCAATGCTCCATGCAGAACGTGCCCTCTTTAATACCCATCACCAGGCTAACTATGATGTTTCTGTGCTGTAACTAAGAGGGTCCTTTGGACTGGACAGAGAGTGGGGGTTGGGGGGCAGTGTACACCATGAGTCACAGTGGAAGGCTGTGTAAAAGATGATCCAAAGGACCCTGGAGAGGGCAAAAGGGGTCCTAAGCCTTTCTTTTGTGAGCTCCCACCTGCCGACATATTCTTCCTCATCTATCTGCAGGCACTGTTTTAAATGTTCTATGTATATGAGATCATTTACTTTTTTGGTTTGATTTATAAAGAAGTGATAATAAAGCAGCCTAGTAGTGTGGGTTTGGGGGGAAAGTAGGCTGATATGAATTACTTTATGGACCTAAGGACTGTAAGAAATCTGGGGTGGTGGTGGCAGAAGTGCTTTCCTAAGACAAGCATTTGGACAAACAGAAGTATTTGTTCTTCTAATTACCAAATAGTTCATTTCCATCATTCCAACTGTTTTTCTTTTTCTTTAGCTTTTTGTGCTTTTTTCTTTTTTTCAAAGACCCTATAGGCAAGATTTTTTTTTTTTTTTTTGAGAGAGAGAGAGAGCAAGAGGGGTAGGGAGGGGCAGAGGAAGAGAGAGAATCTTAAGCAGGTTTCACACACAGTGGTGCAGAGTCTGAAGTGGGGCTCAATCTCAGGAACCTGAGATCATGACCTGAGCCGAAATCAAGAGTCAGATTCTAACTGACTGAGCCACTCAGGTGCTCCTAGGCAAGAATTTTTTAAAAAAAGAATTACACCCAGCCACCCCACCCCTCCCATCCCCCACCACTCCAGCAACCCTCAGTTTGTTTCCTGAGATTAAGAATTTATATGTTGAAGAAGGAGAAGGAGAAGGAGAAGAAGAAGAAGAAGAAGAAGAAGAAGAAGATAGCAGGAGGGGAAGAATGAAGGGGGGAAATCGGAGGGGGAGACGAACCATGAGAGACTATGGACTCTGAGAAACAAACTGAGGGTTCTAGAGGGGAGGGGGGTGGGGGAGGGGTTAGCCTGGTGATGGGTATTAAAGAGGGCACGTTCTGCATGGAGCACTGGGTGTTATACACAAACAATGAATCGTGGAACACTACATCAAAAACTAATGATGTAATGTATGGTGATTAACATAACATAATAAAAAAAATAAGAAAAAAAATAAGAATTACAGAACAATAAATGGGAACTGTAGCCAAAGAAAGAAGATTTGCTTCTTTAACACATGCTTTTAAATTGATTAAAGCTTCAGAAGAACACTGAGGCAATCTAAAATAATTTTGACAGGTAACTGTACTATTCATGTCAACATTAATCTATGTTGAGTGAACATCAAGGTCAACTATCTAGAACATTTAAAATTAATTGCAGCATTATTGAAAGAATGGAAAGATAGGCCCTTTTTGCACATTTACTATGGGATTTAGGTTAAAGTACTATATTTAACAACCCTTGAAGGTTTTTGAAATAAAATTATTTGAACATTATTTTATTAAATAATAGTATTTCAAGATTTGAAGGAACTTAAAGATCATCTTATAAATTTACCCCTATCATATTTTAATATCAGCAAAAAGATATTCTTCAATTATGCCCAGATTCTGCTCAGACATTTCTAATACTAAAAACAAAACCCTCACTACTTCCTCAGGCAACATGGGATATCTTTAAAAATATCTAATTTTTAATCAGCTCTTCCTTCAGTTGAGCAAAATCTATCTCCAGATACTTCCCAACAGTTGGGGAAAGGGCGTTGAATATAAAAGTCTAAACTGAGTTCCAGAAAGAGATAATAGAAGTGGAAGAAAAAAAAAAAAAATCTCCAGAGTCGGTAGGAGAAATAAGTGCCCAGATTGAGTAATGCCAGCAAATCTCAGTATACATCCATCCAAATGATCCGTAGGCACACTGTACTGAAATTGCAGAACATCAAAGACAACAATCTTAAAAGTAACCAGAAGGAAACATACACTTTAAAATAGAGAATTAGACTTCAATCTGACTTCTTACTACAAAACAAAAGCTAGAAAGCCATGCAATGATATTTTCAAAGGACTGAGTCGTAATATCTGTCAATACAGTGTCGTTGCACAGTGGATGTATTTAAAGCACGCAGGTGAAACAAAGATGAAAAAACTGAGAGACTTTTCTACCAATATTTAACTATACTGACTGGACTTCAGTCAGAAAGGAAAAAAATCATCATGACCATACTATGTGCGGTGGCCATGGAAACACCACACCCTGATCTCCTGCTGGTCGGGGCATAGTCGACTGTCCGCCCTCACTGCTGCCCCCTGGAGGACACGGTGTTTGCTTTGAGCCTTTGTTACACCGCTGGGTCCCAGCAAACGAGCATGGTGGGCAAACCTCTACGGCCCGTTCCCTAGACTTCTGATAGGCAGGAAGGACTGCAGATCAACCTAGCAGGAACCTTTCTCAGAGCTGTATTGCAGTTTACAATTTTACCTACCAAATCTTCTTCCTTCCCCTTCTCTGTAATCCTTCCTATTGTATTAATGTTGCTTTATTAGTATCTGTATGAAAAACTTATCGTCTACACTTCCTTATTGGAGAACTTCTAACTGGCATCCTCCATGAGGATGGGTGATCTATAAATTATGCAAGGATCCTTGATGGGATTTCTTAAGGGATCGGTAACCTGGGACAGGTCTCTGTCTTGTCATATTTCTTAATGGGCTCAGAATGGAAATGGAGCGAGGAATGGTATTACTAGGACCACTTTGAATCTGTAACATCCAGCACAATGCTGTATGTAGTAGATAATCAAAACTGAATGAATACGTTGAGTTCAAGTCTGCCATTCCCGTGATGGTTGATACCATCACGGTATAAAATTCCCCGAAGAATTTTACAACTTCCGATACTAGAGATTTAATCTACATTAATAGGTATTTAGAAAAATCAGACAATTATTCCATTATTATTCTTTTCACCAATCATTCACAGGGAAGGAGAGGATTTTGCCAGTAGCCATTTTCTGGAATTCTCATTTAGCTGAGCACCAGGGGAAACTGCTACACTCATTTCCTGAAAGTGCTTTGACTTTTACAGTAAAATAAAATCTGCAGTAGAACCTCTTTTCCTAATTAGGTAATATCTGCTGTAAAAAAGGAAGCCATAAAACCGTAATATTGTGCACTCTGGAAGACCTTGCCGCTGACCGGTCTTCTGCGGAAAGGCTGCCGGCCCAGGGACGCGAACCCTAAAACAAACAGGCTTGTAAACTTTACCAACAATGCCTGGTCTTAAAGCTTCTGCGAAGTTCTGAATCCATACCTACTTTGTAATATGCGGCTTTCTCTGAGGGGCTCTGGAGGGTGCAGTCACGTGGTCCACCCAGCACCGGGTCGGCTTGGATCTCTCTCCGTGCCTTTGACATCTGATTGAGCTCTCACTCTCCTTTCTGTATTCTCTTTATATTTCATTCCCTCTTCAAAAATCTTTGTTTTTCCCCACAGAGAAGAGAAAGCCTGACTTTCAAGTGGAGCTTGAGTGTTTACTACTCAGGTTGATGAGTCTCTCTTGTGAAAATGGATTTTGCTTTCCTTTCAGTTTTCTCCCCTGTTTTCAGTTCAAGACGATCCTGTGTTTACAGCCAGATAAAATCAGCCTGTCATCAAAACCCAGGACAGAATAGTGAAGGCTATCGAGACTTCTAAGGTGCTAACAGGATGATGTAAAGGAATTTTCTTTTCCTTTGTTTTTTGTTGTTGTTGTTGTTGTTGTTGTTTTCGTTTTCATTTTTGTTTCAAGGAGGCTCCACACCATACGTGGGGCATGAACTCATGACCCTGAGATCAAGAGTGGCATGTTCTACTGACTAAGCCAGCCAGGTGCCCCTAGAGGAATTTTCAAATATAATTGGAATCATTGCACAGCTATATTATTTGTAGCATGTGGTAAATCAATAGTTATAAATAAGAACACAATTTTGATGGAGTTGGAAGATTTGGGGGAGTGACCAGGGGGTCTCTCACATGCATCTCTACCTTTGAGTCCTTGCGGACTCAGCATACTTTCTGTAGACTCACCCCAGTCCCAGGAAATTTAGCACAATCTCAGCTGATTCAGCACAATCCAGGCTGACTCAGCAAAGTCTGTGACTCATGTCCAATAATCAAACAAAAGCAAAACTCTATCTAGGCTGTGGCTATTTTCAATTTTTTGCTAGATATTTGGTGCTTTCAGAGTTCCACTCCAGTTACAAATCTAAGGTTTAAGAACATTCCTAATTGGAGACAAATATCCCTAGTGACTAAAAAAAAAAAAATTTATTAAAATGGGGTGTGGAAAAAAATTATAATTATGCATGTGGTTGCATAATTCTTGCTTTTAAGGAGCAATAAAGTTTGAATCTCAGTAAACTCATCCAGACCAGTCCCACTTCATAGATAAGTAACTGAGACTAAAACAGGCTATCCAGGAAGCACGCATTTAGAAAATTCTTTTTTTTTTTAATTTTATAGATTTTTATTTTCTTCCTAAATAGCTCATCAAAATAGTACAAACTAATTATAATTCCCTTATTACAACTGTTAAAATAAATTAGTACATTTTATTCACACTGATACAGGCAGGGATAAGAACCAGGTCTCTTGCTTACCAGGGCAGGGAATTTTAGTATATTCTTTTCTGAGTTTTCACTTTATTACTTAAAATAGAAAAATAAATAAATTTAAGTCAATGGAGCTAGGCGTATCACATTTAATCCTTACAAGAACTTTGGACATACAGTATTTTTATCCAGAGTTTTATTTACTATTATCCACAGATTTCTTGTAGTATATGGTATATGCAAATGCTATTTTAAATGTCTGTATATGCCATTGTTACTAACATTTAGGTTTTTTTTTTATAGCTTTTTATTAATTTTGAAATGCTATGAAAATCTTCAGATAGATATGTAGCTTTTTCCAGTTAGATTATTTCTTCAGCACAAGTGCCCTGAAGAGGGATAACTGATTCTAAGTGTAAACATTTTTCACCTCTTGGCAGATATTACCAAATATATTATTGCTTTCCGAAAAGGTTTCATGCCAACAGCATGTTCAATCCCAACCAGCTTCACAGTACCTTTACTAACATCACGGAGTGCTCCTAAAACAGATTAATGAATTTGACCAAAATGTTGCCATATGGTAATCTTTGTTTACAGGTGTTGAGATGTGTCCTTATATTTGTTATCAAAGTTCTATTCATCTTCTGTATATTTTTTTGCTTCTTTCCTTTTTTAAATTTATATATTGGCTGCTTACCATGTTCCTGTCTCTATAGACAGCTCTTCATAGAATAAGATACACAAATTAACTTTCGTATTATCTACAAAGATATTTTCCAGTCTGTTGTCTTGTATTTGCAAAAGTTTTAGGTGATTCTTTTCAGTGTTGCTTCCCATCCCAAACTTCAGAGATTAGATCAATACTGAAATTTTCTGATTTTCCTTGACCATTTTGCACAATTATTTCCTAATTCTATACAATTTCTCTTTCAAGTTAAATGTTGTTTTAGTATCAAAAATCTTAAAGTTTTCTCTTTACTTTGGAAGTCCAACAGGCCAATTTGCAAAGGAACCAATCTGTACACACAAACCATAGAGCATATTAAGCCAGCAAAATGGTATGTAGCTCATCAAGATCTGTTGCTATCTCAACATAATTTGGGTTAATTCTTTCTGCAACATGTTACATTTTTTTTCCCCAATAAATAAATGATTAGAAATCAAAAAACTCTTTTTTTCTTTGAGGCCCAAATGGAAAACGGCCGAAGTTCAGGTTAAATGTTTCCACCACCAGTGTGCCCAGCAAGTGAGATAAATTCTAAGCCAGAGCATGAAAGAGATGGTAGACTGAGAAAATAGAAATTGCAAAGCTTGCAGAAATCAATAGCACATTATAGCCTGTGTGAAAAGCAGCAGAAACAACTTTTAGGCTAACTATTGGAAAGCTGTGTCTGAGGGCAAATTAGCTTTACTTTTAAGAGCTAAATGACTTGAAGGGATTCATTTAATACTTCTTTACTTAGGCTAGGCCTAAGTTAGCAAAGTTGAGTGGAGAATTAAGGTTTGCCCTACCATACATCCTTTATCCGCTATGCTTTGTCTGCAATGTCCTTCCCTGAGATTTCAGGCAATCCATTTCTTGCTCTTCAAAAACACAGATCAAGAGGCAAGTACTTCAAGAAGCTTTAACTGTTTAAAGTCATTCAATTATAGTGATTTCTTCATGTGGTGACATTCTTCACATACGTTACTATGCATATATTTTATATTTGCCATTGGGCTATTATAATTATCTCTGGATATAGTTGAAAGAAGATAGTCATTATTGACTAATTACACTGATAAATCAGGCCAAACAATACTTTCTCACAAAATGGTTGGACACTGTTTGGGGTTGAATTTTTGGGATCATAATTTTAGCTTTCCTGTTTATTTTTCTATACCTTTGCAACTATAGATTTTGTCTTAGATGATTTGTTAAGAGAAGTACCATTCATTTGAAGCTTACTAATTGTTTATTTTTTTAAAGATTTATTTACATATTTATTTTTATTTTGAGAGAGAGAGAGAGAAAGAGAGAGAGAGACAAAGAGAGCGAGTGAGCAGGGGTAGGGGCAGAGGGAGAGAACCTTTCAAGTAGACTCCGTGCTCAGCACGGAGCCCGATATGGGGCTCAATCTCACGACCTATGAGATCATGACCTGAGCTGAAACCAAGAGTTATACACTTAACTGACTGAGCCACCCAGGTGCCCCTAAAATCTGTTCTTTAATGTAATGTTTATAACTTGAGGAGACGATTGAAAGCAAAAAGTGAATAACATGTTTGAAATTTGCACATATTTAATGATGCGCAATTTGAATTTCTTTCCTTTCAGGGAAAAAATGTAATGGTGAGCCACTGAAATTATATTGCAAAGAACTGAAATATTTCTTTAGATTATATTACGATCCAGAGTTGACCAACAGTGAGCACATTAACTTTGGACCTAATTTCTTTTGCAATAGTTAATATTGTTTGCTCCTCAGGAGCAATCACGTTAAATACGTGATTAAAAAAATATGTGATTTAAAAAAAGAAACAAACAATTGTTCGACCATTAGTGTTGTTAAAGATGCAATCTATCCTTTCTCCAGATCTCATCATGTTAAATTTAAGATTCTCATTCATTCAGTATAAAAAATACTGACTGGGGACTGTACTCCATAGCAGGGGTCAACAAACGATGGCCTGCCACTAGTGTTTATCAACTAAATTGTATTGGATGTAGTCACACCCATTTATTTGCTCATTGTTTATGGCTATTTTCATGCTAGAATATTAGAACTGAATTGTCCTGACAGAGACTTTCTAGCTGGCAAAGCCTAAAATATTTATCATCTAGCCTATTAAAAAAATACTTACTGACGCTATAGGGACATGGAAATGGATGAAAAAGGTAAGCATAGATCCTGCCCTTATTAGAGGAGAAGCAGGTATTGAATAATCAAGGAATCAATTCGATTGCAATAAGAACTATGTAGGAAAATTCAAGTATTAATTCTCATTTATGTAGACTTTCAGACTATACGTTTATGAACAAATGAGAACTGTATGAATACATGTTTCATAAAAATTATGTGGGATATTCAGACATATTAATAGATTGAAGGAAAATAATACCAGTTATTGTTAATTGCTAGTTTAAATGCTTCTATCATGGATTATATGATAAAGGTATGGAGAAAGGGAAGATGGTTATCATAGATGGTCTCTTCTTAATTATTGTATTCATAGAGTCATTCTCAAAATAGATGCTTAATAAGTATTATATGAATGACTGAAACTTCATTTTGTTTTATATCTATATAGATATATAGTCACAGAATTACAGTTAATTGTTCAATGAATTTATTTATATGTTCCAAATCTTTCTTACAAAGTTTCCTTAAGTGGTGTATGATAAAAGAGAAATACGTTTGATGCAATAGAAATAGAAAATCAAAACAAAGATAAATGATACAAATGCCAGGCATTATATTCAACATAATTTTACATTCGACTCTGAGCTTGCTCAAAATTATTACAAAAAGGGAAACCTGATTTGTTATACAGTTTTCCATTTGGAAGAGAAAAAGCAAACCACGTCTTTAAGAAAATATAAAACTTCTCTAGAACATTTTTAAAAGTTATTTCCTGCCTGGTGAAAATTAGTTTAAAACCTTAATATGTAATTGATCTTTATTATCTTCCTTTAATATAGAAAAATAAAGCATCTTTGTGCTTAATTGTGTGTATGACACAAAGTATTCTACATATTTCATATTATACATCTCATTTGTCCATAAATATATGAAAACTTATGTAACTAAGAATTTATACTTGAAGTTTCCTATATAGCTCTTATTGCAATCATACTTATACCTGTGACTATTTAATATCTGCCCCCTCTCTAATGAGGGCAGTACACACACACACACGCACTCACACCCAAATTGCATTATATTATACTGTCTTCCCACATTGAAGAAAGTAGTTTTACATCTGTCAGTGAGAGTAAGATACCGGAAGGTTTCTGACGTAACTGATAAACTATTCTTCAGTGACTTTGTACAAGTGTTCAGAGTGTTGACAAAACTTTTGTGGATCCAAAACACAGATCATGGTTGGCCTATTTTTTCAGTGTTCAGATTCTCCAAGATTTCAATGCCTAGATTCTTTAAAAAGGGGAATTCTCTGGTGGCTGTGGCTTTGGAAACACCATTTTCCCTTGAATCTTTTTTTAGTCCAGAAAAGAATTGCTTCTGGGGATCAGCTCTCCTGTTTTATTAAAACAAGTATCATGAAATTCTACCACTGGTTAGAAGTGAATATCTATAGATGGTTTAGTTGTCACAGTTCAGGTAAATTCTGTCAGTGAATCCATCATGTTTTCCAATACTTTATCTGCTCTACTTAAAAAAAAGAGGTTCTGGCAAAATCCCTTCAGAGAAACAATTTCTTAAAAACACTTCCGCAATTTGTAAATTTATTTCTTACTTTACTCTTTAACTGTCTGTTCTTTTTTATAGTGGACAAAGTGCATTGATTTTTCTCCTTAAACCTAAAAGGGCATCATCAACCTATCTTTCTATGTGAAATCTATAATTATGAGATATTTACTTTTCACAGCATTGCTTATAGCAACTTAAACAATTAGAAAAAAGCCGTAAATGTTCAGGAATTTGATATTGTTTAAATTAAGGAATATTAATACAGTACAATGCTATGTGCTTATTAACATTTGTTTATGAAAGAATATGTAAAGACAGGATATTAAATGATAAAAAGGAGAAACAATTCTGTGTAATTGATGACATGTGTATATGTGTGTGTATGAAAAAAGATGTATTTTTTTAAAGACCAAAATTAGATTCACCAAAATACTGTAACAGCAGTTATTGCTGGTCGATGGGACTTTGAATAATAATGACCTCATTGTGCTTTTCTGTAAATAATAAATAAATGTATTTTCTAACTCTAAAAGGATTATTGTTTTTTAAATTTGAGGAAGAAATTGAGTTTGGAAAAGGCTGTGTTTGGAATACTTGCTAAGCCTGGTTGTCACTAAGAGAATAAAACAACACTGCTGGAGAAAATGCGCCATTTGTTTGCTTGTGGTTGGGGGGGAGGATGGGAAGGGTGTGAAGAAGGGGTGAGGGGAGGGAGAGAGTGGGTCAGCATGATCTTGGAAGATCGCGCATGCTACAGCATCACCCTCCCTGCGAATTCTCAGAACTTTAAAGTCATCAAACAGGTGAAGTTCTCCGTGAGCTTCCATGTCTGGAGAGATGGCGATAGGGGGAGGTTTTGCATCTAGACTTCCGTGGGGGCAAAAGTGAAACACTTGAGGTCTCAGGAGCCGAGAATAAAGAAGACCTGGGAGAGCATGAGGACTAAGCAGATGGGGGAGATTGGACTCTCCCCACTTTATAGAATTAGTAGTTCAAGGCACTGTGTTCTGATCTCAAGGTTGGTGATCCCAACCATCACCTACCCATGTCTGGGAGCTCTTGTAGGAAAAGTCAACTTAGAGTGCACTTCTCTGCTTTTTGTCAGGTGAAATGCCCACACCGGCCCAGCAGAAGTGCATTGGTGACATGACTCCAAAGCAGTTGGATATATGGGTTTAAGGGAAGAGAGCACAGCCCTGCATGGGCATTAAGGTTCTGGGAATATCAACTCAAAATGAAAGATATCTGGTATCAGACTTACAGCTTTCGAGACACTTTGTTCTAAAGGTCGGCATTACACAAGCTTACAAGATTGACAAAATTCATGAAGTTTCTCCTTGAAGAAGCATCAGATATCAAGAAATATGCAATTAGCTCCTTTAAAAATTAGCTTTCATTTGTGAAGAAAGGAGGCTTATGGCTGATATATGAGACTCCCAAATGGTCCCTGTCCTACTTCAAAGGCAAGACAGAATGCCCTGGAAAACAAATACCGATAATGGTTCTTTTCTTTTTCCCCCCAATATTTTAGGGCATTTCTCTGTGAAAAATTAGAGATGTTTACATGCAGGGCTGTGTCAAAGCTTGGAGAGAAAGATTTTGAGTTGGACAGAATATACTACTAAAATGTTACAGGACTGTCAGGCTTCTAAGCCAAAGAATGAAAGATGATTGGTAGAAAGGTTTTAGGGACTATTCTTAAAAGTAATCATGTGTTGACAAATTTAGCAACATATGGATCTCTTTCTGAACAGAATGCCTGACCATATTCCTACCGGTATCAATGATATGGAGAAGCACAGGGACTTAGATACTAGATACTCTCTTACAGGTGGGAAAAAAGACTGCTATGTGTTTAAAACATTTAAAATTAAACTTTTATAACAAGCCACATGTAGACTCATGATTAGGAAAGTCATCTCAGGAGGCAGAAGAAAAGGAAGCAGCATGAACTTCCATCCAGTGAAGACCTAGTGTAGAGCTGGGTCTAGATGTGTTGGGTGCATGTAGCCTCTGGAAGTTAAATATGCAACAGATAAGCCCATAGGTAGTGGAAGGAAGGAGGTGTCCACCTCTAGTCAGACAATCCCCTTGAATAAGCCCTGGGACCCCATGAGAGATTATGCCCATCAATTTGCCTTTCGTATAGAGAATAGTATGAGAAATAGAATGTTTAGGAACCGTGGACACACGTACCCTGGCATCCAGTAGGCTACAGCTTGTATAGGGCAGATGTAAGGAAAGCACAGTACTACCGAGGGCTCTGGTCACAGAGAAGATGGGGCTGCTGTGGTAGCCCTCCACCATGATCTTGAGTTGGCGAGGTTAGAAACTCCAGATGAGGTCAGGGAGAGTGGGCTTTGCTGGCCCCGCTGGGCTGGAGGCTCACATTCCTGATACATTTCCCTCATATGTGGAGGTTGGACAAAAGGGGTTTGGGTCTTGTTTGTGAATTGAAATAGTGGGTCCAAAGACCCTGGATGGGAATCAGTCTTTATTTTTGTCTTTTTATTAAATCTAAAGGCACTCAGGGGGCGCCTGGGTGGCTCGGTCAGTTGAGCGATGGACTCTTGGTTTTGGTTCAGGTTATGATCTCATGGGTCATGGGACCAAGCCCACTCTGGCACCCTCAGCGGAGAGTCTGCTTAAAGATTCTCTCCCTCTGCCCCTGCCCCCAACTCGTGCACTCTCTCTCTCTCTAATAAATAAATCTTTAAAAAAAGTCTAAAGGCGCTCTTGTTTGAATCAAATACAGCAGGACAATGCTTGCGCATCCTTGGGGCCGCAAGCACTAATGTTGCTGCAGGGAGCTGGGGAGCTAGTTGCTGGGTTGGAATACAGAGGAGCACCCATATGGGTAATTAATGCCCAAAGAGGAAGGTAGTAAACAACAGGAAAATATCTGGAAATGATACTCTCCTGGGACCTCACGGAGGAGCCCTGCACAGCCCTAGATTAAAAAGAAAGGAGAGAGGCTGGGCCAACTAAGTGGACCTGTTTATCATTGTGTTTCTTTTCTTTTACTCACCTAAGGTTCAGGGAGAGAATTTATGAAATAAATTTGCTAGAAGCTATAACTGTTTTGCTTGCAGGAGAATGTAATGAGGGAGAAAATTGAGTTCTCATAGCTGATAGGAAAAAGTGACTCAGGAATCAAGCTGCCTTTGTTTGGAAAATGCCTTGATTAGCCCACTTGGGTAAATGAGTCTCTGCAGGGTGTGGGCATGACCTGGTGTTAGGACTTCAGCGCAAGGAGAATCTGGAGGAGCACAGGAGGAAAAGAATAATTTGTATCAGGTGCTCCCACTTACCTCAACCCCCAAATCTGTTATAAGTTACTAAGTTTACAAAATGCTTGATATGAGAGAGTGTGCATATATGTGTGTGTACTGATAAACAGGAATAAGTTTTGCATAAAAGTCAGTGCAAGATAAAAACAAAAGGCACCTATGGTATGTTGATAATCCTAGCTAGGGGCGCCTGGGTGGCTCAGTTGGTTAAGCAACTGCCTTCGGCTCAGGTCATGATCCCAGGGTCCTGGGATCGAGCCCCACATCGGGCTCCCTGCTCAGCCAGGAGCCTGCTTCTCCCTCTCCCTCTGCCTGCCGCTCTGCCTACTTGTGCTTTCTCTGTCAAATAAATAAATAAAATCTTTAAAAAAAAAAAAAAAAAAGAAAATCCCAGCTAGATTTAATGAACTGAGAATACCCCATATAACATCTGGGTTAAACCTAACCTGCAAGGATATAATCTATTTTAGAAAAATTTCTAAATTTCAAAATTTCCCTCATTGAAAAACTAATGGCACTTAAATTCCGGTCTTCTGGAAAAAGGCTATTGGTTTACTCCCTCATTTATTCCCCAAGTGTTTACTGAGCATCTACTATGTGCCAGCATTGTTTTACATGCTAGGGACGGAACTGAGGATGCAGACCATGGAATCTGAAGCAGTCTGAAAGTTACAAATATTTATCCTTTAGCAGATGGTGAGTTCAGAGACCAAATGTCATTGGTTATCTGTTTTATACCTCAGAAATCTTAGAGAAAGACACCATGAGTTTCTCACACTTTTGATACTATAGTTCAATATCAATTCTCTGACATGTACTGTATGAGTTGCAGTTTAATTAAATTCTGATGCTAACTACTCAGAAGTAGTGAAAATCTCCCAAGTCAAGGGCACAGTGTTTTTACATGACTTTCCTTACTTTCGACACCAGCAGCAACTGGGGTCCTCAGGAGTCCTAGTTGGCTCAGGCTGCCATAACACAATGACATGAACTGAGTGTCTTAACAGAAGTTTATTTTCTCATAGTTCTGGGGGCTGGAAAGTTTGAGATAAATATGACAGCCAACTTTGGTTGCTGGTGAGAGCTCTCTTCTCCGTTCACAGATCTTCACGTGATCCAAAGGTGTGGGGAGAAAGACAATCGGAGAAATAGAACCCATGACTCCAATGTCTTTTCTTTCCTTTTTTTTTTTTTTTTTTTAAGATTATTTATTTACTTGAGAGAGAGTGAGAGAGAGAGAGAGGACACAGATGAAGAAGGAGAAGCAGACTCCCTGCTCAGCAGGGAGCCTGACACGACACGGGGCTCGATCCCAGAACTCTGGGATCATGACCCGAGCAGAAGGCAGGGGATTAACAGACTGAGCCACCCAGGCACCCCGGTGTCTTTTCTATAAGAGTACTCACCCCATCGTAGAGGCTCACCTTCATGACCTCATCTAAACCCAACTCTCTACCCTTCTCCATATACCATAATGTTAGGGGGTAGATCTTCAATATATGAATGGGGGGGGGCACAATTTAATCCACAGTACCAGGTTTTACCTGTACTTCTGTCCAAACTGGCTACAAATTCACGAGTTCCCTCAGCCATCCTTCAAGTTCAATAATTTCTGGAAGAATTCACAGGACTCACTAAAAGAGCTCTATTTATGATTATAGTTTTATTATAAAAATTACAGCCCATGAACAGCCAAGTAGAAGGAACACAGAGAGCTGGGTCCAGAGAGAGGGGTAGACAGAGCTTCTAAACCTTCTCCATGTGAAATCCAGCCATGTCACCTGCCCAGCACAATGTGTTCACCAGTCTGGAAGCTCCACTGAGCCTTGATGCCCACAGTTTTATATGGGGCTTTATTATATAAGCATGAAATAAGTCTTTGCTCCTTGGAGATTAAATTCAATATACAGTTCCTCCCCTGTACATGGAGGTGGGAGTTGGGGCTGATACTTTCAGCTCTCTAACCATGTTGTTTGTCTTTCTGGTGAGCACCCCCAACCTAAAGCTATCCAGGGACCCACCATGAGTTACCTAATTAGCATAAACTCAGGTTAAAATGGACTAGTTCTGAATAACAAAAGACACATTTCTATCACTTAGGAAATTTCAAGGGTTTTTGAAGCTCGGTGCCAGGAACCAGGGATAAAGACTTTTTCTTTGGTATTATTATATCACAGATCCAATGCTACAATTAATCACCTCCTGGCCACAGAGCCCAGTCAGCTGGAGGTGAGCTGATCTAGGTGAGCTCGGTTGAGAAGTTCCATTGCTAGGAAGATGCATAGGTAAGAAGGATCCATTCAGGCCTTCATGTCTTTCCTTTAGAGGCTGCTTCACCCCTCCAGATATACACCAGGAAGGAAACTCTGAGTCTCACTCTGTCCTCAGTCTTTCTTTTGAGTACCTAATGGGTCCATGGAGAAGAACCTACAAACAGGTGTGATTCCTCACTTGGTCTCCTTGAATGTGTCCTGTCTTTCCTTAGATTTCAGGCAATTTGACTGTTCTGCAATCTCAGCTCTCTTTAAGTTTCAAGAAACGTTAGATTTTTATGGTTTATCCATCTATGTCTGATCTTTAAATTTGTAATTTACAAAGTTTATTCACACTTTTTTTTTTCCATTTTATTCTAACAATGATCCTGTAAGACTGGCAAAGTAAGGTTATTGGTGCAGAGTTGTTCTCATTAATCTAAAGGTAGTGTTCTTTCCAGCATATTATATACATCTCAAAGATCCTAAATGAATTGTGTATGTTCTACTCCTCGTGTCAGGTTCCCTATGACCCAGTGTTCATTAGTAAAAAACTGAAAGGAATAACTCAATGGGTTAAAAAAAGAGAGAGGGGGCGCCTGGGTGGCTCAGTCGTTAAGCGTCTGCCTTCAGCTCAGGTCATGATCCCAGGGTCCTGGGATCGAGTCCCACATCGGGCTCCCTGCTCGGCGGGAAGCCTGCTTCTCCCTCTCCCACTCCCCCTGCTTGTGTTCCTGCTCTCGCTATCTCTCTCTCTGTCAAATAAATAAATAAAATCTTTAAAAAAAAAGAGAGAGAGAGCCCTGAAAGCACATAGAAAATGTTTCTTTACCCTACAAATAAGGTATCTCACTTTCCCCCATGTCCAATGTTAGTAACCATCCCATTCTAATTTGAGTATGCTTTACTCTGTTCAAGCACTAAGCACTTCAAAATACTTAAGAAATGCCTGAAGAAAATTAAAAACTCAAATTCTAGGAAGCAACTCCAGATTTTTTGGTTCATTGGTGAAGCGAAGGACTTGTAAGTGTGTTAAGAAATACTTCTTTGAATAAGTGATATTTGAAATGAGCCCTGAAAGAGAACTATAAGTACTGACTACATAAAAGGAGTGGTATAAGAAAAAACTGCTGGTAAAGAAAAAGAATGTTCCAGGACCCTATGATGGGATAAAGAATATGATGTTTAAGAAACTGACAAAACATATTTTGACTAGAAAGTAGTGAGCAGAGGAAAGAGAATAGCACCAGAAAAGATCAAGGAAAGAATTAGGGTGGTGTTAGGCACGGTCTTTTGGACAAAATTAACACTACAATCTTCGGGGTGCCTGGGTAGCTCAGTCGGTTAAGCTTCCAACTCTTAGTTTCGGCTCAGGTCATGATCTCAAGGTCCTGAGATCAAGCCTCACATTGGGCTCCATGCTCAGCGGGGAGGCTGCTGGAGATTCTCTCTCTCCCTCTCCACCTGCCCTTCCCCTCACTCACTCTCTCTCATGTAAAATAAATAAAATGTTAAAAAAAAAAAACAAAAACCCAACAGTACTCTTAACTAAGAGCCAGAAATATTACTGAAATTTTTAAGCAGAGAAATGACACAGTTTCATTTTTAGAATCTCTCACATCTATACCCCACAATTATAAATATTATAAATACTTTGTGTTGATAATTTGAGAACGTAAATAAGATGGCCAAACTCCTTGAAAAATACAAATTACAGTCGGTCACAAAAGAAATAGGAAATTGAAAATTTCTGTCTACTAAAGAAATTGAATGTATTATTTAAAATACTTCCCACAGTGAAAACTCCAAGCCCAATGGCTTTACTGATGAATTCTTCCATACATATGAGAAAGTGTTAGTAGTAATATCACACAAACTCTTCTAGAGAACAGGAAAAAATAATAATAATTGCTAATTATTTTATATGAGACCAGCATAACCTCAATTAAAGAATTCAACAGGCTAACATCCAAAACATATAAAGAACTCCTACAACTCAACAGCAAAAAAGTCCAATTAAAAAATGGGCAGAAGATCTGAATAGACATTTTTTGAAAGAAGACAAACATATGGCCAACAGGCATATATGAAAAGATGAAAAGATGTTCAATATCGCTAATCATCGGGGAAATGCAAATCAAAACCATAATGAGATATTGCCTCACACCTGTGAGGAATATCCCTGTCTGTATATTATATATTTCTATATATATAATAGAATATTACTCAGTCATAAAACAAATGAAGTCGTGCCATTTGCAGCAACATGGATGGACTTTGAGGGTATTATGCTAAGTGAAGTAAGTTAGACAAAGAAAGACAAATGCCATATGATTTTACTTATATGTGGAATCTTAAAAACAAAACAAATGATGGCCACTAGACACATGAAAAGATGCTCAGCATCACTCATCATCAAGGAAATGCAAATCAAAACTACAATGATATGTCACCTTGCACCTGTCAGAATGGTTAAAATCAACAACACAAGAAACAGGTGTCGGTAAGGACATGGAGAAAAAGGAACATTCATGCACTGTTAGTGGGAATGCAAACTGGTAGAGCTACTGTGAAAAACAGTATGGAGATTCCTCAAAAAGTTAAAAATAGAACTACCCTATGGCCCAGTAATTGCACTACTGAGTATCTACCCCAAAAATACAAAAACACTAATCTAATGGGATACAGGCACCCCTGTGTTTATTGCAGCATTATTTATAATAGCCAAATTATGGAAGTAACCCATATCCATTGATAGATGAATGAATAAAAAAAGATATGGTGTGTGTGTGTGTATCAGTCATAAGAAAGAATGAGATCTTGTCATTTGCAACAACATGGGTGGAGCTAGAGAATATAATGCTAAGTGAAATAAGTCAGTCAGAGAAAGACAAATACTATATGATTTCACTCATATGTGGAATTTAAGAAACAAATGAGCAAAGTGGTAAAAAAAAATAAGTGGGGGGCAGGAAGAGGCAAACTGAGGAACAGACTCTTAACTACAGAGAACAAACTGATGGTCACTTGAGCAGAGCTGGGTGAGGGGATGGGTAAAATAGGTGATGGGGATTAAGAGAGTACACTTATGATGAGCACTGTGTGATGTACAGAATTAGTGAATCACTACATTGTACACCTGAATCTAACATAACACTGTATTTTAAGAATACTAGAATTAAAATTAGAAACTTAAAAAAATAAAAATATGCCAAAAAAGAACAAACAAAACAAAAACCAGATTCATAGATACAGAGAACAGATTGATGGTTACCAGGAAGCGGGGGGAGGGAGTTGGAAGTTGGGCTAAATGAGTGAAGGGTATCAAGAGGTACAAACTTCTAACTATAAAATAAATAAGTCATAGGGATATGATAGACAGTATGAGGAATATAGACATAATACTGTATTAATGTTGTATGGTGAGAGATGTATTAGCCTTGTACGGTGATCATTTCATAGCTTATATAAATGTCAAGTCACTATGTTGTACACCTGAAATCAATATAATATGTCAATTCTACTTCAATTTAAAAAAGAATTTATTGTGGTGCCTGGGTGGCTCAGTTAAGCCTCTAACTTTTGACTTCAGGTCAGGTCATGATTTCAGGGTTGTGAGATTGAGCCCCGTGTAGGGCTTGATTCTCTCTCTAAAAATAAATAAATAAATAATAATAATAAAAGAATTTGGCAAAGATACCTTACATAAAATCCTTAACAAAGTATTAGCCAACTGAATCTAGCAATATTGAAAGAATAGTAAATATATCAGGGGCAAGAGGGATTTATTTCAAATATGCAAGGGCCATGAAAGATTAGAAAATTAATGTAATTAATCAAGTTTACATTATAAGAAAAAATCGAATATCTTGATCAACATAGAAAATACATTTAATAAAATTCACAACCAATTCATGATAAAAACAAATTTGAAATAGAAAAGAAGATCCTTAATTTAATAACACTACAAAGTACTTCAGTGGGCAACATAATCAATGGTAAAACATTAAAAACTTTTCACTGAGATCAGGAATGAGACAAGAATGCCCTCGATCACCACTTCTATTTAACATTATACTGGAGATCTCAGTACTATATGGCAAGAAAATGAAATAATAGGCATTAGAATTGGAAAAGAAGAAATTCATCTGTCACTATTTACAGATAACATGACGGAGTGCTTGAAAAATCCAAAAGAATGTACAGACACAATATTAGAATAAAAGAATTTAGCAAGGTTATAGCATATGTCAATACATAAAAAAAAAAAAACCTTGTATTTCTATATGTCAGCTACAAAGAGAAGAGGAAACTATAAAATGAAACCACTAATGATAACATTTTTAAAAATCAAATACTTAGGGATAAATCCAGCAGAGGATGTGCAAGACATTTTTACTTAACACTGCAAAACACTATTGAGAAAAATTAAAGTAGCATAAATAAATGAAGGAATATACCATGTTTCTGTAGCAGGAGATTCAATACTACTTCTCCAAAAAGTACTCAATAGATTCAATGTAGTCCCAATCAAAATTCCAGGTCTTTGTCCTAAAGAAACTGATGCATCAATTTTAAAATTTATTTAGAAATGCAAAGGACCAAAAAGAGACCTTTAACCTTGAAGAATTAATAGCTGGAATACTTATAGTACCAAGTATCAAGAATCAAACCTATTATAAAGCATGATGATTAAGACAATATAGTATTAGATCCAAAACAGATAAGCCAAATGTGGGAAACAAATAGACCCACACATATATGGTAATCTAATTTATGACAAAGATTATATTTCAGTGCAAGGGAGGAAAGTCTGTTTTTTCAATAAATGGTGCTGAATAATTTTTTTTTTTTTAAGGTTTCATTTATTTATTTGACAGAGAGAGACACAGCGATAGAGGGAACACCAGCAGGGGGAGAGGGAGAGGGAGAAGCAGGCCTCCAGCGGAGCAGGGAGCCCTATATGGGGCTTGATCCCAGGACTCTGGGATCATGACCTGAGCCGAAGGCAAACGCTTAATGAATGAACCACCCAGACGCCCCAGTGCTGAATAATTTGATATCCATATGGAAAATTTATCTTGACCCTTACCTCACACCAAACATAAAAGTCAATTCTAGATAATTTGTAGATCTAAATGTAACCGGTAAAACAACAAAGCACTCAGAGGAAAAAAAATTGTGATTTTTGGAGTAGGCCAATATTTCTTTTAAAGGACACATAAAATATTTACCGTAAAAATGATACAGTGGACTATATTAAGAAATTATTCCTAAAAAGTCACAATTTAGAGATTGAAAAGGCAATGGATAGAGTGAGTGCAGATATTTTCAGTACATATGTCTGACAAAGAATTCATATTCGTAACATATGAAGAACTCCTCCAAATCAATAAGAAAAGCCAATTAACCAATAGAAAATGGGAAGTTGGGCGCCTGGGTGGCTCAGTCGTTAAGCGTCTGCCTTCGGCTCAGGTCATGATCCCAGGGTCCTGGGATCGAGTCCCACATCGGGCTCCCTGCTCGGCAGGAAGCCTGCTTCTCCCTCTCCCACTCCCCCTGCTTGTGTTCCTGCTCTCGCTATCTCTCTCTCTGTCAAATAAATAAATAAAATCTTTAAAAAAAAAAAAAAAGTTTAAAAAAAAAAAAAGAAAATGGGAAGTTCACAAAAGAAGATATGCAAATGTCCAATAAACATATAAAAATCTGCTCAACTTCATTTGTTTTCAAGGAAGTGCAAATTGAAACCATAATAAAAGTCAACTACACATCTTCAAGAATGGTTTACAAAAAAATAATGGATAATAAAAAGTGCTGAAAAATACTTGAAGCAACTCCAACTCTCATTTACATGCTGTTGTTAGTGTAAATTAGTACAAAACTTTGGTAAACTATTTGGAAGTATATAGAAAAAGTAAATAGATGCATTCTATCTAGTTCACTTTTAGGTACATATGTAATAGCAAAGTACACAAATGTTCATAAAAAGTTACCAACAGAAATGTGGATCTCAGCACTACTGTGTGACAGATTTCAACTGGAAACTAACCAAATGCCCAAAATATAAATGGGCATTTATGGGTAGCTAAGTTGTATGTATGCACACAACAGAATACATACAACAACTATACACAACATGGATTAATTTTATAATCATAATTTCCAGTGAAAAAAAGCCAGCCAATAAAGAATATATTCTCTATTCCATTTATATAAAGCACAAACACAGACAAAATTAAATATGATGGTGGACATCACAAAAGTATTTGCTCTTCGGGGCAGGATAGTGACCAGAAGAGAGAACAAGGCAAGCTTCTGTGTGCCTGCAATATTCTGTTTCTTGACTGGGTAATGATTATCTGGGACTTTTCAGTTTGTGAAAATTTATGAAGTTGCACATTTATGATATGTGGACTTTTGTACATGTATGTTATTTAACTTTAATAAGGTTAAAAAAAAACAACCCTAAAGCTCACTCTGGCTGTTCATGAAGAGTTATTTGAGAAGAGCAAGAGGACCATTGGGAAGATAGGTTAGGAGGCCGTAGTTCTGGCAAGGGATGATGGTAGGCCAGTTGGAAAAAATTATAGAAAGTTTTCTAATTGTCATAGCAGGGAGCATGAAATTGAGTTAGCTAAAGAAATACAGTAAACAGTTTTGAGAGCCAACAGTTCTGCATTTAGGATGGTATCCACGCATCTTGTATAATTTTCTCTAGCTGTATTTAGCTACTCAGGTACCAGCAACAAAAATATGTAGTTGGTCTTGTACATATTGGGGATGGAAAGACCAGTGTGAATAAAGGACTAAGTATCAGGGGACTTTAGAGTATTGGCAAGAAAGTACTCATAGTTGTCAATAAAGATTTGATTCCCTGGAAATGATAGGTGTTAGAGTTCCACCAGCAACTCTGTTAGTTGTTCACCTTCTCCAACCTGGAGGTTTGCCACCAGATGCATGGGTGATCAGTAATTTAAAATATATATATATATATTCTAAATGGCCCCAACATTGGAATTATCCTAGATTCTGCTTTTTCTCTCACATCCCATTTTTAATCCATTATCGTGGGTTGATATCTTGAAATTCCCCTTACTGGCTATTCTTAAAGTAAAAATATGATTGCAAAATAACTGTGTCTTAAAACCTAGGATTTTAACAATAGATAATATTACCTCTTCTCTAAAAGCTGAGTTTATGACTTTCATTTTCTGGGCTCAATGTGTGTTGAGGTTATGTTTTAGAACATAAAGAAAACAGAGTATAGCTCTCAAGCGTTGCAATAAAGGAGGTTTACACTGGATGTCTTCTTTGGGCTTTTAAAACTAATGAAATAGAGATAATTCAAGATATAATATCCACGGAAACATTTCATTCAGATACCACATGATAGAGAGAGATTATCTTTCTCATATGCAAAATAACCTAGAGGGCATGCATTTCCATATCCCTGTCCTTATACAAAAGCTATCCTTCTGAATTTCAGTTATGTTGAAAATGTCCATTAAATCAAATAACTTAGTTGGTGCACTTACTAAGCTCAAAGCACTTTGGCAGATATTTGGGAAAACATAATAATCAATTGTATATGGTCTCAAGTTTCAAGAATCCTGTGTGTCTAAATGATTTATAATAGATAGATGCAATCAAGGCTGGAGGTTTTCAAAAATATGTTCTACCATGATTCTAGGATAAACACTATGAAGTTCACTGTAAACTGTGCAGAATGGGTGGGAAGAGACGAAGGTCCACTACAGGATAAAATGGTGAATGGATAGCTGCTGATTCCCACCCTCAAACATGATCCTACAGATAGGACCACAGAAGCAAGAGAATATTTGATTGATCCCAGACCCTAATATTTAAACTGCAAGAAACCTCTAAGCATCTAGATAGTGACTGTGTCCTGATGTAAGTTCAGGAAGTAATTGTCTGTGTAGAAAGGAATGGGTGCCAAATAGAACCCCTTGGCAGCTCTTTGGATTGTGCCCTGGTTGGATCATTTATTGTTCCAGCAATATTGGGAGGCAGAAGAGCATCAGGCACAGTTTGGTGCTGACTGGTGTCACTGGGGTGGCATCAAGGACATGCTGGCTAATGAGTAGATTATAAGACAACCCCACCTGGCACTGCATCGTGGGGAGGAACTTCGGTAGTTATGTGACACATGAAACCAAACACTTTGTCTACTTCTACCTGGGCCAAGTGGCCATTCTTCTGTTCAAATCTGGTTAAAAGCATGGACTGTGTCACACGCCCAGTGATCCATCCAAAACCGAGGACTGCAGCCTAAATTCCAAATACCAGAGACTGAAATCTTCAGCCTTGCCTAGGGGAACACCTCGATCTTTGAACCTTTATTGTGTTGTTTTGTACAGGGCGTTCTCTGTACAAATTTGTTGTGGTTATAAAACAATTAGCAAAACAGCTTACATTTGTATTTATTTTCTATTCCTTACCTCTACCCCATGTTTTTTCTCCTCAAAATCCATTCCT
The DNA here is from genome assembly GCF_964656455.1 of Halichoerus grypus. Lineage (NCBI taxonomy): Eukaryota > Metazoa > Chordata > Mammalia > Carnivora > Phocidae > Halichoerus > Halichoerus grypus. The sequence goes on from NC_135714.1 coordinate 186,328,282, forward strand.
TTCAAAATCAATCTGTTGGAGAAGTGAAAAAAAAAAAAAAAAGATCATAAACGTTTCTGCCAGGGAAACAGTCTTATAAAACACCGGAGACAATTCCAGAGGGAAATAAACAAATCAAAATGTATTTTGAGATTTTTAACTTCTGTTTTTCAGGAATTGATAATTCTTTTTAGTTGTTTACCTTTCTGGTGTTCCTATTCAAATACAGACAAATATGAAGATATGCACACAAATTCTTACTTTCCTCAGAGTCTTACATGAAAGTCATATACTACACAGGTCTTTCCCATAAATTTTCACTGAGCAATATAGAGCTATTAGTATAGGACTGTCAGTATATAGATCTCGTTCTCTCTCTTTTTTTTTTTTAAAGATTTCATTCATTCATTTGAGAAAGAGTGAGTGAGAGAGAAAGCACAAGCCGGGGGAAGAGGTAGAGGGAGAAGCAGACTCCCCACTGAGCAGGGAGCCTGACACGGGGCCCGATCCTAGGACCCCGGGATCACAACCTGACTCCAAGGCAGACATCTAACTGACTGAGCCACCCAGGCACCCTAGATCTCTTTCAAAAATTTTTTTTCAAATGTTTGCTCTATTGGGGGACAGGGTAAGATGGTAGGAGTAAGAATAAAATTAGATTTTTTGTGTGTGTATTTTTAAAAACATTTTTGACTTTGCAGATACCCATTCAAAAGTAGGTATTTTTTTTTTAAAGATTTAATTTATTTGAGAGAGAGCAAGTGTGCACAAGCAGGGGGAGGGGGAGAGGGAGAGAGAGGAGAGAGAAGCAGGCTCCCTGCTGAGCAGGAAGCCCGATGAGGGGCTTGGCCCCAGGACCCTCAGATCATGACTTGAGCTGAAGTCAAACACTTAATCGACTGAGCCACCCAGGCACTCCACAACTAAGTATTTTTTTTTTAATTAAAAAAAGTCTGAGGCTTTACAAATCAGCCACCTCAGATGCAATGGGAAGTAGCTTCTGGATTTCGATATTCTCTACTAAGCTAAGAGGGTTAGCTCAGCTTTGAGACCCAGGGTCTGGAGGACCTATTTGTGAGCAATAATGCAGCAAGTGGAGGCTAGTTCAAGATCTTACATGCAAAAAGAGGTCTGAGACTTGAATCAGCTTTGAGGGTTAGGATAGAGAGAAGACCCATAGCTAGACCAGGTCTAGGGCAGGACCCAAAAATTACTTGTCAAGGATTTGCTGAGAGTTTAGAGCCCATTTAATGTTAGGACTTCAAAGACCAGAGAGGAGGGAAATAAGACACATGTCTCAAAATTGTGAGAAATTGGTGCATCAGGCAATTTCTAACAGACCTATTACAAATTAGGAACAGGTGAGGATGTTCCAAAGCTGGCTTTACCAGAGCGTTAATATGGTTCCATTAAGTACCAAACCAATCCAGCTGGTCTGGTGGGCTCAAGATAAATAAAAGGATCATGAACAGTGCATATATAACTCATGTAAGCAGGTCCTGAGTCAAAAGGTACATTTGTTTTCATTCTAATAGTAATGGGTAAGTTTAAAAAGTACTTTCACATTCATTATGTCATGTGAAGCTCAGGATAACTTGTTCATTAGCCAGAACTCATATTTCTGTTATCATTTCTTAGATGAGAAAACTGATAATTAAATGACATGGCACATTCATATTCACATAACCAGTTAGAGGCTGTGCAAAGAGTGAATACAATTCTTATTCCTGCTCACTGCCTCCCAGTCATTAATCAATCCATTTATCACTAATTCTGAGTACTAAATATGCCAGGCACTCACCAACAAGAAGTGGTTTTTTCCCCTGGAGCAGCTCACCACGTTTTCCGCTAATGCTGTAGCCAAATGGAATTTCCTTCTCCACGCCTTTAACTGTGCCGCTGCCAAGAAGAAATATGCAATAAAACTTTTAAATTCAACTCCAGGGGGTTTCAAGACCTCAATGGGAGGTCAGAAAGCCCTTTATTCAGGGTCTAATTATCTACTTCTGTGGTTTGAGAAGGTTCCCTCACCTACACCACCATGCTTTTTTTTTAATAATATTTTATTTATTTGACAGAGAGAGCACACAAGCAGGGGGAGCAGCAGAGGGAGAGGGAGAAGCAGGCTCTCCACTGAGCGGGGAGCCCCACGTGGGGCTCAATCCCAGGATCCTGGGATTATGACCTGAGCCGAAGGCAGACGCTTAACCGACTGAGCCACCCAGGCACCCCACCACCATGCTCTTTAGGACTCTTTCACTCTGTATTAGCAGCAGCATAGAGAGAATAGGGAAATAAAAATGAGAGAATTCCAGTCCATCAATTTTTTTTAATTTGTGAGTAGGCCATGAATGAGATTGGTGAAGAGACAGTTGGGATTGACAAAATGAGGTGCTTAGATTATTTGATGATATAAATTATTCAGCCTAACCCTCCCTTCCCTCCCCTCATTGGGATGGATCCTGAAGTTGGAAGCTTTTTTATAGACACATGACAATCTGCCTTGGATCTTGTGTTTTTATATTCTTTTCTGTTAAAATGGTAAAGGTTTTCTCAAATATATGAATTGTTTCCATGTGAAAATTATTATTTGTTTTCTTTAAGTTAATGGAGAGCAGTGATATAGACAATCACTTCGAATAGACTTAATTTATAGATGTGCATATATTCAGGTAAAGTATCTTTGCCTTTTTCTTCCTCTTTTTTTCATACCATATTATTTCCATCATTATCACTCTAATCTGCCAGTAAATTCTAAAAATACCAAGCTTAGAAAATGTCACTGGTCCTTTCATGATGGTCATAGATAGAAGTTGTGTGGATGTTTTTCCAAAATGTTTATTTCAGGATCAGATAAATTGATGTTTCATCTTCAACTCTAGTTGATGAAAGTTGTCTGATTTTCATTTTTTATTCCAATAAAAGTAGGTCAATGTTGACAGAGGCTTAACTAGTTAGTCCCTTTGACTACAGGACAAACTGGAATGAAATTTCATAGAATCCATTTCATATTTATTGGCTAAGTTTCACCTATCTGATCTTTCTTATAAATATCTACTACTTTCTGATTACTATACTTCACAAATTAACACATTTTGAATTTTTATTTTTTATTAGTGACATGTTTGGTTTACTCAGATGGTTGGAGACTTTTTTTTTTTTTGTAAGTAAGCTCCATGCCCAGTGAGGAGCACAAAAGTATATATATAATAAACAAAATATAAAAAAGAATATAAAAACACAAGATCCAAGGCAAAGGGCTTGAACCCACGACCCTGAGATCAAAACCTGAGCTGAGGTCAAGAGTCAGATGCCCAATCGACTGAGCCACCCAGGTGCCCCAAGACTTATTTTCTAATTATGCAATTCCCCCATCGCCTCTTCTTTCACCTCCTTCTCTCACTCTCTTTGTTCTTTCTCCCTTTCTGTCCTCATTTCTCTATCTGTTCTGTCTTCCCCAAACTTCCATGACCCTTTCTTTTGGATTATTTTTTCCTCTAATTATTTAATGAGTTTCTACTCTACGTCAGTCACAAAACTTGATTCCAGTAATACAAGCACAGTCCCTGTCCTTGAGGAGATAAAACTAAAATAGTGTTGCTGTGATAAGGCAACAAGGGGATCTGTACCAGGTACCACAGGAAAACCCAAAGAAAGGGGCAGCTCCTTGGGGAGGAGGGGCACGCAAAGTGTAGAATGGGAGGGTTGGGGAAGTTTTCAATTCTTAAGTTTTTAGGAGTCTATCAGAGAAAGGAAGAGGACATTTTAATCAGAGGAAAAAATAAACAGAGGTACAAAGGTATGGAAACACTTAGAGTATTGGTAAAATCATGAGTAGCTAGCATAACCTCATGCCAGACAGGAAGTGGCATCATTTGGGCAGGGGAAGCATTAAGTTTAGAGAAAGACTTTAAAGGGCCATTCATTCCCTAGTAGGTACAGTGGATCTTGTAGGCAGCACAATGGTCAATGGTGATGAGGGCTTAACTAGTTAGTCCCCTTGACTATAGGACAATTTGGAATGAAATTTCATAGAATCAATCTTAAGGGTTTTCGAGATAGTAAATGGAGTGACTTACTCTACTTTAAAAAATCATTTCTCATATAAGGGGATTAAAGACCCTTGAAGGAAATTTATAAGCAAACCAAAACTCTCTTGTCTATGATATGTTCCCAGATAATTTATAAGCAAATAGCCTGAAACTGTGAGCCCAGGACCTTCTCCTTCACTGGAGCTTGACCAAACTATTATGTCAGTGCTGTTCAAAGGATGTGTGGTCTGCACACTCACTCGCTTTACCAAGGACTTTCTCAAAACTCAAGTGCATTCACTTTAGCATACATCCTGAGTATATCCAATTTGTGTCATCAAAATCTAAAATGGTGAGGGGAGAGGAGATCCACAAGAATATCAGAATAAAAGTGCTCCATCAGCGCATTCTCCCTTCACCCATAATGCCTAATGGCAGCACATTGCTTCTTGAGAAAGATTTCAGTTATTTTGTTGTGATTGTGACCTATTTTCAAGTGGATGTGGGGGCAGCTCAAAATATTTGCCATTGAGTTTTAATCAATGCCATGAGAAAATTGCAGAACATCTCATACAAAATTACGGTCATCTTTTTTGACAGCTTTAACAGAAAAAGTGGCAAATTGCAGAAAATTGTTAAAAAAATGAAGCTAAAATGGTTTACACTTACTGACAACCTTTATCTTAAACCTTGCTATTTTATCATTTATTTAATATAATCTATGATTTTAGCTACTGGCTTAAATTTCACTTTCAATTTTCTTCCTTGTGTTAAGACTGTCTGCCCCATGCGTCTGGTATCCCAGCAGTGAGCATTTGCTCATTCCTGATTATCTGGCATCTGAGCAGTTAGGTATTCTGTTCTGCAGCTCTAAATGGTGATGAATGCTTCTTAAAGACTGCCACTTTATGCATATATTTCGTGATTATTCTGTCTTTAATTAAATTGCAAACATTTCAAAATTTTTATTGCAGACATTCCAAGCTTCCTTTTTAAATACCACAGATGTTCAGTTCCCAATTATCAATAAGAGCTATTGACTTCAAAATTTAGATTTAAAAAATATATTTTTAAACTTACAGAAAAGTTTGCACTATTATTTATCAGAGAGTCTTAAAAAATAATAATGCAAAAGTATCAGAGCTTTGATCTTTGTAATAAAACACTGTTCTCCTCTCTGGACTTAGAACTGTGATGGTTTAATCCACTTATTTGCCTCAATCAAATATGTCACCTCGCATTACCTCTTATTTTCTTATTCAATTATTTGTGTTGTAGGTTATCTCGTGAGTAAACTACAAACTACCAAAAAGTATGGAAGATATACTCTTCTTTACTAGCTCCCCAAACCCTAAACCTCATGTACTACTCAGCATATTCTTTTTTTTTTTTTTTTTTTTAATTTTTTAATTTGACTTAAAATGTCATGGGATCTTTAACAATACAGACATCAATGACCATGTCAGCCTGGATGCAAAAGACTCTTTTCCAACTTTTGGACAATACACGATGATCTCAGATTCTTGCCCAATATTGGGGGTGGGGCAGATTACTACCACAAAAGGGGAGCCATTCAGATCCACTTAGTAAATACCACAGAATCCAAATTGTGATCTGAAATTGACTTCATTCTTTAATCTACAACTTTCCTGTGTATTCACCCCCACTTTTTGGTAATTTTTTTTAAGTTTTAATTTTAATTTTTTTTATTGTTATGTTAATCCCCATACATCATTAGTTTTAGATATAGTGTTCCATGATTCATTGTTTGTGCATAACACCCAGTGCTCCATACTACTCAGCATATTCTACGTTAAAAATTTTCTGGGGCATCTGGGTGACTCCGTCAGTTAAGCATCTGACTTCAGCTCAGGTCATGATCTTGGGATCCTGGGAGCAGCCTGCATGGGGGCTTTTTGCTCAGCAGGAAGTCTGCTTGTCCCTTTGCCCCTCCTCCCACTCACACTCTCTATCAAATAAATAAATCTCTAAAAAAAAAAAAAGTTTCCATCACCATTATTTATTTTGATAAGAAATTTGCTTCCACACTTAATATATAATCCAGGAAAGTATATTTGCTTATAGACTTACCAGTTTATCTATTTCCTTCTTTTCTCTTGTAGTTCATTTGCTATAAGACTTTTCACCTTTGTATAACAGAAGAGGAGCCAAATTGTTCCCCCAAATAATAGGAAAGTAGATGGGGAGATAAATTATATTTTCCAGTACAAAAATGGTGATGATCTGCCCCAGTGAGGTACCTGAAACATGTATCTTAATTAATCTCTGTCAGGCGATGTAGGAAAATAGGTAGAAACATAGGCAAGTGAGAGAAGACTTGAATGATGATATTAAAAAACTGAACTGAGGAGCCTAGAAAGAGAGAAACCATTCATTCTGGCAAGAAATTTGAGAAAGTTCTAGGTTGACCCCTAAAAGAAAGGAGTTAAGTTTAGAAACAAATTAGAGGAAATTATAAGTGAGCTTTGATTATTTAGAGACGATGAAAGTGTTCTTTCTAAAGGAACTGGCCATAGTAAAACAAAAACAAAAACAAAAACCTCCTTAACCCCTAAAGAAAAAAAAAAAACTGGACAGTGTAAATTATACATAAAACCTTATAAATCAGTCAAGGGTACTAGAGAAATAAGAAAACCATACAGATAAAATAGAAATATATATTTCAGTATATATATGTATATATATATATACACACACACACACTGAAAAGGAGCTGATGACTCATAAAAAAATTAAATAATGGCAAGATTTTTCAATTATAAGAGTTAAGGAAACATGTTTTCCAACTTATAGAGGGAGGAAAGTGATTCCATAACATTCAAAACAGTCAGGTAAACTTTAATTCTTTCAGTAGGCACTTTAAAGAAAAAGATAGTATTCTCAAACCTCATGAAATTTGCAGAATGTGGGCTGTTACTCTGAATCTGACTTCCAAGTACAATATTAGCATAACTAAAGGGAGGAAAAATTAAGTTTTCAAGAATGAAATAGAGTTTAGGGAAAAAATAGGCTTCCCAGATTTAAGAAATTGTCAGCCAAGATATCCAGTATTTTTTTTTAATTTTATTTTATTATGTTGTGTTTATCACCAAACATTACATCATTAGTTTTTGATGTAGTGTGCCATGATTCATTGTTTGCATATAACACCCAGTGCTCCATGCAGAACCTGCCCTCTTTAATACCCATCACCAGGCCAACCCATCCCCCCACCCCCCTCTAAAACCCTCAGTTTGTTTCTCAGAGTCCATAGTCTCTCATGGTTTGTCTCCCCCAATTACATACTCCTACAAATTGATACTATGTTAAAAATTGAATTCCAGAACTAATTCACACCGATGTTTTCTATTCAATTGCTAAGCAATAAAAGTGCTCCATCCCATGTATTAACCAATGCACTAAATAGACAAAGAAATTTATAAATTGTCAAGACTGCCTACAAATCAAATATTGGACCCCACCATTATTTTTTGCATGTGGGGCAACAGCCAATACTGTTACTAATTGACTTAGATATCCGAAGAGTGTGGAGAGGTGATGGATGCCTTAAAAAGATTTCATTGAACCTGTGAAGTTTGATATTGTTCCCAAGTAATGGGAAAGTATTGTTTATATTATCCTTAGAGGGGCTCATATAGAACCTGTTTAGCCCTAGGCTGTCAGAAGTGAGGGTGGGAGGGTTGGCTGATACTGATCCTCCTTAGCACAGACACAAACATGACTGAGCCTTTGATAACAGCAGTGGCTCCCAAGGGACTGTTTGGCCAAAAGAGATCTCTGGTTGTCATTGCAGGATGGTGGTTGTAAGTGGGGTGCCTATCATACTTAACATTTTTTCTTCCATCAAACTTACACCGAGTACTCATAGATCAAATTCAAATCCATTTCTTCCTTTTTGTTGTTTATACTGACTTATACCCTCTTTTATCAATTTAATTTTCTGCCATACTATCATGAATCCAAGCTAACATTCCCTTCAATGGTCAATTTGCTTCATTTCAGAGCAAAAGTTTCCCTATCCAGTGTCAGTGATGGATCTATCTACACACTTTCTTTTTTCCCATTAAAAAGCCATGTCCACATATTTTTTACTTTTGTCCAAATCTTATAATAGGAGGCTAAATTTCTTGATAACCAGAGATGTTAGGAGTTTTTTCATCAAATGTAGGGGTTGGGAATAAAACAACCAGGGTGATATGTGGAAGATGATTGGAGTCTTAATGAATAACTCGCTAACTCTGTTCTGCACCCATCTTCAATATATATGGAAAATAGGTGAAAAGGAAATGATTTTCCTTATTCTGATCTCTGGGAAGGTTTTCCAAAATTTATTACTCTGCTCCCTCATAATTTGGAATGATTCTACATTTTTAAGATGTATTTCTCATAACGTAACTTAAGAGTTCTCCTTGTCAAGGGTGCAATTTTGGACATTATGAATGCTATTGTAAAAAAAAAAAGATAAAAAATATGAGAGACTCTTAATCTCAGGGAACAAACTGAGGGTTGCTGGAGTGGAGGGGGATGGGAGGGATGGGCTGGCTAGGTGATAGACATTGGGGAGGGTATGTGCTATGGTGAGCGCTGTGAATTGTGTAAGACTGATGAATCACAGACCTGTACCCTGAAACAAATACATTATATGTTAACAAAAAATTTTTTTTTAAATAAAATGTATTACAATAAAAAAAAAAATCAGTAAATGCCTAAGTGTCCTGGACACAAGGGTTGCAAACAGAAAAATGTTGAAAGTAATCTCAGCAAGAACAAGGGTGGAACTGAGCAAATTAATTGATGAAAGCTTAGTATAAAAGATATAATTCTGAAATTATATGTATGCTTAAGAATATTTCAATGTGTGGGAAGAGTATTTTAATGGTGCTTCTTTTTATAATTGGATACATTTACATTCAGTTCTGCACTGGAATGAAATGAGAAGCCCTGTAATTTTGTAGCATCTAAAGTTCACAAAACATTCAAAAGTACCATAAATAGAACCCTGTTATTTTTGTCTCACAAAAATGTTTATAGAAGAAGGGTACTCTGAAGTGAGGCAAAAAATACAGTGCCTGTGAAAATATTTTAGCTGAAATATTTATACGTTTTAATACAAAAAAATTTAGAATTGAAAATATTTTCTATCTAGCAAAATTTGCCCCTGCAGAGAGAATAATTTCTTAATTAGAAACAGGATCTATAGAGAAAGTCCATGGAAAGTTGGCAACAATTTCAAAGTTTTTAACTATAAACTGCCTCTTGGAAGAAAACTGATGACAGTATTATGTAAAATAATTATTGTCATCTTCTGTGGAGAGATGCTCTACTGAGTAAGGGTTTGGTACGGCAGCTATCTGAAGTCACCACGTCTCCCTACTCCTGTTCTTCTGTACCTTGTTAAACAGAAGTGGGGCATCTCTCCCTAAAAGCTATGGGTCCCACCTTTGTTGCAGGGAGCAGAGAGCTGAGCCTCTTCGTGTTCTCAGGTCCATTCTACCCAGCAGAGTCAGCGAAATCCTCAAGTCATCCATCCCGCAGAAGCTACGTTACACAGCTTATTTTCCTGCAGCTTTGTGAGCACCTGGAAGGCAGCGTAAGGGGGAACCACACCTAAGGTGGAGTCTGAAGACTCCCGCGTTCACATCGTCATGTGTGTAATGGTACATAACCTGTGCTTCGTACTGGGTCTTTATTTTTTACTCTAATTCTGGAACTCAAAAAAATGTCCTTTCTTGGCCCACATTTATTCTAAGTTTTGATTTTTTTTAAATCTCTTGTTAAATTTTCTGTCAACAAAGGTTAATTTTGTGCTGTTTTCCTAAGAATGATCCTAAAGCAATGACAGAGGTCTTTTACAAAGATATTATTCTTCCCTCTTCTCTTTCCACCAATTTTTGCCTGGAGATCACAAAGGGACTAGAAAGGGAAGAAGGAGAAAAAAGCTTTTTGATTGCTTTTGGTTGACAAAAGATGAGTTTCTCCATGGATTGCAGCTGGGCCCAAGAATTTTTCTGACTCATAGCAGATGAAAGATAGTAGGAGATCTTAGGAAATATTGATGTGGAAGTGGTCTGAGAGGCTGATTTATCTCGGGGGACCTGATTAAAATTCTATCCATTCATTTGAAGGAGCGGTGATAAAAGAGATGATTGCTAGAAGCCTGGCCTATCAGTCCCAGCTGTCAGACCATCCTTGACGCCAAATCTCTGGGAGGAATATTCGTACCCATCTTCTCAGTATCCCAAGCCCCATGCTATGACAAATGGCTCTACCACAGTATTAAATATAACTTTTTCTCCTGTTGCTGTTTCAGCCCGTAGCTTACCATTTGATCTCCTTTCTTTCTTTACCAGCAACTTAGACTTTTACAGAGATGAAGTGAAGCTATACATGTATATATGTATTTAACTTTTTACTTTGTAATATCAACTTGCAAGAATAGATACTTAGAGGTTTACAGAACTTCTTACCTAGAGGTGGAGGTATTGTAAGTAAGTGCTGGGTAAGAAAGGGGGTGGGGATGGGTGGGAGCAAAGTTCCAGAGAACACGAGGGTATTCTCTGTTTTGGACAAATGGTCTAGGAAAGAGGTCCTTGGAAAGGGAGGAGTGGAAAGAACAGAATGCACTCATGCCAAAAATAAGAGGATAATGGCATTTTAACCCCAGGTTAGGATAGTTGGATAATGACAAGGAAGAATGGTTATTCTACTCAGAGAGGAAGGTGGGCTGAGAGTGGGGCTATCTGTGGCCATCAAAATCATGTCCACAGCAGTAGGGGAGTGAAAACTTGAGAGAAATGCATACTGGAGCTTCTTCTGTGTTTTGATCCTAGATAACTTCGAGTTGGCTTTAACTGAGTAATCACATCACTAAGGTGGGTATACCATAATAAAAAAAAAAATGGATACAAATAAGCTAATTTCTCAAATTTTGTAATATCTTTGCCTAATCTAGTAGCAACAAAGCATCACTTTCATTAGAAAATTGTTTATACTATAAATGAGAGCAAGGAAATGGGTCAAAACCACTGAAGAAGAGAATAGATAGGAAGATAGAGATGGTTCAAAGACCCAGGCAAAGAGTGAAGACATAAGACACAGTAGCAACAACAAACGAGACTACATCAGCCTCCCACCAGGACCTGCCCCCCTTAACCTGGAGCGCTGGCTACACAGCAATCCACCCACTCACTGTGTAGACACACATACAACCTGTCATGGACTGAGTCGGTGAAGCAGATATGCTTGCCTGATGCCAGTGGTCTCCGTGAAGCTTTAGAGCCTGGGCAAATTCTGCTATAGAGGTAGAAGGGGTGTAGAGGAATAGGGGATCTGAGGTGTGAAGTGGAGCTCAAGGTGCTTCCTTCACAGAGAGAGGAATTATAAGATCTACTATAGTGGAGCTCAGGATAAGTGCTGTATAGTATTGCACTTTTACTTTGTAGATGTAAAAAAAAAAAAAATCTACTTTTTGAAGTAATGGTGTCAAAAGCTGGTAAACTTCATAAAAAGCAGTGTGGTATAATACAGAATAACTTGGAGTCAGTTTACCTGGGTTCCAGTTTTAGTTTTTCTACATTCTATAGGACTTAAACCCTTTGTTTACTTATTTTTCTCTCTAGAGATAACATGAGCTTTTACCAAATTACAAAATTGAAAGTCTCAGTTCAAATGTTTCCAAATATCCATTACTTGGTATTTGTCATGCAAACTTTAAAAATTACAATAATTGTGATCTTTCTCAACTATTATAAGAAAAAAAAATCTCATCTCTGAAATAAACAAAAAAACCACCTTTTAGATTAGGAAGAGGAATAATCTCCCCCAAGGGTTGTATTGGGTTGCTCTTTCTTCTCCCTTCGTTCCGCTGTTTTTTTATTATTATTATCAATTGATATGCTGCTCAAATTTATGACATCGTTGATGTCCAAAGAACTGGTCCTCTTTTAAAAGTCTTTTATTTATTATTTATTTGGCACACATGTTTCATATCGACTCATCCACTGCTATCTGGATTTTGATGTTAGCTTCCCAATAATATGCAAAGTGTTTTTAAAATTTAGAATCAAAAAAGTACAGGATGATTTTTTTTTTTTTTTCCTGGTAGCTTTGCATGTGAGATCATCCTGGATTTTCCGGTTTGGGCACCAAATCCAATAACAAATGATGGTATAAGAATGACACAAAGGGAGATGAGACACAGGAAGGAGCCAACAGGCTCTTGGTGGCAGAAAGTGGAGTGATGCACCTGCAAGTCACGGACCGCTGACACACCAAACACTCCCTGAAGCCTGAATACCACATTAGCGCAAACTTGGTGGCTTACCACAACACAGTTATCACTTTCCATTACTGTAGTCAGAAGTCTATCACAGGTCTCACCGCCCTCAAATCAAGGTGTTGGCAGGGCTGCTTGCCTTTTGCAAACTCTGCAGGAAAACCCATTTCCTTGCCTTCCCCAGCTTCCAGAGGCTGCCAGCATTCCTTGGTGGAGGGCTCCCTTCCCCCATCTTCAAAGCCAGCAATGGCAGACTGAGTTCCCATGCTGCCTCCCTCTGACATCCTCTTCTACTTCAGTGACCCCTGTGATCTGTTGTGCTCACATGGATAATCTCCCTTTTTTCAGCTGATTAGCAATCTTCATTCCATCTGCAACCTTAATTCCCCTTTGCCATGTAATGTCATGTATTCACAGCTTTGGGGAATGAAGACATGGGCATCTTTGACCATCTTTACTTCTGGCTAACATTCTAAAATTACTCCAAATTATTTTTAGGTTCTGAGTCACCCAAATAGGCATGAACACTTCCTTTCCTACTCCCTAGTTTTGAAAGGTATTCTTCTTGTGTCCTTCCATAACAATCACTGGTGTCCTGACCCCTGCACATATCAGACTGCATTTAAGTCAGTTCTCTGTACTTTCCTACTACCCGGAAAATACCCCCCTTCTAATTTTTATTTTTTTAATGCTTTATTTATTTATTCATGAGAGGTCAGAGAGAGAGAAAGAGAGAGAGAGAGAGAGGCAGAGGCAGAGGGAGAAGCAGGCTCCCCGCCTAGCAGGGAGCCCGATGCGGGACTCGATCCCAGGACTCTGGGATCATGACCTGAGCCGAAGGCAGACGCTTAACCATCTGAGCCACCCAGGTGCCCCCTAATTTTTAAATATTAAACTCCTTCAGAAAGCTTTTAATCTTCTTTAAGAAATAAGCAATTCTAAATTCTTACTCTATAGGAGTGTATGAGAGATGCTCCCTGCTTGTTAACCACCAAAGGCAGAAGTGTGGTCAGCATTGAAAGAGACCACATTTTAGGAACAGACTAAGGCCATTAATAGACTAAAGACTTCTGAGAAGACTTGAAAAAAAAAAAAAAAAAGGTCTCTGGACATGACACAGGGAAAAAAAATGGTGCCAGCGCACCAGAGACATCCTTCACACGTACTGATTGGACAGAAGTACATAGGTTAGTCCCTCTTCTGTACCCATTATTCTCAATGTTATCACTAAATTACCATTCCTCACACTTATTTTCAATACATTTTTAACCAGATTATTCATATAAGCAGAGATCTTGGAAGGAACACCGTAGGGATATCCCTGACTAATTAGGTCAGTTTCCTCTTACCTCACACGAGCAATCATATTTGACAGCCTTTGTTTTACTTTATTTCTATAATTTTTGCTGCTTATGCAGACTTTAATAAGCTATTCCTTTCAACTGTAGGCTTCCATCCTAAATCTAATGGAGGGAGGACATGCTGTAGGGGGCAGCAACTGATCCTCTCTCATTCTAGTCAGCCAATATCTCTTCCAGCAACATACTGGATTTTCCCTCTTTACCAGAGATCATAGGTTATATTCATGTTCATGGTGAAAATATAGATGGATACGTCAGCTGGATTGCTGTGGCACAGAAAAGAGAGTGTAATTCTCACCCGTCCGGATTGTATCTTCTAAATACAGAATTAAAGAGCCAACAAGACAACATAAAGAAATGGAATCATCTAAAAGTACTCCTCACCTCAAAATCTCACGGTTTTATTTCAAATTTTCTATGAGTCTCTTCTGGGTGGTTAATTTAAAGTTCATGTTAGGGGCACCTGGGTGGTTCAGTTGCTAAGCATCCAACTCTTGGTTTCAGATCAGTTCGTGATCTCAGGGTTGTGAGATCAAGCCCCGCTTCTGGCTTCATGCTCAGTGCAGAATCTGCTGGAGATTCTCTCTCCCTCTCCCTCTGCTCCTCCTGCTCATGCGCTTTCTCTCAAATAAATTAATAAATCTTTAAAAAAAGAATAAAGCTCATGTTAAATGACAATATATGTATGGGTAAAGAAATGCTCACTAGTTGCTATAACAGATAAACCCCAAAATATTGCTGGCTTAACACAATAAATTTTACTTCTTGGGGCATCTATGTGGCTCAGTCGGTTAAGGGTCTGCCTTCAGCTCAGGTCATGATCCCGGGAGTCCCGGGATAGAGTCCCACATCAGGCTCCTTGCTCAGCAGGGAGTCTCCCTCTCCCTCTGCCCTTCTCCCTGCTCATGTTCTCTCTCTCAAATAAAATTTCTCTGATATGTTGTTGGTTGGTAGCTCTACTTTCCTATCATCCAGTAGGACTCAAGCTGGCAGAGGTTGTGATTCCTACAATATGGCTTCTAAGGTTACCTTTAGTGGTATCTTCCAGATTGATAATGGAGGAGGAAGAGGGAGGACACAGAGGGAGACTGTTGTGGACCAGGCCTGTAAATGGTGTATATCATTTCTTCTCATGTTCCTTTTTAGTGAGAACTTGGGAGTATGGCCATACTCTCTGCAACTGCATTCCCAGGAAGAAAACAGATAGGTTTGATAAATGCAAATGTTCTTTGCCACAATGGGAAAGGTAAGAGATTTTTAACTGATACATTATTTAGAACTGAAGTGTGAGTATCATATAAAAGCTAACAGAGGTAGGGGTTCTAAGAAAGTAGGTCTGAAGATCTAAGTTTGGTAGATTTGGAGAAATGATATCTGCTTAGGAAGTTTCTATCCCCATCCTCCTGTGACAACTCTGATGGGGGACAACATAAAGGTACTGAGCAGCTGCAACAGGAAGATGATGGCAACATGGACAAGGAAGAATGGAAATGGGCATTGGAAGGCTTCTGAGATCGTTCTGGCCTTACTTTGCTAGGTACTCCCCCTCCTAAAGGGAAGGTGTAAGGAATTCCATATGATTGCAATGTCCATATAATACAAATCAGTGCTGCCTTAAATGGACAGAAGGAATCAGCTTTGACTTCCCACTGATAAGAACTGCCATGAGCACTTAGAATGAGCCAGACAATTTGCTAAATGCTCTGCTTGCATTAGTATTTTTAGCTTTCACAACAACCTTATGAGGTAGTTCTAATTAGATCACTTATACAAAAATGAAAATCAAAATTCAGAATGCAGGTTTATAAGATCACCCAGTAGAAAGCTGTGGAGCTAGGGCTAGTCCCATGGTAGCTTTACTGCAAAGCCTTTTGCTCCATCTTCTGATGCTATTGGGAAGATCGAAGCTGTAAGACTTCAATATAATCAATAATGTGGAAATACACCTCATTTGGAAAATAGAAGGCTGTTTCTCTTAAGATTATTTACCTTAAGAAAGAACCTTTAAAATGTACATAGGTTGTATTCAGCACAAATCAAATGCAAGTAGTTTATTTCATAGGAAATAGACTTGAGTACAATAACAAAACAAGGAAAGTTTTAGAAAAATCCAATATATTGAAACATCTTCATAATAACAAAGAAAAACTACGTATACTTAAAATTTACCAAGAAAAATTTATCACTCTGGAATAAGTATTTTCTATCCTTGTTTACATAGATATTCTTAAACTACAATATTAAGTGATGAAACCTATTTGGATGTGGAGTGATGGTGTCCTTAAACGAGTATCTTGACTCTGTTTTACTATACCTTAGCTTACAAAGAGGGATTGATGGAAATTGGTACGTAGTTTCATATGAGCTACTTTTGTAAAATTAATCTTTATTAACATATTTAACCGTGTCTACTTCCCAGAGCAGATTCAAAATAATTATTTTAATTTTAAAAATTGCTTGTTTTTGCTAAGAGGACACTGCTTCCTTTTTTAATGAAAACAATGGTGGTATAACTCTACAGTGTTTTTCTCTCTTTTATTTTAGACTGAAGGCAATTCAGAAGAAGCAGATACAAGAACTTCGTGCCCTCCCCATATTTGCCTAAAGGCAGGGCATAGATTTATGAAGGTGCCCCCACTGGCCCCCTACCAGGAAGACAGAAGTAGATGGCACCACAGGAATCTACATGACCAACTTGACTAACCCTTACCTTCCATTAATTTCCCCATATGTTTACTTTTCTACAATTTGTCACCCTTAGGAACACAGAGTCCTTTTCTTTTGTCTTACCACTTCCTGCAAATGTATTGTTCCTTTGTTAAAATGCTAGGTAAGTCCAGATTCTAACCACCCCTTTGAGATAGTCATCACTGGGCACTCCTGTGTGGCTGGGCTGTGCATGCATTAATAAAACTTCTGTTTGTTTTTTCTCTTGTTAACTTGTCTTTTGTCTCTCATTTGCAGTGCCCCAGCCAGTGAACCTAAGATGGGTAGAGGAAAAAAATATTTGTTTTCCTCCCCTTCAATTCAAAGACATAAAATTCAGGACGAGGTCTTCTGAACAAAATTAATTTTGTGGAAGACTAGCATGCTAATGAACTTTATTACCAGATACATTAAATAAAGCACGATTAGATAATTCAGAGGTTGTTGTGAGTAAAGCCATTAGTCTAAAATATAAGATCTTGGAAAAATGAAACCTTATTTACTTTGTTACTTCACAGAAAAAAGTACAATGCAGGAAAACCAGAAAGATATATGACAGGGAAATTGGAAATGAAATTAAGGGTGAGAAAAAGAAAGAACATAAATGTTTAATTCAGATTGTTAAAGCCAGTGGGAACATCTACAAACTAGGGCTGCCAGATAAAATACAGAAAGCTCAGTTAAATTTGAAGTTTATGTAATCCACAAATTATGATTTTAATGTATGTCCTAAATATTGCATGGGACATACTTATACTTCAAAAATATATTTGTTGTTTATTTGAGATTCAAACTCAACTGGCCACTCTGTATTATTACCTGTTAAGCCCAGCAACTCCAGTAAGAGTAAATCAACAACTATATTTCACTTTGATTATTACTATTAAATGCTTACTTGCCACTTTTATATTTTAGTACAATGTTGCGGTTTAACCTTCATTTGTGATAATTTATTTCCGACTTCACTTGGTATACAGACCTTTCCAGACGTTGTTGTTATAGGATTAACATTTTTTGTAAGCGTTTAGTTAAATACTTGAGCTTGGCAGCTTCAAGAAGAGAGCACATAGTTTTACAATGTGTTATGCACAGATAATGTGTTTTTAATTGTGAATGTATTTATTGAAGGCAAAGGAAGTATTAAATGTGCTCTCATGGGTCAGTAATTGCAAATTGAGGAAGGCTTTTCCTAATCCTCACTTCTCATACTATTTTATTTCTCCTGCTTCTCTCTCTCGTCTCTTCCTGATCCCTGGATCTATGCCTCTCCGGCTTTCCTTGGCCTTCTATCCGCCAACAGCTAAGTCAACAACTGGAAACTCTTAGGTAAATTTACTCCACTGTAACCACCCTGTTGACCTTTTTTTTGGCTGTTTCTCATTTATGTAGAGTGGCCTGTAGTCAAAGCAATTATGGTCTCTAAAAATGCAAAACACTCGACTACAAATACTTGTGTTTTTTTGCTTCTCAGTAGAGGGGCTGATTACACTGTCTGTTGGTTTAAAGTGTGGCAATGTACACAGAGAAAAAGACATGATAAACCACTTCATGGTAGGATTGCTTATGAACTGTGCCCAGACCATGTTACAACAGAATAAAGTTGGAGTAAAAGAGCTCTTTCCTAAAAGTTGTCTATATGGTTAAAAAGAAAACCACATGGGCGCCTGGGTGGCTCAGGTCATGATCCTGGAGCCCCAGGATCGAGTCCCATATCGGGCTCCTTGCTCAGCGGGGAGTCTGCTTCCTCCCTCTGCCCCTCCGCCCACTTGTGCGCACACACGCGCTCTCTCTCTCTCAAATAAATAAATAAAATCTTAAAAAAAAAAAAGAAAAGAAAACCACAGGCCCCAAATGGAGTCACTTAGGTTCAGGTCCCATCGCAGTAAACCAAGGCTTAATACCTAATCTAACTTCAGTTTCAAACCACCCCTCCATTGGGGCACCTGGGTGGCTCAGTAGTTAAGCGTCTGCCTTCCACTCAGGTCATGATCCCAGGGTCCTGGGATCAAGTCCCGCATCGGGATCCCTGCTCAGTGGGAGGCCTGCTTCTGCCTCTCCCACTCCCCCTGCTTGTGTTCCCTCTCTCGCTGTCTCTCTCTCTGTCAAATAAATAAATAAAATCTTAAAAAAAAAAAACAAAAACCAGAAACAAAAACCATCCCTCCCATCCCCGCAGGAATACAACCTTGAAAGGGGCCAAACTGGAATTTACTGGTCAACACCAGGAGATAATCCACCCCCTTCTGTTTCTCTTAGGAGGGTAACCTTGCCTAAAACACGTTCTTTGCTAATAAATTCCTTTTTTTTTTTTTCCCCAGCTCCCTTTCTGGCTTTAAAAACCTTTCCTTTTCTACAGCTCAGCAGAGCTCCCCTTACTTGCTAGATGGGATGCTGCCTGATTCATGAATCATTTAAAAAGCCAGTTAGATCTGGGGCGCCTGGGTGGCTCAGTTGGTTGGGCGACTGCCTTCGGCTCAGGTCATGATCCTGGAGTCCCTGGATCGAGTCCCGCATCGGGCTCCCTGCTCGGCGGGGAGCCTGCTTCTACCTCTGACCCTCCCCCCTCTCATGTGCTCTCTCTCTCTCTCTCTCTCATTCTGTCTCAAATAAATAAATAAAATCTAAAAAAAAAAAAAAAAAAAAAAAGCCAGTTAGATCTTCAGATTTTTCTCAGTTGAATTTTGTTTTTTAAAGCCATTCCCTGTCTCTACCACCACAGTTTCCAATCTCTTCTCACCCTCCAGCCTTTCCACTCCACTGCCACCATTTCTTAAAATTATTTATTTTTTAGAGAGACGGAGAGCACATGTGTGGAAGGGGAGGGGCAGAAGGAGAGGGAGAAGGAGTGAATCTTACGTGGGGCTCGATCTCACAACCCTGAGACCATGACCTGAGCCAAAATCAAGAGTCAGATGCTTAACCAACTGAGCCACCCAGGTGCCCCAACCACTGCCACCATATTAACAAGAATTTACTGGATCCTAAAATCCAAAGGATGCTTTTTCCTTGTTATTTTTGAGCTCTCTACAACATTTGATGATATCATTCCTTCTTTCTGCAATTACCTACAAATATCATACCCTAACAATACCTTTTCCTTTAAAATTTATGAAATAATTAAAATTGCAAAAGAGGCTTAAATAATAATGAGATGAACACCTAGGAGGCCACCACCTATCTTGGGAGTTAAAACATGACAAATACATCTAAAACTTTCTGTATATTTCCTGACTGCAATCCCATCTCTCTCATTCCCCCAATCCTGAATTTGGTGTATATTATCTGTATTTGTTCAACTTTGATCATATTTGTATGTATCCTTAAATAAATTTTACTTTTGATTTGCATTTATTTAAATTATATATATGGAACTAAACTATTTCTCTATAGCAACTTTTGTTTTATTGCTATTATTTTTAAGTCAATACTATGTGACATTTATTCATATTGGTACATACAACTCTAAAAAAATTTTTATAGTATATTCATTGTTTAAATATACTACTGTTGACTGCCCCCAAAGACCACCCCCAAAATTTGTTGATCAAGTAAAGTTTATTGGACTTACTTCAGTAAAGGAGAACTCAAGATTGATATTGTTTCAAAAGTGTTTCAGAAGGGAAAGCAAAGAATGATATTTACAGTTTTAGGAACTGGGCTGGAGGATTTTAGGGTGGGCCTTGCAAGGCAGAAAAGTTTGGGACTGGACAGGGTTTAGCATTATGTCCTTGGCTTTGGGGGCACAGAGTAGGGGTCTTAAAGAGAATCCTCATGAGTCTGAGAGTGTTGAAATGATAGAATCGTTAAGTTTTAAAAGCACATTACTTTAGATGATTCACAGTTTATTTCCAGGAGAAGTATTTCTCAGGGCAGGCTAACTTACTTTGCTTGTTCTCAATATCATTTAACAGAGCTATTGTTAATGTAGCTCACTTTTATTTAACTTTAGGGCAAGGAAGTATTGTTTAACTCGCCCTGATGCGATTCTGTCTAAATTCTCACCACAACTTTTTAAAAGTTTTAAAAAGTTTAAAACTTTATCTATCAGTTGATTTTTTTCCAAGCCTACTATGAACAATTCTGTGATGCCATTTTCTACATGATTAAAACCTGGAAGTATAATAGATGGTTATAAAGAATGTGCATTTTAAAATTGATAATTGAAAATTTGCTCAACAAATTGATCATTATAACTTAAATTCCCATTGGAAACGGGAGAATTCTCTTTTCTCCACCCTTGCAACTGTTAGACTTTTTAAATTTTCCCCAAAGTTAAGTGATACTTTATTGTGGTTTAGTTTGCTTTCTTAGTTACCACTTGGTTTGTTCCCTGTCATATCTTTTGTCCACTATCCTACTGAGTCATTTGTTTTCCCCTATATTGATTTTACATGCCCTGTAGTTTTATGGAAACCAAGTACTGTCTTATGATATGCATTCCAATTTTTGGCTTGTCTTTTAATATATTTAGATTCCTATAAATATTTTTAATGCAGTAAAATTTATCAATCTTTTCATTATAATTTATATTTTTTGGTCCCATTCAAGAAGTGTTTACCTACAAAGAAGTTATAAAGATATCCTTCTGCATTATTTTTTCTTCTCCTTTTACAGTTTGGCTTTA
The DNA here is from genome assembly GCF_964656455.1 of Halichoerus grypus. NCBI lineage: Eukaryota > Metazoa > Chordata > Mammalia > Carnivora > Phocidae > Halichoerus > Halichoerus grypus. The sequence continues at coordinate 186,349,279 of NC_135714.1, forward strand.
ACATTTCAATCTTTAGTTGACCAGGAATTGATTTTTGTGTTGGGTATAAATCAGGAAGTGACTTCAGTTTTGGTTCCCATATATAGGTGACTAGTTTTCTCAGAATAATCAAGAACATCTTTACAACTTTCTATCATATATCAAGCTTCTAATATATGTGCTGTTCTACTTCAGGCTCTCAATTCTATTCCACTGTTCTATTTGTCTATTCCAGAATTGTACCACGTTTTCTTCATTAGTATAGTGCTATGATACTTTCATATTTGGAGAAGTAAATTTCCCACCCATTCTTTCTTCAAGGGTGTCTGTTCTTTTTGTTTTTCTTTTCCATATAATTCTGGAGTCAGCCTAAGTTCTAGAAAAACAAGAACAAAACCCAACAACACACAGATTTTAAAATCCTGTTGCCATTTTAATTGGAATCATGTACCACTAGATTGGTTTGGGAAGAATTGAGATTTTTTTTATGAAATCCAATCTCTCTATTCATGCAGATGAAATCTCTTGCTACTTTTTTGTGGCTGTATGTTGTAGGGACCATGAACATGCACTTCGCACTCTCTTACTGTAGAGGACATAGCGGATTGATGAAGGCCCCAGTTGCTGTCCCTCTGGATCTATCACCACAGTGGGTGACATGACACTCGCCCCAGGCTGCTCCTAGCTGATGCTTGAGCACAGCAGGGTCGTAAGGCAGACCATTCTGGCTGAATTCAGGTCTCCTCTGACAGGGAACTTTGGCTCAGGGACTCCCCATTGGCCTGGAAGAAACTTCTTAAAACTGCTTTGTGGTCCAAGACTATTCCTACCCAACCGTCCTTTTCACTTTCCATCCACAGGTATCAGCCCCGTGTCACAGTCTACACTCTCCTACTTTCTTTCCCCTTTATCCCTTAGACATTCCCCTCATCTATTTCACTGTAGGTGCATTTTGATATCTGCCTCTTGGAGCACCCAAACAAAACACAAAACAAAAACAATGCCTTTTTTTTTTTTCCTTAAGAGACAGCGAGAGAGGGAACACAAGCAGGGGGAGTGGGAGAGGGAGAAGCAGGCTTCCCGCCGAGCAGGGAGCCTGATGCGGGGCTCGATCCCAGGACCCTGGGATCATGACCCGAGCCGAAGGCAGTCGCCTAACCAACTGAGCCACCCAGGCACCCCCAAAAACAATGCCTTTCAAGGAGTTTTGTAGTTTTCTTCCAAAGTTATCAGATTTTTGAGATTTTTCATAAATACTTAAGCTTAAGAAATCATACTTTTGATTGCTATTGGGGTAGAGAGGTTGAACATAGGGACGAGCCTAATTCATGAGGACTTGCCTAATTCATGCTATTCTCTACCTAAAAGGTGTGAAAAGCAGTAGAAAGAGTGACCATTACAACCATGCTAGGCCAGAATCTCTGAGGACCTACTGAAGCAGAAGCACACTTCTGGTCTTCCACCACCCTCACTTAGCGAAGATTTAGGTTGTGGGGAAATAAAGGGCAAAGAGCAGGATTCCTGAATCCCACCTGCAAAAAGAGGCTAAGGAACAAGTGGGGTAGAATCACACAGCAGCTGAGCTCAGGAACGGCATACAGACCTGGTTGTGTAAACCTGGAATCAAAAATCTAGTTTTAGTCCTGGTCTCTTGGCTTTTCAACATATCAGCCTCTGTTTTTGGAGGCTATCACAGTGAGACAGATCCTATGGATTACTTCTCTGAGATGCTGGAGATGGTACTTCAGCAATACTAAACTGTCTAGACAAGAAACTATGGCAGGAAACACAACCTAGGAGAAACTGTCTAGCAACTGACCCCGAAATAATGAAGACCATTTTCTAAGGGCTCGGTAGGGAAATATTGGAGGAGTTTATTCATAAATCTATAAGGGAAGTCAAGAGCAAGTAATCTCTTTTTGCTGACAAAATAGCCTTTAGTTTGAATACCAATCTCACCTTGAGACAGGTTGTTCTGGAACAACCGCCAGGAAGAAGAATAGAAAAGCTCTTAGAATGTAATTACTGCCTTGGTTAGGTTAGGCTGGGACAGCGCAGCAGTGCCAACCCCTTGGCTCCTGTGGGGTATTGTGCTCACAATCCTTACTGCAGAGCTCAGCAGCTAATCATGTCCCAAGGCTGAATGTTAGGACCCCAATTGCTCATCGCACTTGGGGGGATCTAGCTCATCCCACTTGGGTTCTGCCCCAACTTTGCAGGCTCCGAGGTGGCCCAGTCTTTTCTTTCATTCCATTGTTAATATCAGTTTGAATTTTCATAGGCCCTGTTCTCTTGCTACACCCCTCCCTGCTTCACGTTTGGTCTGGAAGCCTCAATTCTATTATTTAGGACCAAAGAGGCTGACACCTGGTCTGCTCCCCTGAGCCAGACTACAGTGCACCACACTTAGTGAAGTGTCCAGTGAGGTAGAAGATTTCCATGGTTCTTTATAATTATTATGACATCACATGAGAGATAAGACCAGTGAGTCTATGGAAGGTTGAATGATTTGCCTAAGGCTACATGAGTTGTCAACTCATGAAATGCAGAGTCTGGATCTGAAGCCAGATTTCCTGCACTTAGGATGCTGTGTTCCTTCCATTGTGCCTTTTCATCTACCATGGTATGCACTCAAATTCCCTATTTCTTTGTTCCCTCTGCAGGCTGGGCCATCCATTGCATCATTTCAGATATCCAAGAGCAAAGTGTGTGCCTGAACCTTGACAAAGCTCACTCAACAGCCAGGCCCACCTTAGGTTTCATTCAGCCCCGGCTTGAATGGGGGTGTCATTCTTCACCTCCTTCTGCTACTCTGCCTTCCTGATAAATGCTCAGAAATTGCAAATGCTAGGAAATCAACAGTTTTCTTTTACATTTCTATTTATTTCCAGTGTCTTCTATCCATTTCCATTTGATGAAAGCTATCGATTCCAAGATGCCACCATTATTATTTGAGAGAACACTCAGCTAGAGAAAGTTTTATAACGAAGTTGTTATATTTATAGTCATCTACTATTTAAGTTGTAAATTGTTTTCCGTTAGCTTTAACTTGTGCAAATGTGCTGTGAGAAGTCACAGGGTGTTCAGAGAGCCCAGTTAATAGGGCTTGGCACCAACACTGGAAAGGTTATGGCTCTTCAGCTAAGCTGATGCTCAAGTCATTTAAAGACTTACCTTAAAGTTCAAAAATGAAATTATTACCACATAGAGACATTAACGCAGTGCTTAAAGGGTATGATAGGAAAACAGTGAGTGATACTTTATATGAACAAATACCTTTTTATGGTCTATTAACAATTCTGTGCCTGAACTAGTAGTTATTCACATTATCTTGTAAATGGAGCATTGTTCAGAAGCACTGGACTGTAATATTATGTATTATATTACCAGTAGAATAAAGTGATAAAAGAGTTGAACTACTTTCAAATGATAGCTGGAGAGATACTGCGGCAGGATCAAGGAGTTTGGTGAATGAGAGTGATGGCGTGGGTGAAGAGAGCTCCATCCCTTTTGAATGCTAAGATAAAGAGGACGGATATTCCACTGGGGTCCAAATAATAAGTTACAATACCAGAGACCAGGATAGAGGAGGTTGATACAAGCAAGGGAACATTCAGGTTTACTGGCCCAGAGGATCCCACTGGGCTGAAACAGAGACGTTGTTGGCAGGGACTAACTGGGATCATATACCCCCAGCAAGGTCCCGGGAAGCCTTTGTACCAGGATTATGGCCTCGCTCATAATTTGATATCACACCTGTTTGATGGGGTGGGTTTCTAACATGCGTTCAGCCTTCTTTCAACAACTACCCAGACCGAATCATTAAGCAACAGAGCCTATTTGCTAAAGCCTTCTGCAGATTACAAATAATGAACTCCTAGATCTAGAACCATGGTGATTCTTCCTGTCCATCTCTTAACAGTTGTATTTTACTCATTTTTGTTTTCCTCACAGAACCCAGATAAATGCTTGCCTATTTTGAGTTCTTAATAAATGTTTGGTGGGGTTCTCTCTTCAAAACTAAACTGTAAGATTAGCAGCTCACAACAGATCCTCTCACAGAGAATAACTATTGAGTAAATGTTGGTCAGTAGATTTAAAGAAAATAAGACTCCTTGGTGAGGGACATAGTGAAAGAAAGATGAAATAAAATGATCTGTGATACACAAGCAATTAATAGGCCTCAGGCACCACGTGAGAGCCTAAGAAGAAAGAGCAAGAGGTAGGTATCTGAGAAGCAAAGGGGAAGTAAGGTCAACCAAGGAGACATTCCCTGTGGCAGCGGACTTCAACAACAGGGATGATTATCGGGAATCTTCCCTGTTTCTTTGAAATCTCAGGCTCTGTGTAATATTTTGGGCATGATGGCATTCAAATGGTGTCCATAATGAGGCAAAGAAGGAAAAGAAATGTATTCTTGGAACACCAAAATGAATCCTATATTTAACAAACTCAGAGAAAGCAGGCCAGGGAATGCTGGGTTGAACAGGTAAAGCCTTAGGTCTGATTGTTCACTCCAGTAAATTTCCTGGAATGACTGGGAGGGACGGACCTAGGTCTCCCTCTGCTGGTAGAGAGGGAAATCAATCCATTTAATGTAAATTTAAAGCATAAAGTTTTGGGGCACCTGGGTGGCTCAGTTGGTTAAGCCTGTTTCTCCCTCTCCCACTCCCCCCTGCTTGTGTTCCCTCTCTTGCTGTCTCTCTCTCTCTCTAATAAATAAATAAATTTTTTTAAAAAATAAAGCATATAGTTTTAAAAGACTTCCCAGTTCCAAGAACATTAGAGCAAAAAGAGATTCTCTACAAGCTTTATCTTCCTACTTTGTAATTCAATATGGAACTGGTATGAAAATAATACATATCCGGGTCATAAAGAACTTCCGATCACCATAAAAACACATTTATAATCCTTCAAAATGACGAATTCCTTAAATTAGCATCCAACTATGTACTTTCATGTCCTAAAAGTATTTTTTAAGACTCTAGAGTGGAGAAGCCAGAATTTCAACGCACACTAATTAAAGTGGATATATAGTATAGAACTGTCCATCAGCCTTGTTATTAAAGGTTTTAATAAAGCCCCTTCACTATTTTGATGTTGAGAAGCCCTTCTTTCTAAGTGATTTCTTACATAATACCAACCTTTAAAAATCATCCTCAAGTCCTCTCACATTATTTTATGGATTTTAACCAGAAGTCTGTAAGTACTTTTATTATTTGCATATATACAGGTGAGACAAGTGATGCTCATGGATTGAGGTTTACAGAGTTTAAATCCCTATCTGGTGGAAGCAGCCCCAAACTCACATCTGACCAGGAGACCTAAACAACAGGAGGTAACTGTAAGTGAGAGAGGAATCAGAGATGGCGGTCTGTGCCAAAAATTCTTTCCCTAAAACTTTCCACACAAAACTGTGCCTTTAATAGGCCAAGGTGGGCCTTGCTTAAGCCTTTTAAGAAAAATATGGAAATTAAAGCAGCATCTCTATTACTAACGAGGCCAGCACCTGGTAAGGTCATAACATGAATTATATAATAAAGCAAGGTAATTATGCCACAGTGATTAATCAGAACTAAGAAACTTGTATTATCATATATTAAAAATTTATCCTATACACACAATTCTATACTCAGAATTATACCAAGCTAGACTCATGCCTTGAGTATGAAATAGAGACAAGTTTTCTCTCCTTCTCTCTCACCTTCTCTTCCTGGACAGCAATAATAACAATAATGCTAATTTAAATGTTAGGCTGTGGGGCTCCTGGGTGGCTCAGTCAGTTAAGCGTCTGCCTTCGGCTCAGGTCATGGTCCCAGGGTCCTGGGATCGAGCCCCGCATCGGGCTCCTTGCTCGGCAGGGAGCCTGCTTCTCCCTCTCTCTCTGCGTGCCGCTCCCCCCTGCTTGTGCTCTCACTCTCTCTGTCAAATAAATAAATAAAATCTTAAAAAAAAAATGTTAGGATGTGCAGCTTCCACAGATTCTAATTTTATCATAACAGTGACACCAAAATAGGAGTTAAGGTATAAATGTATTATTTTGAAGATGAAAAAAAAATGTTAAGCATAGAAAGTGCCCTTGGCTTGCCTAATTTCATGCTAATTAATCAACAGAGGCATCGGGAGGCTCTAATCCAGATTTACTGACCTGCTTTAAGTCTGTGGAGGAATAGAGAGGATTATCAGTTTCAGTTTAAATAAGCCCATAATCAAGCTAATGGATGCCTGGTGTTATGTACCACCAGTCCCTCAAGCCTGCAGATAACCAGCTTTTCTTCTAGCCATGATCGTCGTTAGAGATCACTTCCCTTTCCATGACTTTGCAGTGGGTCCCAGATGCCTCTTAAGTGCAATTAAAATCTCCTGAGTTGGAGTTTTTGTTCTTGGAGCAATTGGTTTGTTTGTTTTCAGCTCTTCGTGTTCTCAGGTTGGTCAAATTTTATCCTTTTGTGGCCCTGCTTATACAATCTCCTCTGTGGCAAACCACATTTTTCTCCTTCAGATCATAACCACTTCCGTAAGAAGGGCTCAAGTTCTTCCCGTCCGCTTTTTGGTTTGTCACTTCTCTGTAACTTTCCACAGCCCGCCCGGGGCGAGCCTGCGCTGGGTCAGATGCTGGCTCACCGACAGTGAGTAAGTGGTTTGGATAAGACCTTGGCAGGCGATCTCGAGGACTGGCCGGTTTTAGTCCAACAGCTTTTAAATTAAACCCCAAGCCTTTTCTGGAGTGAGAGGCGGAAAGTAAAGAAACGGGAGGTGGGAAAGAACAATGTAAAGAGAAAAAAGGGATTACTCAGGCAAGGGCTGAAAACTTTGGAAGGCAGAGGAAGCAGATTCATCGGAGTATTTTGGCCAATGCTTCTCGATCTGGGATTTCTGCTACGGCTCTGCTTAGGATCAGTCTCTGTGAAAATTCCTCTTTCCTCTCCCCTTTTTTTCTTTCTGGGGACTCCTGTGGATGTCAAGAGCTGAGTGTCTCCACCAGGCAAGCCAAGTACCCCCAGGAGGCCTTGGAAATGTCCCCTTACTGTTTTATGTGTTTTTCAGTTTATAAGGGAAGTCTTGAAAACAAAACCAACTTCAAAGTAATTCAACTTCTTTACTTTTCTTTTTTTTTAATACCATTGAATGTGGGTTGGCTAAGTAAATAGGAGGACTGCCTGTCAGTAATTCACGTTCACATCTAGTCCTCGCAAGCACACCCTGAGTTAGAGAAGTCACATAGAATCAGTCCCACTTCCTGTGCTCGGGTGTCCTCGAGGACTAGAGGCTCGGTGACTTCCCTAAAGAACGTGCTGATAGCACAAGGCAGAGCCGGGACAGAAAGAGGGGTCTTCCCCCTCTGGGCCGCTACACTGACCACATCCTACAGCTTCCCAATAAATATCAGCCTTTTTCCTGAAATGACAAAGCTCTCCTTATTCATGTGGAAGGCACTTGGCAAATAATAGTTATTTAAGTTCATTTCTACAAGAAGAGCGTAAGCCACAGAGAATGTCATGCCTTTGTGCTTTATCTTAATGTGACATAATTTTTCTCAATATCAAAGAAAGTAATATTGTAATTCTATTTTAAAACAAAAAAGACAACAATAAATGCTTTTCTGGTGTCTCTATGTGAGCATACGTCAAGTTTATGGGTGGATATCTTCCCCAAATATAATTTGAGTACACGGTCACTGGTAGGAAATTTTTATGGTAAATTTGTTCCCTTAAAGTTCTGGATTCCCTCACTATGGCAATGTGGAATGAAACTGTTTTTGAGTAGGAATTCAATTTAGAACTTTAATGCTAAAATAAAAATAATTGTATATTACTGTAGTTCCACAACGCTTTTTTCCCCCAACTCATTTGTTACCTCATTTCTTTAGCATAAGATGTTTAAAAATATCACAAACCGACCTACCTCATTCAAAATTTTCAGCATAGGATGAACAAATTTGCTGTTCCTCGTATCTCTTTCCTTCCTCTCCTTCCCTCCTTCCTTCTTTCCCTCTTTTTTTCTAAACCCTCTCAGGTTATCCTTTTTATACCCAATCACTCTGGCAGCTGACTTGGATATAGGACATATCAAGTCTCTAAAAGATAGCAGTCCTGACTTCTCTAACAGGTGCTTATTCAGAATAGTAGCTGTTTTCAATTTATTCTTCCATAGAACCCTTAGAGTGGGGCAATTGTATGCGATTTGACAGAAGAAAAAAATCAACAATTTATGTCAGTAATTTTATCAGCCTTTTTAGGGTAGTGTTGCAAGCATGAAGCATCAGAGATGTTTTCTGAAAAAACTGCAATGTTTTACAGGTTTGGGTGAACTTAATGGCCCCCTATGGAGGTTCATAATGGATGATTAGCAAATGTATTTCAGTCTTGTTTTTCTCCCTCACCTAAAACTCCTTTAGGCATGGAATTCTAAAGTTTTTCATTCAGGGAACCCCAAAGAGCTTTAAGAGCTTTAAGGGTCACATTCAATTTCAGGGTTATTAAAGTAATATAGTAAATCCCCTTTTTAAAATTCTTGGTGCAGTTCACATTTTTGTAGAAAAACCTACAGCACAAAAGTTTGATACTGTTAAAACTGTTAACAGTTACTTTATGTAACTGTTAAAATCTGTGTTCATGTGTTTCAGTCTCAGAGAGCATTGTCTTTAGAAAGCACAATTCCGGAGCCAAAGTAATTAAAAATAATTTCAGTTTTTACTTATATGCTTCATAAACTGGAAGAGACTCTAAATATCAAGCCCACGACTGCAACTATTAAATACCCTTATTCTTCTGTCCATTTTTGTGCCCAAGGCCACTGGTTCAAAATCCAGAGCTACTCTTCCTTTTCTCCCTTTAAGGGATTTAGTCTTATGCAATAGTGGATTGGGGTTGCTGGTCAAGTAGTCTGTGCAAGTCTCCTGTTTTAGCGCCTGGTGCTGTGTGCTCCGAAGTCAGCGGGGTCAGCAGTTGAGAAGGGAGGCTGGGCACAAACGGAGAGAGAACAAGGGCGAACGGAAACCCACGCGGATGAGCTGGAGCCTGCATTTCTTTCTCACTGCCTTCAACTTGACGGCCCAGGTGGCCTGCAGAGAAGGTGACGAGTTCCTCAAGGAGCTAACCATGTACGTGGTTCAGGAGTGAGAGAAACCGAAGGAGGCTCCAGAGGGAACTCTAGGAGCTCCAGGTTCTTGTCCCACAAAGCTGGTGAACCAGCAGAGCAGTGACGAGCAGTGTAGACTTGTATTGGGCCCTGCTGTCCCTGAAGTGACTTTCTGAACATGAACTGTGGCTACGGCTAAACTCCCATGCAAAATGTCTTGTGTGGTCCATAATGAGCCAGAACAATGTAGGAAAGAGAATTCTGGAAAACGTAGTCCTAGTGTAGATGCTTTTTCTCCTCCTCTCTCTCTGTGTGTGTATATATCTATTTCTGGGACTCTACAATGCATATAGTTTGGTCCAGTGGATGATGTCCCACAGGTACCTTAGGCTCTTTTTACTTTTCCTCATTTTTGTTTCTTTCTGTTTCTCAGATTCAGTAAGTTCAATTGTCCTCTTTACCTGATTTCCGGGTGCCTGTGTGGCTCAGACGGTTAAGTGTCTGCCTTCAGCTCAGGTCATGATCCCGGGGTCATGGGATCGAGTTCCACATTGGACTCCCTGCTCGGCGGGGAGCCTGCTTCTCCCTCTGCCTGCCACTCCCCCTGCTTGTACTCTCTCTCTAATAAAAAATAAAAAATCTTAAAAAAAAAAAAGATAAATTACCTGATTCTTCTGCTTGTTCGTATCTGTTGCTAAACTCTTCTAGTGAATTTTTCACATTGCTAATTGTACATTTTAGATCCAATATTTCTGTTTGGCTCTTTTTTCTTGTTTTGTAATTTCTATCTTTTTATTGATATTCTCATTTTAATACATTATTTCTGATGGCCCTGAGTTCTTCGTCTTTTTAAAAAAATCATATTGAAGCAGTTGTTTTACTTTGTTGAGTACGTCCAACCCTGGACTTCCTCAGGGACCATTTTCTGTTATTTTGTTCTTTTTAGGGGGTTACTTTCCTATTTCTTTGTATGCCTTGTGATTTTTGGTCGTTGTTGAACACTGGATCTTTGACTATTAATGTGGTAATCCCAAAAGGCAGATTCTTCCCCCCTTCCCTACGGTTTGTTCTGTTTTTCTTCCCTGAAGGCTGTGGTAGTCTATTTGCTTAGTTACTTCCCTGAATTAATTTTGCAAAGACCGTGTCTCTTGTTGTGGGAGGTCACTGAAGTCTGTTGCTTAGCATGTGTCCCACTAGTGTTTTTGAACGCCAGGAACTAGAAACAAAAAAAAAGCCCCCCCCCCCAAAAAAAAACCCATAACCAAACAAAAAACACCAACAACAGCAACAAAAGCCACCTGTCCTGGTCTTTGCAGATGCGCATGTATCTTGCTCTGGGCATGCGCAGAGTTTTCTGCAGGCCTCTCTACACATGGCTTTCTAAGAGTGTCCGAAGAACTCTGTCCCGCTTTCGCTAGCCGGCCTTGTGTAGTCTACGGTATGTCCCAACTGTAACCTTTGGCCCCCGGCATGTAGGGGTCATTAATTCAGTTTGCAGAGTTTTTGAGCAAGGCACGCTGCTTTTCCAGCTTGAGTTCCAAGTTACGCACAACAGGGATGAATGCAAGCTTGCATCAGTCCTTCAGGGAAGCCTCCCAGGAGTAAGAACTGACCCACGCAAGCATTTGCGAAGCACGTTTGCTCTGCGTCCTCTGGAATTGGGGACCAGGGTCCCAAACAAGGAACCTCGGCTGTGGCTGTCTCAAGACCAAATCCAGGAGTGGCTTAGGACAAGGGTGAGTAAAAATGCGACAAAACTTCCCTGCTGGTTGGAAGTTGCCCTTCTCTTGACTCAGCATTTGCTCAGTGGCTGGAAAATGTTGACTGTTTTGCAGAGTGCTGAGGAGGTTGGCTCTGACAGTTTGTACTTGTTTCTCAGTGCTTCTGTGGGCAATGCTGAGCACGCGGAGCTGCCTGTTCCACCGTTTTGCTGATGTCATGCTCCCTAATTTTTCTTTTTGTATCAGTAAATATACTAAATAATAACATACCTAAAGCAAGTCCTTTGTTAACAGATATTACAAGTGTAAAAATAACTTTTTTAAATGATACAAATAAAATTCGAAACCTAGAGTACTCTGTAAAAACAAAAGAGCTGATAAATATCAAAAGGAATAGAGTTCCATTTTGTGACGTGACAAGAAGATTGATTTGATTAAAGAAAACCATGTAAAAACCTGTCCCCTAACCTTCACTAAAGAAAAAGCAGACTTCAAAAAGTCAGGCTATCTTGCAGTTCTACGGTTGATAAAAAGCTGTATCTAGTGCCAAACACATATTCCTAAAATTCCTACATTCCATTTCAATGTATTAAAAAATATCTCAACATAAGCATCTCCTAAATGTACTTTCTGTGGAAACAGTTAACTGTTCACTTGTTCCTGTTCTCTGCCAGAACCTTGATTTCATTTAGTGACCAAGGGCCCTTGAGCTTTCGTGAACCTTGAGCTTTTCCAACTCTGGAGCATGAATAATTCTTATTATTCTAATCCGATGATGGTAAGTTTGTATCTCTTGCCAGTGATTGGTTTAGGCATGAGCATCACTGCAATCCCGAGCACACATACATGACTGAGGTCGCAAATGTTTCATTTCCCTCTTAATCACAAGCATTACTATGTGATTTGTAATAGGCATATGCCTCAAGTGAACATCTTGAGTACAGACTACCATGGTTCATAATTTGTGGAAAAAATGGAAGTTTTTACTTGCAACTATTCAAATAACTGAGGGGAAATATGTTTGGTTCTCAAATATCAACTGATATTCTTATTTTCTACCTCCCCCCTTTTTAAAATTTGTTTTAATGCACACTGCATTTATTTTGATGCTAGATGGCTAGATAAATGGAATGCAATGATTCTGGTCCAGGTGGTCTTTCTTTTTTTCTTTCCTCTTTCCCTCCTTCCCTTCTTATCTCCTTTCCTCCCTCCCTCCTGTCCATCCTTCCCCAAATCACTGCTTCTTGAAGGAGTTAATGTCATTCACCATTCCGAAGGAAAGCTCCCAAATATAGTGGCACAGTTAAGCTCTTTTCTAGACTAGATTGAGTTTAGTACAGTAAATCGATTACAAAAAGTGCTTTATTGGTTTTAAAGACACAAATGTCTAGATTTAGGTGGAAAATCAGTATCCATATAGCCTACATCAATACAGCATGTGCAGCCCATAGGCACTGATCCTAGACATCTCAAATAGGCTGATATGCAAAGGATTTTTTCTTTTTCTTTTTTTTAAGAATTTATTTATTTGTCAGAGACAGAGAGAGAGAGAGAGAGAGAGTGAACACAAGCCGGGGGAGTGGCAGGCAGAGGCAGAGGGAGAAGCAGGCTCCCTGCTGAGCAAGGAGCCCAATGCAGGACTCGATCCCAGGACCCTGGGATCATGACCCGAACTGAAGGCAGACGCTTAACTGACTGAGCTACCCAGGTGTCCCTGCAAAGGATTCTTTAATACTGTCTTCTTTACCATATAAAGGAAATACCTAGACAGTGCAGTTGAGCCCAAGGAGTTAATAACCAGCTGAATGTAGAGCCAGGGTTTAGAGACAGTTTGTCTAGATTGTGAGTCTATTCTCTTAGTCACAAAATTACATTGGAGAAAAGTAGAAGACAAGGACTTAACAAGTAGAAGAATGTAACATGATAAAAGAGCATTTTCAGCAGGCCATTTCCAATAGTTCCAATTCCAAGAGAACATTTTTGCCTTTGCAAGTGAGAGGCAGGGAATCTACTCTCGGGCTACTATTTGTGAAGTGAGACTTCAGGAGTTGAAAAAAATGCATAAGCGCATTTTTTTGCTTATCACCATTAAAGAAAGAAGAGTAGAGCCATTCTAGACTAGTACTACTTTCTAATCACATGCCCCTCTGGGTTGGGGGCTTAGGAAACTTGAAAAGTATATTCTTCTCTGACCTAGATTATATTCAATTGGGCTCCAGTAGCAATCAATCACTGGTCTTTCTGCCTGGATACCTAGACAGCTGGGGACAGGCACTGGGTTCCAGGTGACCTTCCACACTCTAAGATATACCCTGGTGATGGGCTGACCATTGGTAAGGTACTGTTTTGGCATGCTTAGGGTCCCTGACCCTTAAAGGCTGCAGAGACCTCTCTCTGTGTCTCTTTCTTTGTCTCTTTCTGGTTGTAATTGTTGATGGACTTCATGAAAGACTCCAAAGAAGGGTAGTTGAAACTAGCTTCTGTGCTCAAGACATTTGCATGCTGTTATTTAAAGTGGAGCAATTTACATTTAAAAATGTATTTACATTTTAAACAGTGTCCTCGAATGATGATAACTATTCAACTTAATTTAAAATGCACATCAAACTGAGCTCCATGTTGAAAGGACATTTTTGATCCACCAATTATCAAGATGCATACAGTGATGGGGGGCCCGTGCCTTTTCTCAGATGCGCTGCTTTTTCTAACTTAAGGTTCAGTAAAAACAAACAAAAACTGTCAATACATGACCATGTAAAATAACCATGTTGTTTTTCTTAATCATATTATTATTGATCATGTGAAACCTAAGTTTTTCATCATGCCCAGAATATATCATAAACACTTCTACCAAACAGCCAAGTTATTGCACGTTCAGAGATTTTGATGGCCAGGATAAAATGTTTCCTCAAAAAATGTGTATGGTTAGAGATTTCGCAAACTTGGCACAAAAAACCCAAACTCTTCCCAATCCTCTCATTATTAAGAAAGTAATTAAATTAAAATCAACTAGATTACAAGGAAGACAAAAATGACAAAAATTGTCATCCTGTGAAGAGATCAGTTGAAGTCCATCATTGGAAGGTGTTTCCATTATCATTGGTATTTGTAATCTAGAAGCCTTAAACTTTGGAATATTCCATTCGATGTATGTCATTATATTAGAAATCCCATTTAGAAACCCAAAGAAGTTTAAATGGTTCAAATATAGATATATAGCAAGCATGAAGGTGTTCAATATGTTTATCCAGTGATTTAAAAATACTCCTTTGCTTTAGACAAGATTCCTAATCTCTTAAATATTCACTGAACTGATTTTAACGGAGCAAAATAATAAAATCATTTTGCAACAATGATTTCATAAAGGTGAAAGAAAATATGATACATTATGAAGTACAAGTGACTCCAGCATCTTCAGAGTGTGAGCAGCCTCTCACACCCCATTGTCTAATTTTACAGTCTTCGATAGATGATTCTCTCCCAAAACAAAATACTTCATTCAGCCAAATTGGACCAGTACCTGCAAAAATCAGATACAAATGCATTAGTAAGTCTGACTTTAGGGTTTATATTTGGGATAAAACCATTAATTTATACACTAATTTAACACCAAAGTATCGATCATTATATACAGGTTCTGTGCTTTCTGTTAGGATTCAAAAATTAATCTCCTGCCCCAGAAGACTTTATATTCTGTCGATGTGTAAACTACTAAAGTACAAAGTAATAAGAGCTATAACAAAGGTACATAGCTCAGTGCAATCATAGATAAAAGACTGATTGGTTTTTAACAGACTGGTTTTGTTTTTAGAAATAAGAAAGGAAATAAGCTTTACTGATCATAAATATATGCCGTGACCTGATGGTCTGAGGGCATCTGTACCAGGCGTTCTCTGCAACGTCAGGATATACTGGAGTTCTTTCCTTAGCTTCCGGGGTTTTGCCATTTACATGTGCCTGGTTTACCAGATATGTTATCTATTTTTTTTTTTTTTAAGATTTTATTTATTTTATTTGACAGAGAGAGACACAGCGAGAGAGGGAACACAAGCAGAGGGAGTGGGAGAGGGAGAGGCAGGCTTCCCACCGAGCAGGGAGCCTGATGCGGGGCTCGATCCCAGGACCCTGAGATCACAACCTGAGCCGAAGGCAGACGCTTAATGGCTGAGCCACCCAGGCGCCCTATGTTATCTATTTTTAATTAAACTAAGACTAATACAATCAGCAAAGGACTTAACAAACTATCCTGAAAGAAGACCATGGATTATTAATTGCAAGCACATGCGGACAACAACAAAATGGCAGAGCTCATACTCTCTTTATCTTGAACCCTTCCTCAGACACATTAGAAGGGAAAATGGCTGTCAGCAGTAGGCTACCTGGGAGATATTCAGCCAACTAAATACACAAACTTAACTGCCACTCTCAAGATAAGGACATTATTTTATCAATGAATACGAAAACAAGTGCTTTCTGAAAGGCACCTATGCATGCCAAAAAGAGTTCATTTTAAAAATAATGTTTGGAGGGGCACCTGGGTGGCTCAGTCGGTTAAGCATCTGCCTTCGGCTCAGGTCATGATCCCGGGGTCCTGGGATCGAGCCCCACATCGGGCTCCCTGCTCCGCGGGAAGCCTGCTTCTCCCTCTCCCACTCCCCCTGCTTGTGTTCCCTCTCTCGCTGTCTCTCTCTGTCAAATAAATAAATAAAATCTTTTAAAAAAATAATATTTGGAAATATTTTTCTGGTATTCTCTAAAGATTTTCTGCATGTATCATATATAAAAGTTCCCCTTTATTTTACACTTAAGACAGTTAGAAATGGAACCTTTGAAAAACTTCTAAATGAAAGATTGCATTGGGTTTTGTTTAACATATATCATGCAAACCTCCTGATGAGTTTCCAAGAACATTTCATGCCGCAAAGAAAGATGATTTAGCAGCTAAACTTCAAGAAACCCCTTAGCAAGACTGGTGGATAGTAAATAAATATCTTAATCCTGTCAGTGTAATCAATAATACATTTCTTCAATTTGGATCAATATGATGTTGAAAGGTTCTTTTTCAGTCACAGAGCTATAGAAAACCTATTTAGAAATAACTTCAGCTCAGAAACAGACCTTGTGTAGCTATGAAACAGTGTTAGATGAAGACTTTTTTTTCCAAAGAGGCATCTATAATGGCATATATAATGACATTACTCTTGCTGATTTTTTCAAATATTCTGTGAGTTCAATAAGCAAGAGTTTATGTACATGGCTGACAATGTGCATAACTATATAGTAGTATGTGCATATATGGAAAAATTACAAATATTGGGAATTTTGTAACCACTATGTGGATAACATTTGGCCTAACCTTAAAAAATGGACAGAGGTTTTCCATGTATAAAAAAGAAGTTATTCCATGTAGTGGGGGCAGCATGAAAAGGCCTGATATATTATAACAGTCAACGGTATCCTGGCATCTAAAACGCAAAGTACATTAATGAGTGGAGAAGGACTCATTGGGAAGGCTGGATATAAAGTCGGGGCCATGCTTTACAATATTCAGAATTTTATATTATGCCACCAAAAGAAGTGATGTCATCAGAGCTATATTTTAGAAAATATAGGTCTGACAGGAATGTGGAAGTTGGATTAAAGAAAAAACTCTGTAAACCAGAAGGACAGTTAATAGGATGTCTATGGAGAGATTTTCTTTGAAGACTCATGTTTTGATTTACTCTTAGAATTAGATAGGAAATTTGTATTTCCACCTCTAAAATAGTGTATTCACTTAATCTTTAATGATTTGTTCCTTTACTAGAAAGATTCAAACATGGGACAAAATTATATTTAGGTTTATGTGACCAAGGTAATTAGGAACTTTGTATTGTTAAATCATTCGTGTCCAAACAATGTTTCTATTAGAAAAGAAAGGTTTTCCCAGGCTGATCAATTATAAAAGTAGTAACCTGGAGAGCTCAAGTATTTTTTTGAAATGTTTATAACAGTATTGAGCCCTTTTCAGCTTGAAATTTTAAGGCAAATAAAAAGGAAAAGATTAGGGGAATATAATCTCAAAATCAGAAACCTTACAGGAATGCCCTTTTTGTTCCCAAGTTGCTTTTACTTGGTATAACCTAGTCTCTTTTGTGTTTGTGTGTTTGTATGCGTGAGTGTATTTGTGCATGTCTGTTTCTTTTTAAATAAAGTCTATATAAACTTTTTGGGAGCTCCACAAGGTGACTCAAAAATATAGGCAAATAATCAATTGCACAAATGGTGAAGCTCCTCCCACGTGAATGTAGTAGAGAGCCCAAACAGTGGGACATTTATAAATTGTACTTCTTAGATGTGTAGACAAACAAACATAAGTAAAACTTTTGGTCAATTCAGACCTCAGCAGTGCAGAAGTTTTACAACCCGGGAAAAGGGAATTAAGAATGAGAATCCTCCCAGTGGCCGGAGCACCAGCAGGGGCAGCCCCACAAGGGCAGAAGAAGATATTATTTCGTCAATTAATGTGCTGACATGTGAACACAAATTTTTAGAAACAGCAGTAAAGGAATTCATGAATGTGAGAATACCAAAGCTGTAGTAATAATAATGAGCATTTAAGCCCACTCTGAGGAATTTATGACACGGCTGAAAACATTCAAAGTACTTTTGATCTGTTACCTCATTGAATCCTCAAATGACCTTCAAAAGTTAAGTGCTTTCGAAATGCCATTTTACTGTTGAGGAAAGAGAAAATCAGGGAGAATAAGTAACTCGGCCCAAGGCCATGTAGCTAATACAGGAGGGAGTCAGCATCCCTACCCCGCGTCTTCCTAGAGCCAGGGCTTTTCATCAATGATTCATGCAATCCCCTGCGTTCTCAGATTCAGTCATTCAACAGATCTGTTTTTGAGTGCCTACGTAAGTGATCAAAATCAAAATCCATTCGTTCTTGAACTGACTTCCTGGTGAAGCCTTCTGTTTTAGGTAGGGGCAGCAGCTGAGGTCCCGTAGGTCATTAGCAGCAGAGTTGCTACTTGCATCTAGAACCTCCAGCTCCGATTGCAGTGCCTTTCCACCAAGAACACACGGATAGGATCAATACGCTGTGTGATTCACTAAGTCTGGTCTTTAGTGGTGTGGAGAAGATTCACGGGGAACACCCTAGGCCTTTCACATATGGTCTTTAAAATTTACATCTTCTAATAACCCTGGGAAAGAATGACAATTATCTCCATGTAACAGGTAAATAAACTGAGACTCAGAAAAAAATGTATGCTTTTCTCAAAATAACAGAGAATACAACCAAGCAACAGAACATGATGACATTTAAAACGTGGTGCTATTCACTGACTGCACAGAAGCCCAAGTAGAGTTATAAAAATAACTTTCCAAGATTTGTTTTTATTTTTACATTAATACATTCAGGACTATTGAGTCTAAGGGACAAATTTATTTAATATGCATTTTCCATCTCATTCCAAATTGTTTTCTGCGTTAAAAATTAATTCAAAGGTAGCATAGAATTCATAAAATTTTACCTTCATGTAAACCCCAAAGATTAAAAAAACAAATTTGTTTTTATTTCTTTACATAATAACTATTACTCAAGGATGTTTGGTGTTGCTGCTTTCCTTCTTATTTGCCTCTGAACTATCTTTCCAGCTCATGGGAAACTGCAAAATTGAGGTGTACAGTTTAGATGTTTTTTAATTTTCTAATCCTATTTATTTATCATCCATCTATCTATCTACCTAACCATGTATGCATCTACAATTCTCTTTACAATTTGGGGGCTGGGGGGAGGGCAAATTGATGATTTTGTGTTTCCAAAAGCACACAGCTATCAATGTGTTGTCCATGACTCCTGGAATTTCATGAGCTTGATTTGTGATGCCTGAGACTGATTGACCGATGATACCATTTCCTCTTAATCTATTTAAAAAAAATAACAGATACTGATATCTATTTCAAGGATTTGAGATTTTTTAATCTGATCTTCAATAACTCACCACTTTTCTGAAAAAAAAAAAAAAAAAAGTGATCATATTTCATTCATGAGCCAGAAAGATGGTACAGTGATGCGATTTGAGATTAGCTGCTGAATAGATACGTGAAGAAGCAAAAACCACTGTTGGTTAAAAGTCTGAATGAATTTTAATTAAATCTAGTCATGGCTGGGTGATTTGAATCTGTATTTGAAGATTTCTAATTGGGAAGTGCTTTGTCAACAGCTTCCTCTTCGAGAGAAAAAAAAAACATCCTTTTTTTTTTGTGAGTTTTTTAAAATCAAAGATAGAATAGGAATCAGAATCGAGGATGGGTAAACTTAGACTATAGTTCTAAATTCTAGTGTAGCGGTTTGGAGAAGACACTTATTTTCCGTTTTAGCATATAGGCAGAAGGAGGAGGTGGGTCTAAAACGGCTGTGAGATTTCATTTACCTTTACAATTCTATAATTCTAAGATTTTAAAGAAGCAAGCTCTTTACAAATGAAATTCTTAAGGATAAAGAACTTAGAAGGACATTCTGTTGAGTGGAGACCTAGGTAAAGGAGGGAATCTTGACCCCTCCCCTGCAACCACCATAACAGTTGTATAAGTTTGGGCAGGTTTTGTGACAGCTCTGTCAAGTTTACTTCCAGAAATTTCTCTATGCAAATTGGGGCTCTCATGTCTTTTCTCACAGGCACTGTGAGCACTAAATGAGATTATATAGTATGCACTTGGTTAACAATACTATTCCATACTTAGTATTGTCTTTGTTACCATAAGTAACAAAACAGATATGTTAAGAACTCTGAGGACTCGAAATCAGGTTCCTTAACACCCACCCGCTGTCTAAACATCTACATTTTAAAACTTCCAGTGTACAGGGAGCAGTCTGTAAGAATTTGAGTTCTGACCCATTTGATATATTTTATATCTGAGATTGTTTTTACTCCCTTTCACTGGAGGATAAGTTCGGAGGTACAGTTATATTTTTGATCTCCTTCAGTTTATTCTTGTATTTTTAAAAACTTCCACTTAGAAAATTGATTATGAAATGTGAAAGGGGTATTAAATAAAAAATATATTTAGGCTTAGAATTTTCTTTTGTTTCTGCTTTCAAGTTTGGAGTTGTAGCACAAAATCCTGTAAACTTAGAAGATGGGCTAGTTGCTGCGGGTCCAACTCCAAATCCCTGCCTCAGCACACAGGCTCAGACACACCTGGGACAAATGCCTGGAGGACCACCATAGTCTGATAAAGCTCATTCAAGTTTGCTACCAGGAGGCCACTGGGACAGAGACTAGAACGCCTGCATAGCGAGAGAAGTGACTCACTCCCCCTGCCCAGCCCCATGCTCCCATGCCGTGACAAGCACCAGAAACCTCTCCATGCTTCCTTAGTTTTAACCTTTTTTGTCTACTCAGGAAAAACAAAGAACATTCCAGGGGCACCTGGGTGGCTCAGTCGTTAAGCGTCTGCCTTCAGCTCAGGTCATGGTCCCAGGGTCCTGGGATCGAGCCCCACATCAGGCTCCCTGCTCCATGGGAAGCCTGCTTCTCCCTCTCCCACTCCCCTTGCTTGTGTTCCTGCTCTCGCTATCTCTCTCTCTCTGTCAAATAAATAAATAAAATCTTAAAAAAAAAAAAATTCCACTGTATGCAAAAGGTGCATCCAAATGAAAGAACGTATTTAAAGGATTGTGCTGTAAGTTTTATTCCTATAAATCATTTTGCTTGCAGCTGCAAAGTAATTGTTCTTAAAGCTAACAAGGATTATCTCTGGTAAGTCAGGCTTGCTATTTTAAAACCAGAAAAAAAAAAAAAAAAAAAAGTGGGGAGAAGGGAGAAAAGTATGTCCAGAAAATTGTGTTTTTTCTTTAAGGAGGGAATAACACAAAGGGTATAAATTTAAACTTTTTTCTTCTTGTTTTAGTTCCAGTAATAATGTATAATATAGTGTTGATTTGAGTCTTCTTACTTTCCCAAGAGAATGACAAATAATTAAAACCTGAATGTATCTCTCTCGTCCATTCCCTTACCCCTCCTCTCATATTTCTAAGTTTCCTTTCTGGTCTCCATCCTGCATTCAGAATTATCTTCTTTTCCTCCTGAGTGAAACTATAAATTAAGGTGGAGGAGTGAAAAAACAAGGAGGAGTTGAAACAGCTTCACATAAAAAACGTTGTTTGCCATGTCTAATCCCAAATCAGCTTACAATAGAAGCCTGTTTCTGAAAATACAACATACAATGAAGCAGATCATGAAATTTATTTCTCAGGTTCTTTTTCTTCCAAACAAATAACCTCAGTTCTATTATGTCTCCCAGCTCATCTTGCTTTATTATTTTAAAATTCTCATAATCATTCTTCAGTTGTTTGGTGTGGAACTCTACACAGAGAGTTGACACAAGAGCAGATTTGTCTTGAGTAGAGCGGGGACAATGTTGGATTCCCCATATGGGACACTTTCAGTCACACTTCTATAGAGTAGAAAATGCATGTGTTTTGATGAGCACTGGGTGTTATACACAACTAATGAATCGTTGAACACTACAACAAAAACTTATAATGTACTGTATGCTGGCTAACTGAACATAATAAAAAGAATTTTAAAAAATTCTAAATATTGTTAAAATACTAAAAAAAAAAAAAATCACATTCAACTCCATGACCCTTGGAACATCACTGATGTCACAGACAATCTAATCCTAATCTGACTGTTGCACCTTTCAAAGAGGATGGCAAATACCCTTGGAATTATGCAGCTGGATCTGTTGCTAGCAGTGATCTCTGCCACTGTATGGAGCAATGGTAGGAGTCAGGCTTTTTTGGGGCGCTTTCTATATGCCAACTCATTTAAGATTCAGTGTAAATCTTATGGGGTGCTGTTATTTTTCCTATTTTATTGGGAAAAAAATCTATTTCCTTAGTTACAAAATTCTTAGTCTTTCCAATTCACTCTAGTAGGCACTTGAAAATGTGAAAGGAAAAACCAATTCAGACACACCTGGTGGTTTCATTATAATAAAACTCTAATACAATGTATAGAATCACCAAGTACTTCGAATACACAGCCTCACTAAAAATGGCCCCTCATCTTAGAGAAGTAGTCAGTTATCTAAAGAAAACTTGAGAGAACCTGAAAAAGATGGTGGAGGAGTGGGGGACCCTATTCCAACCAGTCCCCGGAATTGAGCTGTATATATACCAGACCACTCTGAACAGACTGCGTCTCTCTGCTCTGAGGCAGAGGGTTGGAAATGATCTCTTCTGCTCTGACTCTCGGAAGAAACGCAGAAAGCTGCCAGCGAAAGCCGCCAGAGAAATAAAAGCCCCCCAAAACCTGTTTCCATTGAGCCCATTCCCCGCCACAGGGGGCAGGGCAACTCTGCCCAAACAGGGTTGCCTGAGTAACAGCGTGGCAGGCCCCTCCCCCAGAAGACAGGCTGGGAAAACAAGAGGCCAGCAAACCTAAGGTCCCTATAAAACAGTTGCATCTTGCTTGGGTTGTGGTCAATAATTTGGACTCTATACATTCCCTCAGCCACCCCTCAACAGAATGGCTAGGAGGAGGAACCCCCAAAATAGGAAGGACTCAGAGACTATGACTTATGCCACAGATTTACAAATGGATTTAGATATAACCAAGATGTCACAGATGGAATTCAGGGTAGCAATTCTGAAGACAATAGCTAGAATGGAGAAATTAATTATTGGGCAGAAATGAAAGCTGAATTGGCAGAACTTAAAAATGCTATCAGTGAGATCCAATCTAATCTAAATAATCTAACAGCTAGTGTAAGCAAGGTAGAAGAACAAATTAGTGATCTAGAAGACCAATTAATAGACAAGAAGGGAAAAGAGGAGGCCAGGGAAAAACAACCCAGAATCCATGAAAATAGAATCAGAGAAATAAGTGACACCATGAAATGTTCCAATGTCAGAATTATTGGAATCCCTGAGGGGGTGGAGAGAGTGAGAGGACTAGAAGATATATTTGAGCAAATCGTAGCGGAGAACTTCCCTAACCTGGGGAATAAAACAAACATTTGTGTCCTAGAGGCAGAGAGGACCCCTCCCAAGATCAAGGAAAACAGGCCAACACCCAGCATGTAATAGTAAAACTCACAAATCTTAGAACCAAGGAACCATCTTAAGGGCAGTTAGGGGGAAGAGATTCCTTACGTACAGAGGGAGGAACATCAGAATAACATCAGGCCTATCCACAGAGACCTGGCAAGCCAGAAAGGGCTGGCAAGACATATTCAGGGTACTAATGAGAAGAACATGCAGCCAAGAATACTTTACCTGGCAAGGCTGTCATTTAGAATGGATGGAGAGATGCAGAGCTTCCAAGACTGGCAGAAATTGAAAAAATATGTGACCACGAAGCTGGCCCTGCAAGAAATATTAAGGGGGGTTCTATAAAAGGAGAAAGACCCCAAGAGTGATATAGAACAGAAATTTACAGGGACAATCTATAAAAACAAGGTCTTCACAGGCAACATGATGACAATTAATTCATATCTTTCAATAATCACTCTCAACGTGAACGGCCTGAATGCTCCCATGAAATGGCACAGGGTTGCAGATTGGATAAAAAGACAGGACCCATCCATATGCTGTCTACAAGAGACTCATTTTGAACCTAAAGATACATCCAGACTGAAAGTGAAGGGATGGAGATCCATCTTCCATGCCAGTGGACCTCAAAAGAAAGCTGGGTAGCAATTCTTATATCAGACAAATTAGATTTTAAACTAAAGACTTTAGTTAGAGACACAGAAAGACACTATATCATTCTTAAAGGGTCTATCCAACAAGAAGATCTAACAATTGTAATTATCTATGCCCCCAACATGGGAGCAGCCATCTACATAAGCCAACTGTTAACCAAAATAAAGAGTCATAGTGATAACAATATGTTAATTGTAGGAGACCTCAATATGCCACTCTCAGCAATAGACAGATCATCTAAGCAGAAAATCAACAAAGAAACAGCTTTGAATGACATACTGGACCAGATGGACCTCATAGATATATATACAGAACATCCCCCCCCTAAAACAACAGAATACTCATTCTTCTCGAGAGTGCAAATGGACCTTTCTCCAGAATAGACCACATACTGGGTCACAAATCAGGTCTCAACCGATACCAAAAGATTGAAATTTTTCCCTGCATATTCTCAGACCATAATGCTTTAAAACTAGAACTCAATCACAAGAAAATATTTGGAAGAAATTCAAACACTTGGAAGCTAAAGACCACTCTGCTCAAGAATGTTTGGGTCAACCAGGAAATCAAACAAGAACATAAACATTTCATGGAAACCAATGAGAATGAAAACACATCAGTCCAAAACCTATGGGATACTGCAAAGGCAGTCCTAAAGGGGAAATACATAGCCATCCAAGCCTCAATCAAAAAAATAGAAAAGTACCGAATTCACCAACTAACTTTACACCTTAAAGAACTAAAGAAACAGCAACAAACGATGCCTAAGCCATGCAGACCTAATTAAGATTAGAGCAGAGATCAATAAGTTAGAAACCAGAAACACAGTAGATTAGATCAACGAAACTAGAAGCGGGTTCTTTGAAAGAATAAGATCGATAAAACACTGGCCAGACTTATCCAAAAGAAAAGAGAAAGGACCTAAATTAATAAAATTATGACTGAATGGGGAGAGATCATGACTAACACCAAGGAAATAGAAACAATTATTAGAAATTATTATCAACAACTATATGCCAATAAGATGAGCAACCTGAATGAAATGGATGCCTTCCTGGAAACCTATAAACTGCCAATACTGACACAGGAAGAAATTGACAACCTGAATAGGCCAATAACCAGTAATGAGATTGAAGCAGTGATCAAAAACCTCCCAAAAAACAAGAGTCCAGGGCCTGATGGATTCCCTGGGGAATTCTACCAAACATTCAAAGAAGATATAATACCTATTCTCCTGAAGCTGTTTCACAAAATACAAACAGAACGAAAGCTTCCAGATTCATTCTATGAGGCCAGCATTACCTTAATCCCCAAACCAGGCAAAGACCCCATCAAAAAGAAGAATTTCAGGCTGATATCCCTGATGAATATGGACTCCAAAATTCTCAACAAAATCCTAGCTAATAGGATCCAACAATACATTAAAAGGATCATCTACCACAACTAAGTGGGATTTATCCCCGGGATGCAAGGGTGGTTCAACATTCGCAAATCAATCAACGTGATAGAACACATTAGTAAGAGGAGAGAGAAGAACCATATGGTCCTCTCAATGGATGCAGAAAAAGCATTTGACAAAATACAGCATCCTTTCCTGATTAAAACTCTTCAGAGTATAGGGATAGAGGCAACATTCTTCAAGTTCATAAGATCCATCTATGAAAAACCCACAGTGAATATCATCCTCAATGGGGAAAAGCTGAGAGCCTTTCCCATAAGATCAGGAACATGACAAGGATGCCCACTCTTGCCACTAGTTCAACATAGTACTAGAAGTCCTGGCAACAGCAATCAGACAACAAAAAGAAATAAAAGGTATTCAAATTGGCAAAGAAGAAGTCAAACTCTCTCTCTTCACAGATGACATGATACTTTATGTGGAAAATCCAAAAGACTCCACCCCCAAATTACTAGAAGTCATATAGCAGTTCAGTAATGTGGCAGGATACACAAATCAATGCACAGAAATCAGTTGCTTTCTTATACACTAACAATGCAACTGTAGAAAGAGAAATTAGAGAAACGATTCCATTTTCAAGAGCACCAGAAACCATAAGATACCTCGGAATAAACCTAACCAAAGAGGTAAAGGATAAACACTCATGAAAGAAATTGAAGAAGACACAAAAAGATGGAAAAACATTCCATGCTCATGGATTGGAAGAATAAACATTGTTAACACGTGTATGCTGCCCAGAGCAATCTATACCTTCAATGCCATCCTGATCAAAATTCCAATGATATTTTTCAAAGTGCTGGAACAAACAATCCTAAAATTTGTATGGAATCAGAGAAGACCCCAAATCGCCAAGGAAATGTTGAAAAAGAAAAACAAAGCTGGAGGCATCGTGTTGTCTGATTTCAAGCTATATTACAAAGCAGTGATCACCAAGACAGCATGGTACTGGCACAAAAACAGACATTTAGACCAATGGAACAGAATAGAGAACCCAGATATGGACCCTCAACTCTATGGTCAAATAATCTTTGAGAAGGCAGGAAAAAATATGCAATGGAAAGAAGACAGTCTCTTCAATAAATGGTGCTGGGAAAATTGGAGAGCCACATGCAGAAGAATGAAACTTGACTATTCTCTAACACCATACACAAAGATAAACTCAACATGGATGACCTCAATGTGAGACAGGAATCCATCAAAATCCTAGACAAGAACATAGGCAGTAACCTCTTTGACATCGGCCACAGCAACTTCTGTCAAGATTCATCTCCAAAGGCTAGTGAAACAAAAGCAAAAATGAACTTTGGGATTTCATCAAGATAAAAAGCTTCTGCACAGCAAAGGAAACAGTCAACAAAACAAAGAGGCAATCCACAGAATGGGAGAAGATATTTGCAAATGACACTACAAAGAACTGGTATCCAAGATCTATAAAGAACTTCTCAAACTCGACACCCAAAAAACAAATAATCAAGTCAAAAAATGGGCAGAAGACATGAACAGAGACTTTTCCAAAGAAGACATACAAATGGCTAACAGACACATGAAAAAGTGTTCATCATCATTAGCCATCAGGGAAATTCAAATCAAAACCACACTGAGATACCACCTTACACCAGTTAGAATGGCAAAAACTGACAAGGCAAGAAACAACAAATGTTGGAGAGGTTGTGGAGAAAGGGGAACCCTCTTACACTGTTGGTGGGAATGCAAATTGGTACAGCCACTTTGGAAAACAGTGTGGAGGTGCCTCATAAAATTAAAAATAGAGCTGCCCTTTTGCACTACTGGGTATTTACCCCAAAGACACAGATGTACTAAAAAGAAGGGCCATATGCACCCCAATGTTCATAGCAGGAATGTCCGCAATAGCCAAACTGTGGAAAGAGCCAAGATGCCATTCAACAGAAGAATGGATAACGAAGATGTGGTACATATATACAATGGAATATTACTCAGCCATCAGAAAGGATGAATACCCAACTTTTACACCAACATGGATGGGGCTGGAGGAGATTATGCTAAGTGAAATAAGTCAATGAAAGAAAGTCAATTATCATATGGTTTCACTTATTTGTGGAACATAAGGAATAGCATGGAGGACATTAGGAGAAGGAAGGGAAAAATGAAGGGGGAGAAATCAGAGGGAGAGGCCAACCATGAGAGACTATGGACTCTGAGAAACAAACTGAGGGTTTTAGAGGGGAGGAAGGGGGGGGATGGGTTAGCCCTGTGATGGGTATTAAGGAGGGCACGTACTGCATGGAGCACTCGGTGTTATAAGGAAACAATGGATCGTGGATCACTACATCAAAAACTATTGATGTATTTGTATGGTGACTAACATAACTTAATAAAATAAAAATAATAAAAATACAATAGAAAAAAGAAAAAAAAGAAAACTTGAGAGAATCATCTCCATACAGCCAAACAAATAATTTCACATGAGATGAAACTCTATTGTTTCATTTCTTATTTAAATGGAAAACATTTTCTTGCCAATAGTTCAGAATACTTATTTCCATCTTTTCTTCTCAGTACTTGAGAACTGAAATCCCTAGAAATACAAACAGGAATGAATAAAGGCTTTGGGGAAAAGAATATTTTACTTGTGAGATGAGGCCTTAATGTTAATGCAAGCTTAAGACAATCATCTCCAACTTTGTTTTTACCACCTGCATTTCGAACTCAATGGAAATCAGCTTTGTGCACCCCAATGTTTATAGCAGCATCATCAACAATAGCCAAATTATGGAAAGAGCCCAAATGTCCATCAACTGATGAATGGATGAAGAAGATGTAGTATATATATATACAATGAAATAGTACTCAGCCATCAAAAAGAATGAAATCTTGCCATTTGCAGTGACGTGGATGGAGCTAGAGAATATTATGCTAAGTGAAATAAGTCAGAGAAAGACAACAAATACTGTATGATTTCACTCATATGTAGGATTTAAGAGACCAAACAGATGAACATGGGGGGTGTGCAGAGAGAGGGAGGCAAACCATAAGAGATTCTTAACTATAGAGAACAAACTGAGGGTTGATAGAGGGAGATGGGTGGGGATGGGCTAAATGCGTGATGGGCATTAAGGAGTGCACTTGTTGGGATGAGCACTGGGGTGTTATATGTAAGTGATGAATTACTAAATTCTACTCCTGAAACTAATACTACACTGTATGTTAACTAACTAGAATTTAAATAAAAATTTGAAACAACAATAACAACAACAAAAAGAAAATAGCTTTGAAGGCCAGGGCACTAGGCTTCATATTCAGTAACAAAATGAAACTGGAGAACATCTTGTTTGCTTTCCTTCCATAGATCATATTTTGCCAAACCTTATTAGTTTCCCCTTAATTAAGGTACATAGGCTACCGCTGTTGCTCTGAATTTGGTTTTCCCTTTGTAATAGATGAAGGGTTTACTTAAGATAGAAGAGATTAATGAACTGCAATACGGGGCTTATTTTGTAAAGATACAAAATTAAATGTCAACTCTTTGGATAATGTAAGCTATAAAATTAGTCATCTTGATGAAAGGTATTTTAGGATAGTTTTCTCTTTTTGGATTGAGCTATTTAGCTAGCCCATGTTGATTAAATTATCTGACTAAATGGCAAACTATATTTCACTTTGTCAACACAGGCACATCCTAATAGTTCAAATCACATGTCGTTATTCCTAAAACTGAAGAATTTTAGCCATCCACCAGGTGAGTAAGTCACCATCGATGAAAATTGTATACCATCTACTAGCACCACGGCTCTCCACTTCATAGATGCTAACAGTCATTTTAAATGTTTTAGGTGATTAAGTATATGAAATAAATGGCCTTTATGCTGTGGGTCTTAGTTCCCATAGAAATAAATTCTCTCCCCATACAACATTGTGGAAACTCAGATTGGCAGTTTGGTCTTGCTAAATGACTGACTGATTCATTTGATTCTCTAGTGACCAAGAGTTGGGGATTTTTAAATTCTGTTTTCTCCTTCTCTGGGGGGAAAAAAAAAATCTGGCTTATTGACTTTTAAAACATTTTGCTTTTTACAGGTGCAAGAATGATTTTAGCCCATACTTTTCAATCTGGGGAGAAAGTTCTAAAAATGTAGTAGAGATGGAACATATGGAAATTCCAAATATCTATTTGGTTGTGGCAAATTATAGATCTTTTCTATTTCCTTTGTTTCTTCTATCCAAACCTATAAGGCA
Organism: Halichoerus grypus; assembly: GCF_964656455.1. NCBI lineage: Eukaryota > Metazoa > Chordata > Mammalia > Carnivora > Phocidae > Halichoerus > Halichoerus grypus. The sequence continues at coordinate 186,378,440 of NC_135714.1, forward strand.
CAAAGAAAAAACTGGAGCCAGGGGCTGAAATTCTCACCATCACCATTCTCTTTCGTCTTATCTCATCTTTTCATAGGAGACTAAATGATATTTCTGACTTCTGAAGACTTTGGAACCTAGATCTCTGCTTTAATTTACCTCTTATATCTGATATAGTGAATTCATTTAGGTAAAGGAATAAAGATTTAACTGTGAACTCTCATTGGTACTATTCACGTGTTTTGCATGATGCTGACCCATAGTCATAGCATAACATTACTTACTATCTTTTATGAATTTAAGAATTCTATCTTATACTGTTGTAGTTTTTTTTATATGATTTGAACACACTCCCCTATTTTATCACTATAGACAGAATAGCAGCATCACCAGATAATCTTATCTCTATAATTTAGCACATAATTTATTCTTGCCCATATCTGTCTAAAATAACACTTATAAAATCAAGAGGGCCAATTTTTTTTTTTTTTTTTTTGGTCAACATCAACTTCAGAGAAGCCAATTATTTGTCAGATTTGGGTGGTAAAATAAATAAAAAAAATATTGACTTTGAAAGTCTAATTTATATGCTTACTTTTTTCTAATCTCTTTGTCATTTAGGATTGAAGCACTTGTATGTTTAATTATATATAAAGCCTATTGTAAGGTACCCGTTTAGAAAAAAAATGAGATAGTAAAAATGTCCAAAGTATACATTCAAATCTTCTGTCCTCTGCAAATTTTCTTCCCAGCTCTCTAATACGTTTATAGAATAGGTTACTGAGCCATCCAGGTAAAAATACACAAACATGCATGTATCAAAAGAATTATTCAATGTTTTATCAACCTCAAATAGAGAGGAAAGTAACCTTCCTCTTCCCTTATTTCTCATCCTGTCTGAAATGATTTGGAGAAGTCATAAGTAGTAGGTATAGAGAACCCATGTAATTGCTTCTTTCTCTTTTATGGTTCCTCACTGTCCTTTCAGAATATAGGTGCTCCATCACAGACCAAGAATAGCTCTCATTCCTGTGGGATATGACCGGGAGGTAAATGCACAAGCCAATGTCCTCCTTTCCAGTTCCACAGAAGACAGAATATGAGTGAGCACATGGGATTGCTCAGATAGATGCCGACAAGACCCAGATCCATCAAGTGAGCTTCCCAGGATTGTCTGTAGTTCACTTGTCCCTATTTCTCCTGTTCTGCTTTACCAATCACTCTGTTTTCCTCTATATTAGTGTTCTCCAACTAACCAGATGAGTCTAAATAAAATTTAAACATTAAAGATTGCCTGATAGCATATGCCATTTATTTTTAATATCTTTCTTTTCATTTCTCCTTTCTAGGAAAGGCCATTCAAAAAACTCCTGTGTAGGATTTTTCTTCCTATTTTGTATGTTCCTGCCGCTACTTTATTCTATGTATTAGAGAATGCCTACATTTCATTTAAATATGTGTGTGTGTGTGTGTATTTTTTGTAATTACCTTGTCCAAAGTAAGCTCCTTTATGTACAGCTTGAACACCTTGGTATCCCAGACTCCTACAGATGACCTGTCCACCTCGCAGTTCCCAGTGGTCATCACAAACTGTGCCCCACTGACCATTGTGGAAAATCTCCACTCTGCCCTCATGAGGAGCTCTACCACCAATCAGTCGTACTGTCTTAAGTGGAGCTGTAACAAAAACAACCGGTGGTTAATTATATATAAATATTGTTTTATAATGCTTAAAAAATTACATGTTTTCCCAGTAAGTTCCACTATTGAAATAAATATTAAACTTTCTAGCACCACCTGTTGGTCAAGAGTTTGATTACAAGTATTGCATTAGTCAAAACTGAAGAGTAAAATGTTTCAACATTTATGAGTTACATATACAATTTATATAAGTTACAGATAGGAGAACACTTCAAAGATTATGTCCCAATGACTTTAAAATTCAACAGCTACATGTTTGTTAATGTCCTGTAGACTTTTCATACTATTTCGAAAAATTTATATAATGAATTGATTTATTATCTTGCCACACTAACACACAAACTGGAACACATAATCCAGTGATTTTTTGATATAGGAGGTTGAGGAGAAGATATTTTATAATATTATAAACACAAAAATAGATGACCAAAGATCCTGTCTTTTACCAAGAGAATCAAGATAACCGTAGTGATAATATTTCTTATTTTGGATATTTTGAGAAATCACTAAAGCAATAAACTTTGTGAAGAAATATACCAAGGTTGTAATTACAAAAATAATTTTGTTCTTCAATGTTTAGTCAAACTGCTATATATGATAAACTTTTATAAAATTTTGATCATGTGCAGGTTTAAATATGAAATGACTCCTATTTAAAAATATATATACATTATGAACCTAGAGAGAGAAAAATAAAAGTGTGTAATTAATGTTAAAAAGCAAGTCGCTTGGAGAATCAAAATTTCTTTAAAGAACCTGTATTATTCTAGTAAGTTTTTGTTTAAAAATCATTTGGCTGAAGAACAGAATGAAAGGCAGAGACAGAAAATATTTTTTAAAAATTTGGCTAGTGCTAAATAAAAATAACAGTATTCTCTAATAATCATAAAAGCCAATGAACAAGTGCAGTTCTATTTAAATATATCTTTTCAAATATAAGTTTGAGAAACACTGTAGTATAAAAAAGCAAGATATAACTTTCAACAAAAATATCCCTCTAATGTGAAAATGGAGTATTAGGAAATGAGTTTACAAAGCTCAATTAATTCAAGAGATATCCAGTAGCTTTTTTTTTCTAATTGGAATAAATTTTGTTGAAACCATAATCTAGTAACAAGTAAAGAATATCAGCCATTTCCTATGACAAAACTGACTGAACTACTCAGTCATAAAAACATAAAAACAAAAAAACTACTTTTTACATAAAAAGCAAACATGTTAATATGTGGTATTACAGTTATAATTATTTTCTTGATCCTTCCAAAATAGAATTCAGTGCTAAATACTGAATTAATGTAACCATGCCCAAGTGCATAAGCCATTCCTCACATAATAAACATGAGTATAAAACATTCTTAAAGGGAAAATAATGTTATTACAGTGTTCAAACTTTCAATTACCAAGTAAAATACCCATGTGACCCAATCATTCACTATAATTGCCTAAGAAAATGGGAAACGATCATCCAGGAGTGGATTGTTTGAAGTTTTAAAATATTAGAGTCATGTAGTATTAAGTAGTGCCACCCCCAAATGTTTGTTTTTACAGAAGTCAAATATAGCCAAGCATAATATGTTTATCATGACGCTATGACGAAACACACATCATATTCAAACATTTGATTACATGAGCTTGATGGTCTTTATGGCCCAATTAAGCGTATGAAAGTGTTCTCACTGTGCATTCTTTATCTCTTACCCCTCCCAAAACGTCATTAAGAAGCTTTGTGTCTGGGGCGCCTGGGTGGCTCAGTCATTAAGCGTCTGCCTTTGGCTCAGGTGATGATCCCAGGGTCCTGGGATCGAGCCCCGCATCGGGCTCCCTGCTCTGCGGGAAGCCTGCTTCTCCCTCTCCCACTCCCCCGCTTGTGTTCCCTCTCTCACCGTCTTTCTCTGTCAAATGAATAAAAAAAATATTTAAAAAACAAAGAAGCCTTGTGTCTCCTGGGGCAGTAGTTCTCAAACTTTAGTATCTGTCTCAATCTTCACACTCTGTAACAGAATACCACAGGCTGAGTGGCTTAAAGAACAGACATTTATTTCTCACAGTTCTAGAGCCTGGAAGTCCAAGACTAAGGTGGTGGCAGATTTGGTGTCCAGCTTCTTGGCTTGTAGACAGTGTTAAGGCATTTCTGGAGTAAGAGTGGGGAGCCATTTCCTTGTTGAAGGTGAGTTTTGAGCAAAGACAGTAAGTCTAGACCATAAAAGATATTTTAGTAATCTTGGTGTATTTATGCAATACTAATTATAGTATGTGTTTAGATGTGTGTTCTTTTCTAGATCTGTGACTGCAGAGAATAACTAAAGCAAAAAACCAAGAGTTGGATAATCTGGATTTTAGCTCTGCCTCTCACACGGTTTCTGTGACCTTATTAAACCATGTAACCACTCTAAGACCAAATTTTTCAACTGTTAAAAAGATAAAATGATTATTTGCTGTTAGTTACATGTTCTTAGTTAATGCACAAAACTTCATGCCAGGCATTTTCCTGGGTTCCAGGAATTATTTGAAACAAATATGTATCCTGCCTTTAGGATTTTTGAGGTCATTGTGAAAGAAGAAATAGTGCATTCTTTATTATTTATTTATTTAAAAAGTTCATTTAAGTAATCTCTACAACTCAATATGGGACTTGAACTCACCATCCTGAGATCAAGAGCTACCTGCTTTTCTGACTGAGCCAGCCAGGTGTCCTGAAATAGTGCATCCTTTAAAATGGTGTATAAATATAAGTTCTTATTTTTACAAGTTTAAAACATTTTGAGGTTGACATTTTGTGATGAAAGCATTGGAATGAATATTATCTGTGATATTAATTACCTAATTCATTAAAAAATTTTGTTTTACTAATTCCCTCTTTAATGCTTTTCCTTCTCAAAAAGGAGTTCTCAACCAACTGGGATAAGTTTCTGCAGATAGACAAAACCTCCCCTGTAATTTCAGATGTGAGTTTATTTGAGCTTTATTTCTAAACATGATTTTTTTTACTATTTTGAAGAGAACCTTCTAGACCAGTAATGAGTCAACTAGGGTCCATGGGCCAATTACAGCCTGCTGTCTGTTTTGTAAATAAAGTTTTATTGGAATGCAGCCATGCCCATTAGTTTACATACTGTCTAAGGCGCTTTTAGGCTACAACAGGAAAGGTGAATAGTTGTGACCGAGACCTTCTGGCATGCAAACCACAAATATCTACTATCTGGCCCTATGCAGAAAAAGCTGACCGACCCCTGGTATAGTTGAACACACAATATGTAGACTAGACTGACGGAGGATTTCAGTGGGGATACTCCTGCCAGGGATCCTGGAACAAATAACATCATGACTCATCCCTGCTTCCTTCTCCAGTCTGTCTGAGAACCACTCCATCCCTGCACTTCTTGCTCTTTTCATTTCACTTATATAACTGCTCACATTTCCCAAATAAGCCTTGTTCTCCCATATTTCTGGGGCTTTGATCCCTGTCTGGAATGCTCCCCCACACCCTCCCCTACCCCCTACACACCTTCCAGTTCTCTACCTTCAATCCCAGGGTTTGGATAGGGTTCCCTCTTCAAACTTCCACAGCACTCCTGACCCACCAGAGCACTCTACACTAGGGAATTTTCTCCACTAAGTTAAGATCTTTACAATTAACATTTCAGCGCCTGATAAAACGCAGGTTTTCACTTAGGAATCGATGAAGAGTTATGGTATGAATGAATGAATGAATGAATGAATCACTGTGAGCTCTTCCTGATGTGTAAACTGCATTGCCTGAGTGGATTAAGTCAGTAAATGCTTAAAATATCAAACAATAGAACACACAGAATTCAGTATTTCACAAGTCTCTACAGGGAATACTGTTTCTATGTATAGAAGCAATAAGAGAAACCATAAAGGAAAGACAGGTTTAACTGAGATAAACACGAATCCCATTATGGGGGAAAAAAAAAAAAAACGATGTGACTACTGAGAGCGCCCCAAGGTGGGAGGGATGATCAGAAGCCTTATGCATTCTAAAATGGTTTTGTAGGTTCAGAGGATTTATTTCTTATTGGCAGACTAATGTTAAATAGAATCTTGGGACTAAATGTCAATTCAATTTACAATGAGAAATGTAATTGCGTCAAAAACTGAAATATTTGTATCTGCTTGACAAGGCCATTTTCTCCCCGAGGACAATCTGCACAGGAAGTCAAATCACAATCAGTGAATTACTGGCTTAATTAATTTATTAATTTACAATGAAACACAGCAGTGAGATTTTGCCTCGGGGACTGGCCAACACTGTTTGGTTAACACATTTTTCCTTATATATGTTAACACATTCAATTTGACATATCTCTGCTCTGATTCATTGTAGTTTAACTTTCTACAAGCAATCTCACTCTTTTTTTTTTTTTTTAAACAATCTCACTCTTCTTATTTCCCAGTTCTGAAGGGAAGAGTAGAGTAGTGATAATTTCTATGTATTCTTAAAAGTCTGTATATAAAATAAAAACATATGAAATATTTATTATAGTAATAGCTTATTCATATTTCTATGACTATAAGATACCAAAAGAAAAATATGTAATAGAGCAGATAATTTACAAAAAGTTTTGTAATTTACATCTGAAGAAGTAATTCCAAATATAAGAAAAGTTAACAAGTTTAGAGGTTATTTTTGCTTTGTTTATTGTAGGCTTTTTTTAAAGATTTTATTTATTTGTTTGTTTGTTTGACAGAGAGCATGCAAGCACAAGCAGGGGGAGCAGCAGGCTGAGAGAGGGAGAAGCAGACTCCCTGCTGAGCTGGGAGCCCGAAATGGGCCTCGATCCCAGGACCCTGGGATCACGACCTGAGCCAAAGGCAAACGCTTAACGCACTGAGCCACCCAGGCGCCCCTAAACATAACCCTTGAGGAGTTCAGTTATTTCAACTGTTAATCATATCGTTTACCTCATGGTCATGTTTTCTCTTTTCTTATTATTTATCGGAATTAGGATTTAGGGTTAAATTTATTACAGTGGTATTTATAATAGAGTTCCAACTGTAATAAATTAAAAAAAAAAAATCTGATTGCAATTTGACCTGGAAGTCCTCACAATGTGGCTGAATTCCTCTAGAAAGAGAATTGATGTTTTCTTTAAGATAATTAGCTTAATGAGGTATTTAGTTACGAAAGAAAGGCACAACCTGGGTATCAGATGTTTGGAGAAGTAGAGTTAAATTTCTCTGGAAAATTACTGTAACGGATTTTGAATCTTACTCTGAAAGTCGAAGGAGACGGACGTTTTGGAAATCCCTTGACAGAGCAGAGAACAAGGTAAATGGAGAGGGTCTCGATGGAGAGCAGGTACGCAGCGTCGTCCGATGGCAGGGGAGAGCATGACACTGTCCAGTGAGGAAATTTGAGGTCTAAGCTGGCTGGGAATTTCAAGACAGTGAAGTCTGAGGTTCAACTTTACACTGTAGACTGTTCTGCTTACATTTTCCTATTATAACTAAACCTTCAGTAAAATCCTCTTAGATTCCCAGGTGGAGCTAGGGTACTTCAAGTGAAGGGAGTGATGTGGTGCTCATTGCATAATGAGTGGTGTGGAAAGAAAGTAGCAGCCAAAGATACCTAGGTTATTAGGTTCCTAAGGCAACTGTAACAAATGATCACAATTATGTGGCTTAAAACAACAAATTTAGGGGTCCCTGGGTGGCTCAGGTCATGATCTTAGGGTCCTGGGATGGAGCCCCGCATCAGGCTCCCTGCTCAGTGGGGAGTCTGCTTCTCCCTTTCCCTCTGCTCCTCCCCCGCCCCTCATGTGTGCTCTCTCTTTCAAATAAATAAATCTTAAAAAAATAAAAAAGTTCCTTCACAGTTCTGGAGGCCAGAAGTCTGAAATCAAGATGTCCACAGGGCCATGTTCCTTTTGAGGGCTCTAGGGAGAAATCCTTCCTTGCATTTTCTTAGCTTCTAGTGGCTCCTGGCAATTCATAACGTTTCTTGGCTTGTAACTACATCACTCCAATCTCTGCCTCAGCCTTCTTCCTGCATCTGTGTGTCCTTCTCTTCTTATAAGGATGCTAGTCATTCAATTTAGGGCCCACCTGAATCCAATATGACCTCATCTTAGCTTAATTACACCTGCAAAGATCCTACTTCCAACTAAAGTCACATTCCGAGGTTTCATGTGGATATGAATTTTTATAACACTCTTAAACCCAGTATCACAGAGGTGGCAGGGAAGATACATGGAGGGATATAATTTTTCTGTATTTTCATCAAACTATTTTACGTAGGAGGCACTTGAATTGCCTTAGAACATGAGTTTAGTGCTCAGTTGTATTTCATTATTAAAGAACAAACTGAACCCCAAGATTTGAGGACTGCAGAATAGCTGGGTAGTAGATATTTGGCTATACGGGAAATTAGTTAGCAAACTCCACCATGATTATACTGAACACCCATAGTTCAACAGCTGAATAACTAAAATAAAGACTGAGAATCTGTTGCTTCAAAATACTCAGATGGTATTGAGCAAATCGAACTTAATTATGAGTACGAGTAAATTACTTCAACGTATGAAAATTAAAAAGTAGCAGAAGGCTATTATTTCCTATATTTGTCAGTTTCGGGGCTGAATTATCAAATAAAACTTTAAAAAGAATCTTGCTAAAAGAAGTGATAAATACTTAAGATGAAAGAAGAACTTTGTGTTTAAAAAGAATACCTCCCTAGTTGTGCAGATCCCCACAAAGGTGTGATGCTTAAGGAGAAGTTTATGTGGGGGAAAAACAAACAAAATGGAAAGGTTGAGTAAGACAAGAGAAGCCAGCATGGTTGGGAGTGTAAGTTGTCCTCAGAGTATCCTGAGCTATAATGTTGCTTCTATTACTGGATTTCCAAATCGCCAATTAAACAGACATGTCTGCCTTTCAAAGACCATATTGTGTTCTTCAAGGGACCGTGCTCATATGTTAGGGTATTTATTATCCTTTTAGAATAATTTTGTTATTATTTAATATTTCATTTCTAAGTGAGTCTTAGTTTTTAGAGTTACTTAGGAAAACAAAAAAATTTATAAAGGGGAGTTTTACCTACTTATTTTTAGACTGTTTACAATTTTGCTCTTCACTTAAAACCATATGGCATAAAAATAAGCAATCCATGAAGATACTGAACAGAGCTAATTTAGAACATGCACATCACAAACTGGCATAAATTACATTATCATTCTTTCTGATTTCTGAAAATGCAGGCCTCAGCCAGACCCCGTAAAGGTCCTATGTCCCTCTTTATAATCTGTTGAGACATTGATAGTGATTTAGCCTACTTGATCCTTCACTTGCCTATTTATAAAATACATATAATAACACCTACCTCCAACAATTGAGGTTTCAAATATGATTATATGTGAAAAAAAATGTATTTTAGGCTAGAAAGTACTATAGAAAGGTAGTGCTAGAATTATTAATTATATTTCATTCTGAAAGTTATTCTAGGAAACTAAAATCATAGACTGTAGGGATTTTGAGTTGTGGATTTTGTGGAGAAAAATGTCTTAAATTTCGCCCAAGAAAGCTTAATCTGTTTAGTTATTGACAGGACTGACAACTCAGTACAGATACTTTGACTTTTCATGAAGAGAAAATTATTTTCTAAAATAACTGAGTGCCCCTTGAATTGGATCGGGAGGTAAATTAAAAGAAAATATGCATTGTCCTTGTCATTGTGTGCTATATTTTGTTTATGCTTGTAACTGTTCAGAGCTCTAGGGTGTTATCAGGACTGCCTTGCCGGATCAGTAGGAGACATTAATGTATAAAGTCTCCATTCCCTTGGCATTTGACAGGAAAGGCCATGATTTCTGTCCAACAGCTGTGTCCACAGGTATTTAAAGATAGATCCTACCTGATGCCTCAAAAATCCAACAAATGAGCATTTCTCTCTCCTCCAGGAAACATTGCTTCCATTTGCTTATCTTAAATTTTGGCTGTTTCAGTGTAATCAAAGTAGATAGGAAGAAGAAAAAAAGCATGGGATAGCAAATTTTGTTTGCATAATCACAGAAAGAAAAGCAGAAAAAAAACCCAACAACAACCATGAAGTCTGGGTTCTCAGGATGAGGTACTAGATGCTTTATCTCCAAAGAGAGGGTCCCAGTGCTTATTGACCAGAGAAGGGGCACAGTCTATATCAGGGAACAGGATGCTTCTCTCCATGAGAAGCCAGGAGACCAGGGCCCTACTCTCAGTTGTGCTACAAACTTCCTTTATGACTTTAGACAAATTGTGTTGCCTGTTTTCATTTTAGTTTCTTCATGTGTTATGACGTTTTTTTGTAATCACCTCACAGGACTTTTGTGAGAACTGTTTTAGTCCATGAATGTACTTTGAAGAAGTTTGAGAAAGAAGTCAAGTTAAAGAGCGCCTGGGTGGCTCAGTTGGTTGGGCGATTGCCTTCGGCTCAGGTCATGATGGCGGAGTCCCGGGATCGAGCCCCGCATCAGGCTCCCTGCTCAGCGGGGGGTCTGCTTCTCCCTCTGACCCTCCCCCCTCTCATGTGCTCTCTCTCATTCTCTCACTCTCTCAAATAAATAAAAATCTTTAAAAAAAATTCAAGTTAAGATGCAATATAATGTGACAGAATTTAAAAATGGGATAAACCAAGATTCAAATTCCTCCACATAAGTACTAGCTGTGTGATTTTGCACTGGTTACTTCATGTTCTAAATCCTCAGGGGAAAAACAGCAGAGTGATAGGCTCCTTGTGAGGATGAAGTGAAGGAGAGCCATACAAAGTGCCCTGCAGAGCACCTGGCACAGAAGGGTCACTCTTTGTACTACAGACATTAGTGTTATTAGTGTTACTATTTCTTAAAAATTCAGATTTGGGAATGGGTGATGGTAGCACGAAAGTATCTATTGTGTGTTAAAGAAGAAATTTTCAACGACTCGTGCTTTGGAATTCCAAGGAGAGCTTGTGGAAATCACACATACTGGTGCACAACCCAAAGCCCTGAAGTAAGCATCTATGTTGAGTCAGCCATTCGTATATGATAGAAGCCTTAGAGGTCATTCTGATGCTCACCTGAGAGCCTGAGAACAACTGGGAGAACGATACAAGAACACAGTGTGGTTACTTAAGAGAGTTCTAAACCTCTCACATTATGGAGGAATTGACCTAATACATTGCTGTCCAGTAAGCACTAAGCACTTAACAAGAATATTATTGAATAGTATGTAATAGCAAAGTTAGGTTGATCCACGTTTTCAGGGCCTTTACCCTATACTCTGAGATCCTGAAGGGGTGATCCTGCCTAACCCATCACTTGCTATTGACCCTACTTGACTGGGCAGTGAGTATGCCCCACTCTCTAAATACAACAGTGGTTAGTCAAGGGAAAATTCAGTATCCAGGCAGAGATAACAAGAGTTCTTCTGAAGGAAAAAAGGTGGCATTCTTTCTCAGACATGACTAGATGTGAATTTATATATATATATATTTTATATATACATACACATATATATACAACTTTGAATTTATATATATATAATATATATACATACACATATATACACAGAGGAAGAGAGAGAGAGAAAGGGAGAGAGATACTGAGTCTAAATGACTTAGTTTGAACTCCTGGATCCATGCCTGAACACCATGCCTGAAGCAAAACCATCTCTTGGAATTCTTAATTATGTGAATCAATAGATTCTGTTTCTTGACTAAGCAGGTTTCCATTTCTTTATACTTAAAAAATTGTTACAAATACAGAGATGGTGATTATTTGACAATAAACATTGGAAGTGGGGCGCCTGGGTGGCTCAGTCACTTGAGTATCTGCCTTTGGGTCAGGTCATGATCCTATGGTCCTGGGATCGAGCCCCACGTCGGGCTCCCTGCTGAGCGGGGATCCTACTTCTCCCTCTCCCTCTGCTTGTGCTCTCTCTCTCTCTGTCAAATAAATAAATAAAATCTTTAAAAATAAATAAATAAACATTAGAAGTAGCTTCCCAGGTCATTCTATTTCTCATTAATCTAGTCACCATTGGCTACTGTCTACTTAAACTGCATTAGCCTGACAATTTTTATAATTTTATGGATTCCATAATGTAAAAGAAGATCCCTGAAATGTGAAAACAAAATACTGACAAGAAACAAATGAAAATGAAATTGCTTTCATAACTACAAAAACAGCAGAATGTCTCAAATTTATCTATGATACAATTTAGGCCTTGAGAACTGGTTGGCAGAGAGGCAGGGCCACCTGAAATAGATCTTCCTCATTCTTAAAGTTCCAGGCCTGCACAGCAAAGATTTAGACATGAGACTGCCCATGCACATGGACATCAGTTCTTGATACCTTCCTGTTACGGACTGAATTATATTCCCCCAAAATGCATCTGTGGAAGTCCTAACACCCAGTGTGACTATATTTAGAGATAGGAGCTCGAAGGAAATAGGTTAAGGTTCATTGAGACCATCTGGGTGGGGCCCTAATCCAACAGGACTAGTGTCCTGAGGGCACCTTGATCTTGTACTTCAGTGTTCAGAACTCTGAGGGAATAGTTTTGTGTTGTTTATGTCCGGTACCAGTCTGTGGTACTTTGTTCTGGCAACCCCTAGCAGACTAATAATACACTTGTTTCTCTTTTTTTCCTCTTTGTGTTTTTGATTAGTTGTAAACAAAATGAGAAATAGAGTACCTCAATGGGTATAAATTTGAAAATACAGCTTTTTCTTTAATTCATAAATGAGAACCAAGCACCCATCCCTGTTATGTCATGATCTGAACACAGTGAAAAACCTTTAACAAAAAATAATCACTTTGTCACTGAAATGTCTACTTTAAAGGCTTAGAAGTTCTATTTCTTTTTTTTTAAGATTTTATTTATGTGAGAGAGAGAGAGAGAGAGAAAATGAGCAGGGGGGGAGGGGCGGAGGGAGAGGGAGAAGCAGGCTTCCCAAGGAGCAAGGAGCCCGATGTGGGGCTTGGGGGACTCACAGGACTCGATCCCAGGACCCTAGGATCATGACCTGAGCCAAAGGCAGACGCTTAACCAGCTGAGTCACCCAGGCACTCTAGAAGTTCCAATTCTTATTTTAAAAAACTACAAAAGTATTTATTGAGTACCTACTAGATGTCTCAATAGTAATATTAATTATTCATTTGGCTACCTTCTGTGATTAATATAATACATGTTCTTTTGGTATAGAAATAGTGTTTCTAGGTATAGGTAATAGAGTAGGTAAGAGATTATAACAGGAGAATATAACAGGACAGTTTGGTGTGGAAGATGTTTTGGAATAGAACAGTCATTTTGTAGGAAAGGAATTACGCCATAAACCATGTGGAGTTCTGGTAAAAATATTGTGTACAGAAACTGAATATTGGTTGGTTCAGGTAAAACAATTTACCTTCCAGCATTTCTAGGAAATGAGAAATCAGAATTACACAAAATTTAATTAGGACGAAGGGTGTTTTTCATTTTGCTAAAGAATTCACATTAGGATTCCTTTAACCAGTTCGCTTAATGAGCATCTGAAAGGTTGCTGGGATTCAGGTGTTTCACTTGGCAGTGAGTGGGTCAAGCAGATGTGAGTAATTCAGGGGAAGCTGGGAATGAAAGTAACTGGAGAGCCCCAGGAAAGGGCAAGTCTGTAGGTTAAGCCACAACGGGAAATATTTCTTGGACATTTTATGTGCAAGTAACTGTGTGGTTCTAGGGAATTTGGTGTTGAGATTCCCACTGCAGGACAATGTGAACCCCTACTTGGACAGGCTTTCATTGACACAAAATAAACGATCTTGTGTTGGTCTAAGACTAAGCTGACTGCAGAATGGGAAGCCGGGACCCAGTTCTCTGAGGAGCAGCCGGAAAGCCATTTTACCCTTTGAGGTTGTGGTTGATGAGAAGTGGTGTGTTGGGTCTATTTCACCTGCATTCCGGCCCAGAACTGGATGAATTTCAAATTTTGCTGGTGCAAAAGCCCGAGCTGGAGCTGTACTGATTTTTTTTTTTCCTTCTAATTGGCTCTGGGAGGAGTTGGGCTGTGTGAGTCAGCTGGGATAGGGACTCATCGGGGCAAGTGCTAACTGCTGGATCCATTCATCATTTAAAGCTCTATTTCAGGGGCGCCTGGGTGGCTCAGTCGTTAAGCGTCTGCCTTGGGCTCAGGTCATGATCCCAGGGTCGTGGGATCGAGCCTCACATCAGGCTCCCTGCTCGGCGGGAAGCCTGCTTCTCCCTCTCCCACTCCTCCTGCTTGCGTTCCTTCTCTCGCTGTCTCTGTCAAATAAATAAAAAATCTATAAAGCTCTATTTCAGTTCATAAGATGTATGAGTTATTCCCATCTATTGTGTTAGTGGAACGTTCAGTGTTTTAGCAACAATGCCCGGACTCACATAAAGCTTTACTTTAAACACCACACGTGTGCTCCGCTCAGTCCTAACGTGGGCTGCCCAGAAACGTGTAGTGAGGAGTTAAAAGGAGACACAGTAACAGAAGAGGAACATCAAAGCAGCCAAACCTCATTCAAAATCATTAAAATACAGCCAGGGACTGAAGACAAGACAGAATATTAACGGGTAGCTCCTTCCCCTGGGGTCCGCAAGTAAATAACTCCTACTATGGATAACGCAAGTTTCACAGGTATTCCAGGGAGACTGTGTTTCTGGATAATAGATTCAGGGCAGAGACCGGGCATAAGAGCTGAACTAGTAGGTGAAGGTGGAAACATAAACAAATACAGATTAACTGAGAACGCTTTTTTTTTTTAATTTGAAATAACGGAAGTCATACTGTAAGGATTTTTGTCTCCTTAGCGTCTTCAAATTATAGGCCCATTCTAGAAAAGCAAATTGCTTATTACAAATCTCTTTCTCAGGGCACGTGGGTGGCTCAATTGGTTAGGCGTCTGTCTTTGGCTCAGGTCATGATCCCAGCATCCTGGGATCGAGTCCCCCATCGGGCTCCCCGCTTGGTGGGGAGTCTGCTTCTCCCTCTCCCTCTGTCTCTCCCCCTGCTTGTGTTCCCTCTCTCATTCTCTCAAATAAATAATTTTAAAAAATCTCTTTCTCTCTTTTCCTTCTTTCTCCACACCCTCCATGCTATGTATTTGTGACATTTACATATAAAAATACATAAAACTAGTGTGGGGTTGTTGAATGGAGTCATAGTTATAAACAGGGCCTTTGGGAATTTGTACATTTAGCTTTGAATTTCTGTTCTTCCATTTATCAGCAGTGAGCTTCAGTTTCCAACCTATAAAATGGGAATAATCATAGTCCCTACCTCCAAGGCTCTTCTGAGGTTTAAATGAGAGAATGTGTCAAAAGCCCCTAGCGCACAGCCAGTGTTCTCTAAATGTTCATTGTTGTTAATTATTTAGTGTTTGGAGGAGAAGGTTCGACTTTGGTCAATTGAATGAGAAAGACCAGAAATCACTTAAGATCGTGCTGAGTCCTCAGTAGAAATCAACTGGAAGACAAATTGATATTTCATATCATTGTATGAGTTTCAAAATAAGACACCTTAAATTCACATCCTAATTATCAGCATGAACAAAGCACAGTAAGAAATACTAACCAACGACACATTGCTAATTGGTATGTTTAGGACAGAGCCTCACACAAAGTGTTTAATTGTACAGCAGGATTTGTTTTTGCTTGACTGAAACACCCTTCCAAGTTGGGTGAGAAAGAGCAGGCAAACCCTTGTGACAAGCATGAGAGCTTGGGGTAGACTTCTCTTCACTGCACATTACTCACGTTGGTATAACTTGTGCATTTGAACTGGGCATTCAGCATCTATTTTTGTCTAAACAGAGAAGAGAAGCCCTTCTCCCCTAATCTGTGGTCTGGGCTGTCAGACAACTTGTGAACTGAGTCCCCTGGAATTTTCTTCCACGATCTCTGGCATCAAGGTCATGCTGTGGCCAATGTCGACCAAGGCCTGCTAGCAAGAGAAGAGGCTCCCCAGGTTTTAGCTGTCCCCCAGCACAGAGCAGCGTAGGAAGTCACATCTGATTAAACCATGTACAAAGAGATCCAACTCATCTCCACGTGTTTGCATTCATGGACTAGTCAACATTGCCAGTTTTCTAATAATAAGGACCGTCTGAAGACTGGCTGATTCCTCTACCTCCTCTTTTTTTTTTTTAATTTTTTTTTCTTGGAGACTCTGGTGTCACACAGGTGCAGACCCAAAGTACCACTGACAATTCTAATTCGTTTCAACCTTTCTGGGCGCTTTCTCATCAGCACAGTCTTGGGCTCTTGCTTTGTCCTTCAGAGGCTGGATTCTTGTTTTATTAGGCTGACATTTTGTTCTGACCTCTGTTGACAGCTTCTGGCCTCTGGCATGCACTCTGTTAAGTCACTTCTTTTATTTATAACTTAAGTTCTTCAGCTCGGCTCAGACAAACTCATTGATTTGTGATCTGGTCACACTCGTATTGCTCTATCTAACGTAAAATCTTATCTTATTCTCTAGCATCGCTCTTTTCGTCCGTGACATTTATTTGGCTTCTCGCATTTTCATTTTGCTTTTCCTCCTACCCTGATTACAGATTTTACATGTCTGCACGATACCAGCAAGGAAGAGCGGTTCCAGTTCAGAGAGACCACTGTGAAGTGTACCTTATGTGTTTAAAGCACTTTATGGTTTTACAGAGCATCCTTCCCCACACAATACCTTATGTGATCCTCACAACAACCCTGTGAGGTAGGTGTCACGATGTCCATTTTACAGGAGAGGGAATGGAAGGGCTGAGAGACACATGGACACATGACTCAGAATTTACTAGAAACCTAAGACTGTGAAGCTTGGGTCTATGTGTAAACCTTGAAGGAAACGAGAGGTGTGACAATGTGATCTGTTAATTAATAGAGAGACCTACACAAATATCACACTACTCTATATCTTCCCTGTTCCTTTTTTTTTTTTTTTTTTTGGTTGGTCTTTTCTTACCTTGTCTCCTTTCTCATTTTTATCCCTTTCTTCACCTACACAAAATATCTCCAGGTCTACTGAAATATTTCTTCATCTTTAGGATCTATAATTGATATTTAAAGTGTAATATACAAGGAGATTTTTAGAATAAAACATTTCAGTATTATTTTTTCATGATCAAAATATTCTTGCTTCAGATAGCCGGGTCATTTAAGGAAACAAGTTCTATTTTTTGGTCTAAATGTGTTGAATGAACTGTCCAAGCTCTACTTTACTTCACTATAAACTTAAGAAAAAAAAAAAAGGTTGTAATTTGTAGAATAAGAAGGTAAACTAAGCTAATCAAAATCAATTTACTTTTTAATATTTTAAGGAATTTAATAATCTTGATCTCCTCCAAACACCTTTAGAGCCCTATTCCTCCCCTTACAAAATTCTGCTGTATTGTAGAAATTGCCCATTTACATGTCTAGGGCTTCCAGGGACAATTAGCTCTATAAGGTGAGAGGCAATAGTCATCTTATTATCTCCTATGTCCAGCTCCAGGAGGTATGCAATGAACATATGCTGAGTGAAGGAATGAGTGAATTAACAAATGCATTTTCTTTTATGTATCCTATCACTTATTGAGAGTATTGTTTTTAAACGTCAAGAACCCACATAGAATCAGTATCCAAGAGATGTCTCCTAGGACCCAACGGGTTAAATTGGGTTCAAAAAACATGAGGTGAGTGGATGGCAGAGGGCTTCTGGCCTGGCTCTGAGAACTGGCATGAGCAGCCCACCAGTCAGTACACGGGAAGCATCCCAGCTAAGGGCGCTAGGAGATGGTGGTGATGGTGGGGTACTGGAGTGGGGAGAGGTAGGAATGTGAGAACAGAGGCCCAAACAGCACAAAGGACCAGGAGAGAAAACTATGTGGAAGCTGCACACCACACAGGAACCAAAGCCATTTGGAGGAGCCACAAAGGGATCTTGGAGTTGGTTGTGCTGATGACTTGTCCAGAGGTGAAGGGCCTTTTAATGAGATGGTAGCAGAGGGTGTCTTGCCCAACCCACCTGATCTTAAAAGGGCCCTGCCCAAATACGATCAGGGGGTTGTACCAGTCCTGACATATATATATAAAAGAGGAAATCAGTGATTATTCTTTTTATATTTAAATCATGCCTGAAAAATATTAAAATTGTATATTAAAATAACTCAATATAAATTATTATTTATCAGAACTAATTAAAGATGGGGAGAATCAGGCATTTTCATGCAGAATAAATTGGTACAACCTTTTTGGAGCCATTTACAAGAAACCATCAAATTGTAAAATGCATGTCACCTTTGAACTATTGACTCTACTCCTAGCAAATCCTCTATTATAAAATAGTTCCACAAGGTCATGTATGAGACTGCTGAATGTAGCATTGCTTATTAAAGCCAAACCATGGCCAAGAAAAATCATCAAGTGTTCATGACTAGGGAAGACTGATGTATTATGGGCACTATGGTATAGCCATATAATGGAATACTGCATAGTCATTGAGAGAAAAGAGCTAGAGCCACATGTCCCGACATGGGCAAGTGACTGACATATTAACTTCAATCAGGTAAAAGCAGAACATATTGTATAGATGTTTGTGTCTATGATTCTTTCTTTTTGAAACATTATGGAGTTATATATACTCTCTATGGGGGTGGTGCATGGAGGGAAATCTGGAGGCCATAAACACTTATACACAGAAATATCTCTATTGTTGCTTTCACAAAGTATGAGCATAAAGTTCAAAACAGCCATGAAAATATCTATAGCTGAAAACATTTCTGAACAAATCTGAAAAAAACATTCAAAGCATTTGATAACCTCAGGTACCAGAAGACCGGGTGGGTGTTCAGTTTAAAAGACTGCAAAACAGAGAAGTTCTTTATTTGCCAAGCTTACCCAGAGTCAAGGTTAAGTAGCTCAGGAAAGTCTCAGGAAAAGGAGAAAAAGAGATAAAAACCACATCAAAGATAAAGATAAAGGCAAAGATAAAGACAGAGATAAACAGGAAGATAGAGAAAAGAGTTACACAATGAGCTCAAGTGAAAATAACCGGAGTGACAGGGAGAAAGGAGACCAGGTAGGATAGAAAGTATTACAGCAGACAAAAGTAATCACATTAAAGAAATGGACAGGAAGGAGAAAAGGTATACTAATGTTTCCATTATCTTACTATAATAGTAACAACACTAATAAGCACTGAAAATGCTAAAGCACTGTGAGGAGACACACAATAATGTTGTTCAATTTAGGGGCAAGAGCCACCAGCAATGCAACAATTGTGAAAAGCATGTACTTGAATGGCTAGCATTCAAGGTGGTGAACCTAAATTGTCTAAGGGCCGTATCCATACACACTACAGGTTAAAATAATTCTGCCATAAGGGAGAGAAATTGGTACTATATTTTTTTAAAATCTTTTTTTTTTTTCTTAGATTTTATTTATTTGACAGGGAGAGAGACAGTGAGAGAAGGAACACAAGCAGGGGGAGTAGGAGAGGGAGAAGCAGGCTTCCCGTGGAGCAGGGAGCCCGATGCGGGGCTCGATCCCAGGACCCTGGGATCATGACCTGAGCCGAAGGCAGACACTTAACGACTGAGCCACCCAGGCGCCCCGGTACTATATTTTTAAATAATAACTACAACTGAAAAATGCTAGATTTTTGGTACATTAAAGAATTAGCCATAATCTGTCTAAAGCAGACACTGTTTGGGTAGAGATTAGGATCACTGTGTGTAGTGGCAGCTATCCCCAGATAGTAGCTATCTCCTGCTGAGAACGCAGGAGGGGGGATTCCTCAGTTCCTTTTCATAATCCTTTCACTTGATCTGTGTGGATTCCTTTCACTTGATCTGTGTGGATTCAGCCTAATACACAAGAACCGACTTAGAGCGTGGCATATTGATGACATCCCATCTAATATTTTGTTTTGAAGGGCCAATGTATATGAGGTCAGCATCCGATCAACAGAGCTCCCTGTGTCAGATCTATTCTGCCGCAATTTTGAAAGTCTAGGATATAGAACACAACTTTTCAAGTTTTTAGTAAAACAAAACAAAACACAAAAACCCCAGCCATCAGAGAATTGGTCGGCCAGGGTTCTCAGATTGTCCAACTTCCTAGCTGGAGTCTTTCAGTTTGCTCAGTCAGTAGGTAAGGAGGATACAATTGTTTCTGTTCATAAACTTGATTTTCCTTCAGTAGATTGAAAGTGGCTTGAAAATTGAACAATTTTCTATGTGGAATTTTTAGAAAACTGTGCTCATCAGAAAAACAAAATACAAATGGGTAATGAGACTCAGAGTTGTATAATTTAATCTATTTGTTTTACTCCAATTAGCATGCTTTATTTGGAGAAAACTGTGGCTGACTTCCACAGAACCTCTGTGGATTCATGCTGAAGTTGCCCACACTCTCCTTGAGCCCAGACCACTATGATCACAGGCTTGTTTATTATAAGGCACACATAAAAACAATGAAACATAAACTTACTTAGTATGCTTCCACTCCCTTTGTCCCCCTTCTGGCCTTTCGGTCCAGGATTTCCTTGAAAACAAACAAACAAAAAGCAACATTTTTTTTTTGTAATTATGGCAATTTAATTATTTAAAAAAAATAACTTGTAAATGGAGACAAAAATGAATTGCTTTAAATGGAGACAGAGCATCACAAGGTAACCCGGAATATCAACTTACCATATCCTACTGTATTCAAATACAATAATGTTGATGTTGATAATAATAATAATGGCTATCATTTTATTTTCACTATTGAAAAATTTTTTAAACTTATTTTATTTAAATTCAATTAGTTAACAGATAGTGTATCATTAGTTTCAGATGTAATGGCTATAATTTTAAAAGTCCTATTAGAAACCTGTCCTTGTTCTGGGTAAGTCCCTTTATCCATTATCTCAAATTATTTATAAGGGCATTAAATATCCCATTTTCCTAAAGCAGACAAAACTGAGGTACAGCACTTTTTGTGCTTATTCATCTTGTTTTTTCCTCTTCTTTGACTTTGCTTTTCTCCCCCCTCCAGGAAGTTTCATGTCCTATCATCTCATCTGAAACCTTGATTCTGTATTTCCCATTACACTTTATGTGGTTTTCCATTTCTTTAGAGGGTCTCTAAAGATGGGCTGTGAATGAATTTCTGAGAATGCTAAGATCCTGATGACCTCATCCTGGGGGAAACTTAGAAGGTCTCAAGGGCATCCAAGGCTATAGGCTACTTCCTTTGGCTTTGAGAAACCTCACCTATTTACAGAAGGGTCTGGTACAAATGCTATCCTTTGATTTGAGGGTCAGGACTTCAAATAGGTACTGGAAACATTGTTAAGACCTTTGATGACTGTTCACGCACAGCTCCACTTTCGAAGGTATATCCAGAAGATCACGTCTTAGTTCCAACAAAGAGATTTTAATGGTAACCATGTCATCTCCTGAGAGTGGGGCTATTCTTGTTTATTGATTCTTCTTCGAACATTCCTCAAATATTTACCTTGCAAGTAATCACCTTTCTTGGCATAAATGTAGGGCTGATCCTAGTACTCTCTTAAGTCAGAATCTTTGTTAATGTTCTTGACTTCCCCCAACAAAATCAAGACCCTCTGTCTTTTCATCCAAGAGCTCAGAGGACATAGTTTCAAATCCATGGCTTTGTCATAGCATACTAACAGCAATTTTAGAAATCTCTATTTGAATTATTTTGCTCTGCTACTTACCAGGTATGTGGCTCAAAACAAGTTTTCAAATCTTTCTGAACTAAAAGCTTATTTTTCCATCAAATGAAAAAATAACACCTTTCATTGCACAGTTACCTTAAAAATTAGCAACAATGTTTATAAAGCATCTTGCCCATAAAGAGATGAATAGAAGAGATGGTAGCTCTTACTGTTTTACATCTTCCAAAGCTTAGCTAGAATGGTCTCTCTGTCATTTTATTCTCAGTGAATGAGAGAGGACTTTGTCATTTCTGTTCACTTTTTATGGTACAATTATTTTTAATTTTACTTTATTTGGATTTTGTTGTTTTCTTTCTTTCCCTAATTTACTTTACTTTGTCTTCATCTGTCTTTGTTTTTGAACATTTGTTCTTATTTACCATTTAAAGAAGATTTTTTGATCCCCAATTTATCAAATTTAAAAATATAAAATTACACTGATAACATGAGAACTGAGATTGAGCACTTAAAAAGCATAAGTTGTTTCCAATTAAAATTCTATTGTGAAGATTTCATGAAATGCCAACCATTCCTTATCAGTGTATGATAAAGGGAATGCCTCTAATCGTTTTGCGTATATGATTACACTGTACATCATTATATTCACTTATTAATTGTGATTTAGTCATTTCAGGTAATGTGAAATTGGCAAAAAATCATTAATTTATAAAAGTACTCAAAACCTTTCCTATTTTTTGGATGATATACTTTTATGAGATACAGTACCTAAGTTTCAGATTCCCAAGAGGAAAAGTCTAAGCTATTAAACAAAAATTGGGAGAGGGGGGATTTAAAAGGATGTAATAATGATCAGTTCTAATTCTTTTCAAAAAGATAATGTAATAAATAAATTTGATCATTTTAGCATTATTTAGTAAAAAGGAAGAGGCTGTACATTATTCTTGGGAGTCTTTTTATACCACAACTGGTTTTGGATAGTTTAAGAACAGAAATGCTTGCTCTAGCCAGAGCAAATGACTCACTTACATCCTGATAGCTCTAGGTTCCTATGATAAATTTTAAAAAAATCAGTTTTTTTTTAAACTTTTGCCTTTTTATCTTATACCACTTTTTTAAAATAATAAAATCTTATCAATAAATACAAATGTCTTATGTCACTCTAGCCTGATTCAGAGATCTCCTCACAGAGCACACTTGGAAATTTTTTCTCACAGGTGAACACATCAAAAACAGCCTTGCTAGAGAACAGGGGTGCATCCCTCCTTTAGAATGATACCTTTTGCTAAAAATGGAGCCCAAGAGCTTTG
The DNA here is from genome assembly GCF_964656455.1 of Halichoerus grypus. Taxonomy (NCBI): domain Eukaryota; kingdom Metazoa; phylum Chordata; class Mammalia; order Carnivora; family Phocidae; genus Halichoerus; species Halichoerus grypus. Next base: position 186,401,063 of record NC_135714.1, read on the forward strand.
TCAAAACCTGGAGTTAATCTCCTTTATAAATGACACTCTTCAATCAAAAATAAGGAATTGTATTTCTGAAAGCCATTGAAAAATAAGAAATAGTATGTAATAAATTGACATTCTAACTTTAAATATAAGGGGAGGTATTTTCAATAACATCATTATGATTTCAAGTGTTTTTAGTGACCCTTCTATTAGCTAGACGCTAGGTTAGTTATTTTTACAGACCTGTCATAATTAGCCCAGCTGTTTAGCTATTTCTTTTTCTTTTTTTTTTTTAGATTTACTTATTTATTTATTTGACACAGAGAGAGAGAGAGACAGAGAGAGAGGGAACACGAGCAGGGGGAGTGGGAGAGGGAGAAGCAGACTCCAGGCTGAGCAAGGAGCCCAATGCGGTGCTCGATCCCAAGACCCTGGGATCATGACCTGAGCCGAAGGCAGACGCTTACTGACTGAGCTACCCAGGCACCACTAGCTAAAAATTTTATTATTTATTTATTTATTTATTTATTTATTTATTTATTTATTTATCAGAGAGAGAGAGAGAGACTGAGCACATGCAGGGGGAGCAGCGGGCTGAGGGAGAAGCAGGCTCCCCACTGAGCAAGGTGCCCAATGCCTCGATCCCAGGACCCATGACCCTGGAATCATGACTTCAGCTATTTCAATTTTAGATGTGACCATCCTCCATCCTAAGCCTACAGCTGTTTCCTATTTCCTGAAGTCTCCACCTTCAACCTTCTCACTAAACTTACCCTCTTTCCTCTGTCTCTTCAACCATTCCTTTATCTTATCATCAGCATTTAAATAGTATTTAAAATCTCTTTCAAACAAAAAAAATCAAATGAGAAAACACAACAAACAAAAAACTGACTTCTTTCTTCTCTGAGAGTCAGATTGCTCACGAATTGGCTCCTCCTTGCCTGATCCTCATCTGCAATTCATCTCTGAGCATCCCCGATCTGCTTTCCACTCACCCCACTGAAACCTCTCTCAATAAGGCAACGTCCTTATAGCAATAATGCAAAGAGCTTTCTGTAGAGTTCATCTTCCTTGACCACCTTTTAAAACTCCCTCTCACCTTTGACTTTTTCATCACTCCTTCCCCAGATTTTCTTCCTCACTCTGGCTGCTTCTGTTCAATCCACTGCTCTGTTCTTCCTGCTCAGCCTGTACTTTCACCACTTAAGGCTTCGTCCTGGGCCGCTTCTCTTCTGTCTACTCATGAAATAGTATTAAAATCAATGATTCCAGACTTGTTAATTTTAGCCATTCTGACTGGTGTGAGGTGATATCTCTTTGAGGTTTTGGTTTGGATTTCCCTGATGCCGAGCGATATTGAGCACTTCTTCATGTGTCAGATGTTGGCGGGGATGCAGAGCAAGGGGAACCCTCCTACACTGTTGGTGGGAATGCAAGCTGGTGCAGCCACTCTGGGAAACAGTATGGAGGTTCCTCAAAAAGTTGAAAATAGAGCTACCATATGATCCAGCAATTGCACTACTGGGTATTTACCCCAAAGATACAAATGTAGGGATCTGAAAGGGTACGTGCACCCCAATGTTTATAGCAGCAATGTCCACAATAGCCAAACTGTGGAAAGAGCCAAGATGTCCATCGACAGATGAATGGATAAAGAAGATGTGGTATATATATACAATGGAATATTATGCAGCCATTAAAAGGAATGAACTCCTGCCATTTGCAACGACATGGATGGAACTGGAGGGTGTTATGCTGAGCGAAATAAGTCAATCAGAGAAAGACATGTATCATATGACCTCACTGATATGAGGAATTCTTAATCTCAGGAAACAAACTGAGGGTTGCTGGAGTGGTGGGGGGTGGGAGGGATAGGGTGGCTGGGTGATAGACATTGGGGAGGGTATGTGCTATGGTGAGTGCTGTGAAGTGTGCAAGACTGTTGAATCACAGATCTGTGCCTCTGAAGCAAATAATACATTATATGTTAAAAAAAAAACAAAAAGAAGAAGAAGATAGCAGTCGGGGAAGAATGAATTTGGGGAAATCGGAGGGGGAGATGAACCATGAGAGACTATGGAGTCCGAGAAACAAACTGAGGGTTCTAGAGGGGAGGGGGGTGGGAGGATGGGTTAGCCTGGTGATGGGTATTAAAGAGGGCACGTACTGCACAGAGCACTGGGTGTTATACACAAACAATGAATCATGGAACACTACATCAAAAACTAATGATGTAATGTATGGTGATTAACATAACATAATAAAAAAAAAATCAATGATTCCAATAAACATTTATATAATCATAGCTACAACTTTGTCTTTCTATCTCCGGCCTCTCCCCTGAACTCCAAACCCATATATTCACCGATCTACGAATATTTCCATGAAGGACACAGAGAAAATGTTCAGTAATTATTTGTCAAATAAATAAATGAATCATAAATGGCCTATAGTTTTAGATACTCCTAAACTTTTTGAAGTAAATATGTGAGATTATAACTGCTCTACCCTATAGATCAAGACACCATAAATCGTCCCCTTCTCTTAAGGACTGTTACTGACAGTGTCTTAAGTCCCTCTCATTTCCTGGTGCTGGCACCGTACCTCGTACACAGTAAGTAGGTATTATATGTGGAAGGAAGGGCACAGGGTGGGGAAGGAAAGGAGAGCAGAAGAGAAAATAGGGTGATCGTTCTTAAACTTTTTGCTTTGAAATCTGTCAATGCTTTCAATATTATCCTGATAGTCCAGGCTGTGTCGTTAGTTAGAATATGACGATTATTGGATTTTATTTTTAATTTTACTACCTTCTTTGGACTCCTTTGGAGGAGAGACTCTATTATTCATTGTTTTAATGTACAGTATAACTAAAGTAATACCAGGCACTGATGCTCACATTTCTACCAAATTTGAGTTTTTAAATAAGGCAGTGATATCCTAAGGATATCTTTTGTCAAAGGAAATCCTGCCTCTGCCCTGGCATTTATTTTTTGCAGAGTTCTCTTTCTCCACTCCTTTTTTTAACCTAAAGATTTGGTTCTCAAAATGTGGTCCCTGGAACAGCATCACCTCGATCACCTGGAAACTTAGGAGGACTGAAAATTTTCAAGGGAGCGCAGACCCCAATCTACTGAATCAGAAACTCTGGGGGTAGAGCACAGTACATGGTTTTAATAGGCCCTACAGGTCATTCTTTTTTAAAAAATTTTTATTTATTTATTTGAGAGAGAGAGAGTGCGCATGAGCATGAGCGGGGGGAAGGGCAGAGGGAGAAGCAGACCCCCTGCTGAGCAGGGAGCATGATAGGGGCTTTATCCCAGGACCCTGGGATCATGACCTGAGCCTCAGACGCTTAACCGACTGAGGCACCCCGGTGCCCCTCCTACAGGTGATTCTAATGCCTGGTCACGTTTGAGAACCTCAGACCTAAAGAAACTGTACTTTTTTTTTTTTTTTTAATTGAAGTCTAGTTGACATACGATGTTATAGTAACTTCAGGTACACCGCCTAGTATGCATCTTTTAGTCCAGCACTAACATGACTTCCTCTGTAAGAATTCATCACTCTCTACTTTCTGCTCCCATAGTATTTTGTCGTAATTCATGAATGTTTATTACTTACCATGTTGCATTACAGCTAATTGCTTCTCCATTTTTCTGTCCCTGCTCCTTAAAGGCTGTGCTATATTTATCTAGGGCACCCAGTGAACCCTCATAAAATTGTGCTGGGTTGGTGAATGAATCAATGAATGCTCTCTCAAATACTTTGACTGGAGGGCATGTGTTGAACTGTAGGAATTTGATAGTAGAAAAAAATCCTACAGCTTGTGTAAGCAGTAGCTACTAACGTAAATATAGAACTTGCTTTGTGACAGAATTATTTGAAGTACTTTAAGACATCTATTTATTTGAATTCTGCAAAAATTCTAAAATATGGGTCCTCTTAATAGCCCTGTTTTTTAGATAAGGCAACTGAGGCACAGAGAGGATAAATGGGCGGGGAGGTAGGATATACGATGCTATTTCTGTCAAGTACCAACCATACTCTGCTATCCCTGTATTTCCCAAGAGTGTAAATAACAGACATGGAAGAACTATGTGCCAACATGAAATTCAAAGTCAAACCACTTGACAACCATTTACCCTTCCCAAATGAACCACGTAAGGTTAGATAGTGCACATAAATGTTACAGAATGATCTTGTTGATTAAACTTTAGAAGAGAGGTCATTGTGAGAAATTTCTGGGAGAAAACTCCAGGGTGGAGAGCTGGCTCATCTTGTATACTCAGCTTCAAGCACAGTGTATGAGAAAACAGAGACGCTCAAAACAAAGTGAAGTTATTTTTCATTACATCAGCTAAGTTGTGCTACAGTTACACATCCCCTCTGTGGGTTATTCTTAACATCGTCAGTGACCATGTAGGAAGGCTATATATAACAGACAGATGGTTGTGAGAAAGAGTGAGGCCTTCTTAACATTCTTAAATTTTTTTTTGCCATGTTTCCACTTCTTATGTACTTTCCAGAAAGACAAACTAGTAATTCTGATTTATTTAGAGTGCATAGTGATATTCACTTATGAAGTTACCTCTTATGATTTAATGTAAATAGAAAGTTACAAATAGATTGTACCAGAAAGTGTCCCGGACAAAATCTTACCATGATTTTGTGAGAGACCTATTTGAGAGAGATAGTAGATGCATATGCCATTTTAGCTTTAAACTTAGAATACAGATAAAATATGTTTTCTCACTTCATGGAATTATTTTGAATTATCTTGGAAACTATAAGTAGCTTTGCAATTTTGTCAAATTCAGGGTTTTTAAATATATTTATCTATTGCTTACAAATTGCCCATTTAGGAAATTCAGCAATTCCTGAAGGATGTAGATAATTTCAAACAAATTAACAAATGAACGCTTCTTCCCATTTTGCCAAAAAGGCCTGATTAAAGCTAGACAGTTTTAGAGATGGTTGGTATATAAATATACCATTCAGTTCAGGTAATTGGGTCTGATTGTATCTTGCTTATTTGTGGCTAGCTGATTTTTCTGCAAGACCAATTGCCATTGACACAGTCCATAAACACTGATACTATCAAAAATAACTCCACACACCTATTAAAATTGCTAAAATCCAAAATGCTGATAACACCAAAAGCCAGTGAGGATGTAGAACAACAGGAACTCTCATTCACTGCTGGTGGGAATGCAAAATGACACAGGCACTTTGGAAGACAGTCTGGTGGTTTCTTACAAAATTAAACACAGCAACCAGGAGATCCAGCAATCAAACTTCTAGGTCAACTCATGTCAGCAGCTGTATTCATGACTGCCAAAACTGGGAAGGACCAAGATGTCCTTCAGATAGGTGAGTGGATAAGCCAAATGTGGTACACCCATACATTAGAATATACTGAGCATTAGAAATAAATGAGCTATCTGGCCACAAAAAGATATGGAGAAGCTTAAATGCATACTGCTCAATGGAATAAGCCAATCTGAAATGACTACATACTGTATGATTTCAACTGTATGACATTCTGGAAAAGGCAAAACTACAGAGAGCGTCAAAAGATTAGTGGTTGCACCAAATTGAGAAGGAGTATGGTGGTGATGAGTAGGTAGACTACAGGGGATCTTTAGAGAAGTGAAATTACTCTGTATGATACTCCAGTGGTGGATACATGTCATTATACAAGTGTCAAAATCCACAGAATGTATAAAACCGAATGTGAACTCTAGTATAAACTGTGGACTTAAATTACTAATAATGTATCTATATCGGTTCATCAATTATTACAAATACACCACGTTAATAATGTTAACATGTAAGATGTTAACAATAGGGAAATTGGATGTGGGTTTATGAGAACTCTGTATTTTCTGTGCAGTTTTTCTATAAACCTAAAACTACTCTAAAAAACAAAATCTATTTTTAAAAAACACCTCAATGATAAGGATCCTATTCTCTTAGTCATTTTTTACTTTGAAATTAGGAAACAATAAGCCTGCCTCTTTCTAAAATTTCTGTGTAAATTTCACAATTCAAGCTTAAGCTACAGCCTTTTTCTAAGGAGTAGAAAAAATGTCATCACATATATAAATTTTAAAGAACCTGAACAATGTAGTTTATTAAGAACTAATATATAACAGCAGTCAGTTTACCTTGCACAGAATAGGATTTCTGACCTATCCGTAGATTGCTAACTATAACTCTCCAGGGTTTGGTCAGTTTTGGTTAAAAGGGTATTTATACTTTGCTTGTTTTTCTTTGCTAGTCTTTCCATTCTCTTTGTTCTAACATAGACACCATTCTTCATGTGATTTATGGTTAGGTAGAGTTTATAAATCCTGTCGTCTTTTTTTTTTTTTTTTTTTTTTTCCCTTAAAGACAAATATTTTCCTTTGGGGCATAGAAACTTTCCTTAGGTAGAGAGAAATTAGTTTCAACATGTTTCAGACCACAAAATAAACTTCATGTGAGTCTACTACTCCTACTAGGATGGCCATTGCTTTTGTTATACAAAGAAAATATACATTATCACAATACCTGTCCTCCCGGTCTTCCCCTGTGGCCCTGGGAATCCTCGAGGTCCAGAAAAGCCAAGTGCTCCCTGATCACCTTTAAGACCTGGAGAACCTACATGGTTAATGAAGAAAAACACAGCAGTGATAATTCATTTTTCATATAGATTTGTGGTATAATGAAACAATTTAGTTTTGAATATGCAATAGGCAAATCTCCAAATAAAGGGATAATATTCCTTCCCAAAATTTCATGTGTGACATTGATAAATAATACAAGCAATTGGTAGAAACATTAGCTCACTTAGTACAAGGTAGATATCAGTAAATAACATACTGCTATCACAAATAAGAATACATGAGAAAAAAAATCTTGGAGTTTTGACCAGAAGGCTTATGCAGTCCAATTGGGAATCCTCAAATGGCAGGATTTTGCTGTAGCTGAAATGGTAACTTTGAAATGTACAAGGTAGAAACTGAATTCTTAAGATTTGTTCCCAAAAAAGCACAACTCAAGCAATGAGAAATATATAAAAAATATATATATTTTAAAAACTGTATTTCTATATATTATATATATATATTTTAAAATTGGGATCCAAATGCTGGAATATATTAATCTTTCTTTTGTGCACTTGATTTTACATATTCTATTATAATCCCAAACAATAATGTAACCATATATGTGTGTGTGTGTGTGTGTGTGTGTGTGTGTGTGTGTATAGTATATGAAGATTCATTTATGGGTACATATTATATAAATATACAAATCCAGGTTTTATGTTCTTAAATGAAAACAGCCTTTCTCCCCCTCCCCCAATTACTGTGGTGACCATGAAAACTGCATATAAAAGTATTATTTTCCTGTAGAATAAAATATTTCATCCTGGAGCTCCAGCAGTTTGAAATAAACTATTGTAAAAATTTCATTTTAGATTTTATTATCAGTTCACAGAGATCTCATTAATTCAATTTTCAGTTAACTCCTTGGGAAGCACATTATTAAAAATTTAAAAATTATACATCTTTTTCCAATATCAATCTTTTAATATATTTTCATTAGTTTATAAGTTCCAGGAGGCAGGACTTATACATATTGAGTAAAAAAAAAAAAATCTTTTCTTCAGGTATATTCATACAGACACCTAAAATTGGGCTAACTCGTCTCTAAGAAATGTTAAGTATATTTTAAATTGTTAAGAAATATTATTCAACTGAGTCTAAACTTTGATTCCAACAGATATTAAGCAGAGATCTAAAACAATAAAATGATAAATTATGTTTAGAAATATTCATAAAGTTAGCCCATCTCAAATGAATTTACTCAATATATATTACTTTGTATATATATAAATTCATATACCATATGTATTAAAAATACAAATGTATATATCTACCTATGTATAACAATATATCCATATATCATCCGTAGATAGATTCATATACTGGACACACACACACACACACACACACAGACATACTCACACACTCCACCTTGTAGTATCTATTAGCTGGACTTCGTAGCATACAGCCTAAAAAAGAACTAACATCACTTCTCAAGACAGGCTGATTGATTAATACTTGTATCTTTCTTCATCATCCAAGCAAGACAGTCAGACCTCTGTACTCGCAGTTATTAAGATCTGCCACTCAAATTTACATATAAAAATATTGACTCTAAATGCTCTCTCGGGCGCCTGGGTGGCTCAGTTGGTTAAGCGACTGCCTTCGGCTCAGGTCATGATCCTGGAGTCCCGGGATCGAGTCCCGCATCGGGCTCCCTGCTCAGCGGGGGGTCTGCTTCTCCCTCTGACCCTCCCCCCTTTCATGTGCTCTCTCTCTTTCCTTCTCTCTCTCAAATAAATAAATAAAATCTTTAAAAAAAATAAATAAATAAATAAATGCTCTCTCTTTTTTTTTTTTTTTTTTTACTCTTAGAACATTCCCAACTCTTTATAGAGAGTCTCTTACTGGTGACTCCCATTTTTACCATTTGCTCCATTAATTCAACAAAAATACACTGAGCACACATATGCCAGTCCCTGTCTGTTCCTGGAATTACAAAGGTTTTTATCTAAACAGATCTCCCAGTGTGGAGACATACAGCAAGGAGGTGAACAAATAAAGAAAGAAGGTAAAGAAAGAAGGTAATTTTGGAGATTATAATTTTAGAAAAAAGGGAGAAATGCAATAGAGGATGCCTTGCTTTAGAGAGGGGGGATCAGGAAGAACCCCTCCAAAGATGGCTTCCTGAGTCCATTACAGTGATACTTGGGATTCAGCTGTTCAACTAGGAGTTATGTCACATTGTCAGTGGGCAAACAAAGGAATCTATAAATGAAGTAGATGTGATGCTTTCATAGAAATCACGTTATCTCTAGCCTTCTATTATGGGAGATGTTTAGGCAGGCTCTGCCTATGGAGTTATATGACCTGTTTAATGATGTCTGAAAACATGACCCCTAAATGTAAGTACCATGACTGAACTTTATTCCACGACATCAGATTCTCTGAACCTTTCCAGTGACAATTAGCTAATGTTCTACAATAACCTGTGGCAAGGGGAAAGGGCCTGACACCTGCTGCTAACCCAGAGGCAATCTAAGTACACAGAATCCCAGTCATGGAAGTTAGTGTTTTGAGGGACCGGACACATCATCTGTCATTTTGTAGAGGCAGGAACAGAAGACCAGAGAGATTCAACCATTTATGGGAAGCTGGGCTGATAATTAGTCACATATCCTGGGTTTGCCGCTCTCTATTCAGGCTTCTTTCTGTGGTCCAGCAGACTGGGAAAGAGCAGGGACTCTGAAATCATGCCATCTGGGTTCAAAGACTTGCTCTGCCACTTACCAGCTACTGGTTGATCTTGGGCAAGTCATTTAACTTCCCTGTGCTTCTCTAAAATAGGTGCATTGTTTATCCCTAATCGGAAGTTTGATGTGATGGTTAAGAGAGTTATTGGTAAGTGTAAAACACTTGGAAAAGTGCCTGCCACACAATAAGTGATTTGTTCATCTTCTTTTCTTCCTCCCCCTCTAATTATTCTCGTTCTCCTTCTTCTTCATGATACAATCATTATTTTCACCAGCTTTTTGTCAAGGCTGCTAAATTTAATTTTATTTAATGATATGTACACAGTTTGCAGGCATTTTTGGATTCCTTGGCACAATGTGTTACCTCCTGAAGAAACCTGCTTTCGACACTCAGAGGAAGAGTCTGCAGTCAGCAATGCTCCTTACTCATTTGTATATTTAGGGAGTGTGATCCATGTTGAAGGCTGGGTGAGAGGTCTTTCTGGGCCACAGACTGGGAGAAGGGGTGAGGCGGGGTAAAGACATGGGTAGATATAAAGATTAATGAAATACAGTTCTTGTCCTTCAATAACCACAGTAAGGATGGACTTTATTTTCTCCTCCAGAAGCATGATTCCTATGGTGGAAAATTCAAGCCAACTAAGAAAAGTAAACAGCACTGGATGATGATCAAAATTTTACAGCCAAAGGAGCCTTTGGTTCCCTCTTGAGGCCTCTTCCCAGGTCTACAGGTCAGGCTACCATGGTATTGATCCCAGTGGGCAGAAACAGCCCAGCAGATGGCTATCCTGGGGCAATAGCCCAGAAAGTGGCCCCCAAAGGATCTCAGATGAGATCAGGAATCCTTGACCATAACATTCATCACTTACAGAATTACTTATCATACTGAGAGTTTTGTGAAAGCAGAGATTCTCTCCTTCTGAGTATGGGATCCACAAGGCCTTATAGGGCATCAGGCACAGGAAAGGTGCTCAGTAAACATGTTGTGGAGTAAAAGGCACTAGGTCATTCTCCCTGGCATGCTGCTAAGGAGCTGCCACTGTGAAATGAATTTCTATTATGTTATTTTGAGATAAAGCAAATTTTAACAGAATGTCCAGCCCAGTACCTGTAGCATATTTAATGCACTGATCATTTAGGACCACTAGAATAATCCTTTAAGTTTCTCAGGTTTACATATCATGGTTGTGAATCTAGGGGACTTTGAGTTGGTCAAACTGAGTTTAATGAGCTCAACTGGAAGTATAGGTGGGATTTGAATGAACTCACTGTAATCAGGAAGTAGAAATACGACTGCCCATCCTATACTCTTTACTTCCTGATTCCAGTACTTCTATTGGGCAATCAGGCAATCTGGCAGAGAACAAAACAGAATGCAGCAATTAAGTAGGGAAGAATCCATGAGGAGAGATGCCTGGTAACCTGAATACTTCTGCTGCAGTGCCCTAAACCAAATGGCAACTTCATAATCTAATAGAGTCCATTTACTCCCCAACAACGAAATCTAACTCTTTTATATGAGGAACTGCATAATGCCTATTTGTGTAAATGAGCCGTCCCAACAGCAACAGACTAAACCCTCATGAAAAGAATCAAAGCAGCTTTGCAATGGGATCTGTTTAGGGAATTAACAAAAGCTGAAACTTTTAAATCCATCTTTCTATTTCACACATCCGTAGTTCAGAAGCAGTTGCAAAAGATGCTCCCAAGATGAAGCTTCGTAGAGCAGGTTGTAGCCCAGACTGAACTTACATGGTTGAGTTAGAAAGCTTTGACAATTGCGGTTTGTAACGGAGGTGCTGACAGACCCCTGACAGTATTAGCTCTGACAGCTCATAGTGTACTGGTTACTTCCCCTGCTATGACATGAGTACACGATTGTGAGGATCTCCTGAGTGCTAGGCAAGTAGAAAGACTTTTGTGAATAAAGAATCTTACCCGGCAATATTTTCAAAGGCATACCAATAACCCACCTGATATACATACACACACACACATATATATGATTTTATATGTATATATATATATATATAAATCATATATAATAATATAAATAGATATATAGATATATGTCAAATAATTTTAAAATCTTTTTAATGTGAACTATGTATTGGCTTTTTAAGCATAATGTTGTTAAGGTCAGAGAGGTGTCAAATTCACATCTTTCATTTTTAAATACTATTTTTCTGATGTAACCTGGGGGCTAGTCAATATATTGATCAGAAAGAAGAACATTTTATATAACCAAAAGACAGAATAACAGGATGAAGTACATGGTATTTAGACATGTTTCTGGCAGCACAAACCATTCTAGTTATAATTAAGCCATGCAGTATACTCCCCACTTTCAAAGAGCATGCGGGTATTTGATTTCTAGCCAAGAATAACATGACAATCATGCTGTTGCTATTGTCTCCTCTATTTTTGTGAGAGCAGGGAAAGTTCATGCTCTTTCTCCTTTTCTGTCTTCTATTATCTTCTCTCAAAATATTGCTTTCAAGATTGCAACATCAACTGAGCAAAATAATTTAAGACAATTTTGCTCTAAGTAAGATAAAGAGAGTAGCTGATAGTAAAGGTAAAAGTCATCCGTATTCTAGTCAATATTTACATTTAGATTTCATGGGTTTAAGCAGATATATCCCAGTTAAGGACTATATAAGGAATGTGATCCAATTTCCTTTGAAACACACACACACATGCAAATATATGCAAATATATTCAATGTGAAGATGATCTTCATATTCTCCTTCTCTTGTGACCTAAAGCTAGGGCTACCATATACTGTGTGCGATCAATAACACAGATAGCACTCCCCAGACATGTGAAAAACCCCATGTGGTGGCTTTGGCTAAAGCATTTAACTTTCCTCAAAAAGCCAAAGTCAGTTACATTTGGTACATTATAGTGCTTGGGCTTCCGGAAAACACTTAATATCCCCCTTAGCACACACACGTCCAGATACACACATGCGTGCACCCCACGGGAGACAGATCAAATAGCAATTCCCCCCTACACACATATATGGATGTATATTATCGGGTCCTGAAGGATATGATGAAGTAGTTACTATTACCATACCTACTGCACCTGGAATGCCTTGTGGACCACGTTCTCCAGCGGGACCTCTATCTCCTTTTTCACCGGGGGGTCCAGGAGGACCTTTAAAAAATAAATGACAATTACCCATCACAGTTTTAAAACATAGGTAAAATGAATACGTCATGTTTTAAGACAGTTCTATAAGTAAAGCCAGTCTTCTATTTGTTGTGTGGTAACATAGAATGAGTAAGACTGACCTTCCTGAATGGAGCCGTGCCCTACTATGGAGGAGCGCAGTGCCCTACTATGGAGGAGCCGTGCCCTACTATGGAGGAGCGCAGTGCCCTACTATGGAGGAGCCGTGCCCTACTATGGAGGAGCCGTGCCCTACTATGGAGGAGCGCAGTGCCCTACTATGGAGGAGCGCAGTGCCCTACTATGGAGGAGCGCAGTGCCCTACTATGGAGGAGCCGTGCCCTACTATGGAGGAGCGCGGTGCCCTACGATGGAGGAGCGCGGTGCCCTACGATGGAGGAGCGCGGTGCCCCACTATGGAGGAGCGCGGTGCCCCACTATGGAGGAGCGCAGTGCCCCACTATGGAGGAGCGCAGTGCCCTACTATGGAGGAGCCGTGCCCTACGATGGAGGAGCGCAGTGCCCTACTATGGAGGAGCGCAGTGCCCTACTATGGAGGAGCGCAGTGCCCTACGATGGAGGAGCGCAGTGCCCTACGATGGAGGAGCGCAGTGCCCTACGATGGAGGAGCGCAGTGCCCTACGATGGAGGAGCGCAGTGCCCTACGATGGAGGAGCGCAGTGCCCTACTATGGAGGAGCAGTGCCCTACTATGGAGGAGCAGTGCCCTATACTGACAAGAGTGAGACAGCACTAGAACAGACAACCTAATCATGTATTACATATTTATGTGTGTCTAGCACTTTTTTAGGTTCTTAGAACCCAGGAGCAGAGAAAAGACTCGGAGTCAATGATGCCATAAACTCAACTTAGTATTGTGTACATACTAGGCAGATTTCACTATTGATTTAGATGCTGTGTGGAAAATGTGGGAGGACGTAAAAATCATGTGTGATTCACACATAGTAGACAACCCAAAACCATGTTGTTGAAAATGACAAACTCAGACGTTTGTTAGAGAGACGCATATCAGCAGGAGCAGAAGGTTGAAAAGCCTTGGAGAGAGTAGGCTTTGAAAGGTAATTTGAACAATGGAGAGAATGAGATGAAAGAATCTGAGTGAGAGGGAAAGACTTGGGGAAAGGTAGGAAGGTGAAAATGAGTAAAATAATACTTTTCAAATAAAATACAGTTGACCCTTGAACAACATAGGTTTGGATGTTGGGTCCTCTCATATACAGATATTTTTCGACAAATACAGTACAGTCCTGCAAATGTATTTTCTCTTGCTTATGATTTTCTTAATAACGTTTCTTTTTTTCTAGAATACAGTATATAAGACATATAACATACAAAATACATGTTAATTGACTGTTACTGTTAAGGCTTCCGGTCAACAGTAGGCTATTAGTAAAGTGTTGGGGGATTCAGAAGTTACATACTCATTTTCAAGGGCACAAGGGGTCAGCACCCCAAACCCTGCACTGTTCAACTAGAGTTGTATTAAGTAATTGTATTAAGTAGAATCCCTAAATAGATATAGATATGATAAAATCAGTTGGGAGAGGTTGCAGGGAGAATTTTGACTACCTCGCCTCACAATTTCCCAAGTGTCCCCTGAGTACTGAATTTAATCAATACTGATTTAGTCATTTGAATTTGCTGTGCCCAGCAAAATGGTTATCTAGTGATCACCTCTTGAGAATGATGGCACTTTGGAATTTAAAGGTAACCCTGCTAGTATTCCATCTTCTACGCAGACTGCATAGGACAAGTATTAATCCCTTCACTTCAAGCAGAACACTTTGCAATTTCCTTTTCAACTCCAAAAGGAAGAAACAAACTTGGATATACCACAGAATAATAAATAGCGATGTTTTAAAAGAGGTATTTTCAATCGCTGTGGTTTTGCCAAATGCATAGTCTAAGGATGACACACAACTATATTTAGCATCACTGGTTGGAGAGCACTTGCTTACACATTTTAATCAGGTAGGAGAATAAAATACCTGAAAAATTTGAAGAGAGGACCACATGAATGGATAAAGATTATCTCATGAAAAAGTATATTCTGTTCATGTTCTTTATTTCTTTTGAAATCCTGTCTCTGCTTCTCTCCATTTTTCTGATCTGTTCCATTTTTCAAGGTCCAACTTGGATTTTAGAACCTTCCTTCCCTGGTTACTCAACTTTCAAGATATCATTGTTCTTCTCAATGGCACTTTGCCCCTTTCTCTTCATATGCAACATGGGGCAGTAATATTTTATTATACTTTCATTACAAAAGCAACTCTACTTATTACAGGAAATACAAAAGCCTAAAAAGCCATAATTCATAATTCAATCATCTTAAGAGACTAACCATTAACATTTATTTCTTTTCTGTGTATTTTTTGTTTTGTTGGACTACATTTTTTTTTTTTTTACATAATCACACACAAATTCCCCTAAGCTATAGCTTCATGTCGGAGACATATATTTAGATGTTGCCCAAGAAATGTCACAGTTCTACACCAGTGAGGAGTTACACCTCCACAACCATGAACATGGCTGCAGTTGATTCATCTCTACGTAGTGACAAAGTTAAGGGCAAGCAGGACAGAAAGACTCAACTTGCAGCCCGAATTTTGCTGAGCAAATTGAAAGGAAGCAAATCCACAGTACTCAAGCGTGGTGTTTTGAAAAAAAAAAAAAAAAAAGTGGACAAGGAAAGATTTTGATTTAGTAATTAGAGCTCTAAAGCAAGACATAGACATTCCAGGAAAAAGTAGAATGTATGAGATAAGAAACAAGTCACTGACAGACTAGATCTCGGCTCTTAGCCTCTGTGGTTAAGAGTTTTCACCATTTATTCAGCCAGTAAAAGATGGAACTCTTTTATAAACATTTCCCTTTCAATTATTTTGCAGGTAACTCTGTAGAGTAACTGCATAAAGCTCTATTGTTGGAGAATTAATTCAATCATAACTAATACACGGGTTATTTTATATAATTCTGAGTCAAAGATCCCTCACTGTTTTTTATATAAAATACTGGGATACTAGGTTTCTGAATCCCAGAGTAAGAAAACCAGGCATGCCTTGAAGAATTCTAACTAGGTGTGTTGGCTGTTACATTTTTATCCTTATTTTATTGTTCCTGTAACATTAATCTCACTTATTATGTTTCATTTTTATACATTGTTATATCTCTTCTACTTCCTAGAAAATGTGGGAAGTATCTCAATAAATATTTGTAGTGTCTTTTACATATTTTGGGGGAGAGGAGTACACAGATCACACACCAGTTTTCTCTTAGCTTTCTGTGTAGAACTTTTGAGAACACAGTCAAAATCACGCTATCATGCTACCTTCCAAAAGTGGTCTCCTCTCTATCCCTGCTGTAGCTCACATCCTAATCATCCTGCACTTGGACTAGTCTAGAGATTTTTATCTGGTCTGAATGTATTGTGTCTCTTTCACCCTCATCTTTCCTTCAGTCCCAGCTTTAAAAAAAAGATAGTACCTCTATCAACTATATATAGAAATATAGATATCTATTCTGCCATGTTATGGAAGAAAGAATGAAGAACTTAAAGTCAGAAGACTTGGTGTCTTTGCAGTCACCTTCTTTGCTCTGAATTACTAGCAAGCCATAAGAATTCACACTATTTTTCTTCAAATTAATACCTTCTAACTGCAAAGTTACAGGGATAATTCATAAATACTGCAGCAGTAATTTTCCATGGACAATTCCCTCTATAAAACACACATACAAAATCCACTACTTAGCTCCCTCCCTGTGATTTTTTTTAAAAGGAAAACTAAGATTTCTACATCACCACAAAAAAGAACTGATTTAGAATACTCAGTAACCATAAATATCGGAGATCAAAATTACACAGTTCACTAGAAAAGCAAATCCAGGCATATCCCAACATTTAAAATCCTCAGACGATACCAAAGAACTAATAATGTCTGCCTAAATTTCCAGCGCTATGCTTCTCTGTGTCCTATTCATTATGATCACACATTTTCTACTTTATTCTTAATCTTTCCTTGTCATCATAAAAATCTACCAAATCTTCTAGGCTATTGCTGCTTAAACCTGCCTCTTTTTTTCTTTTAGTTTTCATGCTCATTGACTTAGGTCTATCTTTAATCTGGAAGAGGCCTTAAAGATTTCCTAGTCAAACATACATATAGAGGGGTCAGAGAGAGTAAACTATCCAAGGTCTTAAAGCTAGTTGGGTAAAACCAGAACTAGACTACTGTTTTCCTGACATTCTAGGCTATCCTATTCTAAACTTAACTGACTTCATTTCTCGCATCTGTTTTTCTATTATTCCTGGAATGAATTTTTCCATTACATAGTGGTTAAAGACAACCATTTTTTATTTTTTAAATCATGATAATTGATTGCACAAATCTCCAAATTTATATTCTATCAATTGTTTATTCTTCTTCCTTGACACGAATATGTTTATGTTTGAATATAAATATGCTTTTAGATCCTGGAAAGAAAATTTGCTTAAAATTTCTTTTCAAATAAACATCACGTTATCTTTTCTCACCACTGAGCCATATTGTATTTTATTTCTCTTAACTCCTCTCCTCAAATGTTTACCGACTTTGTTTCTTTAAATCATTGCTATGTCTCACCCCCTGCCAAACTACTTCACTATTGCAGTGATGAAATTCCATTTAGTCCTTTAGACTCTAATGACTATAATTACTTGAAAATGTGTTAAAATATTTTTGTCTCTTTTATCTGCATGATTACTTAGCAACTGTTAATATCAAAAGGGGGGGACAAAAAGATGGCTAATCCTACAACCAACAAATGATAGGGCACACATTAATTTGTACAATTTGTTTTTCTTGGGTTATAGTTTCATAAGTACTTGTTAAAAATTTCTTTTATGCCTAGATTTGGTAGAGAATATAAAAAACAGCCCCTAATTTTAAGGAATGTATTGTTTCCAAGAAGAGGCAACACTGCTCTAGAAGACAATGTAAGGTAATTTTCAAGATAATTATCATGTGAAGATTTCTCTGATGAAAGAATAACGTTTAATATTAAGCAAGATACAGATGTCAGAAGAGTATTACTCTGATGGAACTAGAGAAGGCTTCACATATTAGATGGACATTGAATGAGAGATACGATATTTTCAGATAGAAATAGAAGATAACGATATTTCAAGTGAAGGCAAAGGCATGAGGCAGGATATAAAAACTACTGGGTGTTAGAATCACAGTTAAATCACTTGAAGTACTTGGTATCAAAAAGGGAAAAGGGAGGGAATCAGATATTCAAACGTGGTTAGAAGACACATTATAGAAGACCCTGAGTGCCACGGAGAGAAATGTATAATGAGGAAGTGATAGGCTTATAATCTAGGGTTTCTCTTCAGAAAGGCTGCATTTTAACAAGAATGGAGATAGGATTACAGTCTGAAAAGAAATAAATGAGGAAGGAAATATTTGGGAGACTATTTCAATAGTCTGGTACAGTGGTGATAAGAAAAGTTTACACAAGAATATAAAGAATCAACAAGGGGATAGAGAATATAGAACCTAAGAACTAATAGCAGTCTTGGAAGAAAATAAAAACAATTAAAATTGCTATATTGGAAATCTGGAAAAATGACACTGTCATTACAAAGTGTGACTCAATAAGAAGAAAGTGCTAATTTCACTTATTTATTCAATACATATATATTTGCTCACCCACTGTAGAGCAGGCCCTTTAACAGGTGCTGGGTAGGGGGAGATTGACAAGAGAGGTGAAACTCAACCTCACTGAACTCACATACTATTAGAGAAGATGTATGCTAAACAAATAAGCCAATGTGTATATGGAAAATTTCATCAAGTGACAAGTACTGTGAGGAATTTAAAGCAAATGATGACACAGAGGGATGGGGGAGAAAAACTAACCTCCAAAAAGGTGTTTTTGAAGAAGGATTGGAGTTCTAAGAGAAGAACGTTTCGAGAGAGCGGGAGTGTAGTTAGTGCACATTACGGACAGCAAGAAGTGAAACTAACATTTCCTCCTTCGTTACTTATACTTTTAAGTGGCACTTTCACTTTTCCAGATTTCCAAGCTAGACAGAGGGAATGCCAGAGGGGAAATGGGAAAATGAGGGCAGATAAGTAGACGAGTTCCAGACCAAGTAGGAATTTAGATTTATTCCAAATCAATGGGAAGAATATCAAAGGGGCTTAAGCATGAGAGCTAAAACATCTACTAACTTTTTTTAATACCACTC
The DNA here is from genome assembly GCF_964656455.1 of Halichoerus grypus. NCBI lineage: Eukaryota > Metazoa > Chordata > Mammalia > Carnivora > Phocidae > Halichoerus > Halichoerus grypus. The sequence continues at coordinate 186,419,811 of NC_135714.1, forward strand.
TTTTGCTCTCCATAATATAGAATGAATTAGAAGTCGAATCAGTAGGAACTGAGAAGTTGATGTAGTGCATCAGACAAGTATAGTTGCTTGAATTAGCGTAGTAGCAGAGGAGATAGAAAGAAGTGATTTTATTTGAAATATTTTGTGTAAGAAGAGTTAACAGGACTCATAAATGGATCAGATGTAGGAAGTGACAGAAAGACATCAAAAAGCTTCTGAGATCTTGGAGTGGGTAACTAGTTGGATGATACGGCTGATAAGGCGGGGGAAGCCATAGAGTGGGGGCATGGATGGGGTAGGATGCTCAAGAATCAAGGGTTTGGTTTTGGATTTATAAAATTTTGGATACTTATTTGAAATCCAAAGTGAAGCTGTCTAATTGTTAGAGGAAATGCTGATTAATTCAAATTTTTCTTTGTCATCTGTGTTAATAATTAAAGAGTACATGCAATGCATTCCACATTAAGTAAGCTATAAAGCACAATAAAACAGAGAATAACCCTGCGACATCATAAATCAAGAAATAGGTCTCTATTTAGGTGCTCCCCGATCTCATTTATCTTCTTCCTTTTCAGAGTTAAAACATTAGCCTGAATTTTGTGTTTCTCACCCGCTTTCCTGCACTTTACAAGCCACCATTCTTATTACATATGTAAGCATCTATAAATCCACATTATTTGCTTTTGCTAAATTGTGAGCATTAGAAATGAAATTGTACTATATATAGTTTTCTGTGACTTGCTTTACACTTTTTTCTTGTAAACACTTGGATATTAGACAAAGTGTTTTTTTCCTAAACTAGTGATATGTAATAAAAATCTCATGGATTTCTGTTTATTACTAATACAATAAAAATATTAAAATTATAAATCAGCGTTTAACAGACACGGAGGCTAGAATAAGAGGATCTAACATGAATTTAATTAGAATTACAGAAGAAAGGATAGAGAGGGTTGTGAAGAAGCAGTATTCAGAGACTGAAGCTGATAACTTTCCTGAATTTATGTTGGATTTAAATCCACAAATATGAGAAGTAAAAACAAATGCAAAATGAATAAATTATCAATATAAAAACACAGCTAGTGAAATTGCTGGTAATGAAGACAAGAAGGATGACAGACGGATTGGCAGTCATTTTTAAAACAGCTAGGAAAGCCAAAAGCCAAGGAAATATCCTCAAAATATGGATCGAAATAACCAGAATAAGTGTCAACCCAAGAAATATGTATGCAGTAGAACAATTTTAAAGATCAAGGACAAAATTGAGAAAATGAAATCAAAAGGTCTCACCTTTTAGACTTTCACTAAATGAACCTCCAAAAGGTATACTTTAAGAAGAAGGAAAATGATCGCAGAAGTGATGTCTGAGGCACATTTAGAAGAAGGGAAAATTGGCAAACTCAGGTACAAATTTTAATATTGTCCATATAATGTAAGAAAAATAATACTGACTAAATTCTTGGTTTTTCTTAAACTATATAAAATAGAAATAAAGTATACTCAAAAACAGAAAATCAGGGAAAGGGGCCATCAGACAAAGTTTTTTAAGTTCCCTGTATATTTAGGATCAAGGTGAAGATATCGATCAACGTTAGACTTTGTTAAGATAAAGTTTAAGGACAACCACCAACCAAACAGAAATAGATTAGAAAGTCTCCAAAATTTTTTTGGTGCCTTTGGTGGAAAGAAAAATTCAATGAGAAAAATCTTAATCAATCCAAAAGTCGACAAGAAAGGAAAGCAAATGGAACATAGAACTGGACAAAAACAGCACAAAATAAGATGGTAGAAATAAGTACAGTGAAAAGAAATGGTTAGATTGCACATTTTTTAAAAAGTGTTCTTGGGGCGCCTGGCTGGCTCAGTTGGTAGAGCCTCCAATGCTTGATCTCAGGGTTGTGAGTTCGAGCCCCATGTTGGGTATAGAGATTACTTAGAAATAAAAGCTTTAAAAAAAGGGCTCTTTATGTAAGAGAAGCCTAAAACAGTAAAATATGAGAAAATATTTAAAATGTAAATAAAATCTAGGGTAAAAATGTGTATGATGTGTATATTAATTTAAAAATCAGTAAGATTCAATTTACTGTGGTTTACCAATAGCAACCAAAGCAGAAATTGACAAACCTATTGTTATTTTACAGAGTTCAAAGATCTCTCTAATTAATCATACAGTCAGGTAAGAAGTAAAAAGGACTCTGGAAGTTTTGAAAAACAGAATTAACAAGCTTGATTTGTGGACAGGTAGAGAATTTGGTGCCTTATAGAAAACTTGTATTCATCTTCATTAATATAGGATATTTTGAACAATGACTCATTAGACCTTAAAGACATTTTTTTATCACTTTCAATTAAAGAACACCAAGATACTGTTATCTTACCGTGTCTTGATAAGATCTCAAAATGACTTTCTCCAGACATCTGTGGTAAACATATGCTCAAAAACTATTTTGTACCATAGGATTTCAAACACCAAATCTCTGCACATAACAGTGTATTTTAAAGTATTATTTTCTGGAGGAATGAGAAAATATTTTACCTTGAATTAAAGTGATATTTTTCAATGTCTGAGAGTGTTCCCAGTCTTTCAGTCTGAGATCATTAGTGATGTTATTCAGTACTTTCACTTCTCCTTTTATTTCCTGTTCCAGATTCACTTGTTTTTCTTTCACAGACATAATTTCTGCTGACGCCTTGTACACAAACTCTTCTAATCTACTCACGTCCTGTGAAATAGAAGCATCTGCAATTTTTATTACACACATAATTATCAAATCTGTAAGTTTTAGAAGCCCTGAAAGCCAGGTATTTTTTTTTTTAAATATTACAGAACATTATGGAATAAGAATACGGAAATTAGAGAACTGTCTTAAAAGAGTAATTTCTTGGTTTCGAAGCATTTCCTCTTTTAACTGAATGGCTGAATGGTTACACCCTCTGTCCCCTCAAAATTAGTTGAATATACCCAAGGTATGCTTCAATTCCTAAATATATAGATGTCAAAATGCTAAAAATGAAACAGAAAACTTGTATTTTTATCAGAAGTGAAATTTCTTTGTACTGTACTTAGAGTAGCTACATATTCCAATTCTGTGAATTTGATGGAATTTGTATATTAAAATGTTTTATAGCAATAATGTTTAATGTCATAATTCTCAGTGGTAATGGGAAATACTTCAGGATAGTTTTTCACATTCAGCAAAATCTCAACTAGAATTTTAACAATCTCTTACTTCCAATTTTTTTGTTTTGTTTTGTTTTGTTTTGAGAGAGAGAGACAGAGCACAAGCAGGGGAAGGGGAGAGGCAGAGGGAGAAGCAGACATCAGGGAGCCCAAGGGGGGGGCCAATCCCAGGACCCCAGGATCATAACCTGAGCCAAAGGCAGACACTTAACTGACTGAGCCACCCAGGTGCCCCAGTGTTTTGTTTTGTTTTGTTTTTAAAGCTATCACCTCACACATGTCAGAATGAGGTTAAGTATACAGTCATAATAAAGTTTTTGACAGTGTTTGTCTTTAGTTTCCTTTCAAGACTTTGGCTTGGTTTTACTTTGGGTGTTGGGCTGTTTCTGATGTAGCAAACCTTCTCATCCATTCTGGTGACATTTTCTGTCCCTCTGTTCTTTTATCGCATCCTCTGCTTCATGGTATGCTCTATACTTTTCTCTCTCTCTCTTTTTTTTTTTTTTTTTGAACGGATGTGTAAACTCTAGCACATTCTTATTGCTGTATTAATTTTGAAGATGAGCACATCCTACCCACAGCAGTGTTGTTCCAGGAAGCAGGGCAGGAATAGTGGTAAGTTAGAAAAGAGACTATGAATTGCACAAATACTATAAAAGTAAAAACACGTTTCAAAACTACGATAAGCCCGTATCCAAAGGAGTCGTCTATGTCAATGGCCTGCTGGACTGTGAATCCCGCGGGCACGCCCTGCCTCCTGCCTGGTGGAGGAGGAATGTGCTATGTGGAGCCGGGAGGGTTGCTACTGGGTGGGAGAATTCACAGACGTTCCAGGTGACTCATGTCAGGATCATTCCTTGTGCAAAGTCTGATGTAGGTGAAGATGAAGTGGTTTCTTGGTCAATAACTGCAATTTCTTTCTTTTAAAAGTCAGTGAGTTTCTTGTATAGTTTTATTACAATTGGCCCGGCTTTAATTTCATCCATCTCCATGAAAGCAAAGCACTTGGTGCTGGTGAACCTTTTTTTAGGCTTGTAGTGTTTGAATTCAAAGAAGATACCGGCACCTTTGGTTAATTTTTCAACATGCTTCTGGAGCTCAATGTCCACATTAAAATGAACATATGTATCTTCTTTTCTTGAAGCCACAGGAGTATCTTGCACAGGAGTTCATCTATGCCATTCAGATCCTTTAGGCTAACTGTGATATAGGGATCGATGCACTGCCCCGCATCTTTCAGACTGATTTTCTCAATTCTGATGGTGAGTGACGTTATTCCTGGTTCTGACTGCAGCCTGGGTAGGAAAGTGCCAGGAACTCTAGCAAGAAAGGAATCAGGAGACCCTGCTCCAGCACCGCCCTCTTCTTCATCTTCTTCAAATTCCCCATTCTCTTCTTCACCAGGTGCTAAAATTTTTCTTACGGGGACAGGCTGCACGTCAAATGGGAATTCCTTATTATATGTAATATTCTTTAGGATTGGTTCTAGCTTCTTCAGGTCCTCAAGTTTAAGTTCTTGAGACTGGACCATAAAGCTGCACTTCATAATTCCAAACATGTTGCAATTTTGCCTATGGTTTTCTTTTGTTCTTCTGTGAATTCAGAATTATTGTATTGAGCTTGGGCCTCTTTTTATCCTAATATCTGATACTCGTCTATTGCCTCCACCAGCTGGCCCCAAGAGTAGAAGTTGGCGCCTCTCCTAAAACTGGTGCCCCAGCGCTTCAGCAGACTCCATCCAGGTCACCTCCGACATGGCCGGTGCCCACTCCGACCCCTCCCGCCCCTACCCCAGCAAGGCTGGGCTCTAGGACGCCATCCTCCCCGGGACTGGCCCCGACATAAACAGGGCCAGGAGGAACCCCTACGGCCACCACCGCCCACCACTGAAGAGCTGCCCAAGCCCATCTGCTCTATACTTTTCTAAGGACATCTCTGCTTAACTGCTGATGTATTTTCACTTCCCACTGGCATATAGAAATAAGCCAGTGGTATATTGCTTCCGAATTCAGGTACAAAGAGAAAATTACACTTGCCTTGACTAGACTGGACAAGTTGAAGTGAGGGGGTCAAGGCAGTCAGGGTGTAAAGCCTTTGAAAGGAAATGAACAGACACCTAGATTGGCCTCTTCGGTGGCACTACACTCAAGCAGAGAAGCTTATCAGTTTTTACAGCTCTAACTGTGCCTTCCCCCCAACCACATCTCTATTCTTTTGTCTCTACTCTCTATCTCCTCCTTCCTTGACTATCTGGCATTTTCCATATCATATGCTACAAGTCATGATAATGAAAAGTACAGCACAAGGAATACCGTCAATAATATTGTGAGATGTATGGGGATGGATGGTGACTACACTTTTTGTGGTATTGAGTAATGTATAAAATTATCAAATCACTACATTGTACACCTGAAACTCATATGACATTTAAAATAAATACAATTTTGGGACATCTGGGTGACTCAGTTGGTTAAGCATCTGCCTTCAGCTCAGGTCTTAATCCTAGGGTCCTGGGATCGAGTCCTGCATCGGGCTCCCTGCTCAGCGGGAAGTCTGCTTCTCCCTCTGCCCGCCACTCCCCTGCTTGTGCTCTCTCTCTGACAAATAAATAAAATCTTTAAAAAAATAAATACCATTCGGAAAAACATGTTTAAAGCTTGGATATGAGCATGGATGTTTGTAAAGCACAGCAACATAAAAAATACGCTCACCTTCATTTGGGTCGCTCCAGATAGCCATGGAGCAGATGGCAGGGGGCTAGCAGTTGATTTTGCTACCAAAAAACCCGGACTTGTCCATGTTTTTCATACACAAAGCTGAAGCTACCTTTTTATTCCCTTTTTTGGACGCTGCATATGGTGCTCGTATTAGCCAGATTTCACTTGAAATAATTTTTACTGGGAAGAAGGAAAGTGCACTTTATTTTTTTTTTTTTAAACCCTATTCAGCATCCATACACACCTTCCATACTCCACCATCAGCGGCCCCGCTGGAAACTGGCATTTAATTTTGCAGTCTTACAGTCCTTTTTATGAACAATGGACATGATGAATTCCCACCTCTCTCTTTTCTTTTGTGCTAGTGTACTTTTTTTCCCTCAAACTGATGTTTGGTCTGTCCTTGATAGGCATCATGCTGGTATCACTTATAAGCCTTTCCTTCAAACAGCATTTACTGATTCGGGCATTCATTTAATTTACTTATTCCTGCATTGAGCTAAAGATTCGAAGATGAATAAAATTGTTTAAGCAGGGGCGCCTGGGTGGCTCAGTCATTAAGCATCTGCCTTCGACTCAGGTCATGATCCCAGGGTCCTGGGATCGAGCCCCGCCTCGGGCACCCTGCTCTGGTGGAAGCCTGCTTCTCCTTCTCCCACCACCCCTGCTTGTGTTCCCTCTCTTGCTGTGTCTCTTTCTGTCAAATAAATAAATAAATAAAATCTTTAAAAAAGATTGTTTAAGCAATGGAGACGAGAGTCCGAATATTGTTTTCAATGAGCACATGTGTGCAGACCCACACACACACCCGTATACATACACTAGTACTGACATAGTTTCTAAATCTCTACAAGTGATTGTTGCCTGGAAAAAAAAAAAAAAAGCTTTGGAAGTCCCTCCATTCCCTTGTAACTTCATTTCTAATGCTGGGACCCTCTCCAAAAGAAGTGTGATCTATCTGAACTCAAAGAGTTTACTGATCACCAGAGTTTGATTACTTCCAGTAATTATCACTTCAAACATGTTCAAGACTTCTACTGTCTTCCAAATAGTTTCCAGTTTGGTTTCAACTCTTGATGTGAGCTCATAGATATCCTGTGGTCTCTACTGAATCTGGGACATTAGCAATACCAAATATATCCTGTCTGTTCATCTGGTCCATCCTAACTGTCTCCTTGCTCTCTTTCACTGCTCTTCTGTTTTTACATAAAGTAATATTTCTTCTCCCTTTCTCTTTCCCTCCAACTTAATCAGTTATTATTCTCATAACTGAAATTTTATTATCTCCCATATTCTTCTGCCCTGCAGACAGTTACTATCTTGTGACTCTCTCTACCCTTCCATAGCCTAAGTCCTTAATATTTCCTTTTTTTAAGATTCTATTGTATTTATTTATTTGTTTATTTATTTATTTATTTATTTGACAGAGACAGAGAGAGAGCACAAGCAGGGGGAGTGGGAGAGGGAGAAGCAGGCTCCTCACTGAGCAGGGAGCCCAACACAGGGCTCAATCCCAGGACCCCAGGATCATGACCTGAGGTGAAGGCAGATGCCCAACCGACTGAGCCACCCAGGTGCCCCAGAGTCCTTGATATTTCAATAGTAAGGGATATACTTAGATACTTATTAACAGTGTGGGAAATGCTTACAGTCAGATTTTGGAAGATGTGACATGGATTATCAAGGCTGGTGTTGGGATGAGGTTTACCAACGAAGTCCCCATATTTATATAGCTATGCTGTTGTCTTCTGACATCTTAAAACCAGGATCATGTGAAATTCAAAAGTTCTGAGTGATTGTACCTTACATATAAAGATGTAGACTATTTCTTCTTAACCGTTTTTTTCTATTCCCTAGTCAATAATTTAGTTGGTCTTCATCTGATGTTTTAACTCTAGAGGTTTATTGTTACTCTGTAAGTGACACCCACTTTTAAAAATCACTACTGTTAATACTGTCTCTATACAGAAAACAACTTCAATAATCAAACATGGGTCTATTCAAATAAAATCTACTACCAAGATGCCAACATTGCTTAGCTAATGGTAGAAATTTTATAGGCTTCACATTAAATGATCTTAGGTCTTAGATATTTGATAAGACAAAGATTATTTTTTCACAAGAGTAGTTAAATTTTAGTCATATGCTTATTTTTCATGGGATGGAACAATTATAATTATTTAACAACCAAAAAAATACAATTTTGAAATAAGGGGCTTGCTTTTTAATTTCTTTCTCATCAATACAAAGTAATCTGGCGGGTTGGCCACAGGATAGTCTATAGCAGAAGTGAGAAAATTATTAACAAAGATTAACTGGACCACAGCTTCCCTCCTGTGTCTACATAGTGTTTCTGGCTGCTTATGCACTAGAATAGCAGAGCTGAATAGTCACAAAGGAGACCTCGAAGTCCCCAAAGACTAAACTGTTCACATCTGGCCCTTTACAATGAAACTTTTGTTGACAAGTTGGTCTAAACATGGCTTGGTCTCTTATCTTGTGTATTTGATCCTATGATAAAAATAAAATGTTGTAAGTATTATTCAAAATTTAACTCTTTAATTATAGTTATCTTTACATGTTAAAACTTATGCATACTTCTTGGGAATGCCAAAATAAACTATTTTAAAATGTAGATTTTGTATGTTACTCATGTAAATGAGGTTTCCATTTCTTTGATGATGAAGAAATTTGGGTCTGTTGTAAAATTTATAAATACAGAGTACCCACTAAGATAATCTAAAAATTGTAATTGGTTTAGACAGTCCAAAGAGGTAGTATAACAGGATTTACAGAATTAAAATACCTTAAGAGAGTCTATATCCGATGGAAAAAAATCCCCCATTTTGTTGGGAACCTGGAGAAGACAGTAGGTAAATTCATGTACAACCTTCTGGTAAGATTGCCAGAGGAATCAGGGTAAATTGGATGATGTTGAAACGGGGTTTGCAAATTTTGTTTTCTTGAACTGCCTGAGGAGATAGGATCTAGATGGATTCAATCCCGGCATGTGACATTCTAATATAAAAACTCTTACCTCTTGCTGTTTTAATGTATTGTCTTGGACTTTGCCATTCAGTGTTTCGATACTGAGCTGCAAATCAAGCAATGTGGTATTCAGACTTATTAACGACTTGGAGATTTCATCTATCATGTTTCCGTGTCCCTGAACTGAGGATACCAAGGTACTCAACTGGAGAAGAACATCATTAAATCTTTGATCAGTCACCAGACTAAAATTCTGGAAATGCAATGAATCTATGAGATTGGCTTCTGTATCTGAAATATATTGGATTCTCTTCTCCATGTTGCTCATTTGTTCCGTAACAGCTTCTCGAAATCTCATCTCATCTTCACTGTCATTTCCTTTTCCTGTGAGACTTTGAGATATTTCATTTGCATTAATTGGACCAACTGTGCAATTCTTCATTTCCCTCTTCAGAAGCTGTGCTGTATAGTTAAGTAAAAATAAACAGAGTCATGGCCTGTATCCTTAAATGCATACCACTCCATACTGTATCATTGCATTCCATTCTAACATTTTGAATGCTATCTGAAACCGGGTATTTATTTTAAATATACAATGTGTGAACCACACTATGCATATTGTTGAGAGGAAGACAGCCAGACTCCTTTTCCCACTTTACATCAGAATTGATTCCAGGATCAAGTCATTCTTTCTGAATTGCTGCTTATATGCATCTTCTGAGCCACTGCATTTAGCTTTGACAGTAAGATTATGAAGTGCATTGTATCCTACTCTTCAGGTCTGTTAGGATAAAATGAGGTAATGCTTAACACGGTATCGGAAGCAAGCATGTTGAATACATTAGCTGTTACGAAGATAAATGATGTGACAAAAACAATATGTAGTAAAAAAAGAAGTATTAGTGTTATCCACCGTATGCATAAATTGTTGGCTCATCTTCCTCATCCAATCACTTAAGCTGGCAGAGAATTGTCATTTTCAGTTGACACAGGCCTATTTATTATTGGTGGGACAGGAAATTGAGCAAATAATTTTTTTTCACTTTAAAAAATATTATTTTTATAAGATTCCTCTTTACCTATTATAAAATATATATTCATAACAGAAAACCTTTAAAAGAGGTAATAAGGAAAAATAACTTACTCTTAATCTCACCATCCTGAGTTAAAATGCTAACATTTTGGTGTATGTATATCAAATCTGTCTCTTTTTTTCACTAGCATATTATTATTACAAAAGTAATTTTAATACTTACATTGTATTATCTGTATGGATCTACCAGATTTATTTAACAAAACTCCTACATTTAATTTGTTCTGTTTTTACTAATATATCCAATGCTTTGAGAAACAATCTTTTAGGTAATTATTTCCTAAAAAAAAAATCTATTAAGTTGTATTTGGGGGATATACGGAGCTGCTGATATATATTTCCAAATGGGCACATGTTCTCTAAACAAGGTAATTATCCTTCTGAAAAGATCTAGAGCAATATGTTTGGAGTTTCAAATCATGAAAAGCATAAACATTAGCTCTGCAAATAAAAATAATATGTAATTATACACAATAAAAAATGTTAAGTACCATTTTATCACTAATCAGTGATAGTTAAGATTGTTTTTCCTATCTCCCTCTATTTCTATCCATATTATTTTATCTACATATATATCACTTTTATTCGTTTATTTTGAATGCATAAGATTTTTTACATTTGACCATTACTGAGCAATAAAAAGAGTAACTCTATATGGTTTAAAAATATATCTACATAAATAGCTAGCTACACCTGATACATCGGCTTTCTTAATAAAAATGATATGGCAATAGTATCAGCCTTATGGATTTTTGGGAATTAGGTGAGATAATACATAAAAGATAATTAGCTCCACCCTAAGCTCAAAGTTACCTGTTATATAAATGAGAGGCTGGTATTTACTCAGGAACAAGCTGCCTGATTCTAGAATCTAGCTCCATTCCTCAATTACTAGCTGGGGTACTCTGGGAAAGTTCTCTTCTTAAGTTCCTCAAAGATTGAAAAGTAGTAACTGCTTCCAACAGTGGTGTTGGGGATGCATGAGGTAAGGATGTAAGTCCCATAGCACACAGATGGCCCATAGGACAATTCTGTTCAAATTAAAGTACCTTATCCATGAAAGATATCTTAGAGAGTTTACGGTCTTCACCATCTTTACTTAAAAAGATGTTTGAGGATGGTTGCTATTGTAGGTATTATTATATCAGGAATAAGTATGAAACTATACATGCAATTAAATCCCAATTTTAAAAAGCCACATTATATCATATTTTCCTAGATTCTTTAAAATTAGCTTATTTGAATTAATAAAATATTCAACAACATTTTTATATGATCCAGAGTATTATTTTACACTTCTTAATTTATTAAGGAAGTGGACAAAAAATATATTTCTTAGCTGGATCTCATCACACTTATTACATTAAGTGTGGGGAGCAAGTTCTGGACTGACAGCCTCATTCAGGCATTTAATTCTATGATTTATTTATTAAGGACCTACTATGTATAGAGCACTGCTTGAGGAACTCTGGGAATGTAAAACTGGGAAAGGATTTTGACTAAAATAGAGGCCCAAATTAACAATTTTTACAAAACTATTTCAAAGATGTCCCTTACAAATGTTCCCTTCATGATGATTATTGCCTTTTATAAGTAGCAGTTAAGAATCCAGGTTCTGGAGTGGAACTGCCTGGGTTAGCAATTCTTGCTCTTTCCTTTTTAATCTGTGATCTTGGGCAAATTATTCTGTCAGTGCTTCTATTTTACTAACTGTAGGACAGGATACTAACAGTCAGTGTTCAAATAATTAAATGAGCTAATATATATAAGGTGCTTATACTACTTCCTGGCATGTGATAAGCATTTGATAACTTTCAGCTTTTTTGTTATTAATATTTTGGATTCAAATTCTATGACTTATGTGTCTGTATGCACAATGTTGAAAATATTGAAGGGGAATTAATAATGTTTAATATAAAAAAAAACTGGGGGGAGGTTGGGTGTTGCAATGACACAGTAGTTTCTGCACTTTATTAAGCATAGTGATCTACTTGCTCAACCATGTCATTTTTCTTTCCCTGGAAATAATTTCTATTTCACATGGATAAAGCAAATTTTTTTCACAGTATGGAAAGGGAAGACTTAAACTGACAAAATATCATGTGACCAAAGGTTTCCATCTGACATGGACTTCAACATAAAGTTGACAATAAAGACTACATTTTTGCTTATAGATTTACAACCACAACATGGCTTGTTTTCCCAAATCCTATATGAAAACTAATTTAATCCTAACTTTTCAAAAAACTCTTTAATTCTGTATCATAAATCTAGGTAAAGAATGCCAGAGTCCAGATCTTCAAATGCTCATTTCTTTCATTATCATTGGAAAGATGGCATTTTGTGACTTTCCTATTTCACATTTGAAAGGAGACAAACTTATGGCTTGTGTAAACCCCCAGGGAGAGAGTGATATTTGATTTCACAGTTCACATTTACTCCTTCATGTTGCTAATATCTTCTCCTGCCAAAATTTTGTATTATTTTGAGCTAAAGAATCTTCAGTATTTCAGCAACAATTATATATGCATTAATCCTAGATTGTACTTTATTGCCAGAGACATTATTATGTTGTTGTACTATGATAAGGATCCAGGAGTTTCATTAAGAGATGATAGCATATGGAGTAGCTTTCATCATTAAGAAGCATCTTTCATCATATAAGACATTTTAAATTTAAACAGAGTCTTTCTGCACATTTTATTTCATCCATCAATTCATGTTTGCCAAAACAGAGCAATTTCCATCTTTTAGGGATATATTTTGTCTTTATTTACAATTTCTTCATCTCAAGTAGAGATATGTATTGCATTTGTCTTGTTTTGGTTTTGGAAAATATTCTATCTGTAACTTAATTAAAGTTGAAAATGGACTGTCAATTGTTTATTCAAGTGTGATAGAAACAGTGAGATCTATTCCAAGTTCTGGTGACTTTGAGTGCTGATGTGACCGTATAGGATTTTAACATTTTTAACTTCTTGTCAGTCTTACTAGGTGCCTGCAATAGTGTTAGGAAACAAAGCTCCCTCCCTCCCTCCCTCCCTCCCTTCCTTTTCTTTCATTCTTTCATTTTTCTTTCTAATAAAACTACTTTGGATCAGTCATTTCAACCCAACAATGAATGTGGAAACTTGGTAGTATTTTCTAATAGCCCAAAGATTTTGAGCTTGGTTAGAACCCTGAATTCTTTCCAGACTTCACTGGCCCATTCTGCACGTGCCTGTCAGATAGAAGTTGCATTCCCTGGCGTTGACTCTGTAGGCCATGGTTTGTATGAAAGGGATGGAATTTACCCAGACTCTAACTAGCTTATAGCTAATGATCCCAAGCAATGAAGCATCTTTCAATTGTGCATTTCAAATGAACATAAGCATATACATAAACAACATACAGATAATCTCAATTCATCAGGAGGTCAGCTGTGTAATGATAGACATAGCAGGTCCTTTTCCATAGATGGCTCTGGTTGGTTTGCTTGGCTGATCAGTTTCATTTGTTGTGGTGGGTTTTAGTTTTTATTTTTTTTTAATGGCCAAAATAGGAATTAATTTTTACCTGTGGAAATATTTTTTGGGCTAAAATTATGGAAACTGTTTTGCATGTGTGTGTTTGTGTGTGTGTTTAATTGGCCAATCCCATTTTGTTCTAAAAATTCAATTACATCGGGAGAGAGTAGACCATAGAGGTTAGGAGTCAAGACTCATGGGTGGCATCTGCAGCTCTACTACTGAATAGTCTTAGTTTTCTTTTGTGGATAATGGGAATAAGTATATGTCTGCTCAAGGGTAATTGTAAAGGTATATTAAGATAATCCGTGGCATATTTATAAGACCAGTGTCTGAACATAGTAAATGCCCAAAAGTGACAGCTACTGTCACAGTTGTTGTGGTTTTATTATTATTTCTTAGCAAATCTTGGCTCTTAGAATATTCCTTTAGGTTGCTTCTTCACAGAGGAGGTTTGGCCTTGTGTTTAGGAGCACTTTTCTTGTTAAGTTGATTAGTATGCACATCAAAATGTATCTGACTCCCCGTTTGTTAGAGCCTACATCCAGAAATTTTGCCAGTCAGAAAGAGGAGAGCCACGGGCATATAAATTCAAATGCCAATCAAATCCATCAAAAAGGCTACCGAGGGGAATAATATTTACAGATCTGACGGAGTTATATGCAAGCTATTCACCCCTGTGGAAACTCTCAAATCCATCCCCTCCTCAAGTTAGACTTGCCAAAGAAATATGTACTCTAAAGTGTTTTTTCTAATTTTTTTAGGTTGAGGGGATGCCATCAGGTTATTTTTAGAAATGTTTGCAATAATAGCCTTATGAAACATGTGGCCATATAAACTGGAAAGAGATTCCTGAAGTACAGGCCATTATTGGGCGAGGTCTCCTCTCGGTGAGCACTGGCAGGAATATTTCTTTCTCCTCTCAGTGCTAGGAGCAGAAGAGCTTATTTTCAAACAACTGGCTTGTTTTCTTGTTGTTTTGCTTTGTTTTAGGCATTGTGAATGTAAGTGGTCCTGCTTATATCTTTACATTGGCAACCGGAGTACTTATCATAAAATTCTTGACCCACCACAAGAAGTACATAGGACTCCAGGGGATAACATATTTTTTGGAATGGTCTAATCCATTCCATCTCACCTTTACATAGCTGTATTTTTATTTTCATCTTCTATTCTCTATTCTATTTTTATTTTTTTAAACTAATCACTTTGAAGAATCTTTTTTTTTAATTTATGAATTTGAGAAACACTTTGTAAATGCTTCTTCTTGTTTCTACAATAACTAATTCACAGGATGAGTTGCTGAGTTTCAAAACTCTAGAATACTGTACCTGCCATTATTCCGATGATGGGTATGAGAACTACAAACACAAGAAGATAAAGGACAATCAGTGCAGCTTTGAGGGACTTCAGTTTCTCTTGAAGGGTTGGGCCATTTTTAGGATCTAAAAAAACAAAAGCCCAACCTACTATTAGAAAACTTATCCTTCTTACTTAATTAACATTTTGATAATCTCCAATTCTATCATTACTACCAAGCCTGTTGGAATAAAAGGGGAATAATAAATCTGTCCCCGTTTATTCAGTAGGAAGCCAAAAGAATAGTCACAGGAAAAGCCAATACGGGCATCACTACTGATTTACTTTCCATTAACTAAACATCCATGACAAAGTTACTGTCCTCTACAACTTGTACTTGTCTCATTTGGGGACATTAGTTAGTTGACAAATTTTAATATTTTGATACATTTTAATATTCATATCAACATATTCAAACATAAATTTTATTCTGTTTCATATGGGAATATATTCGGAGTAAAAATCAGATTCTTCAAGTAACTACATAATTATGATTTTTTTCAGAGTTTAAATCCGATAAGAGACATCTGTTTTCAATAATAATGCAAATTTTCTTTTTCAATTTCATCTCAATAATTCTGTATTTGGATATCTATTATGATTTGAATACATTAAAAAAAATGAAAGAAAACTGCACACTTTGGAATGGATCAATGAAGCCCATCCTCTGGGTATTTCAGAAAATATTAATATTTTCATAGTATACATTTATTTGGAACAGTGATTCACATAATGGGATCCTAATTGTGGAAAAGTTAACTCAACGTGGACGGGAATCTTAGCAGAGGACGAAATTTTCTCTGATTAGGTGAATAAAATACCCATTAACAATTTCTTTCCAATGGCCATTACTTTCATTGCACAATAAAAAAGATTTTGTTTTCAGGTTGTAAGTTCCCAAATTAAAAATAAAAATTTAGATATTATTCGATAATGTTCTATGAGGGATTGGAAGGAAAAGGAGAGAAAATTTTTAAGTAAATATAAGACCCAAAAAAGCTAAAAAAGAGAAAGGTCTAAGGAAAAAGAAAAAGAACCACCCACAAAACAAGCAAGATGGGATATCCCTTTGCCAGGCTGAATGAGCCTGAAACTCATCAGTCATCTCCTTTATCTTTAATTTACAATCAAATCCTCTGCATTCTGCCTTTTAAGTAGCTCTCCAAAGTTCCTGTGGCCTTTTCTCTGTCCCCAATGCCTCTGTCCTCCCTCCTCAATCTCTCAACATCTTTACCTTAAACAGCTTTACTAGGATCCTTTTTCCTTTTGTCTCATCCATGCCATATTCTCTCACCCATCAATTGTGTTGTGCACAATACCCGTCATACCTTGGGGTTATGGTCTGTATTTCAGGTTTGTCTGTGTAAGAACTCATCCGCCCTGCCCCTTGCATATGCTGCTTCCTCTGACTGAAATTTCTGTGGATCCTCTTTCACCCACCCTACCCTTTTGGTGAAATGTACTCAGCCTTTAAAGGTTAGCAGAATTATATGCAACTCAGTCCTGCTGCCTTAATAGACCTGTCCACATATAACCGAATAATGATTCTTTTGAGCTCCTGTAACCCTGCAAACCTCTGTTTCAGCACTATTGTGGGTTGAATTGTTTCCCCACAAAAGATACCACTGATGTCTTTAACTCCAGTTGCCTGCGAATGTGACCTTATTTGGAAGTGGAGTCTTTGCAGTATAATCAAGTTAAGATGAGGTCATACTGGATTCAGGTGGGCCGTTGTGCCATGATTGGTGTCCTTACAAGGAGAGTAGAGGACACAAAGGCACAGGAAGAAGACCATGGGAAGATGAAGGCAGAAATAGGAGTGATGCAGTTACAAGCCAAAGAGCAAGAAGAACAGGCAGGAGCAACTAGGATCTAGGAAGAGGCGGGGAAGAGCCTTGAAAGGGAGAACTGCCTTGCCGACACTGTGACTCCAGATTTCTGGCAGTCAGAACTGTAAGAGAACAAATGTTGTTGGAAGCCACCCAATTTCTGGTAATTTGCGACAGCAGCCCTAGGAGACTAATACAAGTACATACCACCCATGATTTTCAAATATCAATTAATGGTGCTAGGGGTATATTTACTTCCAGGACTTCATCCAGTGGCTGCGAAATCAGAGGACACCATCAACACTGTGAACTAATTTAACCTGTAACAAAGCTTCCTTAGTCCAACCTCTGCTTATTTTCTATTCTGTCTCAAAAGAGGAGAAGACCTACTTGTCCACTAAGTCTTCATGTTCATACACATGAAAGGTAAGTCCCAGGACTGTAATTTTACATAGTGTCACTAACTCTAAGGACAACCACCACAGGCACCCCCCTCTTGTACTTACACAGAGGGAGCAAGGCTGTCATGGAGCGGGCATCAAACTTCACGGATTCTGAGCAGTTATCAGTGTCATCCTGTTGATCGAGAAAGCTATTCCACTGTTCCATCTTTCTGTCAGACACGTGGAAAAACACATTAGTTACACATGAAAGGTCTAGGGCCCTGTGGCATAATGTCTCAAGTTGAAATTTAAAATTAAAATTCAATTTTAGGGACGCCTGGGTGGTTCAGTCAGTTGAGCGTCTGCCTTTGGCTCAGGTCATGATCCCAGGGTCCTGGGATCAAGTCCCGCGTGGGGGGAGTCTGCTTCTCCCTCTGCCCCTCCCCCTGCTCGTTGTCTCTCTCTCAAATAAAATCTTAAAAAAATTTAAAAATATAAAATTCAATTTTAGCAAGGGAACAAGTATGATTAATTACTTAAATTTACCTACCTGCCACATCTAGCAATATATTGTATCTACCCATGTTTTAATTTTCACACTGAAAGACAGACCTGCATGGAATCTACTCACGTATCTTTCTATGGACAAATGCATATCTGTCTTTATAGATGTGTGTCTTTTGAGAGTGAGAGGTAACATTTCTTCCTTACCTAAAAAAAAAAAAATCTTTTCCCAAGTGACAGAAAACAACTGTGTAGCTGGAAAGAAAAATAATTTCCCTTAGAACAAATAGTTGGGCAAAATTTGGAGCAAATATTTCCTGTGATCTTTCATCAGAGGTTCTGGATAAAACAAATAGTTATGCGAAATTTGAAACAAATATTTCCTGTGATCTTTTATCAGAGCTTCATGAGCCAGTTTTTCTTTTGCCAAGGCATCTGTTTATCACGCTAAAAAGATAAAGTCTAGTCACTAGATTGAAACCAAAGGAAAAACTTAATTTTCCTTTTCTCTTCTTTGTATTGTTTTCTTTCAGGGCTTCCCTCATTATACATTGGTAGCATCACAAATTATGTCTTTGTAGCTTTTTAAGCAGTTATATTCTATGACATAATCTATGCCTACGTCTCTTTAAGATGCATTAGAATCCTCTGAGAGGCTTGATTAATGGGCCTCACCCCAAGAATTTTTTTTTTTTTTTAAAGATTTTATTTATTTATTTGAGAGAGAGAGAATGAGAGAGAGCACATGAGAGGGGGGAGGGTCAGAGGGAGAAGCAGACTCCCTGCCGAGCAGGAAGCCTGATGCGGGACTCGATCCAGGGACTCCAGGATCATGACCTGAGCCGAAGGCAGTCGCTTAACCAACTGAGCCACCCAGGCACCCTCACCCCAAGAATTTCTGATAATTAAGGTGGGGTCAAGAATTTGCAATTCCAACAAGCTCTCTTTTTTTTTTTTTTTAAAGATTTAGTTATTTATTTATTTGAGAGAGAGAGAGAGCAGAGTGAGCGAGAGAGAGCATGAGAAGGGGGAGGGTAGAGGAAGACAGAGAAGCAGACTCCCCACTGACCAGGGAGCTGGACTTGGGGCTCCATCCCAGGACCCTGGGATCATGACCTGAGCCAAAGGCAGAGGCTTAACTAACTGAGCCACCCAGGCGCCCCCGCCCCCAACAAGTTCTCTAAATGATGCAGAGTGCCACCAGTCTGAGGACCACATTTTAAGAACATTTTTCAATGAGAAAAAATAATTGTAGGACTTTTTCTTGGAAACAGTTCAGTTCACTTGATTGATAAATTTAGCATAAAATCAACATCTTCTGATCATTTCTTATTTTCTCTAATGCTGAGTTAGGGATTTAGTACAGCTGAGGTTTTAACAGAGTGCACAGGCAGCTCTGGGACACCAAACTCACATCTTGTCCAGCAGATGGAGGCCAATCATTCCTCTGCAAACATTCGTCCTGCTTTGGGAAGAGGTACTGACAAGTAAGGATGTGACTAAACTTATATATATTTTAAATATTACCAAAGTGATTCTTTATTTTGCAATGACAATCTCTGTATATATATCATTCTGTAGATTGGCCATAGTTCCTGTAAATCCTATTGATCTGACTAAGGACTATCGTTAAATGATTTGGCTACTGTGGAGAAAGCGGACATAAGGGGAAAGTAAAGGACTTACATCCTTTTTTCTTAGGCAGAGACAAAGTAAAAGAAATAAACAATTATCTGGGAAAATTGACCATTATAGGAAACCAAATTGGATAATTCAAATGCAGACTCTCCTGCTATTTCCCCCCTTTTAATTTATTCTATTATTTGATTTGGATGATAGCTTTACTTGCCAAGCAAAACAAACAAACAATTTTTAAAACTGAGATGACAAGAAAGCTTAGCTGAATCCATTTGAGAACTATAGTTCAAAGCAATTGGGAATATGTAGCAAAGCTGTTTATCTTTTTTTTTTTTTTTTAAAGATTTTATTTATTTATTTGACAGAGACACAGTGAGAGAGGGAACACAAGCAGGGGAAGTGGGAGAGGGAGAAGCAGGCTTCCCGCCGAGCAGGGAGCCCGATGCGGGACTCGATCCCAGGACCCTGGGATCAGGACCTGAGCCGAAGGCAGACGCTTAACAACTGAGCCACCCAGGCGTCCCAAGCTGTTTATCTTTTAACTCAGTTTATAAAGAATGGGGTCACACATATGGGAGGGGGGGACCTTAAGAGACTCTTAATGATAGAGAACAAACTGAGAGTTGATGGAGGGAGGTGGGGGGTTGGGCTAGATGGGTGATGGGGAATAAGGAGGGCACTTGTGATGAGCACTGGGTGTCCTATGCGAGTGATGAACCACTAAATTCTTCTCCTGAAACCAATATTACCGTATATGTTAATAAGAATTTAAATAAAAATTTTTAAAAAATGGGCTCACAATGTATACATTTATATATACCTGCTATTAACCAGAAATCTTTTCCTTTCAGGCTGCTTACTGGTCCCTTCTCTTTGGGCATGACCATGGCCCAATACTTTGGGCCTAATACTTGTGATAATATATGTCCTAATACTTGTGATATTATAACTCCATTTTCACTTAAATGCAAAGGAAAGATCTCTTATATTACTCAGTCTTCAAAATGGGAATATTTTTGTAAAAAAAAAAGAAACCTCTTGAATCTGATAAATCTCTCTAGACCTTGAGCCACATTAGAAGATGGACCATGTCTGTTTTCATTCGACATTCAATTAGCAGAAACTAAAGCAACTTGTATTAAAGAATATACTTAATATTTGCTGAAAAAATGGACTGGATTTTTTTTTTTTTGGTAGGATATTAGTCATATAATAGTTTTGGTTTTGTTTTTTAAACAAGATGGATGTTTGGAGATACTGTGACCAAAAAGATGTGCTTCTTCTGATAAAGAACTTCCTGGCAAATGAGTTGTGTCTATGATTCAGATTCATTCTTTCTTTTTATTTTTTCTTTCTTCCTCATCGTTGTCATCATCTTCTTCTTCTTTTTTCTATTCTATATTCTTACTTTTCTGGTAGATTCCTTGAGCTGAAGCAAATCTTAGGGCTGGGTGACTATGTCATGCTGTTGAGACACTGCCACTTACTCTAGCTTTTTCCTCAATAGCCCCATTTTTACTTTGTCAGGTCCAGTCAGCAGCTAGCTATGGCCACATACCATTGGAGTTCTCAGGGGAGCATTACTAGCATCGTGGTTGGAACAACTCTTTTTTGTGAAGGACTATCTTTGTTGTGGAGGATGTTTATCATCCCTGGTTGCCACCCTTTAAGTGTCAATAATATTTCCTAGTCCTTATATTACTGCTTCCCTTGCAAAAAAAAAAAAAAAAAAAAAAATCCAAAAACTTTATCCCCACACATTTCCAAAGACCTATTTCTCTCAGAACCACTCTTCAACATATATCCCTAATGTGGATCATTCTCAATGATCTCTCAATCCCTAATGTTAAACAATCTGATTGTTTAACATGTTTTTAATGAAGATTTGTTTTCATGAAAAAAAAAATATCTTCATGAACTTCAGCAACAATAGAGATTCCTCAAATTGTCTTTGGAGATATCTCTCAAATCATTCCCTGTGTGTTTATGTATACATATAGGACAACTGTTAAAGTCTATATGGATGCTTCATACAGAAAACTTAAACATTTCATTATTTTAAGAGGAAAGAAAGTGGCAAATCCAGAATGATAATGTACTGATCTAATCTTGGCCTCAATAAAGCAGGATGAATGTTATTTTTATCCATATACTTGTTTAGAAGCTCCACATGTTCTTTCTACTAAATTTGTAATTTTTTAAATTTAAATTCAGTTAATTAACATATAATGTATTATTGGTTTCAGAGGTAGAGGTCAGGGATTCATCAGTCTTATATAATACCCAGTGCTCATTACATCACGTGCCCTCCTTAATGTCCATCAGCCAGTTACCCCATCCCCCCACCCCCCTTCCCTCCAGCAACCCTCAGTTTGTTTCCTAAAAGCCACAGGGTTAAAGGAGTTTTCTTGGAAGAAAGAATGAATTCTACTTTTTTTTTTTTTTTAAAGGTGGCTCTAGAATGCTAGATGCTACACCATGAAAACAAACAAAAAATAGATGGTATTAGGATTATTTCCAATCAATGACTTTAAGATGGAAATACCTATCCCTTCATGTAGGCCAATCCAACAAATTCCTACTGTGTCATTATATCAAGTACTGAGCAAGTCACTAGCATGTCAAGATCAATGTGCACAGAATATTCACAACTCCCAAAGATCTTACACATTAATACGGAAGAGTAAAATCTTTATAATCACCTGACAGTGATGTGTGTGTGTGTGTGTGTGTGTGTGTGTGTGTGTACATACACAAAGCACAGACATAGTCTAAAAGGGAGTAATTAATTATTTGAGCAAGGGGGTGGTCAAGGAGGAAACAGAACAGATGATGCCTTTATCAAAGTTTTGTCCCAGGGATGGAAAAGCTATTAAAGGGCATGAGGGCATGGACAGCATGGGGACTAAAGTGGATCAGCATTACAGAAGCAGCAGCTCAGGGCAGAGGGCCCAGCAGACAAGGCCAGAAAAGCATGTAGCTGGAGGCATTCTATTCATCAACTTTTTTTTTTTTTTTTTTTAAGATTTTATTTATTTGTCAGAGAGAGAGAGTGAGAGAGAGCAAGCACAAGCAGGGGGAGCGGTAGAGAGAGAAGCAGGCTCGGGACCCCGATGCGGCACTCCATCCCAGGACCCTGACCTGAGCTGAAGGCAGACGCTTAATCAACTGAGCCACCCAGGTGCCCCTCTTCTTTTATTTTTCTGATTGCATACATTTACCTGGCTGTCACAACCTACCCAAAATATAATATTGAGGAAATACCTATACAAATTAAGTAAAAAATTATTCTTTACTTTGGCAGTAGTGACCTGGTTTATATTACTAGCGACAAAATATACACTGTCCATTAAATATTTTACTTATTTCCCTTTCACCCTGAAGTAGAGATGAGGCTCAATTTTGCTTTTCTTTAGGCCTCTAAGCTTTGATCTATCTTTTATGGGCTTATGCAGATGATAAACATGGTGCAAGTTATTGGATTTCAAACTATAGTTTCTCTGGGTAGATTTATTAAAACTGAAAAAGACAAACGGACTAGCCTAACTGACCATATCTGGACTATATAAAACCCGAGAGGTACAGAGGCCTGGCAGGGAGATGAACACTAAAATCTGTTGAGTGGAATGATGAGTGTAAAACATTCCCTCTGGCTACACTGGTACACCAGGGAAAGTCTTGTTTGTTTTCTGGGGCAGCGTATCAGAGAGGCTGGTGAATCATCAACTGTATGAAACATGGGTATATGCTTTTCCAGAAGAAATGTTTAAAAAAAGCTGCTTAGGTTAATCACAGATGGTGCTGTCATAAGACTGCTGGTATTTTCTGTCATTATTTTCTTTTGTTTTTAGATGCCATCCTCCGTCTGAGAATCTCATCTACTTCTATGGCTTGGGATATTATCTGCATACTGACCAAACCAATATATCCAGCTCAGATCTCAAGTCGCAGAGTCAGATTTTTTAAATAATACAACTAGTTACAATGGTGTATTTTCCACATTGACCTAACTTTTCCTTTTCCAGAATTTTTGATGTTGGCGTGTCATCCATTTATATTAGTCTATCATTATTATAATCATTTATTTATTATTATCTTCTATGTATTGTGTAGTGGGGCTTACATGATGCAGTCAGACACATAGATGGCTATATATTTGTAATACAGAGGTGGTAGCAAAGCATCATCACCCAAACCAGAAGCCAGGGCTTTATTCTAGATTACTGTCACCCACAAGACCCATATCTGACTGCAAAGCAACTCCTGGACTTCCCAGGACACTTTCCTGCCTCTCCACCTCGATTTTTGGATTTCAGCTCCTTTTTATCTACCCTAGGCATGCATCTTGGTTAGTAGCATAGGGTCGGCAATTAAGGGGAGAATCCAATGGCATCGGGAAAGAGGAACAAATTAAAAGAATTGATGAACCAGCACAAAAATGTAGCACTTTAACAAAGAATAGGATAAAAAAATCAGAATAGAAAATATTTTTCAGGAAAAAAAATATAAGGGACATAAACTTGACAACCAACATACTGAGTGGCAAAGTAGAGGAAGAAGAGCTAGTACTAAAGATAAGAAAGAACCTTTGAGACCATGATAGAAAAACAAGTCAGGGCCACAGAAAGGAAACAAGAATTTCAAGATGTACAAGGACATTCATAACCTGCCACATGGAATTTGAGCTGTTTTAGTTGTACGGTAGAGGCAGAAGCAGACTTGAAAGGTCCAAAAGCAGTAAATGTCTAAAAATGAAAGGTGCTGACAGTATACCAGAAGTCTGGTCATGTTCATGCTCTTCTGCTGAGAAGGGACTGAAGATTGCACTAAGATAGTCTTTATCTCCTGCCCAGACCTCTCCAGACCTGTATATGCAACTGCCTAATAACATCACTACTTGGATTTTTGAGTATGGCCCCAACCCAGGGTCTTCCCTTGTCCCCTCACCTTCTCTCATCCTTCTGTCATCACATCTTGTTGGTTTGTTTTCAAATCCTCTGGAGAAACTGACTGCTTCTCATCACCTCTGCTATAACCATCCTTGTTCGAGCCCCATGATCTTGCTCACCTGGACTATTTTGATAGCCCCCCTACTGGTCATACCACTCCTCTGCTCAGAACTCATGAAAATCTCATCTCACTCAGGTCCTGACTAAAACCTCACTGTTTCAGACCTTTCTTGAGCATCAGATTTAAAATTATCACCTCGCTTACATCCTCTTCTCCTTCCCGGTTGGATTTATTCCCCCAAAATTTATCACCAACTAACATGAAAAATGATTTCCTTATTTATCTTGTCTATTTCTTTTAAAGATTTTATTTATTTACTTGACAGAGAGAGAGAGATAGTGAGAGAGGGAACACAAGCAGGGGGAGTGGGAGAGGGAGAAGCAGGCTTCCCACTGAGCAGGAAGCCCGATGCGGGGCTCGATCCCAGGACCCTGAGATCATGACCCGAGCTGAAGGCAGACGCTTAACGACTGAGCCACCCACACGCCGCATTTATCTTGTCTATTATCTGTCCCCTTTGCCCCAGTAAGATCCAGGATTCAGGAGTTTTTTCCTCTCTTTGGTTCAATAAGCAGAAAGTTCCTGGCACTTAGCAGGTGCTCATCATATACACAAATGCATTACAAGAAGTTACATAAATAAATGAAAGACAATTATTTTCTGCAAGATGATTAGTTTTCATATTTGATGTTATGCCTCAAGAAAAGTTCATTATTTCACTCATGTGGAACTTTTAAAAGTCCTTTTGTTATACATCATGAAATAAAAGGTTTGTCTCTGAATTGTGCATAAACTGAAACAAAAAATTTCACCCCCAATGTTCTCACTTTACCTCAATGTCATTTATTAGACTTACCATATTACTTTAGTTCTTCACACTGATTATTATCATTGTAATTTTTTAGTCATATTAGAGAACATACACATGCAAAGTTTTGTCAGCAGCCAGTGAACAATTCAAACAATTCAAATGTGTCTTTAAATGTCATTTCTGAAGAGAAAAAGTAACCTCACATTTAGTTACAATTCCTATCAAATGTAAATGCATGAAAAAAGGGTTGTGAAATCTTTTGAGTTTGTATAATCCATTAAAAGCTTGTTCTCATGAGAAGTGAAACACATCTCTGCAATATCAGCTTTTTATAAAGTGGGTGAAAAGTTTACAGAAGCTACAACAGAAAAACCATAATGAAAGTGTTTCAATGTTAACCTGTTTGGAAACATACCCTTCAGTTTTTCCTGCTCTTATTATAAAAATATTGTAACAATATGAAAGATAAGTTGGGTCAGATGGGAGAAGATATTTGCAAATCATATTATCTGATAAGGGATTAATATTCGAAGTATAAAAAGAACTCATACAACTCAACACCAAAAAAAAAAAAAAAAAAAACCCAAAACAAAAAAAACCACCACACAAAAACAAGAACAATTGGATTAAAAAAAGAGGGGGGGGGGGCAGGGGAACTGAATAAACATTTTCCAAAAGAAGACATTCAGATGAGCAATGGACACATGAAAACAATCTCAACATCACTAATTATTAGGAAAATGCAAATCAAAACCACACTGAGATATCACCTCATACTTGTTAGGATGACTAGTAATAAGACAAGAAAAGAAATAACAAGTGCTGGCAAGGATGTGGAGTAAAGGGAACACTGTGCACTGTTGGTGGGAGTGTAAATTGGTTCAAGCACCATGGAAAGCAGTATGGAGGTTCCTCAAAAAATTAAAAATAGAAATATCATATGATCCAGCATTTCCACCTCTGGGTGTTTATCTGAAGAAAATGAAAACACTAATTCGAAAAGATATATGCACCACTTTGTTCACTGTAATTACAATAGCAGAGATATGTAAGCAACCTAAGTGTCCATCAATAGATAAATGGATAAAGATGTACTTCTTTTATATATTATATATATATATATATATATAAAAATGTATAATGGAATATTACTCAGCCATAAAAAATAATGAAATATTACCATTTGTGGCAACATGGGATAGAACTAGAGGATATTATGCTCAGTGAAATAAGTCATACAGAGAAAGACAAATACCACAATTTCACAAAACAAATAAACAAGCAATAAACAAAACAGAAACAGACTCATAAATACAGAGAACAAGCCAATAGTTGCCAGAGGGGAAGGGAACAGGGGGGTGGGTAAAATAGGTGAAGGGGATTAAGAGGTATAAACTTCCAGTATAAAATAAGTCACTAGGGATGTAAAGTACAGCATAGGGAATACAGTCAATACTGTAATAATTTTGTATGATGACAGATGGTAACTAGACTTATCATGGTGATCGTTCTGTAATGTACATAAATGCCAAATCATCATATTGTATACCTGAAACCAATATAATGTTGTATGTCAACTGTACCTATACTTCAATAAAAAAAAAAAAAATTCTGTCATCCCATCACCTTTACATAAGAAAAAACACCTTCATTTTTCAGATGAAATTTCAGTCTTTGTACATATGTATCCATGTTACATAGTTGATACCATGGTGTATATTACCATCTGGTCTTATATATTTCCCTTAAAATCATATCAATATTTTTATACTTCAGATGATCTTTTTCTTCAAATTTAAACCTATGGGCCAAATAATAATTCATCAAATGTATCTACCCTACTTATGTAGTCATTTTCCTATAATGTAATTTTTAAGAAATTTTTTCCTTCTCTTTTGGAGGGCAGTGTTTTACTAATATAGATGATGATGTTATAAATATTTTCTTTTTTTATTCAAAATTTAATTTTTTTTATTTTATGTTAGTCACCATACAGTACATCATTAGTTTTTGATGTAGTGTTCCATGATTCATTGTTTGCATATAACACCCAGTGCTCCATGCAATACTTCCTTAATACCCATCACTTTGCTAACCCAGCTCCCCACCCCCTCCCCTCTAAAACCCTCAGTTTGTTTCTCAGAGTCCATAGTCTCTCATGATTCATCTCCCCCTCCAATTTCCCCTCCTTCATTTTTCCCTTCCTTCTCCTAATGTCCTCCATGCTATTCCTTATGTTCCACAAGTAAGTGAAACCATATGATAATTGACTTTCTCTGCTTGACTTATTTCACTTAGCATAATCTCCTCCAGTCCCATCCATGTTGATGTGAAAGTTGGGTATTCATCCTTCCTGATGGCTGAGTAATATTCCATTGTATATATGAACCACATCTTCTTTATCCATTCATCTGTTGAAGGGCATCTCAGCTCTTCCCACAGTTTGGCTATTGTGGACATTGCTGCTATGAACATTGGGGTGCATATGGCCCTTCTTTTCCCTACATCTGTGTCTTTGGGATAAACACCCAGTAGTGCAATTGCTGGGTCATAGGGTAGCTCTATTTTTAATTTTATGAGGCACCTCCACACTGTTTTCCAAAGTGGCTGTACCAACTTGCATTCCCACCAACAGTGTAAGAGGGTTCCCCTTTCTCCACAACCTCTCCAACATTTGCTGTTTCTTGCCCTGTCCATTTTTGCCATTCTAACTGGTGTAAGGTGGTTATCTGAATGTGGTTTTGATTTGAATTTCCCTGATGGCTAATGACAATGAACATTTTTTCATGTGTCTGTTAGCCGTTTGTATGTCTTCTTTGGAAAAGTGTCTGTTCATGTCTTCTGCCCATTTATTGACTTTGATTATTTGTTTTTGGGGTGTTGAGTTTGAGAAGTTCTTTATAGATCTTGGATATCAGCCCTTTGTCTGTAGTATCATTTGCAAAATCTTCTCCCATTCCGTGGGTTGCCTTTTTGTTTTGTTGACTGTTTCTTCTGCTGTGCAGAAGCTTTTTATCTTGATGATGCTCTGTGGCCACCTGGTCCCAGAGTTTGCCCCTTAAGCCCCTGTGTTCTGTTTGAGCCCTGTTATCAGTCCCTTCCCGACCCTCGGCCACCACTCTCCAAGCTATCGGTGGTCCCCAGGAGCAGGACGCTTTTGCACTGGGGTATTACTTTCCAAAGGCTAGCTTCTGGCGGCCCCCCCCCCCATTCTGTTTATCCTCCAACATCTCTCCAAGCAATCACAACTCCATCTTTCGTACCTCTCAACTGATGATCCTCTGCCCCCGTAGAGATCCAGACTTATAATCTTATCTCTCAGGCTGATTTCATGGGTGTTCAGAGTGGCTTGGTAGATATCTAGCTAAATTCAGGGGACCAATTGAAATGGAGTCCCCCAGTCCTCTGTCATCTTGCCTCCCAATATTTTCATAATTTAGTTTTTTTTCTTTTAAATATTTCTTTAGGATAATTCACTATATGTTGAACCACCAGGTGAAAGAAAAATTATCTTAAACTTCCTGGTATCTACTGCCTGACTACTCTTTAAAAAGATCATACAAATTTACAAAGATTCCAGTCATATATGAATATGGCAGTTTTAAGCCAAATTAACCATTATTCAGTAATAATATTTATTTTAGAATCATTTAGATTTTGATAGGAGTTCAATGATATCTCAAGGTGGCTTTTATTTGTCTTATTTACTATTAGTGTGGGAGAGATAGTTCATGTAATTATTTTTTATTATTATATATTTATTTTTCTTCTTAGGTTTTTGTTTATTCATATCAATTGCTTGTACATCCCCAGTGGAACTTCCTTTATATGGATATGAATAAAGTCTTTATATGTAATATATATTTAATGTACATTCTTTTCTTCTAAGGTGTTCCCCATTCAGATTTATTATCAAACCCTTAATTTTATCTTTAAGATTTTGGGTAAATAAGAACTCTGTAACCTTTCTTATTATTTAAAAACAAAAACTCTGATTTTGTATGAAAAGTCAAAAATATATATGAACGAGAATAGAATTAATGTATTTGTAAAACCAATAGCTCTATACTTGAGGAATATATCCATAAAAGGGATTAAGGTGAGAATGGAAATATCCATATTGTGCCTGATGCCACTGATGCTCATCCTGGGTAGTGAATTCACCCCTGAACTGGAAGTCTACGTCTGAATACTGGTTGTGCCGTTTCGTAGCTCTGTGACCATTAGCAAATATTTCAATTTATTTGATTGCACTTCCTTTATATATGTAAAATAGGATTATAAGATCGGTCTAAGAATTATTAAGAAAACGTATTATTTTTATAAATTGCCTGGTACACAGGTAACCATCAGTAAATAATTATTTTTAAGTACCATTTTTTTTTTATATGGACTTTTCTTCTTTTTACCCTCACAGACTCTCCATGAGGCATACAGCAGTATTTTCTCCATTTTACAAGGCTAGGAAACTAAGACCCATAATGTTTAAATAACTAGTTAATGTTACACAACTAGGAAGTAGGGAGGCTTGGATCTAAATATAGGCACTCTACTTGCAGAATATTAGCTTCTAAATACTGCATAAAACATTTACAATCACAGTTCTGTGACTTTTCTATTACTATTCTCACATGGCTAATGAGAATGCTAACCCCCATTTTATGCTGTGTAAATCTCAACCCATTCTTCAAGATGAACCTAAATTTAAACATCTCCATGAAGACCTTCTCAAACCCTTTGCCCCTAAGTAATTCTGGCCTCTCCTACATTCCCAGAGTAGTTATCTATAGCACTCTTACAACTAGTTAAGGTGCTTAAATTATATTATGCCTATTTGCCTTAGATCATGAACTGCCTGCAGATAGACCATATTCTATTTTTCTGATCCCTTCCCTATGTCTAGTTCAGCCAAGTGCTTAGAGTAAATATCCAAGCAATATTTGTTATATAAGCAAATACAGGTAATAATAGGTATTATATGACAAGTAAGGAAATGAGACTAATTAAAATAGCCTCAATCATATTTTGAATAAGGTCAATAATTCTTTTAAAAATATGGACAGTTAAATGCCCAAAATTTCTTGCTAGTTTAACCTACAAAGTATTTAGTATATTCCATATATATTTATGCACACACACACATTTTTTTCACTCACAGAAAACCTAGCAGAAATCTCTATTTTTTATCATTGAAACAACCAGACCAAATTATTAGTGATAGGATAAGAAATTCTACCAAAAATTATCGATTATATATATAGAAACATATATGTATAAACATATATACATACATGTTTATACATCTCACCTATCACACAAACACACAAACACACACAGACACAGAGCAGACACATATAATCAATAGAAACAATTTTGGAAAAACATTTAAATAAACTTCTTTTACCGTTTGTCCTAAAGACAGCAGCACTGATTTATCCACTTCTCTCTCTTTACAGTTGAGACCTAAAATCTTTATCACATAGTATTTCAGCATCTGGTCCATGAAGAAAGGAAATGACACATTTGTGTGCTGAAAATTTTTCTTAACAATGCATTTTAATAGTACTCTCATCAGTGCACAAGTTTGCGAAATCTACATTTGTAAGATAACTCGTTCCTCTTCCCATTTAGGACATTACAAAAGAAAAGAGAAGTAAAATGAAAAAGAAACAAAGGGTTATTGTAAGAGGGTCCATGATGTGCGTCGGATTAATTTTTCCCTTTTTGTAAAATCTGGATGCCTTCTATAACATCCTCATTTTCTATTATTATTATCTCTTTATCTTCTATTAATCCTAATTACCTTCTCTTTCATATTCTACATTGAGAGAAGACTCAAGCCCACTCATCTCTAGCTTCAAACACAACACACATGAGGGAAAGATATGGATACCTACTAAGTAAAAGTAATAATCCGATAATGCTAACTTCTCAGCTCTATCTAGACTTATGTTAACGTTATTTATAGATCTCTTTTGAGCACTTAACAATTTGTTGATCTCCCCAGGAGTGTAGTGAAGGAAAGAGGTCTCAGGCATGGGGTTTGAGGAAAAAAGTTCCTTCACCTTCTACCACCCTGTCAGAATTTACACTTTGCATCTCATTTAATCACATTCAAATTCCAGTTGAGACACACAAAAAAAACATACATTAATGAACTAATTTAGATCTAATTCTTCTGGGGGAGACTGTTGATGTTTCGTAGAAACTTCTTGGTTTTCCAAACAGGGAAGGATCATACTTCCTATAAAGAGACTGCCAAAACAGTCTTGCCATGATGCCCACGGACACCACAGAACACTATCTCAGAAGACACTAGCCTGGTAGAAAGACTGCGGGTGCAGGAACAATGCACACAGTGTCTGGGAGACAGAAATTACCAGTATCATTCAGCCATTCTTAAAGGCTAACAGTAATACTACCAGGGACGTTCAAGCAAGCAGCAGAGCCGCTGAGCCAGGCAGCTCTCGACAAGAAGTTAGGATCACAGACATGGGTGCAAACTGACTCAGCGTGAAGGCTGTTAGGCTACTCCTTAACCACATTAGTTTAAATTTATCGCCAAATTCTTAGTGAAGAGGAACGGGAGATGACGTGAGAACTCACTCTATTTCCTTTATAATCATTTGTAAATACATCATATTATAGAATATGGCCCTTTTGGCACCTTAAAAAATCGGCAGTTTAAGAACCCCTTCTTATATTGTTAAATTTATGTGCCTCTGTCAACACTGTGGGATTAGAAAAGTCAGACTCTGGGATAACAAGCTAAGACATTAACTTTCCAAAATCCTCTCCTAATGAGATTTATTTCTGTCCAAGTGGACTGTATTTCTAGGATGTCTCTGTAATATTGCATGTATGTATTTTTACTTCCACAATGTGAATCACTTCTCTATTTGATTACTTCCATAATCCTCAGCTACACTATCTCTGTGTATTTGTGTATACACACACACACACACACACACACATATTACAGATGACCCTTGAGCAAAATGGGTTTGAACAAAACGGGTCTCCTCATGCATGGATATTTTTTCAATAAATACAGTATAGTACCATAAATGTATTTTTCTTCCTTATGATTTTAATAATATTTTCTTTGTTCTAGCATACTTTATTGCAAGAATATGGTATATAATACACAAAACATACAAAATACGTGTTAATCCACTGTTTACAATATTGTCAAGGCTTCCAGTCAATAGTAAGCTATTAGTAGTTAAGTGTTGGGGGAGTCAAAACTTAGATGATTATCTTCAGGTGTGTTGGAGGGGGTGGAAAGTCAGTGTCCCTAACCCCCATGTTGTTCAAGAGTCAACTATATATATGTATATATTAATATTATACTACATAACAATATTAGCTATTAGGTCTTACTATATGGAAGATGCCCTACCAGAGAACTAGGTGGAAAACGTTCAAGTTAAGCTGATGATTAATCGAAAGAACACAAGGAATGTCAAGGAGTTGGGGCTTCACATTCATCATTCCATTTGATTTCACAGCAACTTTGTTAGGTCATTTTCCAAATTAAGAAATTGAGCCTTAGAGGGACGCCTGGGTGGCTCAGTTGGTTAAGGGATTGCCTTCAGCTCAGGTCATGATCCTGGAGTCCCGGGATCGAGTCCCACGTCGGGCTCCCTCCTGGGGTGGGGGGGGAGTCTGCTTCTCCCTCTGACCCTCCCTCCTTTCCTGCTCTCTCTCTCTCATCCTCTCTCTCTCCCTCTCTCTCAAATAACTAAATAAAAGCTTAAAAAAAAAAAAAAAGAAATTGAGCCTTAGAGGTATTAAGTAAACTGGTCAAGATCATAGAACTATGAGTCATCAGAGCTGGTACTCAAACCCAGTTAAGTCTGATTTCAAAAGTAGGTGAAAGACACATTTTTTTTGTCTGAGATCAGTGTATGTATTCTCAGGGGTCTTGGAAAACAAACCACAAACATGGGTACATACCAGACCATCTACATAGTGGCTTTACTATCAGTTACTGTCCTGGGATTCCAATGGCTTCATTCAGGTTGATTATGAACGTATGTGTCTAGCGTGAAGGCTATATAACATTATGCCAATGTGCAAATAAAGTTTTACAATTAAATAGAAAAATAGGCTGGAAAAAATTGACTTCAGTTTCATGAGGCTCACTGTGGTAGAGGTATGCATGCTGAACTAAAAATATATATATATTTTACACTCATTAAGAGACACTTTTATATATCTAAAATTGTAACAGGTCATTAGTTAGAAGGTAAGCTATACCTTATATTTATGTGATAAATTTGCAAATTATATTCTGAACCCAAAGTTGTGATTTAAATACAGGTTTGCATAATGTTGCAATGGACGCATCTCTCCATGTGAATATAATGCATTTAAGAACTACCAAAATCTACTTCATCAAAACTGATATTAAAAAATTGCATTCTAGGGCGCCTGGGTGGCTCAGTCGGTTAAGCGGCTGCCTTCGGCTCCGATCATGATCCCAGGGTCCTGGGATTGAGCCCTGCATTGGGCTCCTTGCTCAGCAGGGAGCCTGCTTCTCCCTCTCCCCACTCCCCACTCATGTTCTCTCGCTATCTCGCTCACTCTCTCAAGTAAATAAAATCTTTAAAAAAAAGAGAGAAAAACTGCATTCTAGCAGACCTTTGTTTGATGATTATAAACAGAAAAAAAGAAAAGCCTTAATGTTATCAGTAACATTTTATATAAACAGAAGTTTCCTACTGAAGTATTCATTGAAGTTAAAAGAGACTAAGTATGGTATCAGAACTGAGCAGTACCTTCTTTTTATGAAATTTAATAAAAATGTTTTGGTTTGGGATGCCTGGGTGTCTCAGTTCATTAAGCGTCTGCCTTCGGCTAGGGTCATGATCTCAGGGTCCTGGGATGGAGCCCCACATCCGGTTCCCTGCTCAGCCGGGTCTGCTTCTCCCTCTGCCCCTCTGCCCCCGACCCCTGCTTGTGTGCTCTCTCTCATTCTCTCAAATACATAAAAATAAAATCTTAAAAAATGTTTGGTTCAACCACACAATCTTAAAGTGACATTGTTGATTAAAGTTTTAGTATTCTTGTAGGATTTTTTTTTTAAAGATTTTATTTATTTATTGGACAGAGAGAGACACAGCGAAAGAGGGAACACAAGCAGGGGGAGTGGGAGAGGGAGAAGCAGGCTTCCCGCGGAGCCTGATGTGGGGTTCGATCCCAGGACCCTGGGATCATGATCTGAGCCACCCAGGTGCTCCTCTTGTAGGAGTTTTAATTTGACTTACAAATGTATTTCAAAGTTGGTTAGGAACTACAGATCTAAATTCCTAAATTCCATAGAATTCCATAGAATTTATTCCATAGAATTTAGATCTAAATTTGTTTTAACATAAAATTGTAATAAAATAATATATCAACCCTCAGTGAGATGGAGGGACCAATATAATTACTTTCTTTTGAGAAACAATGCACTTTACCACACTTAGGTTTTAAAAGAAAGTGTATGAAAGGTTTCTAGGTCCAGCCTCAACATCTGAAAAGCTTGTTAGTCATCATCCACGTTCCAACGCCAAGAAACAAGCTGAAAACAAAGCAAATCCCAAACCTAAAATTTGAAAACAAAACGAAAAACAAAAACCAAAAAAAGAAAAAAGCTGAACACACTGAAAACCAATGACTTTTCCTGGAGCCATCAGAGAACTGAGGTCTTCGGGCAAAGGGCCACCCACATATTAGAGAGGTAAGCACAAGGGCACACAGCTGAGGTCGGCTTACCTGGAGCAGAAGCCGCTGGAGCCACAAACTAGTGAGGACACAGAACTGGCAATTTTGACAAACTGTTGGAGGACTAGTGAGGACTACTGTCAGAGACTCCTGGGGCTGAAATCCTAAGGAACCCTCACACTTTTCTGGGCTTTACCTCCAGTAACCCCACCAGGTTTTTATAGAGAAGAGCCAAGGGAAATCACCCGGTGCCTCAGGCGGAGGGAGGGGAAAAGTAACCATTTTTAAACACACCCAGAGCATTCTCCACAATAAAGACTTCACCAGAGCCTTATCTCACCTGGCCAGGCTGGAGGGTAATCACCCAACTCCAGCTTCCTTCGCGTCCTGGAGTCGGACGTGGGGGGAGGAGCTAAAGAACAGGTGTGAGGGGCGCAGTCCGGGGCAGGCGCTGGGATTTAGTCGTGGATTATGGAACGCTTCCCTTCTCGAATACTTTACCACCCCAGCCACCAGGCTGCAGGGTGATACCCGTGAATTAAGGCTCAAAGAGCTTCAAGGTCCTTTTTTAAGGGAAGTGTGTAGGGAAACCAAAGGTAGCAGAGGAGACAAAAACAAGGAAGAGTAGAGGGATTTTCAGCCTCAGACAGCGACAGATACAAGCACAACCCAGTTCCTAGCCAGGTCATCATAAAAGCTCACACTAACAGGCCTGTTAACCTCAGTTCCTATTACCGGATCCACCATCTCTAACTTTCAACACAAAATTAAAAGACAGGCTAAAAAGAAAGTGCCTGCCAGGGCCTAAAAGTCACGCAGTCCTTGGGCCCTTAGGGAAGGGGAGGGGGTAGAGGGCGCACAACATACTAGTGACTAATTTCCTTGCAAGCTCAGCTGTCTCCCCAAAGAAACATTAACGATTCACCCTTTCCTCGTGATTCATGTCTTAATGACACAAAAATACCAGTTTGGAAAAAAAAAAGTAAATGTGAGCTCATTTTTAAGTGATATTTTAAAAATACGAACGCACATTGCCCTGAGTTTAGGGAAGTGTGGCTTCAGAATTAAAGTGGCAGACCCATGTGGTTTAAATCAGCTTAAAATTGGTAAAAGTGTCAACTGATGCCTGAGCAAAATTCATTAAGCGATTCCTTACCCAGAAGTCTCCTGGAAATCTGAGATGGCAGCCTAGGTGCTCAAGAAGAGCACAGGACTTGCACCATAGCCAAGGGGATTGCAGCAAAGTGGAGATTTACTATATAGCAATTTCCCCTGTTCTGTATCCTCTTTTTCTCAGAGTGAAACCTTCTCAATTTAAAATGACAGAAATATTATCAGAGAACGAAGAGCTCTTCATTTGTCTTTTGCCTTTCACATCTCTTGAGAACACCACAGACTCTAACCAGGAGCCTTTTGGGGAAGGTGATTCTGAACAATGAAGTTTCTGGCATCTCCTCTGGGGAGCAGAAAGGACAAAATGGGGAGGCAGTGATGTGTAGTGAGGCAAACAGCAATACTGCGTATCTAGTTAGTCCAGGAACTCAGAAAAAAACACCTATCTTTCAAAGAAGGAGTGGAAGCTGAATTGCTGAAGAGAAAGAAAGAACGTCCTGGGTGGAAAAAGTGCATTCAAATGCCTGAAGGAGACAAGAACACGAAGAACATCAAAGACCCAAAGACCGAAGCAAGGCCAATGAAGCTGGGGTCAAAAAAGCAAAAGGTGGTAAACAAGGTCCAGATAAGGCTGAGAGTTAGGTAGGACGCCAGTGGGTTGAGGAGCTTTTCTTTATCTTAAGAGCAGCAGAAAGACATCCATTTTGTAGTGGGGTGAATGAGGCACATTTGGATTTTGAAAGTTGCCTTTGCAACATGGAGAATAAATTGGAGGTGGGAAGTTCAATTGAGTGCAAGTAAAGTTAGAAAGTTATTGCAAAAGTGCAGGGGAAGTTGATGGCAGCCTGAATGTGACTGGTGTCAATGGTAATGGGGAGTAGGAGATAAGAGATATATTCAAAGGCAAATGTAATGGGACTTGATAATGGACTTGATGTGAGAGATGGTGGGCTTGAATTTTTTGCATTTACTACTGCATACCCACTTGCCACTTTGCTCCACCCTTCTATTTTCCCCAAGAGGCTTAACTTCCTGTACTAAAACCAATGGCTTCCTTGACCTTGGGCTTCTGAAGAGGTTTGGCAGATGGGCAGCCCAGCAGGAGATCTGTGAAAGAAAGGAGAGTTCTCTCCTATTAGTTGTCTAGAAATGAAATAAATATTGATTGTCTAGGAATGTTGGGTGGCCTCTTAAGGAGCTTCATGACCTTTATAAGCAGAAAACTTCTTAGTCTGGTAGGCAGAAACCTAGCTCTCATTACTGTGGGGATTTTTTTTTTTTTTTAAGATTTTGTTTATTTGTCAGAGAGCACAAGCAGGGGGAGTGGGCAAGCAGAGGCAGAGGGAGAAGCAGACTTCCCACTGAGCAAGGAGCCTGATGCAGGATCCTGAGATCATGACCTGAGCCGAAAGCAGACACTTAACTGACTGAGACACCCAGGCGTCCCTACTGTGGGGATTTTAATATCTTAGCCAGTTCCTGAACTTCGAGAGTTAACAAAGTCCACTACTTTTTAAATGATGGGCCCTTTGGGGAACAACCCAGAAACCTGGTCATAGGACTTGTGGTAGGCAGAATAATGACCTCCCCCCAGAAAGACATCCACGTCCTAATTCCCAGAACAATGTTATGTTACAGGGTAAAGGGGAATTAAAGTTGCATATGGAATTAAGGTTGCTGAGCAGCTGACATTCAAATAGGGGAATGATTCTGGATTATCTGAGTGGGTCTAGTGTGATAACCAGGATCCTTAAAAGTAGAAAAGGGAAGCAGAAGAAGAAAGTCAGAGCAAGTGATATGTCAATGGAAGAATGGCCAGGGACATACAGGGTTGCAGGCTTTGATAATGGAGGCAGAAGGTCTTAGGCTAAAGACTGGGGGTGCCTTCCAGCAGTTAAAAAAGGCAAGGGCATAGATTTTCCCCTCCAATATCCAGAAAATAATGCAACCCTGCTGATAATGTGGTTTTAGCCCAGTAAGATCCATTTTGGACATCCAACCTATAGAACTGTAAGGAAATCAATTTATGTTCTTTTAAGCCTCTAAGTTTGTGTCTGTTTTTCCAGCAGTAGAATATGAATACAGAACTGTATTAGTTTGCTAGGGCTGCCATAACAAAGCACCACAGTGGATGGCTTAAACAGTAGAAATTTACTTCTCACAGTTCTGGAGTCTGAAGTCCAAGATCAAGGTATTGGTTATCCCACTGGGATAAGGTGATCAAGGTTTGATTTCTCCTGAGGTCTCTCTCCTTTTGGTTCTCTTTCACATGTTCATCCCTCTGTGCTCCCACTCCCCTGATATCTCTTTGTGTGTTCAAATTTCCTCTTCTTATAAGGATACTAGTCATATTGGATTAAGGACTCATTTTACCTTAATCACCTCTTTCAAGGCCCTATCTCCAAAACAGTCACATTCTCAGGTACTAGGGGTGAGGGCTTCAATATTTGAAGTTTGGGAGAACACAATTCAGTTAATAACAACTATATCATGAGCCTCCCTTGACGCCATCTCCAGAGCGTTGAGGCAATATACTAAGGTGACTTACAGAAACTTGTTAAATAGAGGCTCAGAACTCATGCCATTTTGTGTGCTTATGGACTGTCCTGGCCCAAGTCCTTCTCATTGTTGATCCAATGGGACCACAGACCCATCCTGTGGTTATTTCCCCAGACACAAAATGTGTATTGAAAATATATTTAACAATTGGCAGAATTCACATTTATTTCTTGATCTGTGGAGTAAAAACTCTCTTGGTGGAAAGGGTCAAATAGAAGCCACAGAAACTTTTCCCTTCCCACCAGGATAGTAATCCAAAAGCCCTATTGCACCCCTGGGAGAACTAGTGAGATCAGGGCACAATCAAATATTAATGTTGCAAAGTGGTTATTTCAGGGGGAAGGACATGGGAATGAAATTTTCAGAATGGGCAAGGGCACAAAAACATTCATTTCCCATGTAAATGTCCACTAGAGGGCATCCACCATGGCTGCCCAATAATCTGGTTGACAAGATGACTTTCTCTGGTGAAAGTCAGCTTTATCCTCCAGCCACTGTATACACAAAGTAATGTTGCAACAGGGATGGAAGTGATTCATAGGCTGAACAACATGGGCTTTCTCTCAATACAGCTGATCCAGATACTGCTGCTACTGAGTTTTTGATTTGTCAACAGCAGATGAAAACACTGAAACATCCTGATATGGCCCAACCAGTCATCCGATGGCACCTTGATCACACTGGACCTCTTCCAGGGAGGAATGTCTGATCTCACTAGGATAAACACTTGTTTAGGATTTGGAGTTGCTTCTCCTGCTTTCAATACTTCTCCCAGCACCACAGTCAGCAAATACACTGACACCCTCATTCAACACTGATGTAGGGACACCTGGGTGGCTCTGCCGGTTAAGCGACTGCCTTAAGCTCAGGTCATGATCTCAGGATCCTGGGATCCAGCCCCACGTTGTTGGGCTCCCTGCTCCATGGGGAGTCTGCTTCTCCCTCTGCAACCCCCACCTACCCCCGCCACTCATGCTCTCTCTCAAATACATAAACAAAAAATCTTAAAAAAAAAAACAAAAAAAACACTGATGTATACCATGCAATATTGCTTCTGATCAAAGAGCATATTTTATAAGTGGTTCTAGGTTTAAAGACTTCAGGAATGAGCTCTGATTGGTTAGGCTTAGTGAGGCGTTTATTACAAGCCCAATCACTTTTGTCTACAGGTGGGTTTTGTAAGACTGTCTCTCACTGATTCGGGAGAGCTAGGTTATTATTTCACGGAGTCAAAGAATGAATCTCCCAGACAAAGGAGAGTGAGTAAAGTGATTGAAGTTTATTAAGCAAGGATATAGAAAAAGTTCTCAGGAGTGAGAGGGGTCCTGACAGGGTTGCCACTGAGGGCTCTTAGGGATGGTCTTTTATAGAAAGCTACCCAGGGAACTTAAATCTTTTCAGCATCTCTATTGATAGCACCATTGAGTAAGGACTAATGATAATACCTTCAATGGCTTACTTCCTTTTTAGGGTCCAGTAATTCTTGGTTGGTCACAAGTAGCTGTTATAACAAGACCCCCACCTCTGACACCTAGGACAGGGTGGTCTGTTTTGTTCCCTTATGTCTGGTTTGTGAGCCTGATCCCATAGCCCCCTGCCTAGCCCCACCTGTCCCTAACTCATCACAAAAACTGGATGGTTGGATTGGGAGAAAGAATATGTCTCAGAAGAGGAGTGTTAGTAGGGGGGGAATACATCCACATTAATTTTCTGTTCTAAATTTCATATTTATCTGTCATTTGACTTTTCATCTATTTGTCCCATTTTTTAAACAGAATGATAAATAAGGGCTTGCATATTCTTAATATATTTTTAAATTAAAGAATTAAAATGTTGATAATAATATCTCACATATATTGTTTAGGGCATAAATTTTTACTATTCTTTTTTTTTTTTTTTTTTTGCATTTTTGTCTCACACATAATAGGCCCTTAATACATATTTTTGGGGGGGTGGGTGTGAGAGGGGTAGAGGGAAAGGGAGAGAGAGAATCTCAAGCAGGTTCCATGCCTAGCGGGAGCCCAATGCTAGGCTGGATCTCACAATCCTGGGATCATGACCTGAGCAGAAATCAAGAGTTGGATGCTTAACTGACTGAGCCACCCAGGTGTCCCTTAATACTTTTTTGAATGAAAAAAACAAAATGAAAGAACTTTTACACAGTTTATCTCATTTCCTTCTTTACAATGACTTTATGTTCTGGACAGAATATTATCCCAGTTTAGAACTCAGGAAACAAAGGCTAAAAGAAGGTAACTGCCTTAGCAGAAGGTAAAAGATTCAGTTTGAATCAGAACAACTAATCCTTCTTTGATACATTGTATTATCTGTAAATCTGATAATGATGATCCCTGTGGGCCACTGTCTCCTGACAAAATGGCATTAGAGACCCTATCCATATTTGGTAAATTCCCCACTGTGAGGATCTTTCCGGGAGGTAGGGTTCCCCAACCATGCAAGCTCCAGGCTCTCTCTCCCTGTTCCTTGATAACTGGGGTGCCTGCTCTGAGTTAGGCCAGGCCAAGACTAAGTCCTACCTGGGTTTTGAGTCTTGAGAAAATATAACAAAGTTGTTAGGATAGGTAAGAAACAATCCATGGCAATGGCAGGAATGAGGGTGTAGAGGAAGATTTGTTATCAAGAATCCTGTGTTGACGGTACTATTGGCAGCATCCTTAAGTCAAAGAGGCTTTGGACCTGTGTGCTTTGTCTTTGCTTCATGCCCTTTTCTCAGGCTGAGTTCTCCAGCCTTCCTGCAGATTGTGGGAGGGACCAGACAGGCTTTAGTAAAGTTCTTTGCTGCTTACATTAAACAAAGTTCTTACTACTGTAGTGTTGATGATACTTGATGTAACCAAATAGAAGCTGATGTAGTCTCAAGAATCCCGATTACTTCCCTCTGTCTAATCACCATTGTCCAGAAGTTTTCCTTTCTTTTTTTCCCCTTCTTTCTCAATTCAATTGTTAAGAGTTAAAATGCTGATAGTTTACACTATTCCAATTGTAGCTTTATAAATGACATGCTATCTCTCCTGAATCATAGGCAGTTTGAATAAATGGATTCTTATATGGAAATTGATCATATTCTATTTCTTCTCATGAGATACGTAACAAGGATATGAGATAAGCTTTGTAATCTTTAATAACGATTCATTTAAAAATATTCACTCAATCCCTAACAGCTTAGAGGCAAACACCTTAATTTCCCAAATCTATGATAAAAAGAATAGTTAGAATTTTGTTAATTAGTTCAGGTAGCTGAACAGATCTGATGCGGTCCTGCAGCTCTCTGCAGGACACGGATGTCATCCAAAAAGCACCCAACTAAGGAGAACCATGAATATGATAATAAGGATGAAAGGAAATAGCAACTTTTTATCATCAGCCAAAGTGAAGGATACCCCACAAAGGACAAAAAGCACCACCATCTTTTGAATAATAGTTCAAAGAAGAGGATGATTCAGAAAAATGAAGAAATAAAACTAATGTAAATGGCTCAAGATTGCATTTTTCTTTGTAATATAAATGGCAATTGCAATGCTTAATCTTGCGCCTTCTATTATTTAGATGTGAATACAAATTATCTTAGGAAAATTCCTTTGTGAGGCAAAAGTTTTTTGAAATTTAAATGAGTTCTTTCCCATCTGTCATAATGCTTACAACAAATTTACACAGACTTCACATGGCATTGATCCTCACCAAAGGCAACAATCTTCCCTGGCTGCTTTTACATCATATGGATGAGATTTTGTTTTTATTTTATTTTATTTATTTATTTATTTTAAATTTTTTTTACTACAGTGAACACTGGCATTTTAAATATTCCAGCTTGTCCTTAAAACCTCTACCAAAAACATTGCACTACTTATATTTTTAAAATACCAACTAGTTAAGACAGATTAAGGAGAATTATTAGGAAATTCGTTACTGACATTATTATATTAACATTCAAAATAAATTCCTTGCATCCAAATCACTTGCTATATTCACACAACACAGGAGAAAAGGAGGAAGGTGAGACCACTGATGACAAAATTAAATACATCAGCTAGTAAAACTATTCAATAAAGAAACATGGTGTTATTTATTCAAGAAACACATTATGGAATCCTCACTGTTTTCCAGGAACTAAATATTTTTATTTTCTTATGATAATTTACTCATT
Organism: Halichoerus grypus; assembly: GCF_964656455.1. Classification (NCBI taxonomy): domain Eukaryota; kingdom Metazoa; phylum Chordata; class Mammalia; order Carnivora; family Phocidae; genus Halichoerus; species Halichoerus grypus. Next base: position 186,462,378 of record NC_135714.1, read on the forward strand.
ATCATGCACAGGATTCTTTTTTTTAAATTTTTTAAAAAGGTTTTATTTACTTATTTGACAGAGAGAGACACAGCGATAGAGGGAACTCAGCAGGGGGAGTGGGAGAGGGAGAAGCAGGCTTCCCGCTGAGCAGGGAGCCCGATGCGGGGCTTGATCCCGGGACCCTGGGATCATGACCTGAGCTGAAGGCAGACGCTTAACGACTGAGCCACTCAGGTCCCCCAATCATGCACAGGATTCTTTATATTTAAATAGCATGCAAAATTAAGTATGGATGCTAATCTTGGGAGTCTGGAATCCTGCCTCTGGAATTTACTATGACATCAGGCAAGTTATTTCACTTCCATTTTTTACCAGTAAAATGAGGACTAAAAAAAAAAACTATTAGAATTGAATAAATTCATATCTGTAAAGAACATATGACAGCATCTAGCACCTCCTCAGTAATGTGCATTGTTCAATTGTTAACAGCAAATTAAAATGTTAAAATTTGAAAACATAAAACCAACATTGAATCCTCTTTATTAATATTTTTTCCTAAAAGATCAATTTCTAGGAAATATTAACTAATTAGCAATATTCTTTCATTTTTAATAGCTGATTTTTAATATTGGCAAGCCATTTTACCCAGTAACCTCAACTGAGGAGTTGTTTTGATTGTAAATGAGATGGGTTGTTGCATTTTCTATTCTCTTGTTTACTTTTATCCCCTGACAAAATTCTTTTTGTCCTTGATAATTCAGCTATTTATTTATTTACTTATTTTAAAGATTTTATTTATTTATTTGACAGACAGAGACACAGCAAAAGAGGGAACACAAGCAGGGAGAATGGGAGAGGGAGAAGCAAGCTTCCCGCGGAGCAGGGAGCCCGATGGGGGGCTTGATCCCAGGACCCTGGGATCATGACCTGAGCCAAAGGCAGATGCTTAATGACTGAGCCACCCAGGCGCCCCTAATTCAGCAATTTAAATTAATGATTTAAATCTTATAGTGGTTGAAAGGATTCTTGTTATGTAAATCATCATGGTTTCTTTGCTTATAAAGTCAAGCATTACAACATCATGGGAAAAACTAAAGCCAAACTATATGGCTTCAAATTCCAGAAACACCACTTATTAGTTATGTGACTTTGGGCAACGTATTTAACCTCACTGTGCCTCAGTTTCCCTCATCTCTCAAACAAGGATAAAAAAGCAAGCTATCAGGATTGTTGTGAAAATTAAATGAGTTTTATAGCTGTGCTTTTGAAGTAGGGAAGTTGAAGGGGTTCCATTTTTAGAAAGGCTCTGTCTCTGTTGGTTTTCCGCTGTTTTATTCATGTCCATATTTTGCCTCTGAATAAGCCAAAGAAGCTATGTTCCCACTTTAAGGGGGAAGCAAAAAAAAAAAAAAAAAAAAAAGTGAATCATTCTCTGAGTTTTATCCTAGGCCCCAAACACCTGATAACACCTGAGAAGAGCTGGATCCCAAACATGATCCAGCACGTTAGCTTTAAGGACCCCTCGGCTGATGCTGGATTAATACCCCTACCTTCAGTATGGAATAACCTATTGTTCACCTGACACTCACCTTTGATTGGACCCTACCCCAGATTCCTGGAGGGACAGGTACCCTAGAGCTTTTTCTAATATAAAACCCTTGCCCCAAGCAATGACAAGACTCCTTCCCTTTCCTTTATGAGTCTCCCAGACTTTCTGTCTGCAACTCTCTACCTGTAACTTACACTATTCAGTAAACTCTGTTTTCACTTTTTTCTGGCTAGCATTTGATTTCTATCCTTCGTGAAGCCAAGGACCCTGTTGGTAGGTCCTGTGGGACCCTTCCCTGGGGTCTTGGACTCTGTCTGCATCACTTTTACAGAGTGAATAATCGTGTTAATTAGCATTATTGGTATTATTATAATAATTCCCATTGTGATGTCATTATAGTTTGATTTTTGGTGTCTACTTCAGGGCCTTTGAAATGTATATTTGCTGCACTTTTTGGTAGATGTCAACTTCTTTGACATTTCAAAAATACATTTACTGAGGATCTATTATGAGTTAGACACTTGTGGGTGAAATAAATGTCACAATAAAACACTCCTTGTGTTTACGTTTGAAATCTGGAAGGAAAACTTGTATGTGGAATACATTGTTAGTACTCATCAATAGTAGGTTCTCCTTGCTTTCCTGAGTATTTGGGAGATCACAATTTCATTTGAGTCATTTTTGGGCTAAGGCAATGAAAAGTGCAAGTTCAGGTAGGAAGGCATACTAGAATCTTACACTTGCAAAGATTATTCAATAATGGATTACACATTGCAAAGAAAATGACATGACATCAAAAACAACATGGCATTAATATGCAAAAATGCATTTATATTAGTATTAAAAATACTATTTCTTAGAATAGCAACTTTGTCTCTTTTCGAATAAAACAGAACGCCTTAAAACTTCCAGAGTTTCACAAAATGTCACTAAGAATAGTTTATAAAATTCCAAATAAAATGAGTTTTATAGAATTCTCAGAAATATTTTGAAATATCTTTAGAATAAAATCAATTTCATTATATTTACAGAGTGTGAAAAAGAATGCCATCTTGTTCATGAAACACAGGAACTCAAAATCACATTTTCTGTTATTTACTGAAACAAAAGGAAAATTATAGAAATATGTGTATCTATTTTGAGTCATGGAATTTAATAAAATAATTTCATTTAAAAAACACACTTAAGTTTCTCAAAACATTTGACTCAAATGTTTATTATAACTTTAATGTTCTTATCCTTATAGTATGGGTCAATAATTTATGGCCAGCTAATTTTTTTTATAAAATAAAGTTTTTTGGAATACAGTCATGACAATTTATTTACATATTATTTATGGCTGCTTTTACTACAACTTTAGACATATTTGTGACAGATGGTGTATGTTCCACAAAGCTGAAAATATTTACTATGTGACCCTTAATGAGAAAAATTTGTTAAACCCTGCTTATAGAGTTAGTAATTTTTATTAATTTATCAACTTTTAAGTATTTTTAATTTAACTCATTTCAATGCACTAAAACAGAAACCTATACTCTTTAGTGTATTTGGGAATTTTAAGCAGAAAAGTTTTTTTTTTTTTTTTTTTAAGATTTTATTATTTGAGAAAGAGAGAGTACAAGCAGGGGGAGCAGCAGAGGGAGAGGAAGAAGCAGGCTCCCTGCTGAGCAGGGAGCCCGATGTGGGGCTCGATCCCAGGACTCCAGGATCATGACCTGAGCTGAAGGCAGATGCTTAACTGACTGAGCCACCCAGGCGCCCCAAGTTTTTTGTTTTTGTTTTTGTTTTTTTAAGATTTATTTATCCATTTGACAGAGAGAGAGAGAGTGAGAGAGAGAGCACAAGCAGAGAGAGTGGCAGGCAGAGGGAGAAAGACAGACTCCCCGCTGAGCAGGGACCACGATGCGGGGCTCCAAACCAGGACCCTGGGACCATGACCCGAGCCAAAGGCAGACACTTTTGACTGAGCCACCCAGGTGCCCCAGGAAAGTAAACTCTACTGCCAGTGTGGGGCTTGAACTCATGACCCTGAGATCACAAGTCACATGCTTACCTACTGAGCTGGCCAGGCACCCCTAAGCAGAAAAGTATTTAATTCAAAGAATAAGGTATCCACAAAATTGTTAAAAGAGCTGAAAGGGGCCAAATCTAGATTGGGGCTCTTGGAATGTCACCCAAAACAATTTAGAAATGTAGTCCCTGGGGACCTACCACCTCTCAGGTCTCCACTGGAGGGATCTGGGCCCAAAGAAACAGGCCTCTGCCTCTGCCTCCTCAACTGCTTCTCTCATCCAGGGAACTGAAGAACGAACACCATTCTCCAGACCTTTGCCACAGGCAAGGTGTAAAGCTCCATGTATCAGCTTGCCAGAAACTCTGGGCAAGGACACCAGGAGCACGGCCTCTATCACACTTCTGCCTTCTGATTTGCAAAAGAATTATTCTAACTGGGTCCTTTGCACCCAGGCTCAATCTGCAAGGGAGTCTGGAAAGTGTTAAATGTAGTTTTTTTATTTGTTTTTTGCTTTCAGTCTCCTTCTAGAAGAAGGGTGGGATGGACAGATGTCGAATGAGACAACATAGAGAACTCACCCGATAACATAATAAAAACAACGGTAATGCTCATTAAAATTATCTATTTAGAGGATAACGATTATAGGTTATTTAGAAAGCATATCTACATACATAGATTTACACATACACGCATCTACATATATAAATGGTGAAATCCTAATTAATATTCCACCAGCAGGGATCGCAATCATATTTTCTGGTTGACATACTGCTTTTTTTCAGTTAACGGATTGCTTTTAGCTCACAACAGATTAAAATCTCAAAGCAAAGGGAGACTTCATGTGCACTTAAAATTATTCCAGGAAATTTGACACTTTTTGCTTTTATCCTTTCTTTTTTTTCTTACCCCATACTCTTTCAAAGCCACCTCCCCTGAAAATTATACATATATAATAGAATAAAAGTAAATACCCCCAAATATTTATAACAGTTGCTCCTATGTGGTGAGATTATTGCTGGTTTTCATATATCTTTCAACATTATGACACAAAAAGGTATGTTTAATCATATTGTTTATATAGATAAGAATAGCTTTCATTGAGTTAAAATTAAAACTTAATTTAGTCAATACTGAAGTTGTGTTCCAGAATTATACCATTTTGCCTTTCCATTAGCAGTTTATGGAAGCAAATACCTGTTTCCTTAAACCTTTATTGCTTTGAAGTTTGTTCTGTTATTTTTAACTTTGCCATTTAATAAATATGATTTTTTCTTATTAATATGTTTTATGCATTTAGTTGATGAAGGTGAGGTTAACCTAAACTTCTCAGTTCATTGGTCATTTACATTAATTTATGAATCTCTTGCCCATCACATAGTCTTTTCAAGTTTTTCTTTTTTTCTTACTGATTTTATGAGAACTTATGTACTGAGGACCATGATTTCTTATGTTTTGATTATGATTATAATTATTTCCTTTTTTTTTTTTGCATTTGGTTATGCTTGTGGTATTTTTATAATATGATTTTTAAAAACTTTTTACACAGATCTATCAATCTTTTATGATTGTTTTTTCTGCTTCTCTTTTTGTTTAAAGAATCCTTCTCAACTCACTATCATATAAACAATGTTTTAGTAAGGAAATGTCAAGAAAAGCCACAGAGTGAGAAAAAAATACTTGCAATATACCTAACATGAAAAAACCTGATATTCAGACCCTACGAAATATCCCCACAAAGTAAAAGGTATGAAAGAATAGAAGATATTCTATTTCAGTAATTTCATTTTTAAGTATGTACTTGTATGAGTCAGGGTTCTCCAGAGAAACAGAACCACTAGGAGATATCCCTCTCTGCATAGATATAGATCTCGAAGGAGATTGATTAAGAGAAATTGGCTCATGTGATTATGAAGGCTAAGAAGTCCCATGATCTGCCATCTGCAAGCTAGAGATCCAGGAAAGCCAGTGCAAGTCTGAAAGCCTGAGAATAGGAGCAGCCAACTGCGCAAATACTATTCAGGTGCCCAGTGGATTAGCTCATGTCCAGCCGATACACTGGGATGGGCAACTGACTTTACTGAGTCCATAACTCGAATGCTAATCTCATCCAGAAACACTTGCACAGACATACCTGGAAATAATATTTAATCTGGGCACCCCGTGTCCAGCTAAATTGACACATAAAATTAACCATCCCAGCACCTCAAAGAAATTCTTGCACATATGCAGGAAGAGATGTAACCAAACATAATCTTCAAATAGATGTTTTTGTAACAGCCCTAATTGGAAACAACTGAAACATCCATTAGGAATAAAATGAATAGATATTGTGGTGCATTGATTCTTAAACCCTTTCATCTTAGGAAACTTTTATACTTTTGCAAATCACTAACTAGCTAAGGGCTTCCTTTAGGTGAGTTATATCTTTCAATATTTATCATATCAGAAATTAAAATAGAAGATTTAAAAAATGATTTAAAATAATAATAAATCCATTGCATACACTCATATAAATATCTTATTTTATGAAAAATAAGAATATTTCCACAAAGAAAAAAAAATTGGCATTGCTTTATATTTATGCAAAATGTAAATCTCTTTAATGTCTGATTATGAGAAGATAGCTGGAAAATCTCATATCAGCTTCTACATTCAATTGATACAATATGTTTCATGGGTTAAAGTATATGAAAAAAATACAGTTTCATACAGATGTATAATGGAAAAGTGAGTAGTATTTTATTTTTTTTTATTTATTTTTTTTTTTAAAGATTTTATTTATTTGACAGAGAGAGACAGGCAGAGAGGGAACACAAGCAGGGGGAGTGGGAGAGGGAGAAGCAGGCTTCCCACGGAGCAGAGAGCCCGATGCGGGGCTCGATCCCAGGACCCTGGGACCGTGACCTGAGCCGAAGGCAGACGCTTAACGACTGAGCCACCCAGGCGCCCCAGAAAAGTGAGTAGTATTTTAAAAGCTGTTAAGACTATTGTGGTTATTCTATGTTGATACCACACCACAATTTGATAAGGGTTGGTTTCTTTCTTTTTTTTTTTAAGATTTTATTTTTTTGAGAGAGAGCGAGAGAGCACAAGTGCGGGGGAGAGGGAAAGGCAGGCTCCCTGCTGAGCAGGGAGCCCCTTGTGGGGCTCGATCCCGGGACCCTGGGATCACGACCTGAGCGGAAGGCAGATGCTTAACCAACTGAGCCACCCAGGTGCTGCATAAAGGGTTGATTTCTTAAAGGTTAACTGCAATGTGAAATCTGAAGCCATATTAATGAACTTTTTTTTTTTACTCTATTACATTAAAAACTATTGACCTGTTTTGTACTATGAATTAACCTTTTTCTCTGCTTGATTTTGTAACATCATGTAGGGTTATAAATGCAAATCTCCCAAATGTTTATACCTGTCTTCATATAATATTCTAAAAAATTACATTTTAAAAATATCACTATTGATCTCATTTTAAAAGTTAGTAAGTTTTGGGACTCTGTCAAGTTCACATTTTTAAGATTTTTGCTTTAAGTATTAATTATATCATTGACAACACATATATCCCCCCTTTTTCCTTGAAGTGTAAGCTCACTTTGTTCTTTTTTGAGAACATGTCTGTCAAATACTCAAGTCTCAATAACCATATTTTGTCTGCCAATAGTTCTTTTAAGTAAAAACATATTTCATGAAAAAGTGGCTAATTGAGCTAACAACTCAGACAACCGCACAAGTGTTTTTCTTTCATATTTTGGTGTATGGAAGAGTGCTTAGGTTCACACATTCCCATTTTAACATGCTGAATGTTTCAAAAAGCGTACTTAAGCTTTGCGTTTAAAAACATAGTAACATTTAGGGCTTCCTCAAGGATACTCGGTAGTCAGACTGACAGGGTTATTTTTCCTGTGATGCATGGCAGTGAAGAAAGCAATGGGTACTAGGATAGCTTGGTGCCACTGCATTGACTATATTAAGGCACCAGCAATTTTACTCAACTGTGACTTTGACACATTGATGCAAATGAAACAGTGAAAAAGTCAAATAGCATCATATTGTTATCATGAAAATAGCTCTGATGTCATGGACCCCCTGAAAGGGATTCAAGAACACAGGTATCAGCAGACCACACTTTGAAGGCTACTCTTTTAGGGTATTATCATAATGGTATATTATTCGGCAATGAAAATGAGCAAACTAAAGATCTGTATCAGTACAGATCAATCTTATACCTCTTGTTTAAAAAAGAAGCAAGGGGCGCCTGGGTGGCTCAGTTGGTTAGGCGACTGCCTTCGGCTCAGGTCATGATCCTGGAGTCCCGGGATCGAGTCCCACATCAGGCTCCCTGCTCAGCGGGGAGTCTGCTTCTCCCTCTGACTCTCCTCCCTCTCATGCTGTCTCTCATTCTCTCTCTCTCAAATAAATAAATAAAATCTTTAAAAAAAATAAAAAATAAAAAATAAAAAAGAAGCAAGATCCAAATAACACGTAAGATTTTAGTCATACAAAGTTCTGAACAGGCAAAAGTAGACTCTTATTTTAGGGATGCATACATGTGGTAAAGAAAAGCAAATATATGGGACACCTGGGTGGCTCAGTTGGTTAGGCTTCTGCCTTCAGCTCAGGTCATGATCCCAGGGTCCTGGGATCAAGTCCCACGTTGGGCTCCCTGCTCAGCCGGGGAGCCTGCTTCTCCCTCTGCCTGCCGCTCCTGCCTACTTGTGCTCTCTCTCTCTGACAGATAAATAATAAAATCTTTAAAAAAAAAAAAAGGAAAGCAAACATATGCTTATCACAAAAGTCATAATAGTAGTTACCTCTATACCTCTGGGGAAGTGATGAAGTTGTGGATGGGAACAAGAATGCTGGGCTTCTGAGAGGCTGTAAATGATCCATTTCTGAATCTGAGGAGGAGTTCCATGTGTGTTCATTTGCTAATAATTCATATAACTATATGTATATATATATATATATAGTTATATACCATTTCATTTAATTTTTTGTATATGCATCACACATCAAAAATAAGTAACAAAACTGGTGAATGAACATTTATTCTAGTTTTTTTTTTAATTTATTTTCTAGTCTTTGTTGACAAAGAGTCTAGCTTTCCTTTCTCAAATGTTAGTCAGATACCGCACTACCCCTTCTTAAATGGTTTATTTTTTTCTCCACTGATTTGAAAAACCCCACAAGGAATGTTTATGATCTATATAACTCTTCCCTTTTTCATAGTGATGTCTAACACTGTATGTGGAGCAAAATTTCATATGGTGACAATAGTCAACTTACTTCATGTTGAATTTTTTTTGCCTGGAGAGTTATTGCTTAATTTGTTTTACCTATTACTCATTACAGGCCACTGCACCCCTGGTATATTCCTCTCGTCTGTTCCAAAGATAGTATAATGAGATCCCCTTAACCATATACTCTGTAAGTTTGCATGTCTGAAAAAGAAGTTTACTTTTTAACCCCTCTCTAGAGAGGTTCTAAAGATCAAGAGAAGGCTGGCCTGCTCAAGAAAAGATCCAGTAGACTTCTGGTATTTGAGGTTTAACAATTCGCAAATAACCTGAAGGTTCAGAATATGTAGTAATTTCTAAATTAGCAGAGGCACAAATTTAGATGACAACATGCTGGGAGGGTGTTGTATAGGAGCATTACTTAGCTAATGAGAAAACCTCAGGGATCACACAGCAACCTTAAGGTGACATCATCAATGTGACTTAATTATTCAGGAACGTATGTAGGAACATCTAATTTACTCTGTATTTTATTGAATAGGAGTCCTGAAAAGAATGTACTCAGTTGGTGCTCATATGGAAAGGTGATGCAGGATACATAAAATTAAAACTTAGGCAATAGTGCAAAATTATTTTAATGAAGGTTAAACTCATAAATATTAAAACTAAAAGTATATAAAGATTGTTTTTGCTATGTATTTGTAATTCTTTTTTTTTTTAAGATTTTATTTATTTATTTGAGAGAGGGAGAGCACAGGAGCTGGGGGGAGGGGCAGAGGGAGAGGGAGAAGCAGACTCCCTGCTGAGCAGGGAGTCCTTTGTCAGAGGGCCCCTCCCAAGACCCAGAGATCATAACTTGAGCTGAAGGCAGATGCTTAACCAACTGAGCCACCCAGGCACCTCTGGATTTTTAATTCTTATTAATTTTTTGTAAAGTCCATCTGGGCATTACTTCATTAGAAATGAGAAATTTTATTTTGGAGAAGAAAACCAGTGTATGTTCTTAATTATGAGAGTTCTCAGGTGACCTTAGTGGGTTTAAATCCTAGCCTAGCCCCATGATTTTCACCCCCATTTAGTTACTGACATGTTTTGAAGGGTAGGGACTGGATCTTGTCATTTTTGTTCCTGTTTACTTCTGAGCGGTAATGTATCTGGAATTTATTAGATTACACTAAACATTACCTGAGTTTATGTTAAAATAACACTAATATAAACAATTAGCATATATTTACTGTTTTCTAAATATTGATGCCATCCATTGGCACATTTGTTCATTCATGCAGTCATGACAGCTTTTATTTAAAAGTAGTTTGTTCCTGGGATGCCTGGGTGGCTCAGTCAGTTAAGCGTCTGCCTTCGGCTCAGATCATGATTTAGGGGTCCTGGAATCAAGTCCCGCATCGGGCTCCTTGCTCAGCGGGGAGCCTGCTTCTCTCTGCCTGCCACTCCCCCTGCTTGTGCTCTCTCTTTCTCTCTGACAAATAAATAAATTAAATCTTAAAAAAAAAAAGTAGTTTGTTCTGATCGATCAGAAAACTCATAAAGGCTCTTTGCAAACTTAAATAGTACAAAGTAATATTATTATTAGTAGCAGTATTTCTATATATTTCATACATATATGATTATTGCTAGGTTAGTTGACACAGGGCATGTTATGAAGAGATCCTTGATAATTAGGACAGAACAAGGCATGACAAATTATTGACTCTTACATAGCAGGTAACATTTCTTGAGGACAACAGAATGAAGGTAGGGAAGCAAGAATGCAGACAGAGTGAATTGGAGAGCATTTGGTTCAGGAATAAAGCTGTGAAAAGAATTCAATAATTAAATTTGAAAGGATTGCTATGGGGACTCAGGAAGGGAATCATCAAAATATGAGGAGGGAAATAAAAGATTTCAGAGATGTGCACTTGCTGTGAAGAAGTCAGACGTTGTGATTTTGTAGTGAGCCAGGTTATCACAGTTCTGTGATATTCACTAAAAACATTTTCTGGACGTATTAAAAAAAAATCCCTTCACTAGTTTCTTTAACATTTTACTACCATCAGATCTCTAGTATATATGAAAGAAATCTATTCTAAGTGTGGAAAAAGGAGTGAATTAGTTGTCTTTTTAAAAAATTATGTAATTTGAAAGTAGTTTTTAATTAAATAATTCCTGGGTAATATTTTGATACTAAAATTTCAGCTGATGCTCAGGGTAAAAACTCAGCTAGATCTTGTGAACCTTCAAGTCAGGGGAGAATTTCAATGTTAATAAATCAGAGTATGAGAAAAATGAGTTATTAATCCTTTAATGTCTGTGTCAAGCTTGAAGCTAGTGAGCCATTAGTCTTTCTAAAGAAGAGAATATTCTCACTATTTTAAATGTCTATTAAACAGGAACTAGCACATTTTAATATTGATAAAGATAGTAAGTAAATATTTCTGAAAACTTTTATGCATTTGAATGTAAACTGAATCAAACCATATCAAATTTTATGTCATGTCATAGGCCATGTGGAGCTTCAAAATATAAGAATGTATTCTGATTTCTTGTTATATTTTAAAATACAGAAATAAAATCTGGTTAAGAAAAAAAATATTTTAACAGATAATCCAATCTTCTCTTTTGTATAATTTCATTTTTTCTGCAACCATTAATAAACAATACTGATTCCTTTTATGTTATTGCCCGAATATAGTAATTCCAAATCTTACTAGGATAGACTGTAAATCTAAATGAAAACTTAAAAACAAACTAAAAAATTGCTGACTTTCAACTTGGAGGCAATAAAGTTAATAGCTGTTTATTCTACAGTTGACATAATGATGTGTATCAGTATCAGAAATAAATATAAAGTTTCGTAAGTCAGAAAGTGAATAGTAACTAGATTTGGGATGCATACCAGTCTAAGACTGAGAGGTGAGGAACACAATTAAGTCATCCATAAGGGAAATAGCCATATAACACTGATATTATCATATACATTTTTTTTTTCTTTCCAGGTGGGATAAAGAACTGTTTTACAATAATTCTGAATTAAATCGCTTAACTATCAGTATTGTTTAAGATTTGGAAACTTCAAATGTAGAATACAGAGAACAATGAATACTTTTTCATAATTCAACGTAAAGAAATGGGCCTTCTTGTAGTTTGTCACTTGTGCCTTCAACTACTCTTAAACATAAACAATTTAGCTGTTCCCTAATTGAAGTATCATGTTTTAAGTCCTCATCCAAGTCAAGTCGTAGAGGGTGGAAAACTTACAAATTTCTTTTATAAGTCACCAATGCCTTTTAAAGCTTTCAGACACCTGTGTGTCACTTAACTGTATTTGCATGTGAGTTACTCTCACTTGGGCACTACTGGTTAATAATTGTAGAGCTGTGATTAAAAAAAAAATTCTCATAATTTGGGGCACCTGGGTGGCTCAGTCGGTTAAGTGCCTGACTCGGTTTTGGCTCAGGGCTCAGGTCATGATCTCAGGTTTGTGAGATCAAGGCCCTCATGGAGCTCCGTGCTCACTGGGGAGTCTGCTTCTCTCCTGCCCCTCCCCCGTTCGCATGCGCGCACTCTCTCAAATAAAAATAATCTTTTTGTAAAAAAATCTCATAATTCAAGTGTAAATATTCTAGATATGATAATAAAAATTTTAAAACAGAATTCTATAATATTTTAGAGGACAGATCTTCATTTAAAAATGTTTGACAGACATCATCGGGCATCCCTTAAAATTGGGTAGTTGGAATTGAGAATGAGAGAATCTGTCAAGTTAACCCAAGACCAGCCATGACTTATGTCACTTTTGCAGGCACTGTGGTCTTTGGTCTTTTAGCTTTTTCCATTTTACTACTCTGCATTGCCTTTATCATTTCTGACCGTAAGGAGAAAAAATTTAACTATTAGAACTACTTGATCACTAACACTTTCAACAAAGTTTCCTTTATTTTTTGAGTGGCTGCCCCTCAAATCTCCTACTTTAATCAAACCTATGACTTAACTCCTCAGCTCCTTTTCCTGGGTGGCAGGGGCTGGTGAGGGATCGATAAGATGCTGCAGAGTGCTGTATTACACATTCTCATCTCCAATTTGATTGAGCCCTCATAACCTGTCAATCTTTTTACTTGTCCTTATTTTTCTCCTCTAAGCATCTAATGAAGCTTCTATCAAACACTAGCAAATTATCTAAACTCATGCAACCTTGATAAAAATGTGAAAAAAAGCTTGAACTTCCTCCAGTTACTGACCCAGTGTTCACATTTCCCTATAGATGCCTTCATCAACCCTGCCCCTAGTATCAGAGGGTGACTTTGTCCCTCCAATCCCTGCTTTTCAGAAATTATATCTTCATCTCTGTCCTGAATTCTGTCCCTTCCTGTAGCTTGAGTTCCACCCAATCAATTGTGCTCTCTCTTGTCTGTTTTTTTCAACCTTCCCAGTTTTCCTAGCGCCTGCTCCTTGACCTAGAAAAATATTTTAATAAAAACAAACAAATATTAAAATGCTATTATGAAAGGGCTTTATTAAACCTGTTAATATTTCATAAAATCTACTTTTCTGATGTTAGTAGAACCAGTGCGCATGTGCATGCACTCGTGTGTGTGTATTGACATGGAATATTGTGTTCTATCCTTTAACTTTTAACTTGTTCATGTCCTTATAAAGACCACGTCCACTTTGAATAATCTGATGAGTCATTCTCAGTTACCACTGTTAAACTAACCAGGTTGGGACATGATGGAGTCACTCATGCTAAGCCCCACATCAGCAAACTAAAACTTCACTCCATTTCTATGCTCAGATCTCCCAGAACAGGAGGGCCTACGCCCGCTTGGCACAAGTTACTAATCTGGCTCCAAGACTTCCCTTTGCCTTCTATGAGGAAGGTAACTCTGCTTTAACAAATCGGCAAATGCCCAGTATTGTTCTTGCTCACTTTGGTCTATAAAAAGCTCTTGCCTTGCAAGATCTTTGGAGCTCCTGTCTATCCTTTGGATGCTGCCCAATTTATGACTCACTGAATAAAACTGCTAAGATCTTTAACATTTACCCAGTTGAATTTCATTCTTTGTCACCACAGTTTAGTTAAATAAACTTGTTGTTACTTCCTCAGCCACACGGGTCAGTTTTCAGTTACCATGGTGTATTCACTATGAGTGTATTCACTTCCATGCTAGCTCTTTAATCCATATACATTAACCAACATGTGCATTTCCTGCAATGACTTTGTTGATCGCTGCACATCTGGTGTTAGGTTTATGCACAGACGGAGCATGTGGTTGTGGTGACTTTTGTTTCCTAGTGATAAACCCACATGACATTTTACAAAAATGGATGTCAAAAGAGGAAACTGGCCAAGAAAGACGAAAGAAGGAACAAGAAAATGTAAAGTGTTCATGCTAGAAGTCAAATTCAAATCAAGTGTAAATGGAGTTTAAGAGAGACAGCTGACTAGGGAACATGGAACCAGCTACTATTCAAGAGACTCTAGCTATGCAGCTAAAGGCACATGGTGAAGGCCAACGTATTCACAAAAATTTTGCCAGTGGTTGTGACAAAAATAATTAAGATGTTCTGGACAAACTGACACTGGCTAAAACTTCACATTAAAGGAACTCTCAGAGATATTTCATGACTTGAAAGCAAAAGATAAAATGCTGAAGGTATTCCACCTTAGAAAAGAGTATAAAAAATTGCCAACATAAAAAAAAAAAGATGCTTCCTCTGTATAATGTTATATAATCAGCAGAAGGCAAATGTTATTAATCCTACTCCTGATATATTTTCTTTTTACAAAGGAGTAAAAGACTTAAATCCTCAATGTTTCAATTTTAATTACAGTGTATTAAGGAAATAACAGTTTTACTCTTTTTTGTTTTTAAATAGTCCTATACATTTATAGCATATGGTAAGAGAGTTCTTAATATTTGGACAAAAATTAATGTTAAAGTTAATGGAGCTATTATAATTTTTTTCAGTGACTAAACTTGCTTATCACATTTTCAACTGGCATGGTCATTTTCACTGTCCCACACTACCATTCAAAGTGACAACTGCTTATATTTAAAGTGGATGTTTTCAGGACAGTGAAATGATGTTTTATCCAACTGCCAGGATGTTCATATTGTGTAAACATAACACATAATAGCAATTAAGACATAATGACAATCTACATGAACAAAAATGTGATTTGTAGACAATTTCCTTCTAAAATATCAGACAGAATGGCAGAAAGAAAACTCTAATTATGAGTTTTGATAATTGTTCTGTTTGATGGAACTCTGCTAGCAAGATGGTATCATTTTATGAGTTGTGATCTGAAATAGCATGCTCAAGAAACTAAGTACAAGTACGTCATTTTAAAAATCAAACAATTTATAATGAAAATAAAATGATGCAGATGTAATGATACACTTAAGGAAAAGCATGATGAATAGATATTTGCATGGGGTAGTTCTCAAAAATGTTTGTAATCCGAATTCTTTGACACAGTGAAGTTGGTTTCCTTCGTCTGTTTTTACTTTGTGATTTCCCTTTACCTATAAGCAATATCAATATTGACAGTCCCCATGGCATCACTGTAGCATTTGCTCAACATTTTGCAGATGTGTGCACATAGATTAAAAGACAAAAGTCAGGTTTTAATTCCCTAGTTTCTAAGATTGCTTTGCCCCTAGACTCCTTTCATGTCATAGAATTGCCAAGCTCTGATTTTTGCCCAGGTATCATGCTTGTCCAGGCTTCTCCTTCCTTCTGAAGATTTCTTACATATTGTGCCCGCTCCTTTATAAAATTAATTTCCTTTTCATGTAAACATTCAAAGTAGACCCTGGAAGTTCATGCACATCAACTATATAAAATTTATTTACTTTTTATGGCAGGTTTTAAAAACTCAAATATTATTTAAAAATGCAATTAGAAGAATGCATACTGCTCTCTACCCTGCCCTAAATCTGGGGCTTTTAAAGTGACAGAAAGAAAGGAGTTTGGCGTCATTGCCATGATGGTATGAGTGCCCTTGAAAGAGGAAGAGACAGCACACTCTGTGTCATGTGACGATAGAGCAACAAGGGAGCCATCTGCAAGCCAGGAATAGGTTTTTCCCAAGAACCCACTATGCTGATGCCTGATCTCAGACTTCCAGCCTCTGGAACTGTGAGGATAAATGCTTGCTGTTTAAGTCATCCAGTATTTTGTTATTATATCTCTCTTTCTTTCAAGATTTTATTTATTTATTTGAGAGAGAAAGAGAGCATGAGCGGGGGGTGGGGGGCTGGGCGTGGAGGGGCAGAGGGAGAGAAGCAGGCTCCCCACTGAGCTGGGAGCCCCATGAGGGGCTCAATCCCAGGACCCCGAGATCATGACCTGAGCCGAAGTCAGATGCCTAACTGACTGAGCCACCCAGGCGCCCTGTAGTTGTGTCTCTTTCAAGCAACACAGACAATAACTCCAATTCAAGACAGCGGACTGATCATACATTGAAGTCTCCTCCTCCTGCACCAAATCTATACAAATAACCCAAAACAGATGAAGATAAATACAGGCCCACTCTTAAAAAGCAATTAAGAACTTGAAAGAGGTCAAAATCTGAGAGAAGCCCTTGAACAAGAGAAAACAGAATTCAGAGCCCAAAAGACATTCAACAGACTATTCCTACAAACAGTCGATGCAGCATAAATGATGCTCATCATCAATAATGCAGGAAACAGGAAGATACTTGGGGCAAGTTACAAGATGACTAGATAAAGCAGCAGCAATTGGTGTCTAAGCAGTGAACAACCAATTTGGGACCTTGGATCAAAGAGGCAAGTAACTCCCCCTTGTGGCTGCCATAAAGATAGGAGAACTGGGTTGTTACATAGCAAGAAATGAACAGGTACCTGATGCGAGAAGAAGCAATTTAAAAGGCCATAATAGAGGGCCATTTTCTTTCTTCCTCAGTTTGTGAAGCTTTCTCAAACCTATTCAAAACTAAAAAGTTAATTTTAAGAGTGTCATATTGTAGTTATTCTATATAAAGATTTTCTGTCATGTACAATTTATCAAAAGCAATTTCAGGTTTTTTTGAGATTATTATGTGGTTTTTATTTTTATTTTTTAAAGATTTATTTATTTGGGGTGCCTGGGTGGCTCAGTCGTTAAGCGTCTGCCTTCGGCTCAGGTCATGGTCCCAGGGTCCTGGGATCGAGCCCCGCATCGGGCTCCCTGCTCAGCGGGAAGCCTTCTTCTCCCTCTCCCTCTGCCCCTGCTTGTGTTCCCTCTCTGGCTGTCTTTCTCTCTGTCAAATAAATAAAATCTTTAAAAAAAAAAAAAAAGATTTATTTATTTGCAAGAGAGTGAGAGTATGAGTGAGGGGAGGGGCAGAGGGAGAGGGAGAGAGAATCTCAAGCAAATTCCCTGCTGAGCACAAAGCCTGACGCAGGACTCGATCTCACGACTCCGAGATCATGACCCAAACCGAAACCAAGAGTCAGGCCTTAACTGACTGAGCCACCCAGGTGCCCCGTCATTCAATGATTATTTATTGAATATCAACTCCAGTACATACCGAGCATAATGTTAAACCCCAGTTAAATAGCAAATGAGTAAGGCAGACATAGTCCCTGACTTGCTGGGTCTTATCTTTATAATGCAGTAGATTTCTAATTGTAAAATAATGAATGTCTCTCCTTTTATTTACATGCTATTTTATAACTTTGTAAAGTTTGTATTTCTATTTGAAGAGGTTCTATGCATTCTTCTTCTTCTTATTTTGGCTTTCTCTAACATATTATTTTAAAATTTGAATGTAAGGTTTTGTTTTGCTTTGATATAGTATCTTCTGTTTTCTGCTGCATTATAGGAAAGATATTGAGTAAAACACAGGCATTCACACATAGGTGTGTTTGTGGTGTGTATTGTGTGTTTGTGGATATCTTCTATTTAAATTCTTTAGGCTTTAATATTCTCTTGGGATTTTTAGATAATTATACAATAAGTTAAACATCTTTTCACATTTTCCAATTGTTATAACTTATTAAGTACTTCACAGTTTATGGAATCGGCCAGAATTTTTAGAAAAATATTAAACTTAAAATAACTTAGCAATAAAATTATCTGACCTTACAAGCCAGTTATTTGTCCATTTAGGTGTTTAATTCTTTCTGAACCCTTTTGATTGATTTATTTGTTCCAGATATTCATCCATTCAATTTACTTAAATATTTTATCATGAGCTTTATATTTACTTATAGTTTATAAAATTTCTTTTTATTATTATAAATTCTTTCTCATTTCTGATATTACTTGATTTCTCTCTTTTGCTTAGAAAAATTGTTAATCTATTTTAAAGTTCTCAGCAACATTTGGTAGTTCCGAATATTGTTCTGAATATGCCAGAAATATGTTCTGGATAACATGAAGTGCAAAGGAATTCCTTGGAAAAATACAGAGTAGCTCAAATGAAAAGTTAGACAAGACTTCCAGGAGGACATGCATCAGGGCCGTAGTGTGGATAACAGAAATCGAAGGGCATTTCTAATTTCAGGTTCCTTCCCTGATCGTGGATGAGCTCCAACTTTTTTTCATCCTGTGTTACTCAATATTCAAATTATTGAAAAAGAGTCTTATCAATATAGTTTTATATTAATTATTATTGCTCTATAACAAATTACCTCCAAACTTAGTGGCTTAAAACCAATGTTTAGGGGTGCCTGGTGGCTCAGTAGGTTAAGCGTCTGCCTTTTTTTTTTTTTTTTTTAAAGATTTATTATTTATTTGACAGAGAGAGACACAGCAAGAGAGGGAACACAAACAGGGGGAGTGGGAGAGGGAGAAGCAGGCTTCCCGCCGAGCAGGGAGCCTGATGCGGGACTCGATCCCAAGACCCCGGGATCATGACCTGAGCCGAAGGCAGGTGCTTAACCAACTGAATCACCCAGGCACCCCAAGTGTCTGCCTTTGGCTCAGGTCATGATTCTAGGGTCCTGGGATTGAGCCTCACATCTGGCTCCCTGCTGGGTGAAGAGCCTGCTTCTCCGCCCCCTCCCCCACTTGTGCTCTCTCTCACTATTTCTCTTTCTCAAATAAATAAAATCTTAAAAACAAAACAAAACCAATGTTTATTATCTCACAGTTTCTATGGGTCAGAAAACTGGGTTGCAGTCAAGATGTTGCCTGTGTCTACAGTCTCCTGCAGGCCAAGCTGGGCTGGAGGATCTGCCTCCAAGCTCGCCCACATGGCTTGGTGTTTGTTTGGTTTTGCCAATTTTAAATACAGTTTTATTCAAGACATTGCATTTTCCACTTATGATACAGTACTTGTAAGTTGCAATATTTCCTTTCCCTGTGTACATATTCCATATTCAAGTATCAAGAATGCCCAATTATTTACTATAGCACCTCAACTTTAAAATTACCATGGCATTTGCTACACATTTGGGCCCTTCAATATTTTGTGTGGAACAATGGTAAACCTATGCTTAGGTTGGCTGAATCAATCTCTCCCATGAAAGGCCCAAGGGAGACACCATCATTTGGAGGAGCTCCACCACCAGGGAAGCCCCAGACCTTCCTCCTGATATGCCCCCTGCACTCTGGGGTAGGTTGGTTGTGATGGGGCTGCAGTCTTTCTGCTGATGTTCATATTCTTTCTTCTCTGTAGTCTGATTCTTATCAAGCCATTTGATGATTTCGTTACTCTTGTCAAGAATTTTTGGTTTGTCCTCAAAGTAGATCTTGCCTTGAAGTTTTTCATCTTTAATAGTTGCTTGCACGTTGAATGCACAGGATGCAAGCCAGTTCTTGGAAGGCAGAGACATTGGGAATGTCGCTGTCATCAATATCAAAAATGACTTCCATTTGAGGAACCCTATAGGGTGTAGGATGTATGTCTGCATGTTCAAACTCGCCAAACAGGTTATTGTCCTTGGTCCTGGCACACTCACTTCCATAAACCTGAGTGAGCACACCAGGCTGGTTGTCAGCACAGGTAGTGAAGGTCTGGATCCGCTTGGTCGGAAAGGTGGTATTGAGTTTGATGAGGAGAGCCATGACTGCCAGTGGTTATAACGCCAAGGGGAAGAGTGACATCCATGCGCAGCAAATGTTGAATATTTTTAGATTTGTCTCCATGGAGGATGGTTGCCTGGACCTCCCAGTTCCACAGATGGGTGTCTTCATGATATGACCACTGACTTCCCCTAGATCTAGTGTTGCAAGAAGAGCAAGCATAAAGTCACAGCACATTTTATGACCTGGTACCCCAATCTACACTATCACTTTTGCTCTATTCTAGAAACTGAAAATGAGTCTCTAGGTGCAATCCACACTCAAAGAGAGAAGATTTAGGCTTGACTTCTTGAAAGGAAAATCAGTAGAGAACTTATTTTAAGCCATCAGAAACGGATCAGAAGTACTGGGTAGCTGGTTAGAAAATGATATGGCAATTTGGTAAATAAGTGGCACCAACATTTTGTGGAATGAGAGAAAACACAAACTAAAATGTTGTTACCAAGAAAGGGAAGAAAAGCTTTTGGATGGCAAAATGCACCATGCCCACTTTTCAAAGACAAAACCCTGCCTTATTTTGATATCTTGAGACGTGCTTTTAACTTTATTATTTTCTCTCACCTTTGTGGTTTGCTTTTATATTCTCTTTTCTAAACTGTTAAATTTAATAAATATTTCACTTAATTTGTATGATAAACATGGTTAGATTATAACATTGCCTGCAAGAATAGCACGGGTCTTACCTCAGTTATTATTATCCTTTAAACATAATATACTTAAAATGCAGTAATCTTAAGCATACAACTCAATGAATTGTTGCATATGTACACTTCCTAACATATCACTTAGATTGGGATAAGGAAGATTTTTGGCTGCTTCTTCCCTATTTCCAGTCTGTATACCCCTCCCCCATTGAAGTTTCTGACATCGGCAAGCATAGATTAATTTTACAATGTCTTGAACTTCACATAAATGAAGCATCTTTTACATTGTTTATTTCTAGCATTTGCATTCTTACAATTTTCTAGAAAGAAATAATAGATTGCTTCTTTCAGTTTTCAAGGTTTTGGGGCAGGATGCTCAAGCTTGTTTTTAATATTTTTTTTATTACCTTTTTAGTTGAAGAATGTGATTTTTAAATATAATGATACAGGGGCATCTGGGTGGCTCAGTCATCTAAGAATCTGCCTTTGACTCAGGTCATGATCTCAGAGTCCTGGGATGGAGCCCCACATCGGGGTCCTGGGATGGAGCCCCATGTGGGGCTCCCTGCTTAGCGTGGAGTCTATTCTTCCTGTCACTCTCTTTCTGCCCCTCCCCTCTGCTCGTGCTCTCTCTTCCAAAAAAATAAATAAAATCTTTAAAAAAATAAATATAATGACTCTTGAAATATATTGTATGTCTTCAGAGAAAGGAAATTCTAACCTTCCTTTTATCCTCAAAGTCGTATCTTTATTAGCTTTGCTGAATTAAAGTAGTGCATCACATTTCTTATAATGAGCTAATATCTCTAGCACGTGTCCTTTTACAAATAAGTGTATACCATTCAGCATCATTGATCCATCAGAAAGCAAACAATCATTTCCTAGGATAACATTCAATTTAAGTAAGAATGTGATTTCAATTTTAGCTTTATATAGTTCTAATGAACTTTTACTTCTTAGCCATATTAATTTTCAATGAATTTTTGTTACAATCCTAACAGATTTGCTGTATGGTAGCTATTCTTTCCATACTTTACTCAATCATAGACATTGCCCTAAAACTTTTTATCATTCCTTCAATCTAATTCTCTGGTTCACTGCACATTCCTTATATCTCTATTAAAATTTGAAAATGCAATTTGATAGACTAAATCTTAGGCTTTTAAAATTATATCTGGCTTAATTTCTGTTTTGAAATTTATTATAATTTCTAAACATTTGTATCGGCATTATGTTGTCTAAACTTAAAGGGAAACTGAGATGTGTGTCACCATCTGATTTATTCAGGATTTATTCTCATTCTAATTCCCAGTTGGGACACTCTAACTGGTCTAGAAAATTATTCTCAAAAATAGCAAGGCGTAATTTTGGAAAACTATGAGGGGGAAATAGAGGTCATTTCTCTTCCATTGTTTCCTCCACCCTAATGAACACACTGACAAAATAATATTAAGTTCAGACAATATTCTATTAGGCTTTTCTGAACTAGAGATGTGTACTATTGAAAGTAATACTTCATTGTACAATAAGTGAAACTTCCACTAGATACGTCTTGTGCACCATTGCAGTCTGGGCCCTGACTTTTGCTCTGGCTGCTACTGGAGCATTTAGCTCATGGCAGGCTTCACCCAGAATCTGGGCAACACCCACATTTGTCCAAAGCCCTCCTGTATCTCTTGCTTCCTCCTCTAGGGTTTTGTTGATGGTGTCACTTTTATTTTTTTTAAGATTTATTTACTTATTTGAGAGAGAGAGACAGCAGGGGGAGGGGCAGAAGGAGAGGGAGAGAGAGTCTTAAGCAGATTCTGTGCTCAGCGCAGAGCCCGAAGCAGGGCTCCAATGCACAACCCGGAGATCACAACCCCAGCCCAAACCAGAGTCTGATACTTAACCAACTGCACCACCCTGGTGCTCCTGACGGTGTCACTCTTAAAAGGGTGACCTGGAACTTTGGACGGTCACTATTTAAAAAAGTAGAGTTATCCCTGACCAATGGCGGGCAGAAACGGTGGATGAACGCTTTTATTCCTTTCTCCAAAGAGACCACTCTGAGACACATTTAATTAAGTTTCTTTACATCTGGCCTTGAGCACAAGTCACCTATAACATTGGCCAACTTAATAAAATTTCCTTGTACTGTTTTTTTTTTTTTTTTTCCTCTTTCCTTTTTCCCTTTTCTGGGTCTCAACCTTGGATTAGTTAAAAACAAAAACAATAATAAAAACCAAATGACCGACACGAGCGTTTGTATGAGGTTTTTTCTTGGAGGCAGGAAGGGAAGACAACTAAAATAGAGTAAATGTGCACATTTCAGTCCTCTCCTCTTCCACTGTTTCCAACCCTCCATGCACTTTTATCTGGCCTGGGTCAGACAAAAGGCTCTTCACTTGCTGAGCTAGGGAGGCATTTTTTCTGGGACACGACAGACCGTCAGCTATACTTCCCAGATCTTTGATCCTTCCCCTTTGCTCATGCACAATCCAGAGTAAACGGTAATGACAGGCTGTGCTATGTCCTGTGTCTCAAAACAGAACTAGCAGCAGGCGATTTGCTCAAGAAATCAGAGTGCTCGGAGTACCCAGCTTGTCATTTGCATCTAGATCTTCTCCAGAAACGTGGGGATATCAGTGGTGTCTGGTCCCTTTCTTGTTCACTCTGTGTTTGCATACGATCTGACTGAGTGTAGGCTATAATCCGTATTCCATGCCAGGAAATGCACAACCACTTTTGCCTTTTTGCTTTCTCATCCCTTCTTTGCAAACCACTAAATATTTCATTTGGGGGAAACCTAGAATATAAGTTTAAACAGATTTGTTTCCTATGCATTTCTATTCTAATGAATGCATCTATGGTATTTTAAAAAATATTATATATTTCTCTTAAAACATTTTGTTTCAAGCTCACAATGTAATAGAACTCATTTTTCGACTTCAGCTCAGATGCCTCTGCTTGATGGTGACCTTTTCTTGACTGTATCTGTGAAGGACCTCTAACTTTTCACCTATGGAAAGATTCCCTTTGTTATTTTATTTTTTATTATTTTTTAAGATTTTATTTATTTATTTGTCAGACAGAGAGAGCACAAGCCGGGAGAGAGGGAGGCAGAGGGAAAAGCAGGCTCCCGCTGAGCAAGGAGCCCCATGCGTGACTCGATCCCAGAGCCCTGGGATCATGACCTGCGCCAAAGGCAGACATTTAACTGACTGAGCCACCCAGGCATCCCTCCTTTGTTATTATTTTTTTTAAAGATTTTATTTATTTATTTAATTGACAGAGAGAGAGACAGCGAGAGAGGGAACACAAGCAGGAGGAGTGGGAGAGGAAGCAGGCTTCCCGCCGAGCAGGGAGCCCGATGCTGGGCTCGATCCCAGGACCCCGGGACCATGACCCGAGCCGAAGGCAGACACCCAACGACTGAGCCACCCAGGCGCCCCGGCCCCTTTGTTATTTTAAAACACCAGTTCAATAACATCAATAGCCTTCAGTTTCCAGTCTGTGCTTTCCTTCCTAAGAACACAGGCGTGCCCATTATACAGACTGCCATAATTGAATACACACAAAAAAATGGAGCCTCAGTAAGTGCTTGAAATGCTATCTTTATGCATATTATTTCCCTAACTTCGTAGAAAATAGAACAGAAGTCCATATATACTTGAAGTCTCTAAATAGCTGATGTAAATATGCACTCTATGTATATTCTATGTGTGCATAGGTTCATCCTGAGGCCTTTAGAATTTACATTGACTTTGATTTGGGTTTTTCACTGTCTTATCTAGAAAGATCCAATAAGTTGGATAAGAGACAAGTCTCTATGTACTTTTTTAAAAATATATATTTTATTTATTTGAGAGAGAGAGAGCATGAGCAAGGGGGGAGAGGCAGAGGGAGAAACAGATTCCCCGCTGAAGAGGGAGTCCCACACTGTGCTCCATGCCAGGACCCTGAGATCATGACCCGAGCTGAAGGCAGATGTTTAACAAACTGAGCCACCCAGAGACTCCTCTACTTTATGTACTTTTGAAAGCTAAGTTGTCTACAGTTCCTGTTTTGTTTATCATTAGAGGTGTTTTAAAAAGTCCTCAAATCTTGGCTTGAAGAGAACAAGGAAATATAAAATGGATCAAATGCTTTCAAAAGAATGAATAGAATCCAAAGTTAAGAATTAGATTTTATGTATTTTTACTGTAGATATATTTATTGGCCCTCTTACTGAGGCTTACAGATTATATATTCATGACATAATTAAAATTATCCTTAAATTTCTGTCAAATAAGGTCTTTATGAGTAATTTGAATCTTTAATTAAAAACTAGCTGCAGCATTTAGTGATAAGATCATTTGGATCTGTTTATAAATTGTGTATCAAAGGTACATGTATTTTTTTGTATAATGAATTTAGCAAATATTGGGGGAAAGTAAATTTCCATAATCCTGACTTCTTTTTTTTTTTTTTTTAAGGTTTTATTTACTTATTCATAAGAGACAGAGAGAGAGAGAGAGGCAGGCTCCCTGCTGAGCAGGGAGCCCGATGCAGGCCTCCATCCCAGGACCCTGGGATCATGACCTGAGCCGAAGGCAGACCGCTTAACCATCTGAGCCACCCAGGCACCCCATAATCCTGACTTCTAACACCATATATTAGTTTTGCTTGTTTTTGAATATTTTATAAATGTAATCATGCATTTTTCTTTATGCTTAGATTTTTTCATACATTATTATGTTTGTGAATTATTGAGGCATAATACTGTGGTTCATTTGTTCTAATTGATATATAGCATAGTATTCTATTGTATGAGTAAAAATTTATTTGTCCATTTTACTATAAATTGACTTTTAGGTTGTTTTTCATACTGAGTTAATATAAATAATGTTGCTATGAATATTATTGTATATGTGTTTTGGTTTGTTCCCACTAAATAAAAGTATATATCAATGTTAATATTTTTAGGTGAATATGAAAGAATGGAATTTATAGATAATAGAGAATGCAAATATTCAGGACTAGTAAATAATGATAAGCAATCTTTCAAAGTATTTTTACCGATTTACACTATCAGGAAATCAGTTTTCAGGTGCTCCTCGTTCTTATTAACTTGGTATTTTCTGCCTTTACCATTTTAGCCATTCTGTTATATGTGTGACTTTAATTTGCCTTTCTCTGATGATTAATGAATTTGAGTGACATTTTATATGTGTATTGGCTTTTGGGTATCCTCATCTGTAAAATGCCATTTGAGTTTTTTTGTCTATTTTTTTATGGGTTGGAATTTTGTCTTTTTGATTTACAGGAGATTTTTCTATAATTTTATGAGTCCTTTTCCAAATATATATAGCAAATATCTTCCTTAAGGATAGCAGTTGACTTTTCTTTTTCTCAGCTCTCTTTAGCATTATCCCTTTTGAAGAAATCTTTGCCTACGAGGTCTTGAGGGTATTCTCTTATGTTTTCCTCTAAAGCTTTATTATTTCACTTAAACATTAGATCTACAAGACAGCTTGAACTGATTTTTATGTTTTGTGTAATAGAGATTTGGTTCGGTCTTTTCTATGTAGATATTTAATTAACCTAACACCACTTATTAAAAAGACATTCCCTTCCCAATAGCACTTCAATGTAACCTAGGTCACAAATCAAATGACCTTCTATGTATGAGTTTGCTTCTGCACTTTTGTTCTGTTTTATTAGTCTTCTTCTTGTATTCTAATTGTCTTGCTAACCATACAATTTTCACTGTATTATTAGCTAATATCTCAAATATACAATCCATTCACAATGCAATTTATTTATTTTTCACAATAATAAATGGAATTTTCTATTTCAGAATGCTCAATAATTTAAATTTTTTATAACTTCTCATATTCAATTAGGTTTTCAAAGTTTTTGCCTCATAATGTAGCTGATGAAGGCTCTATTCTTAGAGAAGACATGACAACTAAACAATTTTCTTATGAGTCTCTGGTTTTTAATTATCTTCAAAATATGTTTGCCTTGGTGAATTTTTTAGAACACTTGATTTTTCACTTAGTTAAAATTACATAATAGAACTCCAGATATGCTTAATTAGAAATGTTACGTTAATTTCAATACTCCGAAAAGGAAATGATTCCACTACCAACCTCCCTGCATTAAGAAACTTAAACTTTTATCTCAAGATAACTCCTGATACAGCATTTAACACAAGAACCAAGTGAAACTGCTGGCTTCAATATGACCATAAAATACAAATGTAAATTTTAATTTTCTCTTGTTTTGGTTTCTTTTTTTAAGATGAAAAGTAAATAGAACTTCTACTTCCAGTCATGATGAAGTAACAGGGACTAGATTTTTTTTTTTGCCCCAAACAACCATAAAACTAGATAAAATATATGAAAACAATTTTCAGGAATGCCTGGGTGGCTCAGTCGGTTAAGCATCCAGCATTTGATTTCGGCTCAGGTCACGATCTCCGGGTCATGGGATCAAGTCTGGTGTCAGGATCCACACTGGGTTTGGGGCCTGCTTAAGATTCTCTCTTTTCCTTTCTTTCTTCCCCTCCTTATCCCTACCTGTGCACGTTCTCTCTCTTTAAAAAATAAATAAATAAGAGAAAAAAAGAAGAAAGAAAATAATTTTCAGACATTAGACACAAAGAAGCACAAGACAATGATTCCTGAGAGAAGGGAATCTATAAGATAAACCCCACAACTGCTTCTGGCTGAAGTTCTGGGGGAAGCATGGATGGTTTAACCCAAAGCAGAGCCTATTGTGGAACCTGTAAATAATTCAGCAGACAATGAAGGAAACTGAGGTTGGGGAGGGAAGATAGGCAGTTGTTAATATTTTTTATTCTTTTCTTTGTATTTAAATATAGTTGAAACCTGCTCTTTAGTGCCAAGTCCTTGACCCATTAATAATTCCCTGTTGAAAATTTCCTTATTGCACAATCCTGCCCTCACTTTTGTTGAATGGCTCCCTTCCCATTTTGTTGTCTGCTTTTAACATTTTTGTGAAAGTTTCTGTAAAGAAAAATCTTTCAAAACTTTCATAAAATCTGGGGCGCCTGGGTGGCTCAGTTGGTTAAGCGACTGCCTTCGGCTCAGGTCATGATCCTGGAGTCCCTGGATCGAGTCCTGCATCGGGCTCCCTGCTCGGCAGGGAGCCTGCTTCTCCCTCTGACCCTCCCCCATCTCATGTGCTCTCTCTCTCTCATTCTCTCTGTCTCAAATAAATAAATAAAATCTTTAAAAAAAAAAAAAACAAAAAAACAAAACTTTCATAAAATCTGTTATTTAGACCAAAGTCTGTCTTCACATAGTTATTAGAGTGCCTATTTGCTGTTTGATTGATTCTGCATGCAAATTGTTAATGTGATGATCTAAGTATAAAGAATCAAAAGTGAATCATAATGTAATTTTATTTCATGTTCATAGGAAATGACAATCTTGTATAGGATTGTATACTTTATACATTCCCTTTCCATTATCATCAAGAATAAGCAATTAGTAATTGAGAGAAATTGATTTGAAAAATGAATTGATCCAAGACAGTAGAAGAATCTGGATTTCCTCCTTCATAGTTTTATTAAGATGGAAATTTGCAGCATAATTCTACTTTCTGTTATTTCATCAGTTGATTCAAAATTTAATATTCATTTACGTTTTTAGCTTTAATAAAATATAGATTATGTTAAGAATAAATTAGTAGAAGTGTCATAGGAATGAAGTTCAAGATGGTGGCATTGGAAGATCCTAAATTCACCTCTTCCAATGAACACAACAAATTTACAACTACATATAGAATAATTTTCTCTGTTAAAAGACCTGAAAACCAGATAAACAGAGCCTCCACAACAAAGGATAAAAGGGCAGTATTCAAAATGGGTAGGAAAGGCAGAGACATAATCTTGCAAAATAAAACAAATACCACCCCAGGCATAGCAATTCACAATCAGGAGGGATCTCAAAAATACAGAACTTTTCCTTGAGACACAGGAGTGTTTGCTCTACATCAGGCACCCCAAGCCCTAGATCTTACATAGGAGAGATGAGCCTCCAAAATGCATGGCTTTGAAAACCAATGGAGGTATGTCCAGTAAAACCATGGAACTGTAAGGAATGGAGAACTGCTCTTTTTAAAATTTTATTTTATTTTTAATTTTTTAGTTGGAGGGTGGAGAGAGAGAAAGAGAGAGAGAGGAGGGGCAGAGGAAGAGAGAGAGAATCTTAAGGAGGCTCCATGCCCAGCACAGAGCCCAACATGGGGCTCTATCTCATAACCTTGAGATGATGAACTGAGCCAAAATCAAGAGTCGGATGCTTAACTGACTGAACCACACAGGCACCTCAGAGAACCTGTTCTTAAAGGGCTTGCACAAAGATTCACTTGCCCTAGCACCTAGTGCCAAAACACCATTTTGAAAAGTGCCTAGACCATATGTGAAAGAGATCCACTTACTAGTTTTAAAGGATCTTCTAGAGAGGCAGAAATTTGTTGTGATGTTCTCCAGGGACAGAGACAGTGGTAGGAGCCATTTTTGCAATTTCATTCTAATGTGCTCATGTTGGTGCTGGCAGGTGCTATTTTGGAACTCTAACTTGTTAGTGCCAGAAGGCGTACCCCACTGAAGGCTCTTCCCACCTCTGAGCCACAGCCACGCATCAGCCAGGCTAGGCAAGAGCCCTGCCCTCCTGTGTGCTGCCGCCATCACCACAGCAGACCCAGGTGAGAGCCTATCCTGAACCCACACTGCAGCTAGTCTCATCAAAGAAGACAGGCATGCACAGATCACAAAGGGAGCACTGTTGAGTGTCTAAGACATAGCACTTAGAGCCCCATGAGACATCTCCTATACAGGGTACTCCTTCAAGAATGGTAGAGGTAGCTGATTTGCCTAATACATAGAAATCAACACAGAGAGACAGACAAAATGAGGAGACAGAGCAATATATTCCAAATGAAAGAATAAAACAAAACCTCAGAAAAAGACCTTAATAAAACAGAGATGAGCAATCTACCTGATAAGGAGTTCAAAGTAATTGTTATCAAGATGCTCACTGAAGTTTGGAGAACTGCGAACTTCAATAAAGAGATAGAAAATATAAGAAAGTACCAAACAGAAGTTACAGACTTCAAGAATACAATAACCTGAACTAGAAGGTACACTAATGGGCCTCAACAGCAAACTGGATGAAGCAGAAGAAAGGATCAGTGAGTTGGAAAACAAAACAATGGAACTCACCCAGACAAAACAGCAAAAAGAAAAAAATAATTTTAAAAAGTGAAGATATCTTAAGGGACCTTTGGAACAACATCAACAGAGAACATTCACATTATAGGGATCACAGAAGCAGATAAAGGGCCAGAAAACATAGTTGAAAAAACAATGGCAGAAAATTTTTCTGATCTGGGGAGGAAACAGATCCAGGAAGCCCATAGAGTTCCAAGTAAGATGAACTACAGAGATCCATACCAAGATACATTATAATTAAAATGGTAAAAGTCAAAGATAAAGAGAGAATCTTAAAAGCAGTCAGAGAAAAAAATAATTTGTTACATATAAGGGAAACCTCATGAGGCTATCAGCGGATTTTTCACAGAAACTTTGCAGGCCAGAAGAGAGTGGCCCTGAAAACTATGACACTGATGAAAGAAATTTAAGAATACACAAACAAATGGAAAGATATCCCATGCTTATGGATTGGAAAATTTAATATTGTTAAAATGTCCATACTACCCATCTACAGACTTGATGCACTACCTACACAAATCCCAATGGCATTTTCCACAGAACTAGAACAAAGAATCCTAAAGTTTGCATGGAATCAGATAAGATCCCAAATAGCCAAAGCAATCCTGAGGAAGAACAAAGGGGGAGATCTCACACTCCTTGATTTCAAACTATACTACACAGCTATTGTAATAATACCAGTATGGCATTGGCATAAAAACACACACAGAGATCAAATGAATGGAACTGAGAGCCCAATAATAAATCCACACATATGTGGACAATTAATTTATAACAAAGGAACCAAGAACATATAATGGAGAAAGGACAGGCTCTTCAATAAATGGTGCTGGGAAAACTGGACAGCCACATGCAAAAGAATAAAGCTAGACTACTATCTTACACCATACATAAAATTAACTCAAAATGGATTAAAAACTTGTATGTAAGACCTGAAACCATAATATTCCTAAAAGAAAACAAGGGGATAAGCAATCTGACTTCAGTTTTAGCGTTGTGTTTGTGAATCTGGTTCTAAAGTCAAGGAAAACAAAATTAAAAAATAAATAAATGTGACTATATCAAACTTACACTAAAAAGCTTCTGCACAGTGAAGGAAACCATTAACAAAATGAAAAGGCAACCTACTGAATGGGAGAAGATATTTGCAAATCATATATTGGGTAAGGGGTTAATATCCAAAATATATAAAGAACTCAAGCAACTCAACAATAAAGAAAGCAAAAAACCAGTTTAGAAAATGGGCAGTGAATTTTAAAATACATTTTTCCAAAGAAGACATACTGATAGCCAACAGACAAATGAAAATATGTTTAACAGCACCATTATGGAAATGCAAACCAAAAGCACAATGAAATACTACATTACACCTGTTAGAATGGCTACTTTGAAACGGCAAGTAATAACACATGTTGGAAAGGATGAAGAGAAAAAAGAACATTCATGCACTGTCGGTGGAAAGGTGAATTTGTGTAACCACTATGGAAAACTGTATTAAAAAATTAAAAATAGATCTACCATATGATCTAGCGATTCCACTTGTGGGTGTTTATTCAAAGAATACAAGAACACTAATCTGAAAATATATATGCACCCCTATGTTCATTGCAGCATTATTTACAACAGCTAAGAAATTGAAACAACCTTAGTGTCCAAGTGTCCATCAATGGATGAATGAAGACGAGGTATACACAATGGCATACTACTCAGCCATAAAGAAGAATAAAATCTTACCACTTGTGACAACATGGATGGATCTTGAGGGTATTATGCTAAGTGAAATAAGTCAGAGGAAGAAGACAAATACCATATGATTTCACTCGTATATGGAATCTAAAGAACAAACAAACAAAGCAATATAAAAGCAAACTCATAGATACATAAAATGAATTTATATTTCCAACAAGGAAGGGAGTTTAGGGGTGGGCATAATGGTCAAGAGGGTTAACTGTATGGTGTTGGATGGTAACTAGACTTCTTTGGTACCACTTTGTAGCATATACAGATGTTGATTTATAATGTACACCTGAAACTTACATAATGTCATATACTAATTTTACTTTAATAATAATAATAATAATAAAAGAATGAATAAATCTAAGCAAATGGATATATTTTTTCACATTAAATGATGCCAGTTAATTGGTCCATGTTTCCTGTCTGCAGAATGCTGAACTCCAACTGACATTACATCAAAATGAAGAAATATTTTAGATTATATGAATGAAGAAGAAAATGAAAAATAAGTGTTATTGAATTCAACAGGAGATATGGCAGCACTTGAAATAAATGAATAAATAACAACTAATTATCTTAGTAATTCTGAATGAAAACTTTGGCCTCAGTGGCCCTTCAAGGTAGGAAGAAAGCCCAGGTCTCTCCCAGGATATGGTAGTCCATGTTATGGTACATGCCAGCCTATGAAATGGGCATATAGACTTGAACAAAGGAGCAAGTCTGAGTTTCCCAATCATTAGATTTGTCATTATGGTACACTTCAGTAAGTAGAGTAGAATCATAATCTTTTCACCTCACTGAAAGGCATTTTCTGCTGAGCACAATGCAACTATATCTAAAAGAGATGATGATACTCATGGGCTGAATCTCCCTAAGTTTTGGCAAATGGTTCTCCTAATGGATGGGCATGGGCTGGGAGCAGGAAATAAGATCATTTTAAGAATTAATACTGATTAAATTTCGGAGTCATGAGTAGGCAACAAATCTGGACCTCTTACCTCCTTCCTGCTTAAATTTTTATCATTATTGAAGCAAAAAATTGCTCTCATCTCTTCTCTGGGAAGTTTACTGATGAAGCAAATTTTATAAATTTGTCGTCCAAAATGTTCATTGGATATATTTGCTAGGACAAGAGTTAAGAAAAGGAAAACACAAAGTGAAATTTTTCTCATTATCCTGAATCCTTTTTTTTTTTTTTTTTAAAGATTTTTATTTATTTATTTGACAGAGAGAGACACAGTGAGAACAGGAGCACAAGCAGGGGGAGTGGGAGAGGAAGAAGCAGGCTTCCCGCAGAGCAGAGAGCCCGATGTGGGGCTCGATCCCAGGACCCTGGGATCATGACCTGAGCCGAAGGCAGACGCTTAATGACTGAGCCACCCAGGCGCCCCTATCCTGAATCCTTTTATAATAACAATGATATATGTATATTTAAAACCGTTCACATCCAATGTAGTATTTTGAAGCGACCTAATGGGAAAAAAATTCTATTGTACAGTCTACTTCTAAACTCTTGATGATGATAATTTTAAACTTTAAATAAGAATATGGGGCACCTGAGTGGCTCAGTCGGTTGAGCGACTGCCTTCGGCTCAGGTCATGATCTCAGGGTCCTGGGATCGGGTCCTGCATCGGGCTCCCTGCTCAGTGAAGAGCCTGCTTCTTCCCCCCCTTCTCCCATCTTAAATAAATAAGAATATGAAAAAAACAGAGACACTATCTCTATAGGCATCAGTTTCCTCATCTTTAAAACAGAGGTGTTAACAATATCATCACGGAGTTTTAGGAGGAGTTCTTTAGAACCTTGCCTTTAGAGAGCTTATAGCATGTAGTTCCTGGATTTGGTAAGTCTTTTCAAATGTCTGCTGTTCGGGAAAAGAAAAAGAAAAAGATCAGAAGACAAAGCAAGCATTAATAAACTTATATACATTCTTATCACATGGAAAAGTCTCTAGACTGGGGAGCAAGTTTTCTAGAACTCTCTCCTTGGAAGTGTGACAAGGACTTTGGGAAACAAGATTTCATCAGAGCGAATCTTCCTTGATCCTACAGTCACCCCCTGAGGTCCTAGATTTACTTCACAAAGAACCCCATAGATAACAGCATGGTTTGGGGAACAGGACACTGGTGACTCCAGAACGTACTTCCAAATCATTAACTTCCAAATTGCTGTGAGGATTTTAGTGAAGCTTCCTTCCTATCACATCCTTCATCAGAAATGCAATGAAAGATTAAAGCTCTCTTCCTGTATGTTAGGCCAGAGGCTGGCAAAGTCACAGAGAAATGCATTTGAGCAATTAAATTCAAGTCTCAGATGGTCTGAAACTCTACCCTTTCCTAGGTCACGGCGGTTGTCCTAGACCCCCATTTGTAGATATCCTTTGAGGGGCATTTAAAAATGATGGCCAGACCAGAGAACAAGCCTTCTTGCCCTGGTGTATGTAGAAGTAAATAAGTCTAAGGAGTATCCCGAATTGCCCCAGAAAAAAATGTATTACTACTCTGTGAGGTCAGAGAAGCACAGAAGGAGGAGGAATAATGGGAACCAGCTTACGAGAAGAATTTTGTTACACTGCCCCTGAGGACCCAGATATGTGACCACACTGTTTTGGTAAGCTGTCAGGGAACAGAACAACTTGGGCGGATGAGTTGCACAGGGAGACTGAGTCAAAGACCTGGGCCTCTGGCAAGGAGAGAAAGTGCTCTCAAAGAGATGCACACAGACAGAGGGGTAGAAGTGAGCTTAGCGGTGAAGCCAGCGGAGTCTCAAACTTTAGAAATGTTTCAGGAGAAGGGATTAAAAAAGCACTTGGGATCATAGCAGACAAGAAGCCCAGCTCTAAAACAGAATTTCTACAAGTGAAAGTTAAGCTGGGTCATGGAATCCTCTATTTACTGAGGATAGCAGCTTCAGTATTGCTTGATCTCCTGAGCAGGGATATTTACTGGTGTGACTATCAACATCTCATGAGAGGGCAGGCATCCTGACACAGCTTAGAAAAATCCAGATGCGTATGTTCAGAGAAACCTCACGGCTTTAGGAATCAACACTGAGTCTTAGGAAAAGAGAGTATGAAGGATTTTTAAAAAGCAAGAAATAATAAAAATGGTATAAAAAAAATAAAGTTACAAAATTGCTAAGGATGGCCCCTATAATAGTTATACTTAATAGCGAACAATCAAGATTAAAACATAAAGAAAGAAAAGAGAAAAAGGGTCTATCGACCATAAGCACAAAGAAGAAGAGTTGGCACTATTCTCCCATCTGGAATAGGGCAGGAAACTCTTATCATCTAAGTATTTTTTTTCCTGTTAGCCCAAATGAGAAAGATGGTAACTGCAATGCTAATGGTTCATCTTGGACATGAATTGGCTGTGCTCTCAGCTAGTTTGTGGCTTCCATTAGAGTCAAAGTCAGCAGAGTAGGATTGAGTTCTACCCAAAGAGAATGCATGCAGTAAGCTAAGAACTGCATCCTACCCCAAAATGGGACCACTCCATGTTAAATGGCCCATCTACCACAAGGATGTTACATATGATAGCAAGGTCTAAAATCTCACTGGTTTACCGACCCTTAAACCAGATCAGAATTCCTTTAGCTTCCTGACTGATTAAACCTAGTCCAAAGTTATCTTTATAACTTATTCATCTAAGACCTAGCATTCTAAATCAAACATACTTAATAAATGAGCCTAATCATATTGACTAAGATTCTCATTTTACCTTTCTTAAAGAATAGGGAATTGATAATATTCTTCAAGAAATTCAAAGTACCTATTCTGGGAATGAGCTAAAAGAAATGTATTTGAGAGTTCACAACAGAACATAAAACAGCATTCCCTCCAAAGCAGGACCTGTGGAATCCCACTCTTAAAAAAAATTCAAATTTTAACATATACTAATCAATTTATGTCCTGCTATATTTTGCTTAAAATGTTAAAAAAATTATTTTTTCTAACGTGCATACCACGTTTGTTACAATAAAAAAAGTAAAGTGAATGTCGATGGTTCAGTGGTTGGCATCTTCCTAAAGAAAAACCGAAGTAAACCAGCGGTTTTATTTGGTTGAGTAGAAGCTGGAGAAAGTAAATGACCACATAATAAAGGTAAACAGCAAAAACTTATAAAAAAGACAGAATGTTGTAACAAAAACAGAAACCTTGGCATACGTATTTAGTTAACACATACTTATTGTACGACTAATATATCTCAAATTTTGTTGGGCCCTGCCCAAAAAGTAACATTTTGGGGTTAAAATGCACATTAGGGAAAATATATGAACATTAGCAAAAAAAGAAAATTAAAATATAGCAGTAAGAGTCCTATAGCACAGGGGTACAGAGTTCGTCACTAGAACATTTAATAGGGACACTGCGCTCAGACTGCTTTGTGGAGAAAAGAGTACTAATTAATAAGCAGAATTAAATAAAAGGACATTACAGAATAAAAAAACTTCTTTCTGTGTGGAGGGAAAGACAAAAACAAAATAAGGTGGCAATAGAAAATTTTAAAAAAGTTTAAGAAAAGGCAAATAATTGAATATGAGATGAGAACAGGAGAAAAATATATACAAATATTTTTTTAATGATTTTGCATCGAGGAAAAAAAACTAATTCTGATACCATGACACTGTATTAGACATCAAAGAATGGGGAGGAAGCACATAGACCTTAGGGCCCAATGGCTTTGGTTCATGTCTTAATAAGAGGGACGGGAGAACTAGCATCCCAGGACTTTAGCACTTCAGTTTCCTTATGTGAAAATGAAGAATAATAGTACCAGAATTCTGGGCATCTCC